>NC_084891.1:2551250-3300000 GCF_958979055.1 Alnus glutinosa | reverse complement strand
TAATAAGCAATCATCTTAGAATAATCCTTCTTTCACTTCCCCAACAAATGTTGTCCCAACTCATAATAAGTTTACTGTCTTAGGAAACTTTCCTCCTTTACCTTCTAAATTAGCCACTTTTGCCCAGACAACATCATCTTCCTCAAAGGATCATTCCTCTTCAAAATCAGATAGTATAAGTTCTCCTTGTCCCGCACCAATAATACCCACTTTTGCCCAACCATCCCAAATATTGCATAAATACAAAACATTCCAGCCAAAATTGTTCCCTATTGAATTTGAGTATCAGCATATGAAGAATGCCAGAGAATTAGTAACAAAAGTGTTCCCGCCAGGATGGGATTTTATGCCAGAAGAGAAAAATAAATCTCAAAAATTTTATGAATTCATCCTAGTAAATTCTGGATCAGTCATCTTATCTCATACTCCTTGTAAATTTGACCCAGATCTTAAAAGAATTGCCTTTTCTAAATGTACTATAAAAAATGTGCTTTCACCAGCCCAGTGGAATTATAGCCCTTGGCAAAGCAGAAAATTTTCACAACCCTTTCATCCCCAAACTTATAATTATTTTGATTATCAAAAAGCTTGGTATAATACTTTCTATCTTCAGAATGATCATTATCAACATTCCTGGTTTTTTATCTTTGACAAAATTCATCCAGTCCAATCATTACCATTATGGTTTGAATATTGGTAGAAGCTCTTTGGAGCAAAAACTTGTATTTTACCACCTCCTCTTCACAAAAAATTTCTAGATTATTCAAAGACTCATCCTTCTTCGTCTCCTTTCAATAATTTTCCCCCAGAACTTTATTTCTTCCTTCACTTTAGCATTCCTTGGATAATGTCTTGGGATTATAATTTCTTTTCCCCAGATAATAATGTGTATAATCCTCAGTCTCCCAATAATAATATCAAATACATTGTCCGCACTACTGCAGTCAAATGGTGGGATTGATATACTTATGATAATATTATTACAAAAATTAATAAATTATGCACGGAACAATTCCTAGCCTCGAATCAGTTTCTTGATAAGAAGAACATTAATCAGCCAAATTAGCCTCCTCTAGTTCAAAGCATGAGTTTAAAAAGCAAGATGAACCAGTATTAGCAGGATATGCTCAAGACCCTTATGCAGATTCTCAAGATCCTTATGCAGATTATGCAGACTTAGAATTATGAAGACTTTATGAATACTTTTTGAAGAATCATTTATGAAGATGCTTTATGAGCCGTATTAGAATTATGAAGACTTTATGAATCAGAAGACTTTTTGAAGAATCATTTATAAAGATGCATTATGACAACTTTATTATGATATGAAGACTTTTGAAGACGCATTAATGGAATGAAGACTTATGAATCAGACTTGACTTATGAATCAGACTTTATGAATTATTAGCTACCAGCCGACGCAAAAGACAAATATTGCTGCATTACTGTTCAGAAGTCATGCAGAGCATTGAATTATTACCTACTTTTACTGTTCAAAAAGATACTCAGAAAACAGTTCAGGAATTATTGGTTGCTTTGCATCCGCCGACGCATAAGACAAAATAATCAACGTTGCTCAGAAGACTCAAGAATTATTGGTGCTTTACTGTTTAGAAGGCACGCTGAATATTGAATTATTATTATCAAGAATTATTGCTTTTACTATTTACTATTGTTTATATTTGTAGTTTTCCTTTTCTTTTAGCCTATAAAAGGCTTGTAAGTTATGTTAGAAGGCAGAGGTAGTTTTAACAGAGGTGTTTTGAGAGGTTAGCCACTTAAGAGCCAATCTGTAATCGCCTATCAGCCTTTCTATCCTTTTAGCTTTTGAATCCTTTGTATCAGTACTATTCCCTTCCTTTTCCTTGTATCATTAATCTTGTACCTTCAGCCTCTGTATCAAGGCATTGAAGCTTGTATCATATTTCTTTCCATCAATATATCCAAGTAAGAATGTTTATTACTTCGTCTCTATTCTCACTATATGATTCTCCTTTGTATTATGTTTTTGAATTATTTTGCTAAATTATTATCTTTCATTACTTTCATCCTCTTCTTTCTTTACTTTCATAATACTCATTATCTTCATTATTATACTGTACTGCATCATTCCGAGTCGTAGGTGGTCGGTCCGAACTGCTAGCGTTGGTTTAGCGTGAGTCCGTTGGTCAGCCCGGTTAGCCAGGAGAGTGTTTAGGGTGGACCCGGCAGTGGTCCCGATAGAGATCGAATTGATTATTGAAAACTTAGAGTGTTAAAACAAATGATGAATTCGTTGTTTAGGAACTCTTCATCTAGATCTCATATGCTTTCTTCAAATGATAGTAGTGATAATGTCAGAAATAATGAAGAGAATAGGGTTATGAGAGATTCAGAAATTATGATGAGAATTAGAGAATATGAGTTAAATAGAAATTATGAAATAAACAAAGATAAATTACAAAAAGATTTCATGTCTCCTGAATATGATGATAAGAGAAAATGGTTTTTTAATACGTTTTCACAAATAGAACAAAATAATATAAGAACTAGATGGTATAATCATATGAATGAATTAAGAACAGATATATATTTCTTTCTTTGGTTTGAATAGAATTATTAAAAAATTAATATTAGAAAAGATAATACTACCAATAAAATTGAAAATAGTCAAACTAATGAAAAATACTCTCCTTCTGAATCTGCTACCCTCACACATCTAGAATCACAAATAATTGTTTCTCCTTTTAAAGTAACGAGTCTTAATGATAATAGTAAAAATATGAATAATATTACACAACAAGATAATGATGATAAAAATTATTTACCTAATGAAATTAGTCCTTTACCTAATGAAATTATTCATAAAGAATATACTCCTAATGAATCATTAAGCCTTATACATAAAGAATCACAATTAGTTATTCTTCCTCTTAAAAAAGCTAGTCCTAGTAATGATAATAATATCATATTACAAAATGATTTTCCAAATACTTGTATAAAAGATTTTAATGACAAATCAAGTAGAATTGAAAATCATATAAATCCATTAACAATTAAAAATCAAGAAAAAGAAACTGAAAGACTTTTATTATATGAAACTCCTCCGAATTTACGATTTTCTTTTAAAATAAATAATACAGAATTATTAGAAGAAATTTCTAAAATTACAGATACCTTTAAAATAAAAAATCAAGAGAATAAAAATCATGTGTCTACAACAAATTATAATAATGAAATTTTGGAAAATTCACAAGAAGAATCTGAAACAGAAGTAGATACAGAATTAGTCATTGATAAGTTACAATCTAAAGATCTAGATCTAAACAGAATGATTTTAGAAAATAGAAATGATAGTGGAATAATACTTAGGAATAATTATAAAGGAAATTATGTAACACATACTTCTATAATTCATAATTGGTATCCAAAACCTCCTGATATACAATTTGAAGAATTAGGAATAGAAGCTAAATTAAGAATAAGAACTGCTTACATAGCTAATACCTTGTATAATTGGAATATAGATGATTTATCAGATTATGAAATAATGATAATAACAAATACTTATAAATGTTCTAATAAATCAGATCATCTAATATCAAATATGGTATCAAATCAATTTGTAAAAGATGTTTTAAGATATAAAGAAAATAATTATGATAATTTAAAACATTTAAAGTACCTTACTTCAACAGATTTTAAGTGGTATAAAGATGTCTTTCTTTCAGAATTTCTTTCAGAATTATTAATCAGAATAAATAATAAAGCCCCATATTGGAAAGAAAAATTTATAGATTATTTTGCCCATAAGGTTAAAGAAAAATTTAATAATTGTCTTATATATGAAAGAATTATTAATGTTTTAAAACATATAGATTTAAATTCGTGTAATGATTCTAGATTAACTAATCAGTTAAAAAATGATAAGAAATATACTAAAGATCAAAATGATTTTAGGAAATATGCTAATAATCAAAATGGTTTTTCTCCTTTAATAGCATTATTCATTAAGTATAAGTTTCATAAAAAGAAAATAAGATCATATAAATCTTATAAGACAAAAAGTTCTAAAACTTTATATTACAAATTTGGTCAAATTAGTCATTATAATAATTGCAAAATAAAAGATAAAATTAAAAAACTTAAGGTTAAATCTCAACTCTTAAATATATTATTTGAATCTGAAGAATTATTACAAATTGATGATAACAATACTATATCTCAAAATGATGAATATTCTAATAATGAAATAAGATTATGTTTCTGTAATAATAAGAATATGTGTAGAAAAGATATAAATACTTTAACAAGAGAAGAAAGAATAATATTGGAATTAATAAACCAAATTGAAGATCCAGAAATAAAAATAAAATATTTATATCAAATTATTCAGAAAGAGAAAGTTATTACTAATAACATAAATTTTTTATAATCTTATTGATGTTCCTAATAGACTTAAACAAGAAAAACATCCTACTACAAGTCCAGATTTAAAAGTTGAAATAAATAATATAAAACAAAAGATAAAAGAATTAAAATATAATTTCAAGATCTCTAATGAACAATTAGTACAAGAAATTATAACATTACAATCAGAAGAACAACATACAAAAAAGACTATACAAGATGATAAAATCAAAGATCATGATAATATCAAACAAAATTTAGTAGATAAAGAATTATTCATTAAACTTATAGATAGAATAATCTTTCAAAAAAGGTATGTTAAAGTTACTTTAATTATTAATGCTGAATTTCAAATTACTACTATAGCATTATTAGATTTAGGTGCAGATATGAATTGTATCCAAAAAGGAATTATACCTACAAAATATTATGAAAAAACAAATAAATCATTACATCAAGCTAGTAAAGCAAAATTAAAAATAAAATATAAAATACCTAATACCCATATAGGTAATAATGAAATACGTTTTAAGATTACGTTTATTTTAAAAGATATTACTTCTAGAATAATATTGAGGAATATATTTTTAGCATTATTTGATTCTTTTATAAAAACAGAAGAAGGAATTAGTATTGAAATTATGAGAAAGAATATCTTATTCAGAATTATTTTACCACTAATAATTGAAGATATTAATGTTATTTCCAAACAAATAAGAAACAGAAAAGAAAAACAAATAATGTTCTTAAAACAAAACCCAAAACATGAAAGAATAGAAGAACAATTAAAGGATTCATTATTACAACAAAAAATTAGAAATTTTCAAAAAAGAATAGAATCAGAAACTTGTGCTAATATTTCAAATGCTTTTTGGCATAAAATGAATCATGTCGTCCAACTACCTTATGAATCAAACTTTGATGAGAAAATAATATCAATAAAGACTAGGTTTATTCAAATGAATCAAGAATTATTAGAATATTGTAAAAATGTTGAATTAAAAAGAAGAGCCCTTAGACTAGTTATAAATTATAAATTGTTAAATAAATCTTTGAAATGGATAAGGTATCTAATTCCCAATAAAAAACATTTACTTTCAAGATTATATGATGCTACTATATTTGTTATGAAAAGAAGATTTTGCCAAATCCAAATAGATAAAAATGATAGATATAAAACTGCTTTTACAATACTCTTTGGACATTATGAATGGAATAATATGCCATTTGGATTAAAAAATGTTCCCAGTAAATTTCAGAAGATTATGAATGAAATTTTGAATAGTATTTTCACTTCTTTTACCAACTTTTCCATTAAATACATCAATGATGTTTTAATCTTCTTTAAATTAATCAAACAACATTGGATACATACTTCTGTCCAAATTATAAATAATAATGGATTAGTAGTGTCACCTATACTAAATGAAGATAATGAGTATTATGAAAGTAAGAGAAAGAAGTAATGAAAGATAATGATTTAAAATAATTTAAAGGACTGATTTAAAGAAATAATTTGAAAACATAATACAAAGGAGAATCATATAGTGAAGACAAGGAAAGGATAATAAACATACTTGATATTATTGATTCGAAGAGGAGATGATACAAAGCCTTGATGCGAGGCAAGATAAGATACAAGGAAGGGGAAGGGAATAGTACTGATACAAAGGATTCAAAAGCTAAAAGGATAGAAAGGCTGATAGGCGATTACAGATTGGCTCTTAAGTGGCTAACCTCTCAAAATACCTTTGTTAAATAATTCTAGATGGTTTTAGCAAAACCGTCTAGAATTAATTATGGACGGTTTGAGCCAAACCGTCCAGAATCCGAATTCGTGACCCATATTTCTGAATGGTTTTAAATCGTCTAAAATAAACCATCTGGACTTTGTTCCAGACTGTTTTTTGCAATTTCTGGACTGTTTGAAACCGTCCATATATATATATATATATATATATATTAAAAATATTATTTTAATAGAATAGAGAAAAACAATTTAGATAATAAGGTGTGTGTGCATGGTGTTTTTGAAAAGTGACAAGCTAAAATAGAAAAAATAGATTTAGTTATCTATTTTAGATATAAATTCAGAGAAATCATTATGAATGCTCAAACCAATCCCAATACACACCATCATGGTTGTCCAAGACAGATCAAAATCTTTTAAAAAATTTAGACTATTCTACAAAGCAGATTTATTCCAATATCAACCATTATTTTCAAATGCCCTAACAAAAAAGTAATTATTTTCAAATGAAGTGATAAATTAATGTTGAGGTAGAAAAATGAGAGATTTCCGTGATTTGTGGATTAAAAATATAAATGTAGTATATATTTTTTTTTAATCTCCACATTAATTATCGCTTCATTAGTTATCATATATAAACATATAAGCTAAAGTAATACTACTCTTTGTTGGAAATAAATTTTGAATGGTGCACAAAATTCTTGTTAAAATAAAATAATATCAATTTGAAATAAATAAAAATAAAATAAATAGAATGCAATAAAATAAAATTAAAGTAAGAAAATATCTTACAATGCTATACAATCACGTAAGGTCATTATCCTTAAAGGTTGATTCGTGCCTCCCGGAGTATATAATTCGGTGTGATAGGATGTAACACCCCAGTCCCATATTGGAAAGAGATGAATAGTTCACATAGAGTGAGTAGTTATATAGATATTCATGGGTGCTAAGTCCCACATTGCCTAGTTACTATGTGAAACTGGGCTTTATAATGAATTCTAAGGAAACTTCATATTGACTAGTCCTTTTGGGGTGATAGCGCAGATGTGGCTAGCGCTTTTTCTTGGGCCATTACAAATGGTATCAGAGCCACCTAGTAACGCCAAGTCATGTGGTACTAGAGCACCGCATGACATGGCCCTGACGAGGACGTCAGGGGTTTAAGGGGGGGAGTTTGTAACACCTCGGTCCCATATTGAGAATAGATGAATAGTTCACATATAGTGAGTAGTTTATATAGATATTCATGGGTGCTAAGTCCTACATTGCCTAGTTACTAGGTGAAACTAGGTTTTATAATGGATTCTAAGGAAGTTTCAAATTGACTAGTCCTTTTGAGGTGATAGCGCAGATGTGGCTAGCACTTTTCCTTAGGTCGTTACATAGGATCTCTTGACGCGCAGCCTTCCAAGATTAGACTACAACGTCTATCTTCGTTAAAGACACACTTCCAAGAACAAAAATCAAATAGAACAACCCTTTGATTTTCTTTTGTAAAAATAATCTCATAATCTTTTTGGATCAATATCATATATATATATATATATATATATATATATATATATATATATATATATATATATATATATATATATATATATATATAAATGTGACACACTTCTAAGAACGAAAATCAAATAGAACAACCCTTTGATTTTCTTTTGTAAAAATAATCTCATAATCTTTTTGGATCAATATCATATATATATATATATATATATATATATATATATATATATATATATATATATAAAAGTATATAAAAATATATATTCAAATGCCACAAAATACCATAAAGTTTAATAATGTCCAATGGTCAAAACCGTTAAATTAATTAAAACTCATTTCTCTTTTTAAAGTAAATGACCATTTCCATTTGTTAAAGACAATTAAAGACCTTATGAGAACAAGCTTTTTTATCATAAAAAGAATAATGACCAAACAGTCATAACATCAAAAGCATTTCTTATTGGTCAAATGCTATAAAATCTTTGTTAAAACCCAACAGTAAAACCATAAAAATAAATAAATAAATAAATAAAGATTTAAAGTTGATTTCTTTTTTCTTCTTTTTCTCATAAAAACTCATCAATGTCTTAATGTCAAACATCAAAATATTTTTGAAAACAGTCAAAAATAAAACAATTTTTGCAACATTACAACAATCTCCTACATGTTACAAACACTAGAATATAAGGAGATTGAGAACATGCATCAATGTAATACCCGAAGGTTTTAACTGTATCTAGGATAAATAAGTAGGAACTTAATAAATCATGGTAGAATTAAACTCTTTTAACCAAATTCTCAAGTTGACCAAACTTATCACCTACATAACTTTCTCAAAAAAAAAAAGAAAAAAAAAAAAAAAAAAAAAAAAAAAAAAAAGGTTGTTCTATAGTGGGTTGGTACCTTTTACATGCCATGCGCCCCTGGATTTTATGAGCGCTCTAGAGACTTATCAAAGTCTCATAGAAAGCGGCACCATCTCCAAGCTCACATAGATAGCACCAATCAAGAGTGTTTGCAGGGAACACTCCATCCCAACATATAAGGACTATAGATCCATTAAGAGTTTTTAACTCATCCTTAGTTTTTATGCATCTTGTACTGTCTTACACCATAAGGATGGTCTCATCGCCAATCTTTTCATTTAAGATAGTGGATAAATATAGAATGACAGTACCTCACCATGATCACTTGTGACTTCGTTTCCCAATAAACCTCATTCATGGGATCTCCAATCACAGAGGTTGGGTTTCAATCACAGTGTCATAATTTGAGTATCAGTCATATCCCCCTTGATGTTTTACTCACTAGCCTTCTTGTTAGTGCCTTGGTCAAAGGATCTGTAAAACTCTTTTGACCTCACAAAGTCTGTGGACATTACACTGGTGTCAATAAGCTGTCTCACAATATTGTGGATTTTTCTCATTATAAATCTTGCCTTTTGCTTCGAGCTATGGCAGCCTGCCGATCACAATAAAAACACAGGCGGAATTGAATTAATATATAAAGGCAAATCAATTAATTAACAGGCGCCTTAGCCATTCATCTTCAATTCTTATCCTTTCCAAGGCAACTAATTCTGACTCCATAGTGAACCTTGCTATGCAAGTCTATTTTGAAGATTTCTAAGAAATAGTTCATTCAGTTAGAGTAAACACATAACTACTAGTAGGTTTTGCTCATCTAAAAAAAATTCAATTAGCATGACAATATCCTTTCAATATAGTAGGATAACCACAATATGACAAATCAAAATTAATTACTCCTTTTAATTATCTCAATAATTTATTGATAGCATCCCAATGCTCAACACCAAGATTTTGAGTATATATATTTACTCAATCTGCCAACAACATATACAATAGCATGGGCCTGGCATATACAGTTTGCCAAAACATAAAGCTAATAACAAATTTTGCATATTTTTCTTGCAATATACCATCATTGTGATTCTTTACCAAATGTATTTTTGAATCATATGGTGTAATACATATGTTTCTTGCAATACACCATATTTTTCTTCCAATTGTTTTAAAGTTGATTTCTTGTTTTCTTTTTCTCATAAAAACTCATCAATGTCTTAATGTCAAATATCAAAATATTTTTGAAAATGTTCAAAAGTAAATCCATGTTTGTAACATTACAATATTCTTCATACTTATTTATTAGACGTACATATTTTATATTTACTAGCGTAACGTGTTTTAAATAACTTTTATTTTGTTATTTTGTTTTTAAGTGATTGACATTAAAAAATATAAAAAATGATATAAGTTTGTCAGACGTGTCCTTTCTGAGTGTGGATGATATCATGATATGATACCATAACTTTGGCTGCCGCTTGCGGCGTGATATGAGGCTAAACAATGAGAAAGAAGTGCTATACATATATATTTTCAAACTTGGACGTACTCAAGTTATTATCATTTCATTAGATTGTGATATATTTTTTAAAATAATAAATGATAAGTGAAGGTGGCCCGTCATTTAAGAAGTAGCTTTTAAAAGGAAAATTTGGTAGCTAGTATACGTTTATTTTCCTTTCCAACAGTGATCGAGACACATCCCACAGTATCATGGACCAGGGGATCTTATTAATTGTTGACGATATGATGAACACCTGCACGAATTAGTAGGGAACATCCAACCGACTTAGGGAACCGAGTTTTGACTGAAACCTCCCCAACATTATTCTCCACGCGCGTGGTCATATATATATATAGTTAGCTCTACGAAACATTAATGACACACATTGCTCCCCATGCAATTAATGACGATGAAGACCGGCCAGTTGCAATATGAGACTCTTCGATCTAGCTAGAGGCCAGTTGCCTGGAAGAGTTTCATTGGCTCTAACAGGATAAGTTGCGATTTTTCGTTCACTTTCACGTAGAAGTTACGTTCTACGCTGCCTTTGCTTTTTTTTTTTTTTTTTTTTTTTTTTTAAGTATGCTGCCTTTGCTTTGAACTCTCTGCTTTTTGGCTCTTCTTTTTATCATGATTTTTTTTTTTTTTTTTGAAAGGAACTTGTAATCTCATAAAGAATTAGACAAATGAAGTTCATTACATGACAAAAGAAATGTCATAGACCTAAATGAGTTAGTCTTAATTAAATTTTAAAGTTTAGCTCGGTTTAATTCGATTATACAAAGACCTAATTCTAAAAACACATAACTTAACACCACCTAGCTCTTCCCCTCCCCTCCCCCCAAAAGAAAAAAAATAAATAAAGAATAAAAAAGTAGGAAGCCCCAAAAAAGGGGGTAAAGAAGAACATGAAGAGTTATAGGGCTATGCAGTACTATATCTAAAATGCATTTTGCATTGTGGATATATGGTTATGTCAACTTGGACGTGTGCCATTTTTTTGGACTTGCTTTCTTCTTTTAAGGTTTAATAGGAATCTAATGTGAATGTTAGAATAAAAAGAGACAACGCGCGTGCATATATTGCGCATGCTAAGTAGCGCTGATGGATATGAACGCCCGTACTTAATTATCACATGTACCACTTTCCGATGGTTCACACCTCAGCCGGCTACCAATTACGGCACGATGTTGACTAATTTGAAAAGTTGTAGAGTCCAACTCTTAACCGTACTTAACGGACTCGTTTGGTAAAGAAAAGAAAATTTTCATTCTCTTTTTTTCACTTATTCTAAAAATAATTAATTTTAAAATATTCTATTTTTATATTACATCAATAATTTTTTATTATTATTTAAATAAAAAAATTCACTACCTTACAAATTCTTTTTACTTTTTTAAACAAATTCTTTTTATTTTATATTACATCTATCAATTCTAACTCCCACTACCAATTTTCCTTCCTTTTTTCCTTCCCTTACCAGTCAAGCCCAACACGTTTATTAATCTTTTGAGATGGACAGTGGGTTAAATTACCATTTACTGGCGAGTTGTTCCGGTGACAAGATGTTGCACTGCATTCTACACTTGGTGGCTGTTAGAACAAGATCGGGAATGGCTATTTCTTATGTCTCACTTAATGTAATAAAAACCGATATTAGTGTTATTTTATTTATTTACGTGGTATTAGTGTATTAGTTTTTCTTTTTTATTAGGCCAGGGTTAGGTTTTTCTTTTCCAATTACGTACGTGTGTTTTAGTTTTCTTTAATTTTATTAAGGATTTGGTTTTCATTTTCCATTAAGGATCAGGTGTTTTCCTTTCCAATTAGTAGGATTTGTTTAGTTTTTTCCAATATAAGGGATAAGCACTTAGTGGAACAATGCAATTTTGAAATATCAATTAAATTTCAATCTTTCATAAATATTTACTTGTTGACTTATTTTGGGCAACTATGGTTAGTATTTTTATTTCCTATTTATTATTTTATCTCTTTCTGAATTTTCTTTTTCATATTCAATTCTTAGTTTTTATTACTATCATATGTCATCAGAACAATCTTAGTTCTATTCAGCATCACCACTACACCCTGTGCTTGTTTTGCATTGTTGGCTAGCATGCTCGCTTTCCTGGCTCGGGCCTGATCAACCTAGCCCAATTTGTGGGTAAATGGGGTCGGGCGAACCGAGTGGATATCATGTATATCAAAAATTAAACACCAAACCAAAGATCTGGCTAGTAATAAAAAATTAAAAACAAAATCATGAAATTAAGACTTCCATACCACAAAATACAATTCTTTCTTAAAAACGCAATAAGAATTGATAACATATACTTCATAACATTCCGTAGAAAGATATCGAAAACATTATTCATATAGCCTTGAAAATTATGGGGCGATTGTACATAGAACAAGCAGTCTCGAGGGTAGACATCAATATCAGAAGATTAGCAGCTAAAAATGTGAGACATGGCCATGAACCAAAGATATACTTGTTCATGATCACATTCATTTTGGCCTTTGACGCCGGAACAGAATAGCGATTATTCTGTAGGCTAACCAACAGGTAGTTTGCAAGGAAGAAAACAGTAAATTCACCCAAAACAGAGAAAAACTCTGAAGTTTGATAAATTATCAATAACAATAAGCTGTCGGAAAAAACGCCCACAAGCCGGGCTAATATAGCTAAAAATTCGACCTATAGGATTTTACCAAAAATAGTAAAACCCAAAAAAAATCTCCAAAGACTTGAATAAATACAAATAAGCATATTATGGAAATACTTGGTACCAAAGAATATCTCCAAATTAATGGAAAATACTTGGTGCCAAAGAATGACCATATTTAGGGAAAAAAATAATAACTATAATATTACTTGACGACAACGTAAATATAAATATGAGAATTCTTTAAAAGATGAATCAAGAGATTTGTCGATAGTCTCTTCTTTCCTTCTTGGTCTTTCTCTTGATGGATGTTGACAACTCGGTAGAGAATATCTTCTAAATCATAATTGTCAAAGGTCTGTTCTTTTTTTCTTGAGTAGTTGACCCTTCCCTTTCTTGCTTAAATCAAACCAATTACATCGCCACATCATAGACTAAATAATTCTATAGTTGTGTTCGATTTCCTCCTGCATCAGTCTCATCGGGTTGGAAAGAATTCGTCCTCGAATTCGAATCTTTTTTACCTCGATCTTTTGGAAGGCCGATTAATTCATTCCATCTCGTATTCCTCAATACCAAAATAACTTGAAACCAGAAGATAAATAAATTGCAACTCATTACAACAACTAGCCTCACACTAAATTGAAACAATTCAATCTTCTCACGTCTTTTATTTATTTTCTCCAATTCACGCTCCATAAAAGTCTTCAATGAATTATCAATTCTTTTTTTACCGCAAAAATTAAAATTGTCATCCATCACACCAAAACCAACATTCAAATTATTACTAGAAGAACTTGATAGAAAATTTTCAATCCCAAGAAAATCAACATAACTAATTTCCTTATTACTCAACTGAAATCCCTCGTCATGTGGACTTTCATCAAACACATGGTAGTCATTATTTTCTTCAATAAATTTTATTGTATCACCCACAAAACTTACCTCTTTCAATAAATCTTCTTCTTCATGATAGACATCATAAATTGGGGAAGAATTCCAATCCACAAATCCTTGTGAAGGATTTTCAACATCTTCATGTTCAACATCATCATGAACATCTCCATGTATGAACTCCTCATCAACGAACTCGTCTTCTTGGAACTCTTCATCAACGATTTCTTCATCCCGACCACGTTGTACCCGGTATAGAGCAGGATTGTGATACAAGATGTCGAAGGTGAAATTGGAATCGGAGTTCATCTCACGATTGCCGACTTCCTTCGCCGCTAGGCGCTGGGCTAACTCTGCAACTTGCCTCTGCAAATCCTCAATCATCATATCCTGAACGTTACGATCATGGTGCGGAGCTTCCTCATTCGGAACCTGCTCACGATGACCACCACAACTACGACCACCAACCATCGAAACTGATGAAGAACGATCATGGTGCGGAGCTTCCTCATTTGGAACCTGCTCACGACGACCACCACGACTACGACCACCAGCCATCGAAATTGATGAAGAACTCGTCTCAGGAAAGTGCTGAAGCTTTGATACCAATTGACGCCGGACAGAATAGCGATTATTCTGTAGGCTAATCAACAGGTAATTTGCAAGGAAGAAACTAGAAAATTCACCCCAAAACAGAGAGAAAACTCTGAATTTTGATAATTAATCAATAACAATAAGCTGCTGAAAAACGTCCACAAGCCGGACTTAAATAGCTGAAAATTAGGTCTTTAGAAGAATTTTGCCAAAAATAGAAAAATCCCGAAAAGGCCTAATAAATCTTGTAAGACTTGAAATAAATACAAATAAGCATATTATGGAAATACTTTGTACCAAAGAATATCTCCAAATTAATGGAAAATACTTGGTGCCAAAGAATGGCCATATTTTAGGGAAAAAATAATAACTATAATATTACTTGACGACAACGAAAATATAAATATGAGAATTCTTTAAAAGATGAATCAAGAGATTTGTCGATAGTCTCTTCTTTCCTTCTTGGTCTTTCTCTTGATGGATGTTGACAACTCGATAGAGAATATCTTCTAAATCACAATTTGTCAAAGATCTCTTCTTTCCTTCTTGAGTAGTTGACCATTCCTTTTCTTGCTTAAATCAAACCAATCACATCGCCACATCATAGACTAATTAATTCTATAGTTGCGTCTGATTTCCTCCTGCATCAGCCTTCCAACTGTCCAAATAGTAAGTATTTGCACCTTCAATGGCCTTGTCAAGAACTGGGACTTTCGTTACCCTCACAGACTTCGTCATGCCATTCCAAAGCGTTGCCACTTCTTTATCGCTTTTGAGGCGGTTTAAGATGATCCCTGCCTCCCGAAGAATTCTTACATCTTCCTCCGTATCAATTATTCCATTCATCAATTCCGTATAACGTGTAAAAACTATCACCTCCGGTGCAATACATGCCTCATAGGCCACGAGGCTCCTCATCACAACTTCCGAGTTATCATCCAAATGAATAACCGGAAGGTAAAATGTACCACAAGACTTGTCGAAATTTATAGATCCTAGGCCACCCTTTGCCGGACAAAATTTGACACCAATTTTATGGAGCTCTGTCACGCTTGGGATTGCAATCTCTTCAACCAAAGGACTTTCGTCTTTCTTCTCATGAGATTCGCTTTCCACCTCTTCGGCCACGCTCCCTGCCGATGATATGAGACTGTTTATATCACATTTGTTTCTAAGACGAAAAAGATACGAGATGATTTTCAATGCCTGTGTAACTAAAAACGTGACTGCTTTTGACCTGTATATTTTACTGAGAAGGCGGAGCAGCGCCAAATTAATGTAAAATATTGACGCCAAGAATGATTTCAAGGCCTTTCTAAACCAGCAAATCTCTTCGTCATCTTTAGGCTCCTCCTGCTCATAATCAGGTATAAGTTGCAGTTTTGGTGCAACCAAGTAGTAAAGAAGTTCTAGCAAATGAGCTCTCTCGAAACATTCTTCTCTTAAATGTTGGCAATTAATATACTTGATGGGTGACAGATCATTGCAAAATCCCATCAGAATTGTGTCTAATACTTTGTCATGATCTTCATGCAGCTGATAAAAACTGTGGACTTTTCTGAGCAAAAAGAGAGGGATTCGGTTTTCCAACATGATAACATCCCTGAGGATCGCATGGTGTGTGGTTTTCCTCCTTGAATAGTCGATCAAATGTGTCATCTTAGAAGAGATTCGCATAAGCGAGTCTTCCGTTTCGGCGGAGTAGGTTTGGAGATACTCCAACAAGAAGGAAGCATCGATGGCAAATATCCATGCGAGTGTTTCCCGGTCGAACTGCAAGAAGCGGTAGAAAGCGCGGAGAGTGCTATCACTTTCCGCAATATGGTTGACCAAGTGGCAGAATTTGATTGGTTGGAGGTTCTTTTGCACTTTTTTAGCAGAAGTGAGCTTGTAGTGCTCCATCTCGAAGAGTCAAGCCGCTGGTGATGGTATGGGCCAAGGGCTATTAGCTGTGTAATGTATGCATCTGGTTTCAGAGAGATTAGGGTTTTGGGTTCGCTGAAGATGCTAACGGGAACGCCTTCAGCATTGTCTTCAAGGTCTTCTTCTAGGGCTCGACTTATCTGTATGACCCATTCTTGATCGTAACTAGGTTTTGCTGTTTCCATGGCTTGTAACTCAGAAGACATGGTCGATCTGTTTAGGGAGAGGGAGGCAAAAGAGAATTAACGTACGTGTTTGGCAGAGAGAGAGAGAGAGAGATAGAGAGAGAGAGCAGTGTGTTTTGTTCTTCTTGTGAAGTACTGCTCCTCGTTTATAATGGGTTGGACTTAAAATTCTGGCTCCGGGTAGTACCTCAAATATTTTCTTATTTTGTGTTTATAATTCAATTTTTATTTATTATTATAAGCATTAACTTTGGCTTTAATTTCCTAATAGCTCTTTTCTTCTTTTTTTCCCCCCTATTTTTTCTGTGAACTTGGGTTTCGTAGCAGGCGGCAACTAGAAGTCTAGAACCATGAGGTTGTCTTTGTGCACGATTTCATCGTGGATGGTACAATTTCCCTAATCAATGTCTAATCACTTAATTAAGGTTATATCACGAAGAAACTTTTTATAGGCGGCTTACTCTTTCTTTCACTGCGATTTGATCGTACGTGGTCGATGTTTTGTTGTTTCGTAGAAGGTAGAAATTAGGATCATAGGTTGGCGTGTTTGAACGAATTTGTGTATACGATACTCATGCCTCTGTCGTAAAATTTTATTTTAAATGTATATTTTATCAAATTCTCTGTTTTTTTTTTTAAAAAAAATGACAATAAACTTCAATAATACTAGACGTACGAGTTAAATTGCTCAAAGCCTATAATATAGAATAAGATTCCAAACAGTAGTGGTATTGGTAAAATATATATATATATATATATATATATATATATGGTTTGTCTAAAAAAAAAAATGATAGGTTTGTGAGAAAACTATTAAGGTTCTTCCAAGAAACATGATTATTTTACTGATAGAAGAAAGTATTTCAATCGACGTACTAAATTATATAAAAATATTTGATTATTTTTCAAATGCATGTGTCGCTAACAAGATTAATTTGATTGTCAATATTTGTTCTATTTGCTTATGCAAGGAAAATTTTTTGTAAACTAAAATTGATAAAAATCCTATTTAAGATAGACAATGTCACAAGAAATTGAGCGGATTAACCATTTTGTCAATTGAAAATAAAATGTTAGAAAATTTTGAATATAAAATCTTAATTAGTAATTTTTTTTAAAAAAAAAAAAAATAATGATTTTTTAAATAAAAATATAACATAAAATTAAAATAAATATTATTTAGTTAATATTTAAATATTAAAAAATAATTCACTTAAAATATGTCGTCTTTAACCTCAAAATGTAATGAACTGAGTGGGCCCGTATGTTTGGAGGTAATTAATTAAGAAAGAAAAGATAGAATAAAATTAAACAAATGTGCCCCTCACTTATTTAGTTTATAGAGAGATGAGAATGCAAACCTATCTCTTTACATATGGGTGATTTCTATATTTTTATATAATAAGAATACTACTATGTATTACACTCTTATTTTACACTTATTTTATTTGACTAATGTGACACTATTAATCACCTCTGAATTTTTCTTTTTAATTTTAGTAAAGATTGATAATTAAGCACATAATTATATTTTCACATCACAATGGTGCACTTTTACACATCACTAACGTTACTTTAGCGACCGACAGATTAGTGATTGAAAAATGTTAGATTTACAACACCAATACAATAACTGTACAACAATCCCTCATATGAGGGTAGGTCCCACATACTGGAGCCCACCCTCATGTGAAGGGTTGTTGTACAGTTGTTGTATTGGTGTTGTACAAGAATCAAATCCCTTAGTGATTTGGACAGTAAGTCACTAATGCCATGTCACTAGAGTTTAGTGACCTCCACGTCACTAAATTCCAGATTTTTTTGTAATATAACACAACTTCCTTTTAAAGCAACAAACAAAAGATAGGAATTTTTATTTTCTTAAAAAAAAAAATTACAAAAGAAAAAAAGAAAAAAAAAAAAAACAAACAAAAGATACGATGACAAATGAATAAATGGGCACGAAGACGGCATTCGATCACCATAAACACGTAACCACATTTGCGTGCCTGCCTCTTTCTCTCCCTCTGATCCCCACTTGGGGTGCCACAGCACAGGCCCACAAAGAACTGGGTCCACACCGATATTCAAAACGTGAAACGAATTTTTTCAAAAAAGTCAAAAGTAAAGGAAACTGTTAGGTAGCGTGAAGAAAATAGTTTTAACTTTTTTTTTTTTTTTTTAGGTAAAAAAGAAAAGTCACGTCTCTTGATGTTTTTATTTTACTATTTTCGTAATCATATTCAAAATTTAAAAAAATGTCAATTTATTCTATTTATTTTTTATTTCTTTTCAATTTTATTCATTTATTAAGATTTTATGTTAAATTCTCTGATTATATATATATATATATATATAAGGAAATACTTGGGGAGCCTATTACAATTAGTGATACTCGACTGTAATATTGAAAATAGGCTTTCCTTGTTTTACAGATGTACATCAGTATATATTTATGTTGTTGACATGCAATAAAATTTAAGAAAGAGTTTCCTCTGCATATCAAAACTTTTTACACAGTACCTACTGAGGCAGCCCACCAAACTAAGAAATTAACAAGACAGTGGGATGCATTCATAGGAAAAATACTGGCGCGGTGGAGTTTACGGGCCATTTGGATCTAACATGGCATAAGTCAATAGCTCTGATACAAAATATATATATATATATATTGTAAATGAAATTAAAAGAAAAGGTGGAATTAAGAAAATAGAAAATAATTTACTTGTTTCGTATTATGACTTACATCCACAGGATAAAGTCTAAAGAACTACATTTTTTTCTTATTCGCTTAATTGAAACTGCATGTACAATAAAATAATCTATTTATAATTGAATGAGACCAAAAATACAATAATATATAACGTATGAGAATTATGAAAGTAATGTAACAAATGCTTTATTTGTTTCAGCGTAAAATAATTTCTGAAAAATGATTTCGGCATTTTTCGGTGTTTGGTAGGGGCGAAAATAATAGTCAACCGGAAAATGATTTCTGTTTAACCAAAAATGCTTAGTAAATTTCAAAAAATGATTTACGCTTTTTAAAAGCGTAAATTATTTTCCGAAGACGCCAAACACATTCAGCCCATTTTAAATGACACAGTCGACCTTCACATTCAAGCAATCGACCATCACCAAAATCTTGTTGGTACCAAAATCCGACAACATCCTGTCAATGTCGTCGGAATCTGGACATCTTCGCCGAAATCCAGCAGCCCATATTTCAGCAACTAAACTGGTCATATTTCAGCCATCTGGCCGGATCTGGCTAGAAAGACCGGATCCAGCCAGAACGGCCAATTGGCCAAACAGATCTGGCCCGGAATCCGGCCTTTCTAGCCAGATCCCGGTCGAGATCTGGCCAGAAAATCCAAGCCAGAACGGTCGGATCCGTGCTATATGGCCGGGATCTGGCCAGAACGGCCGGATTCCAACGGTTCTGGCAGAACTCCGACCAGTAGGCCGAAGTCCGGCGGTTTTGTGCCAGATTCCGGAAGTTTTGGCTGAATCCGATTACTTTTGCTGGAATCCAACCACTTTTGCCGAAATCCGACCAACTCAGATTCCGACGAAACTATTCGAATTCCGGCATTTATCTCAGATTCTGGCTATAGTAGCCAGAATTTCGGTAAAAGTGGTCAGAATCCTGTCAGTCAGTGGCGAAATCTCGTCCCCGGTGATTTTTATATTATTTTATATTAATATTTATATGTTTTGAATAAAAATTGATTTTTGTAGGTTAATATGATTGAACAAAAATATAAAAAATATTTGTGATTTTTCGTATGCGCCAAACACCAAAAAATTCTTTCAACGAAAAACATTTTTTAAAAGTATGACTTCCCTAAAATCATTTTATGGTGAAAATCATTTTACATCGAATGAAAGCAAAAGTTGGATAATCAATATACGTAACGTGTGAAAATTATGAGATGAGAAAATAAATAATAAATTAACAGAATTGACTCGTGTAAGCCGTTGTGTTGATTTTGATTTCTGGATATGATCTGTACTTTTTTTTTTTTTTTGGAAGATGAATATGAATATTATTGATAAAACTGAGAAATTACAGTTGCTTAATAAACACAAGATCATGGAGAAAAGACGGAAACTACCCCTTCCAAACAATATCCTGAACTATAAACAAAGCGTGCTTGGCTAGAAAATGCGCCACTTGATTAGCCGACCTCCTTGCATGCTTCAATGTCCAAGAGTTAAACTGATGCAACATTCTTCTAGTGTCCTCCACAATACCAACACAGATCCTCCAACATGGAGATGGAGAGAGGAGAGAGTTGACCACAACGAGAGCATCCCCTTCAAATACCACCGACTGAAAACCTAGTTTTGCACACATAGACACAGCCCACCGTGCAGCAATAGATTCTGCTATCTCCGGGTCAGTGATGAACGGAGTATTAGAAATGGCTGCTGCCTTGAAGCCTCCTGAAGAATCAGGAACCACTAGCCCCATTCCCATCTTCTTGGACCGACCATCTATGGATGCATCCCAATTACATTTCAGAAAATCCACAGGTGGACGAGTCCATGAACTTTGCTCACAGGGACCCACCAGTACTTGGGTTTCGGAAGGAGTATTGGCTTGCAGAAAACCCTCCATAGAGGCCAAAGCTTGCTTATTAAGAACTGAAGGGGAAAGAAAAGGCCCCTAAAAAATAAATGAATTCCTCCTCAGCCAAATAAGCCTAGCCACCCCCATCGCCTAAGCAAACTCCTCCTCATCCAACTTCTCTAAGAGATTCTGCATGATCCATTCCATACCATCACCCCCCCCTGAATGATAGCTTCTGTATCTTACGAGATTGCTCCTGCCAAACAGCCTGTAAAGACCTACAACTCCAAAGTATATGCTCGGTAGTTTCAGGTTCACACATACATATAGGGCACTGATTATCAAGGGAGATATGTTTGCGAAACAGGTTCTCCTTGGTAGGAAGCAGATTCATCCCAACCTTCCAAATGAAATTCTTAAGCACCGGCGGGATTTTCAAAGCCCAAGCCATTTTCCAAAACTTCCTTGTGGCTCCCTTATTTGAACCTTCCCCTTGCTCCTGTGCCCTTATAGATTTTTCAAGAAAATATGCACTACGCACAGTGAAGAAGCCTTGTTTAGAGGCACTCCATCTCAACCAATCAAGAATGCTACCACTACTCAATGGAAGACCACAAACACTCTCAACTTCAATTCCATAGGAGAAAACAGAGAATGAATAAGGTCCAGGTTCCATCTTCCAGCCCTATGATCTATGAGGGCTGCCACCTTAGCCTCCGTAGGGAGAATTGAAACTGGCGACCAAATTCTGCCTGAAGGTAAATTAGGTAGCCATTTGTCATGCCAAATTGAAATAGATTCGCCATTCCCTACCCACCAAATAAGCCCCGCTTCCAAAAGAGACCGAGCATGGGAGATACTACACCATGCATAAGAAGGGCGCCTACCAACATTGGCTTCCATAAAAGAGCACTTGGGAAATATTTTTCTTTGAAAATCCGAGCTACAAGAGAATTTGGATTTTGAAGAATCCGCCATCCCTGCTTAGCGCAAAGAGCTAGATTGAAGATTTCCAAATCCCTAAACCCCATACCTCCACTGTTTTTAGAATTTTCCAATCTCTCCCAACTCATCCAAGCCATCTTCTTCGTCCCTTCCTGCGACCGCCACCAAAACCTGCTCATTAAAGAATTCAAGTGAGTGCACAAGGTCTTGGGAAGATGGAACACACTCATACCATAGGTAGGAATCGCTTGCACAACAGCCTTAATCAAATTTCTTTTCCAGCTTGAGAAAGAAATCTTTCTTTCCACCCATCCAACCATTTACACACCCGATCTTGGATTTCTACAAAAGTTTGAGTCTTGGAACGTCCCACTAAGGTTGGTAAGCCCAAGTATTTGTAATAATTGTTCATTGTTGCATTACCCACCAGAGAAGCAATGTGTTTTCTAAAAGGCCTTTGAGTATTGCGACTAAAGAATATTGATGTCTTTTCTGAGTTGAGCTTTTGACCGGAAGCTAACTCATACATATGTAGCAGATTTTGAACACTATTCCATTCTGTAAGATTAGCCCTACAAAACAAGAGGTTGTCGTCGGCAAAGAATAAGTGGCTAATCTTTGTACCCCGAAAAGAGATAGGCACCCCCGTGATCTTCCCTTCACTTTCAGCCTTCAACAATAGCGAGCTTAGACCCTCCGCACAAAGGATAAAAAGGTAGGAAGACAAAGGGTCCCCTTGCCTTAAACCACTTGAAGGAGAGATGCAGCCCATTGGAGTGCCATTGACTAGAACAGAATGTGGCTGAGCGGACACAAGTCATCAATAATGAAATCCATCTTTTTGCAAAACCCAGCTTCTTCATAATCTCTTCCAAAAAAGCCCACTCAACTCTGTCGTAGGCCTTACTCATGTCAAGTTTAATGGCCATATAACCTGTCTTTCCTTTCATCCGGGAGTCCATGGTATGTAGGGCTTCATATGCCACTAGAATATTGTCTGTTATTAACCTTCCGGGAAGGAAGGCACTCTAGTACTAAGAGATCACCGAAGGGAGAACCTGCTTAAGCCTGTTTGCTAGGATTTTTGCAATCAATTTATGAAGCACGTTGCACAAGCTTATAGGTCTATAATCATAACCTTGGCCACATTGGGATTTTTGGGAATCAAAGCTATATAGGTATAGTTAATCAAACGATCAAAAATACCATGATTTAGGAAGTTAAGGATCACCTGCTGTACCTCACATCCAACAATGCTCCAATTTTTCTGGTAAAAGCATACTTCATACCCATCAAGACCGGGAGCTTTTAAGGGCTGCATTTGGGCCAAAGCTTTGTCTACCTCATCTTCCGTATACTCCTTGAGCAGAATAGAGTTCATGGCAGGAGAGACCCTTAGGGCTATCGAATCTAGACATCTATCCATTCCCTATGGTCCAGCTGAAGTGAACAAAGTTTGGAAATAGTTGGTAAAGACCATCCCTATCTCCTCCAGTTTAGTCCAGGAACCCCCATTCTGCATCCATAACCTTGTTAATCCTATTGTTTCTTCTTCGGTGATTCACTCACGCATGTAAGAATTTCGTGTTTCGATCCCCCCCTGGAAACAATTTCTTTTTGCCCTTTGCCGCCACCGGATTTCTTCCATCTCCAACAAATTGTTAAGTTCTTCTTGGAGGATCCGAATTCCCTCTTCATCTCCTTCTTGCTGATCCCTTTGGAGGATTTCCAATTTCTGAGTCAAGGAAGAAATTCGTTTACCAATATCCTCATATTTAGCCCAATTCCAGGCAGTGAGGGCCCTTGCACATCTCTCTAATTTTCTCTGTGTAATTGCTAGGGGATAAGGTCCTGCTACATCCTTTTCCCATTTGTCCTTAATCACCTCGGAGCTTTCATCATCAATATTCCAACTGGCTTCAAATTTAAAGCCTCTGTGAGTGTGAGAATGACCCTGCAGAAGTCGCACACAAAGGGGCTTATGATCCAAACTCCTTGCCGACATAACTTCAACTTCCACATCTGGGTATTGCACGCACCACCCCTCAGTAGCAAGAGCCCGATCGAGTCGCTCCTTAATAAAGCCTACCCCTTCACGGTCATTGCACCAGGTATATTTAGAGCCCTTATAGCCCAAGTCGCCCAAAGAGCATGCTTCAATAGCTGAACGAAACGGGAGGATCTGTGAAGCTATTTTCAAGGATCCGTCCACTTTTTCAGTATTATCCACAACTTCGTTGAAGTCCCCCAAACACAACCAGTCCCGTGGATTCATCCTACCAAGGTGAGTCAAGAGTTTTCAAGAATCCTCCCTTCTTTCCCTGTTAGGATGCCTGTAAAAATCGGTAAACTTCCAGACAAACTCAGAATTCACCAGGGAAATAGAAGCTAAGATATGATGGGGAGAGTAATTCTGAATTTTTACTTCATTTTCATTCTTCCACATCAACGCCATGTAAGATTTTATCTCCATATATGGCCTATATGCCACATAAGGAAGTATTTATTAATAATTTAATAAATAAATAGTATATACGGTATTACGGTTAGGTAATTTAATTAATTAAATTACCGTAATGGAATCGATTAATTGATTTAAAATCAATTAATAATATTGTTTCCTTGATGGGAGGAACAATACGGTACTTACCATATTTGAGGGTCCCTGACCTAGCCTATAAATAAACAGCCTGTGTACACCATCAGTACGGCAATTCGGTAATAGGCATAGGTTAGAAGATCCCTCAAATAATATTTTCTTGTTCTTCAGATGGATCGTGGAGACGCTTGAGCAAACATGGCTAGAGGTAAGCCTAAATCCTGTTTATTCGTTTTCCGCTGCGCATGTTAGATTAAATAATATGTTGATTATTTCTAACATGTGGTATCAGAGCCACCTCTATGCTATTTTGCTTAGCATTAAATTCATGTTGAATCGATAATATTTGTGAACATAAGTTGTTGTTCACGTATGGTTGAAAAGCACATGGGTATTTATATATATATATATATATATATGTATATATAAAATTTACTGTTGTGCCCCTGTGAGACCTTCTGCCTTCACCATGAAACCCATTGGAGATCAAGCAGTGAGTCACTGCATAAGGAAGGATCACCGAATTCCACTACTATGGGCGGCGACTCACTGGCAATACCCTGTATTGGCGCCGCATAAGGAAGTTGCAGTGGGAGAAGAGGCTACTTCCGATGGCCTCCCCCCGTCATCGGGACTGGTGGTCCTTATGGGTCACCGGTTTCCTGGACCAATGGCGACCCCTCTGGGTCGCCGTTGCTGCTAAGCAGCGGTCCATCAAGGCCGCTGCATAAGGCGGCAGCAACCTGAAGGCCGGCGCCGTTCTGTGTAAGGAGAGGCCAAGCGGCCTCTCCCCGTCACCGGGATTGGCAGCCTTTGCGGGCTGCCTGGATCCTAGACAAGCGGCGACGTGGGTCGCCGTGTCTGCTGAGCGGCTGCCCCTTGTGGTCGGCGCATAAGGAAGGAGGAAGAGGCGGCGGTGGGATGCGGCCTCTCCCTGTCGCCGTGACAGCAGCGGCAGCCCGTCTGGGTGAACGGCGACCCATGGGGTTGCCGTGGTCTGCTGAACGGCGGCCTCTCGTGGCCACCGCATGAGGAAGTGCGGCTGATATAAGGGCGGCGGCCGGAGCAACTAAGGAAGAAAGAAGAGTGCTAGGCACATGAGGAAGGGCGGCGGCAACAGCTAGGGTTTGTTTTCCGGGTCAAAGGGATGAGTTTTCCGGGTCACAGGGTCGGGCTGGGATACGGGTAGGGTTTCATACCCATAAAGGATTCCGGGTCAAGGGGTATTATTTCGGGTATGGTTTCGACCCATAAAAAAATGAGGGTCGGGCCGGGTTGTGGATCGGGTAAGGTTAAAAACCCATGAGCCCAACCCGATATCAAGTGGATTGACCCATTCGGGTCAGTTCAACCCAGTTACTGACCCATTCGGGTCAGCCCAATCCAAGTGCTGACCCATTGGGTCAGCCCAAGAGGCCCTATTCAGTTAAAAAGGGCCCATTTAAGTGGGTTTAACCCAGCCCTATAAAGAGATCCACTAGCCCATTGCAACAACCCATCAAGTTCTTTTTGAAAAAATGGGAATTTAGGCCTTATGGGGTTTAGAACTTGGGTTCACCAAGTGTAAAGGGCCTTGGCCACCTACTAAACCATTGGGCTATATTTTTTATTATGTCCTCATATTGCAGTTTTATTCCACTTATTATTTACAGTGTTGTATGTTAAGATTATTGTTTCTTTAATATATGAATTGAGGAATATATTTTTAATTGTTGAATTTATATTGGTTAAATATAAATTGCTTGATGCCTAGACCTAGGAATAATTAACAATACCATATATACTGGTGTGTTTACAGTAATATCTAAGAATGCAATGTCGGGGAAAGTTCTGGCAAGGAAAGTCTTGGGATTTAAGTGTGTCCGGTGTGACCCCCCTCACTTTCCTGGGAGCTCATCTGCTTGCACCTTGGAAAATGCTGTTTACCCCTTTTAAGTATTGGTTTGTTATATTCTTGGGGCTATTAAAGGGGCATCTATAAAGTTGTTAGATGTTAATGAAGTCGCAATTATTATTATGATTTTGGGAAAGCCAAAGCATCCCAATTTTTGAATAATAATTGCATCAAGATTACACACACGTAATTATCATGATAATTATGGGAGAGCCAAAGCATCCCAATTTTGTATGATAATTACATCAGGATTACACGCATGAACCTCATAAAGATTTATTAGATGTTCATGAATTACAGCGTGATTATTATGATTTTGGGAGAGCCAAAGCATCCTAATTTTGTAATAATTGCATAAGGATCATACACATGAACTTCATATAGAAAAATTAACATCGTCTTGTAGTTAATTCATAAATTTAATTACTTATCCCCAAAGGGAAGTTTTTATTTTTATGACTTAATTAGAATAAGATAACAAATTTAGTATTAAAAGTGAAATTTCTTTCGGTTGCCCAAAGGTACGAAGAATTTTATTTATTAATATTTAAATTTGCTTTAGTCTTGTTAATAAAGAGTAAATTTCATGCGTGATGCAACCTTTGCCCACAGGTAGGTTGAAATTTACTATTTACTATTTAAATTGGCATTGACCAATTTGAAATAAAGTTACTTCATAGCATTAAAGTATTTTTATTTTTTATTTTCTTGGTTATTGCAGCTGTTCATATTACTCTACTTTTGTGGTTTTATATTCCAATACATTATGGTAATATTTTTCTGACTGGAAAAAGATTAATATACTTTTTCATTTGAGCGTTTCTAATTCCATTATGGGAATGAAGGATATTGTAGTTTAGCTTAAGTTCCTAAAGATTGAGATTTTTAAGTCATTATTGGTCTATTTCAATTTTTTGAATTCTCTCTTCTAAGTGTAGAATTTTATCTTGTAACACATGTAAGGATAAATGGTTAGTAAATAAACTTCTAACCATGTGTGTTCAAGGATATGAGAGAATTTATAAAGTGTTCACATGATTATTCATGTCAAAGGAAGGACCAATAAATGCAATCATGTCCAACACTTAAAGCATGAGAATAAGGTGCCAATAAAGTATTATGGCAATCAAGATACATATTTCTCATGAAATAAGGAAAATTAAGGGCATATAAAGAAAGATTGCATGAAGTATAAGAAATGACTTAAAATAAAGATAATCTCATATATCTAGTATGTCGTGAATCTCTTTTAGTGACTCATTCAAATATATTGTGGATTGATTATGGTTTAACAATCCATGTTGTCAACACAAATGCAGAGTCTTTTTAAAATGAATAGCACGTGTTTATAATTTGAGCTTGTTGGGATCTATAGGTTAATTTTAAAATTCAGTTATAATTTTGACCTCAAAAATGATTTATATTCCATAATCCTTTTGAAATCTATTTTCTAGTTTGGCTTATTAAAAATTTCAATTTTTATTTTAAACTTGAAATTTTTCTTATTTTTGGTGGAATATTGGTTGGGATTTATTTAAAGTCTATTTAAAATTGACCTACATCCCAATTTTTGAAACAAAATTATTTGTTTATTTCTGCATACTGATGTTGACGTAAAGTAGAGTCTTTGAGAATTTAAAATGCTCTGGTTATGGCTTTGGAGATTGAAATATATCTCCATACAGTAAATAAAAGTCGGTAATTCACTGACTTTGGTTCTTGTGTGGGCTGCATAAGGGAAAGCATACCAACAAGACCACTAGAGGTGCCAAAGAGAGCATTTTGAGATTCTTGAGATCATGTACATTGAAAGGTGTTGACCTTTTCATACTCATTGCCTAAATGGTCAGAGATATTTTTTATCTCTTTTAGTGATGACCATATAAAGTTTATGTATCTCTATCTTCTAAATATTAAAGCTGGGGTATTGAATGCTTTCAATACCTATAAGGAAGAAGAAGAGAAACAATATGAAGATCATAAGATCTAATATAGGCATAGAGTATTAAGGTAGGTACACACAAAAAGGAAATGATTAGTAATACTAATCTACTATCACCCTTATAGAGTAAAGCTTTGCAGACCGTTGTGTATATGTTAAACAGGATTTCATCTAAGGTTGTCCATAAGACACCTTTTAAAGTATGAAATAGATGGAAGCTTAGTTTAAATTATTTACACATATGGGGTTGCCTTGCTAAAGAGAGGATTTATAATCCTCGCCTTAGAAAATTAGATTCAAGGACAACCAACGGATCTTTTATAAGCTATCTAGTAAACTTTAAAGGGTTTTAATGTTTTATTATCCTTCGTATAATCTTAGAGTTGTTGATTGTAAAATTTCTAGAGGATGCAGAACCTAGTGGGAGTGCTCATTCACATAAATTGGAATTTGAGGAAGCACTAGAGTTGGCCAAGTCTCCTCCTCATAGAGGATGATTGATTGTATTCAGGAAAAATCAGATTGATTATCCTGAGCCACAATCATTTCTAGAACAACCAACTCATACAGAATAGGTTCAAAAGTCTATTCTCCCCTTGCAAAATGCAGAGGAAGTAGAATTAAGAAAATCCTATAGAATAAGGAGATCAACAATTCTTAGTGATCATATTGTATATCTCCCAGAGTCTGATGTTGACATTGGACATAAAGATGATCCAAATTTGTTTTCATATGCTATGAGTGGAGAAAACTCCACATTGAGATTCAGTGCCATGAAGTGAGAGTTAAGTCCATGACTGAAGGGTCGAGCTAGACTCGTAGCCAATGGTTTTACTCATAAGGAAGGCATTGATTATCGTAAAACATTCTCTCCAGTGTCTAAGGATGGTTCATCAAGATGATCATAGCATTAGTAGCTCATTTTTTGATCTAGAGCTACATCAAGTGGATGCGAAAACGACTTTCTGAATGATGATCTTAAAGACGAGGTTTACATGAAACAATCAAAAGGTTTTATAAATAACAGTCAGAAAGCTTGCAAATTAAAGAATTCTATTTATGGCTATGATAGATCTCTCAATGGTAATATACTTTTTACAAGGTTATTGTTTATAGAAAAACCTTGTTGATTAGTATATATACCTTAAGGTCAGTGGGAGTACAGTAATCTTTCTAGCCCTATATTTGCAAGTGGTGATTTAGGTTTGCTACATAAAGTTCACAAAACTTTGAAATGAAGGATTTGGGTGAAACCTCTTATGTCTTTTGACATAGAGATTCACAGAGACATAAAGAATATTAACATTGTCTCGGAAGGCCTACATTAAAAAAGTTTTGGGAAAATTTAGAATGAAGGATTTGCACCTTCAGTAGTAATTAAGAGGGACTAATTAAATACAGATTAATGTCCCAAAAGGTATTGGAATAAGGGCAGATGAAAAGTTTTAAGTGTCTGCATTATACATAACCATATGACTGACAATAAGTATATTGAGTCAATAAAGTGCTGCAAATAAAGTCTTGCGGTATATGCAAGGAACCAAGAAGTACAACTTAACCTAAGGATACACTTTCCATTTGAAGGTGGTTAGTTGTTCAGATTTGAGTTTTGTTGATTGTGTAGATAGTAGAAAGTCTACTTTAGGGTATATATCTTTTTATTGAAGGATATATCCTAGAGATGCAGTATGCAGACTATAGTTGCTACGTCTACCAAGAAAGCTAAAAATCTGGCGTGCTATGAATTTAGTACACAGGCATGATGGTTGAGACATTTGTTAAAAGTCTCAATCTTGTCGATTTTACAGTTAGACCATAAAGATACTCTGCGGTAATTCTACTGTAATCTTCTTTTATAAGAATAAAGAGTAGAAGCAGAAGTAAATCGATATCAAGTATCTCAGTACGAGAGATAACATTAAGGGACATAAAGGGTCTATTAAGTATATAAGTACTGAATTAATGATTGCGGATCCCATGACTTAAAGTTTACCGGTAAAGAAAGAATAAAGTCATGCGGAATATATGAGACTCATTAATTCATGTTCGCTTGGTTTGTCTCTCTTTTTGGTCTATAGACATAAAGTTATTATAATAAAGATTTTGTGCACATTTGTTATTTTATCCATGAGGATAAATAAAGTTGGACCCGAATGACTTATAGGAAGTTCATTCATAAAGCTTGATTATCCATAAGGTACTCATGTAAGGAGTGTTTTACATCGTGATACATGGAAGGGACGACCTAATTTTATAATGGTTTTACCGTCATGATTCGTGTGAAACATTTCTTATCTGAGTGGGAGGATTCCATAAGTGATTGGCCAAACTAAGGAACCTAATGCCATAAAGTCATGTGTCATAAAGGCCAAGTGGGAGAATGTAAAATTTTATCTCCATATATGGCCTATATGCCACATAAGGAAGTATTTATTAATAATTTAATAAATAAATAGTATATACGGTATTACGGTTAGGTAATTTAATTAATTAAATTACCGTAATGGAATCGATTAATTGATTTAAAATCAATTAATAATATTGTTTCCTTGATGGGAGGAACAATACGGTACTTACCATATTTGAGGGTCCCTGACCTAGCCTATAAATAAACAGCCTGTGTACACCATCAGTACGGCAATTCGGTAATAGGCATAGGTTAGAAGATCCCTCAAATAATATTTTCTTGTTCTTCAGATGGATCGTGGAGACGCTTGAGCAAACATGGCTAGAGGTAAGCCTAGATCCTGTTTATTCGTTTTCCGCTGCGCATGTTAGATTAAATAATATGTTGATTATTTCTAACACGCCAACCCCCCACTTTTTCCAACTGGATCTACAGTGAGTAAGCCATCGAATCCAAGAGAAACACGTAAACGCTGTATAGCTTTATTCTAAACTTTCATCTCCATCAGAAACAAAAGAGTGGCCTTCTTTTCCTTCACCATAAGGCAAAGGTCTCGAACTGTTTGAAGGTTGCCAAGCCCTCAATAGTTCCAAGATAAGATTATCATTGGGGATGGCGGGGCTGTCCAGCAGCCTCCGCCGATAATCCCATATCATTTTTAGTAGAAGTTTCATACCTCCTCTCCTTCTTTCTCTGCTTTGAATCCTCTTCCTCCAAATTCTATTCGGACCAGCCTCTCTTCTCTGGCAAAATCTGTGTAGGGACACCCTCCACCAACTCATGAGAGGAATCCCCTCTTTCCAGCTTCTTCCAAGTTCTAGCCCCCCCCCCCCCCCCCCCCCCCCCCAACTAGTTGGAACCCAGACCGCTGCTGAACCCAGAAGCTAAGATATGGTTGGAGTGCCATCAGCTGGTGTGTGCTCTGTTTTTTCTTCTGGGATTTTCGCCGACCCATTTGCATGAATAGTGGTCTTTCCACGTGTTTCCTCTTTCTCCATGGAATTGCCTTCATGGGCTTCATTTGAAGAAAGGTTTGATTTGGGCCTAAACATTAAGCCTCTTAGTGACAACTCACGCAAGCCCGACTCCTTATCAACTCGTCCATAAGTCTCCTTTTTTGAACCTCCCTTTCCAGCTCGCCCATTTGCCGTTACTTATGAATTCACGTTATCATCTTGGAGCCATTGTCCGTGAATCTTGCCTTCCGAGAATATTTTGTTTCCATCTTTGTGCATGCCTCCTTCCTTGATTCCCGGATGTGCATAATTGCGGGTGGGTGATTTTCCTTTCCTGGAACAACTTGCCTTTTCTTGTTTTTTGCCCACGTGTGCCCTATCATCGCCGCCCTTTCCCGAAGACCTAGGCTTGCCTTGGTTGGACTGATAGCCGTCAACGATTTCTGAAGCTTTGGCATAGTCATCAGCTTGAATCCACGAGCCCCATCCTGTAACTCCTTCTTTGTGGTTGGCTCTTTTTGGAAGTGGGATATGACAACCTTTAGGGCCATGTAGAATCCTACCACACTTGAAGCAGAAAGAGGGTAGTTTTTCATATTTGAAGGCAATCCACCATGTGTTACCAGCAAAAATCAGATCCCTACCTCGTTCCAATGGCTTATACAAGTCAATCGCCACCCTCAAACGTAAGTACCTACCCCATCCGACATCATCATCGGCTATGGCTACTTCTTCGACTTGGCCCAACGTTGCACCAATTTTGTCTCCTACACTTCCCTATCAAGGTATATATCTATCATTTATCAAGGTACAAGACCCCGGTGACTCTTCTGGAGCTGATGGTTGTGAAATTTTTTTGCTTTGTATATCCCTTTTGTGTCTACTTGTAATGCACAAATGTTTCATGGGCTTATTTGGTATATGTGGTAGCCTAGACCAGCCCTTTTATCTTGTTTAATATGGGCTTAACCGTAAAGGATGACTTTAATTGGTTTTCTTGTAATATTTGTATATTGTATTTAGGCAACTGCTTCAAGTCAAACTTGTTTTCTGACTTAAGGTTTAGGGGGGTCTTGTACCTCTATCCTTGTATTCACCTTCGGGTGCTTTCAACAATATATGGTAGCACATGCTATCTTGTTAATATATATATATATATATATTAAAAAAACAACAAAACAAAATAAAACAAAACAAAAACAAAAACAACAACAACATAAAGAGCTCCAGAAGACTCCACCAAATGCTTCTGGAAAGAGGTAAAACTACTTGTTGTGGTGGGGACGAATGTCCCTCCATAAAGTTTTGAAAATCTTTATAAAGTATATGTTTTTTATAAATTCGTTTTCCAAAACTAGATTTCTGTCCTCCTTTTATAAATCTGTCTCGATCTCCAAAATTATATTTTGTCCCCCCATTTTAAGTTTCTCTTTTAGTTTTTGGCCCTCTCTTCAATTCTAGCATGAAAAACCAAAAATATCCGCCATGTCCATTTAGTTTTCCTCTAACTCTAGTTCACTTCTAACCAGTAGAAACTCCAATTTAGTTTGGGACTCTAAACCAACTTTTTAGTCTGGGACTTAATTTGAGCTTTGCGTAGGGTCAACAACGTACATCTCAATTGTTGTTGGGTTTTTATTCTAAAATGTCACCAAAAGCCTACAAGAGTTTTGTTCATAGTTTACTATGAAATTAAATTTAAGACTTCTTTATTTTTATTTTATTGACACAACTTAACCTCATATGTGAACATGAATTGACACCCCTAGTCAAAATGGAACTTAGTGACAATCAGATTTCAGGTGTAAACTCAGAACACAAGATCACTACCTCAGCTCGAAACCCAAACATTTTTTTTTCCTTATAAAACAAATTAAAAACCAAAAAGACAACAAAAAAAAAAAAAAAAAAAAAAAGGAGAGAGAGAGAGAGAGAGAGAGAAGTAGGGTTAAATGCAATATTGGTGCAATGTTGATACTTGTGGATTGTACCATTATCAAATCGCCAACTCGATTATATTTCAAATTTTATCATATGTGGTATTTGTGGTTATCTTAGTATAAATTTGAGTACTTTCGTTAGTTCGTCTTTCGTCCACCTACTTAATGAAAATCCATGTCATGACCTATCAGAGTCTAATATGTGTCCCAAATGTCACATTAATTATCCTAATCACCAAAAAAAAATTAAAAAAGTATAAAGATATAAAACAAACAAAAAATAAAAATAAAAAGTATACATATCCCCTTCAAACTACCACTCAATTATCAATGTACCCCACAAACTACTAATTGTGTGAATGTCCCCCCTAAAATTATCAAAAACATGTCAATGTCCCTCCTAATACTAACAAAAAGACAAAAATGACCCTAAATTTTTTTAAATAAGACAAAAATGTCCTTATAAATTTGGAAAAGAAAAACTAAAAAACAAATTACAGAAATTAAAGAAAAAAAAAAAGAGAGAAAATTTTTTTAAAAAAAATGGGAAAAAGAAATATTTTTTTAAAAAAAAAATAAAAAAAATAAATGAAAATTATACAAACATTTTACAAAACAAAACAAATGAAAAACAAAAATGAAAAACCTGTTTTTAATTAAATTTTTTAAAAAAAAAAAAACGAAAAAGAATGATTTAAAAAAAAAAACTGAAAATTATAAAAACAATTTTTTTTTTATTTAAAAAAACGATTATATTTTTTAAAATATATTTTTTAGTTTATATTTTATTTTAATAATTTTATGAATGATATTTTTGTCATTAGGAGGACATTGATAGTATTTTGTAGTTTGAGCCTTTGAGGGGAGACTTTAACACAATTGGTAGTTTGGGGGGACTTTGAAAATGGGGTAGTAGTTTAAATGGATTATGTGTACTTTTTAAAAAATAAAAAATAAAAAGACCAATATTTACTTTTAGTGTGATCCTATTTAATATATCAAGATCAATATCCCAATAAATGTTCATCAATTCGAGATGTCAACAAAAGTATAAAGTATGTCCTTAAGGAGTAGCTTAATCGGCTAGAGACCACATCTCATGAAGCGGGGGTCACTAGTTCGAATCTCTCCTTTTGTGTAAATAAAAAATAAAAAATAAATAAAAAAACAAATTAACAAACAAAACAAAATTATAAAGCAATCATCAATGTGTTGTAAGGAAATGTCATTGTTAGTGAATGTAGTTATTTGTTTTCAAGAAAACTAAAAATAAAAATTGATGTTAAAAATAACATCCAAATAATAACATCGAGTTGTTGTTTCAGATCTATCCAATGAGAAATGATTAAAACACTCACACTACACAATAATGCTACAATACCAAGACATAATGGAGTGGGGTCCACACATGAACCCCACTCCATTATGCATTGATATTGTGTCATTGTTGTGTAGTGTGAGTGTAAGGATCACTCCCCCTATCCAATATTCGAGCAGGGTCTTTTCATTAACTTAAGGTCAAGCCCAACTCATGCCAACAAGCCCAATTCATGCCAACATGCCCAAACCATTGCCTTAAACAATTGGTCTTGTTCCTAATTGACTTGGGCCCAACAATTTGAATATTGCACATGTCGCGTGGCATACGAATATTATACATATGGAAATACTCCTTAAACTATCACCCCATGTTAATTTCCCTCCTTTCAAATTATTAATGGTGTCAATATCTCTCATAAACTACAACAAAAAAAACTGTCAATATTCCACCCATCAACAAAAATACCCTTTATAAAATTTTTTAAAAATATCTTAAAATTATATTAAAAAAATTTGAAAGTAAAATAAAATTACAAAAAAAAAAAAGAAAAAAAAAAAAGAAGCCTTCCCTTGGTTTTTATTTTTATTATTTTTTTCGTTTTTTATTTTTTATTTTTAATAATTTTCAGTTAGGTCGAACCACCCTCATTTTTTTTTTCACTTTAGATTTTCTTTTTTTGAATTTATAAGGATATTTTTGTCTTATTAAAAAAATTTTAAGGTCAAAAACTGTCAATATTACTCATTGACAAAAATTCCCTTCATAAAATTTTCAAAAAATATCTTAAAATTATATAAAAAAAATTAGAAAACTAAAATAAATTTTTTTTTTTTAAAAAAAAAAGAGCCATCCCTTCGTTTTTTTTATTATTTTTTTTTAATAATTTTCAGTTAGGCCGAATCACCCCCAGTTTTGTTTTTTTAAAAAAAAATAAAAAGAAAATCATTTTTTTTCATTTTAGTTTTCTTTTTTTTTTTTCGAATTTATAAGGATATTTTTGTCTTACTAAAAAAAAATTAAGGTTATTTTTCTCTTTTTGTTGGCATTGAGGAACATTGACATTTTTTAGTAATTTAATGAGGACATTGATACAATTAATAGTTTGAAAAAACATTAAAAATTGAGTGGTAGTTTTGGGGGTATGCATATATATATATATATCATAATCACAAGAGAGGATGCCTAAAATTGTGCCATGTGTCACTTTAAAATTAATAGGGTCCGTTTGGTAAAGACAATTAAAAACCTTATAAAAACAAGATTTCATAGAAAATCCTTTGATCATAAAAACATTAATGACCAAACCATAACATCAAAAGCATTTGTTACTGATCAAATGGTCAAATACCATAAAATCTTTGTTAAAACCCAACGGTATAACTATAATTTTTATTTTTTATTTTTTTAAAAAAAAAGATTTAAAGTTGATTTCTTTTTTCTTATTTTTCTCATAAAAACTCATCAATGTTTTAATGTCAAACATCAAAATATTTTTGAAAACAGTCAAAAAGAAAACCATGTTTGTAACATTACAACAATCTCCTACATGTTACAAACACTAGAATATAAGGAGATTGAGAGTATGCATCAATGTAATACCCGAAGCTTTTAACTGTATCTAAGATAAATAAGTAGGAACTTAATGAATCGTGATAGAGTTAAACTCTTTTAACCAAATTCACAAGTTAACCAAACTTATCATTCACATAACTTTCTTCGGAAAAAAAAAAAGGATTCACTACAAAAATCGCTGCAGTTTGACACGTGTCTACAGTACCCGTTACTGTAGACACGCGTCAAATTTGACACGTGTCACAAGTGACACGTGTCAAATTGTGCAAGCGTCAAAAATGGACACGCGTATGAAATACACGTGTCCAATTGGACACGTGTATTTTATACGCGTGTGCAAGTGGACACGAGTATAAAATACTCGTGTCAAACTGGACACGTGTCTTATTACACGTGTCCATTTGGACACGAGTATAAAATACTCGTGTCGAACTGGACATGTGTAATAAGACACGTGTCCAGTTTGACACGAGTATTTTATACTCGTGTCCACTTGCACACGTGTATTAAGACACGTGTCCAGTTTGACACGAGTATTTTATACTCGTGTCCACTTGCACACGTGTATTTTTACACGTGGCAAATTGGTATTTTTTGCCAAAATAAACATTAAAAAAAAAAATCAGTGTTGTATTAATTTTTTAAAATTAAAAAAAAAAAATTAAACTCATTATCTTATTAATCATACAAATCTTTGAAAATACGGTGTACATAACTTATACACATAAAATTAAGTTTGAAAAGTATATGCTATATGTAAATTTTATATTTGAAATTTATACTTTTTAGGTTCTTTATTTATATGTATATAGTATACTATATTGTACTATATACATAATTAACCAAATTTGGTGCTATATATCTAATTAAACCAAATAGTTCAAATTAGGGTTCAGTTTTGTACACCATCTACGTTTAGAAACAAAAAAAAAAAAATTTAAACATAACAAAGTTAAAAAACCTATAATTAATACTATATATATAGATATGCATGCATGTAAACGGTTTAGAAATTATATACAGTAACCTTTTTATTTATGGCTATATATAGTAATTGCAATTATTTTTAGAATTCTGCGCTACATAATGAATTAAATACTTATAGTTTAGTCCCTCATATAGTACATATATACATTTAGGGTTTATGGCTATATATAGTACATACCCTTAGGGTTAGGGTTTATAGCTATATATAGTATATACACTTAGGGCTAGGGTTTATACCTATATATAGTATATATACTTAGGATTATGGTTTATCGATATATATAGTATATACACTTACGGTTTGGGTTTTAGGGTTTATAGGTATATATAATATATACACTTAGGGCTATGAATTATAATTTAATTGATTTTACGTTTAATGAATAATAATGTCAATATATTTTTCACGTTTCATTATTGTACACTTTTAAATATATATATATATATATATATATATATATATATATATATATATATATATATATATATATATATATATATATATATATATATATATATATATATATTAAATCATGAGCAGTTCAAAATTAAATAAAACCGATATATATAGTATATACACTTAAACTTATGATTTATAGCTATATATAGTATACATACTTAGGGTTAGGGTTTATCGCTATATATAGTATATACACTTAGGGTTAGGGTTTATAGCTATATATAGTATATACTTAGGGTTAAGGTTTATCGCTATATATAGTATATACACTTAGGGTTAGGGTTTTATGTTGTATAGGTATATATAATATATACACTTAAAGCTATGGGTTATGATTTAATTGATTTTACATTTTATGAATAATAATGTCAATATATTTTTCATGTGTTATTATTGTATACTTTTAAATATATATATTAAATCACGAGGATTAGGGTTAGGGTTTATGACTATATACAATACGTACCATTAATTAGGATTGTAGTTTATAGCTATATATAGTCTATGCACTTAGGGTTAGAGTTTAATTTTATGGTTAGGTTTTAGTTTTTATTTTTTATTTAGCTATATGTACGGTATATACATTTCAGGCTGCATGGGTTTATATTTTTTTTTATGTGGTTAAATTATATATATATATATATATATTTTTATGCATGCAAATACATTTCGGGACGTGTATTTAAATACAAAATAATATATAGTACATATACTTAGGGTTATGGTAGTATAGTATATATACTTATACTTAGTGTCATGATTTAAATTTAGGGTTTATATTTAGTTTTAATTTATAGTTTATGTTTTAGTTTTAGGTCTTAGGGTTTAGCAATGTGTACATGCAGTACATGCAGTGCATACACGTTATGGGTTGCATGGGTTTATATAAAATATATATAATATATTAAATATATATATATAATATATTAAAAAAAAATAAAAAAAAATGACATTTGGAGACGTGCATTTACATACACGTCCCCAATTGGGCACGTGTACTACGTACACGTGTCCAATTGATTAGCCAGGTACTGCGCGGGAGTTCTCCCGCGCGCCACCTGGCCAATCTTAGGATATAAATTATATTTAAATTATATATTATTCAAATTATATACTTTTTAAATATATTTTAAATTTTAAATTTTATATTTAATATATATAAAAGAAATGGGTAGCTTCCAGAGGAAGCTACCCATTTCTTACGTAATTCTCTCTCTCTCTCTCTCCGTCGAGCTCTGGCCGGCGACGACAGCCCATTCCGGCGACCCTCCCTCTCTCTCGCTCTCCCTAGCTCTCTCACCTCCCGTTCCGGCCGGCCAGTACTGTCCGGTACCGGCCCTCTCTCTCTCTCTCTCTAGCTCTCTCTCTCTCTCAGCTCTCGCCACTGTCCCCCGCCACTGCACAGCCCTCGCGTCCGTTCAAGGTATTCCCTCCACTTCCGGCCTCTCACTCTCACTCATCTTCTCAATCTCTCTCTCTCTCTCTCTCTCTCTCTCTCTCTCTCTCTCTCTCTCTCTCTCTCGGTTTACAGTGCATATCTAACATTTTGAGCTTTAATTTTTTTATTTTTTTTTTTTTTCTGTCAAAAATTCCAGGTACACGTACAAGCTTGCACTACAAAAATCACTGTGAGTTATTTTTATTTTTGTTTTGAATTTTTTGCTATAAGTTTGTATATTTTATTAATTTTTTTTGTGATATTTGTATAATTTTTTTCATTGTCTAGTTTGTGGAAATATGGAATATATACTTGTAGATTTTTTATTACTGATTTTTTATTACTGAATCATTGTCTAGTTGGTGGAAATATGGAAAATATGGAATATGGAAATATGGAATTTATTGGTGATTATATTTAATTTTTTTTTAAAAAAAACTCTTGATGTGAGGATATTTGAGATATATTTTAGTGTGCTACTATGGATTTAATGTGCTATTGTGAATTTTGGTATTTTTATGAAGTGGCAAAAAGAAAAAATATCCGCTATCATCTTAATTTTATAAAAATATGATCGTGAGCAATAATGGCAAAGTAAAATTAAAATACAAAATTATAATCAACATATTGTGCTATGAATATATATAAATTGTGGGGAAAATAAATTGTGCTACTAATATATATAAATTGTGGTATTTTCGGGAAAAAAAAAACAAAAAAACAAATATTCCACTGTCCACCATTTACAATCATATTCGTAAAAAAAACCTTAAAACAAACGTCATAAATCATCAATTGCGACGAATTTGTTTTTTATCTTCCATTTTTAACGTTAACTATTCATGTGAAGAGACTACATATTTATAAGAAGAATTTGGTATCTTCGGATAAAAAAACTCAAAAAAAAAATACTAAAATTTCTCTCATATGCATATATAAACTTTATATCCTAAAATCATAACCATAAAACCAACACAATAATAAACCCTTAAATAAACTTTGAATCCTATACGTTCTAAAAAAAAACCCTTACCCTAAACCCTAAACCCTAAGCCCTACAAAAAAATCCTACACTTTCTAAAAAAACCTAAACTGCTAAACCCTAAACCCTAACAAACCCTAAACTCTTATAAAAAGAATAAAATAAAACCCTAAACCCTTTAAAAAAAATAAAAACTTACTACACTTTCGAAAAAAACAACGAAAACCCTAAACCCTAATCCTAAATCCTTACAAAAAAAGATTCCTACACTTTCTTAAAAAAAACTCTTAACCCTAAACCCTAAACCGTAACAAACCCTAAACCCTAAAACCCTAAACCCTAAACCCTAATCGCTTTAAACCAAAATAAAACCCTAAATCGTAAACCCTAAACCCTTAAAAAAAAAAAAATTTACCTAAAACCCTAAACCCTAAACCCTTAAAAAATAAAAACCTAAAACCCTAAACCCTAACCCTAGACCCTAGACCCTAACAAACCCTAAACCCTAAACCCTAAAAAAAAAAAAAACCTAAAACCCTAAACCCTAGACCCTAACAAACCCTAAACCCTAAACCATAAACCCTAAAACCCTAAACCCTAAACCCTAATCGCTTAAAAAAAAAAACCCTAAATCCTAAACCCTAAACCCTTGAAAAAAAAAATTTTACCTACAACCCTAAACCCTAATCGCTTAAAAAAAAAAAAACCTAAAACCCTAAACCCTAACCCTAGACCCTAGACCCTAACAAACCCAAACTTAAACTCTAAACCCTAAACCCTAAACCCTAAACCCTAACAAACCCTAAATCCTAAACCCTAAACCGTAACAAACCCTAAACCCTAAAACCCTAAACCCTAAACCCTAATCGCTTTAAACCAAAATAAAACCCTAAATCGTAAACCCTAAACCCTTAAAAAAAAAAAATTACCTAAAACCCTAAACCCTAAACCCTTAAAAAATAAAAACCTAAAACCCTAAACCCTAACCCTAGACCCTAGACCCTAACAAACCCTAAACCCTAAACCCTAAAAAAAAAAAAAACCTAAAACCCTAAACCCTAGACCCTAGACCCTAACAAACCCTAAACCCTAAACCATAAACCCTAAAACCCTAAACCCTAAACCCTAATCGCTTAAAAAAAAAAACCCTAAATCCTAAACCCTAAACCCTTGAAAAAAAAAATTTTACCTACAACCCTAAACCCTAATCGCTTAAAAAAAAAAAAACCTAAAACCCTAAACCCTAACCCTAGACCCTAGACCCTAACAAACCCTAACCGTAAACTCTAAACCCTAAACCCTAAACCCTAAACCCTAACAAACCCTAAATCCTAAACCCTAAACCCTAAAAAAAAAATAACCTACACTTTCTAAAAAAAATACCCTAACCCTAAACCCTAAAAAAAAATCCTACACTTTCTAGGAAAAAAATCCTAACCCTAAACCTTAAGCCCTAACTCCTAAACCCTAAACCTTAAAAACATTTTGACATACACTTTCTAAAAAAATACCCTAACCCTAAACCGAAAAAAAAAAAAAAAAATTCCTACACTTTCTAGGAAAAAAACCCTAACCCTAAACCTTAAACCCTAACACTAAACCCTTAAAAATAAAAAAACAAAATCCTACACTTTTAAAGAAACAAATAAAACCTAACCCTAAACCCTAACAAACCCTAACCCTAAACCCTTTAAAAGAATAAAAAAAATAAAAACACTTACACTTTCTAAAAAAAAACTAAAACCCTACATAAAATAATCCTACACTTTCAAAACAAACCATAACCCTAACCCTAAACCCTTAAAAATAAAAAATGAAATATATTTGTACACGTTTATACTGTAAGCCGTATGATTTGTCTTGTCCTCTTAACCCTATACAGATAAACATGGACAAGTCTTGGATGTCAACACCTAGGGGTACGACACGGTATAACGATGGGTGTAGGGCGTTTGTGGCATTTGCCGTTAGTAATTGTACTGCCGGCGATGGAAAAATTTACTGCCCATGCAAGTATTGTCGAAATAACCAGCGTCACACTCCTGAGTACGTTCTTGCCCACCTGACTGGAGGTCGGGGGATGAATCCGGGATACAATTTGTGGTATATGCACGGTGAGACTACGACTGGTTCCGCTATTCCTGGTCAGTGTTCGAGTCATCACAGTGGCACAGAGGCCGCTGACCGTAGCACTGAACATGGTGATCATGTCACAGAACAGGAGGGTGTCGCCGTGGAACAGGATGATAACATGCACGCCATGTTGCGTGACGCCTTCGGCGTGCACGATGTTCCTGAAGGGGTCAGTACTCTTCCGCAACAAGTTGATGAAGATACCTCGTGCGGGGACGCATTGAAGTACCAAGAGCTGTTAAAGACTGCCGAGAAGCCCCTTCACCCTGGTACGAAGCACAGTAAATTGAGTGCTACTGTACACATGTACAACTTGAAGTGCGTTGGAGGTATTAGTAACAAGATATTTTCAGACATTCTCGAATTCATCAATCAGTTGTTGCCTCCTTGCGATGAGGCATTGCCAGATAACACGTATGAGGCGAAAAAGTTCCTAAGTGGCATGGGTCTGGGGTATGAGAAGATTCCGGCGTGCCGTAATGACTGTATGTTATTCTGGAAAGACAATAAAGAATTAGATTCATGTACCGTATGTGGAGAGTCTAAGTGGAGGGCTGATACACATGTAGATGATGATGGTGAGATCATATCAGCGAGAAAAAAACGCCCGGTGAAGATCTTGAGGTGGTTTCCACTCATCCCACGGTTGCAGAGGTTATTCATGTCTGAGCATACTGCGCCCCATATGAGATGGCATGCAGAAGGCCGCACTAGGGATGGCGTATTGAGGCACCCGGCCGACGGTGAGGCATGGAGATCGTTTGACATTTTACACCCAGATTTTATGGCAGAGAGTAGGAACGTCCGGCTTGGTTTGACAGCAGATGGATTTAATCCATTTGGGAACATGAGCACATCCCACAGCACATGGCCCGTAATGCTTGTGCCGTACAATTTGCCACCTTGGATGTGCATGAAACAGTCGTCCTTCATCCTTTCCATGGTTATCCCTGGACCGAGCTCACCAGGTATGGATATTGATGTTTACCTTCAGCCATTGATTGATGAGTTGCTGGAACTTTGGAATGTAGGGGTACGAACATTCGATGCTTCAAAGAAGGAAAATTTTATTATGCGATCTCAGTTGATGTGGACGATAAACGACTTTCCAGCGTATGCAGATTTATCTGGTTGGCCTAACAGGGGTGCGAAGGCATGTCCTTGCTGTATGCAATCGACGCGTTCTATACGCTTAAAGAACGGATGCAAATTTTGCTATATGGGGCACAGGAGATATCTGCCGCCTGAACATCTGTGGCGGCTTAACAGGAGGACATTTGACGGTACTGAAGAATTTGACAGCGCCCCGATTGTGCCATGCGGATACGAGGTTCTCCAACAGTTGGACGGAGTTGCGTTTGGGGATGAGACCGCGGGTAAGAAGAAGAAACGGAAGAAGCGGAAGAAGGGTGCAGGGAGTTCCGATGTTATATGGAAGAAGAAAAGTATATTTTTCAGATTGCCGTATTGGGAAGACAATTTGCTTCGGCACAATCTTGATGTTATGCACATAGAGAAAAATGTCATGGACAATATACTTGGCACTATTTTGGATATAAAAGGGAAAACGAAGGACAACTTGGCAGCTCGGCTGGACTTGCAGGAAATGGGGTTGAGACCTAAGTTGCATCCGTTCACGGCCGCCAATGGTAAAACGTATATTCCCGCTGCCTGTCACACCATGACTAGAGAGGACAAAGAAAGTTTTCTGAAGGTTCTTCGAAATGTGAGGGTCCCGGACGGATACGCCTCGAACATTTCACGATGTGTTCGGCTGAAGGACCGTACAATTTCCGGGTTGAAGAGCCACGATAGCCACATACTGATGCAACAGCTTCTTCCAATTGCACTGCGTAAGTCATTGCCTGATAAAGTTGTTAGACCTCTTGTGGAGATTTCGGCATTTTTTAGAGGCATATGCTCAACAAAGCTATCACAAGAAGATATGGACCGACTGCAGGGTGACGTCTGTATCACTTTGTGCAAACTAGAACAGATATTCCCTCCAGGGTTTTTTACGAGCATGGTCCACTTGGTCGTGCATCTTGTGCGCGAGTGTAGACTCGGCGGACCCGTGCAGTATAGATGGATGTACCCGGCGGAGAGGTAAAATTCAGCGTAATATGTAAATATATAATTTGATTTAAATGTAACCATAATTGACGACAATTAAATTGTCGTGTATGTGTGTACACCAGGAGTCTGGGGCATTTCAAGTCTACTGTGCGCAATAAAGCGGCTCCTGAGGGGTGCATTGCGGAGGGGTACATAGCGACCGAGCTGGTAACGTTCTGTTCAAGGTATCTGAATAACGCACCAACATTCCACAACAGACCTCAGAGGAATCCTGATGGATCCAAGGGGGCGGGCACGCGTGTTACCCTGAACCGGTTGATAATGCACCAGATTCATCGTTATATTGTGTTCAACTCTGAAGAGTTTCACAATTTGCGGACGTAAGTAGTGTTTATATATTTAACAGAATTCGAATAACGCATCTAATTGATTTTACTACATAATTGTATACGCTGAATGTAGGATGCACAAAGACGCGCTTAGGCGATCATGCACTAGAGGTCGCATTACGGAGGCTCTTATTGAAGCAGAACATCATGAGCAGTTCTGCGAATGGTACCCTGCATATGTAAGGAAATAGTTGTAATTTTTAAGTTGGATAAAGTTATGCGGGTTCAATATAATTACCCAATACACGTGTTTAATATTTGTAATTATAACATAGGTCGATGGCCTTGACGATCAACGTAGGGAGGAATTGGGCCACAACTTGGTTATGCGTTGTAGAGGGCTGAAGGAGACAGCGGTCAAGTACAACAGGTACGTGGTAAATGGGAAATTGTTTCGCACGCTTGCCCATGATGTGGGAAGGAGGACTCAGAACAGCGGCGTATGTGTTCCTACCGTTGAAGGCGAAACGTACTACGGGCAGTTAACCGATATAGTTGAGGTCGAGTACTATGACAGGACTACGTACGTCCTATTTAAGTGCAATTGGGCAGACCCCACGATGGAAAGAGGATTCACAATAGACGAGTATGGCCTAGTGTTTGTCAACTTCAATCACCTCGTCCACAGGGGAGAACTGATTCAGGACGAGCGGTACGTGCTTACATCTCAAGTGGATCAAGTATTCTACGTCGAAGATGGAAGGAACCCAAATTGGGTTTGTGCGGTTAGGACCAAACCGCGCAACGTGTACGACGTTGGCCAGGGGGATGGGAGTAATGAGGATGGTACAACCTACCATGAGTGCGTACCGCTCGTACTAGCCACTGATGACCTACCTGATACGAATGATGAATTCGAGTACGACAGGCCCGACATTGATCCGATTGAAGCTCCTGTGATACAATGATTGATGTATTTCTTGTGAGTATAATTAGCTTGAACTCAACACACTTGACTGATATATAAATTGTTTGTACAATTCGCTTGAACTGAATAAGGGTTTCTATTATTTGCATAAATTTCGTTGTATAATTTGCATATTCATTAAAAATATATTACAAAAAATATTCTAATTAATTTGTCTACATTTATTCGCAGGTATTGATGGACCAGGGACGCCATCCTTATGCATATCGGGCACCTCGCCCACCCGTGCCCCCCATGACCACGCCCACTGATTCGACGCCAGTATATACTGCGGCGTGGCCACCCCACCCAGACGGGGCTTATAGACCATTGTTGCCGGGTATGGTGGCCGTGCCCACGTCAGATCACGGGCAGACCAGCACAGCTGGAGTTGGCAGCTCTCCATTGTCGGAGCTGCCGACATTATCTCAGTTAGGGTTCACCCAACCGGGTAACGCCTATCGATGGTGGGTGCAAGAGGGGGTGGGGTCACAGGGTTATGCGCCGTACTTTCCGTATACGTATAGTCGACCTATGACGTGTAACCCTGATAGTGAGACGCAGGATTGTAGATTTCCACTGTCACAGACCGGGGAGATGCAGATGCCGGCTGTGGGGTTGGGACAGATACCGGCACAGGCGGCGATGCAGGGCCAGATTTTGGGGCCGAGACAGATGCCAGCATCGGGGGCGAGTCAGGGCCCGGGGCATGTAGAGAGGCAGATGCCGTTACCTGGTGAGAGCCAGATGCCGCTTTCCGGTGAGAGTCAGATGCCGCTTTCCGGTGAGAGTCAGATGCCAGATGTGGGGGGGAGCCAGACTACCCATGAGGAGGACGTTGCGATGTTGGGTACCGATCAGTTGGCCCCCGGTAGCCCCCAGGGTATGGATTCAGATGATGATCAGCATCCTCCACCAGCCGGAGAGGTTGGCGAGGAGGTTGCAGGCGACCCAGCGACGCAGCACATAGGGACTGGGCAGATTCGGTTGATGGGTAAGTACATATGTAGACATCCTTAAAACTCATATTATGTTACCAAAATATTTTTTTTGGTTTGGAAAAAAATAACTATTTGATTACATTTTGTTTATATATGTGTGTGTGTGTTATTTAGTGTTAACCAATTAAATTAATGTTGAATATATTTTTTCATTAGGGTACAACCCAGACGGGACCATTTATTATGAGGTGATTGACGACCCAGCGAGAAACTGGGTGCTCCCGAGGGGGAAGAAGGTTGTATTGCAGTACAATGCTGCTATACAACCTGTAGGACGAGCCTGCAATCGTTTTCGGCGGGAAGTGGGCAAGATGATCAGGAGTGGGTCCTACATACACATGCGGGACGAATGGGCGAGGGTAAATAGGCAGATTAAGCAGGCAATGTGGAACGCACTGATGGTATGTTTATGAATATAATTTAATTATTTATTTGAATTAAACTTGAGCTTAATGTTTAGGTTGAAGTTTTTAAACCTATAATGCTTTGATTGAAATGTGCAGGAGGAGTTCTATCTACCTGTATCAGTTGACATGCGCAGGGCACAACAGGAGGCGTGGAATGATATTGGACGTAAGCACCGCTCGTGGAAGTCGAGGTTCAAAACCCAACTAGGAATTGGAGACGGTGACACGCCCGAGAGTATCCGTGCGAGAATGCCGGAGAAATTTTTTGAGCAGTATGATGCAGAAGATGTAGAATTCCTGCTGAGAGATTGGTGCAGAGAGCATAAAATCGTATGTAGGCCAAAAAATTGTCAACTATTTTTTAATAACAGTTCATTTAATTTTAGTTTTAATTTAAGTGTGTCAATTGTTACATGTTTACTTTCATGTTCAATGCGTAGGCAACCTCTGAACGGATGAAGAGGTTGCGGGAGCGGAATGACCTACCCCATTGTGCGGGATCTAAAAGTTATGCCAGATTTAATCACGAGGAGGTAATTAAATATATATGTTTATGTTTTTAATATTTGTTGGTAATTGTTTTTCTTTTTCTTTTTCTTTAAACTATTTTTATCGCTATCTGTTTGTTATATATGTCAACTGCATGACGACAGGCATGTACATCTGGCACGCCCCCCACTCGCGCCGCGTCGTTCGTGAAGACCCACACAAAGAAGGACGGCACTTTCCTGAACGACCGTACACGGGTCTTATGCGTATGCTACTGATTTAGTTTACTAATATTTTTAAATTATGTGTGATATGTCATTATTCAATATATGACTTTTTCATGTTGACGACGTACAGGAGAGGATGACGCAGAGTTTAGCCAGTGATCCAGCCGCCACGCAAAGCGTCTCCGCAGACACGGTGCGTTGGGCACCGAACGACGCTTACGAACAGGCGATTGGGAGGCCTGAGTATGCAGGGAGGGTTCGGCAGGTTGGCCCGAACGTCACACCTGTTCGAGGGACATGTTTTTCATATAGGCCTCGGTCACAGGGGGGACCATCTCAGGGGACGTCTCGGGATTGGGCCGAACAGTCTCGGAAGATGGAAGAGATGCAAGCGGAGCTACATGCTGAGCGAGCGAGGAATGACCGTTTGGAGCAGCGCGTGCAACAGTTCGACGGCATAGAGCAGCGCTTGCGAGAGATGGAGGTCTTCATGTCCTCCATGGCAGTACCAGCACCATGTGTTGGTAATCAGTCTTCTCCTGCACACGTAGGTAGTACGTCGTCCGTTGGTAGTGCATCTGCAGGTATGGTTTATATTGTGTATAGGACAAAATTAATTTCAATTTGTTTTCATTACCCCTTTAATTTTGCAAGTAATATTATATACTTTAATTGTCTATATTATTTGCAGGTAATTCGACAACGGTTGGTACGTTGTCGCCTGTTGGACGACAGCTGAGCCAGCACTCCACTGTCGCTACACCTTCGCCCGCTACACCATTCATTGCGCAGCAATCGCCGGTGGGCGAGAACACGCCTGGGACGGTACCTCGTGATTCGCAGAGACGCCTTTCAGATTTGTAGATATTTTGTGTAATTATTTTTTGTTCGTAAATATTTGCTTGTTAACGAATATGTTATTAATTATTTGTTTGTGTAGTATGATTTCGTGTTGGTTTTGGGTAAAATAAATGCTGCGTTATTTGTGGTCGAAAATTACAAAATTTGAAAAATTCAAAAAAAAATTTAATTAACCCAAATAAATTTTATAAAACAATAAAAAATTTATTTTTTTTTAAAAAAAAACTAAATTCAGTTTTTTATTTAATTAAAATTTTTATTTAATTTTTTAATTGTATTTTTAATTTAATTAAAAATACAATTAAATAATTAAATAAAAATTTTAATTAAATAAAAAACTGAATTTAGTTTTTTTTTTAATTAAAAACATTTTGACACGTGTATCGGAATACACGTGTCAAATTTGACACGCGTATTCCGATACACGTGTCAAAACATTTTGACACGCGTATTGGAATACGCGTGTCTAATTTGACACGTGTATTCCAATACACGTGTCAAAACATTTTGACACGTGTATCGGAATACACGTGTCAAATTTGACACGTGTATTCCAATACACGTGTCAAAACATTTTGACACGCGTATTGGAATACGCGTGTCAAATTTGACACGTGTATTCCGATACACGTGTCAAAATGTGCAGTTTGTAACATGCACATTTGACACGCGTAATACGCGTGTCAAAGTACACGTGTCTAAATGTTTGACACGTGTACGACACTGTACACGTGTCAAACTGCACGTGGCTATTTCATGCCATTTTTGTAGTGATTGTTCTATAGCGGGTCAGTGCCTTTTACATGCCATGCGCCCCTGGATTTCATGAGTGCTCTAGAGACTTACCAAAGTCTCATATGAAGCAGCACCATCTCCAAGCTCACATAGATAGCATCAATCAAGAGAGTTTAAAGAGAACACTCCATCCTAACATATAGGGACTATGGATCCATTAAGAGTTTTTAAATCATCCTTAGTTATTTCTTGTTTGGTGTTCCACTTGAAGAATTCAAGATTTTTGTCAGCTTCTTGTCGAGGAATGAATGGATCGAATTAGTTGATCATTGTTTTGTAGGTTTTTCGATTGTAAGAAGGATAGCGTACGTCTTTGAATGGATTAATGGTATATAGTCATCTCAAAGAGAAGGTGACCGTGATAGTTTGTCACTCGATCTATAATTAATGATAGGCAATATTTCAGTATCATGATCAGTACTTCATATACATATGTGTGTGTGGGTGCATGTTTCGAGTGTGTAAAACAATATCTTCAATTGGACCAATAATATTAGGGCAATAAAATTATCAGTCTCTAAAAGTTTAGACTTAATAATATTCTAATTTTTTTTCAATATTTGGAGTAGATCATTGAGAGATACGCTCACTTTATTCTTGCCAAACACTTTTGCTTTCTCTGCTGAACCACCTATGGGCCGGTTACTTTAATTAAGCTTTCTTTGTTTCTTACCTTGCATGCATTGTCGTTCAAAAGCTTGGTGTGTGTGCAATTAACTAACATCTGCAATGATCTTAACAAGTCTTATTACAACTGAAAATGCACCCAAACTGATATTTTTTTTTTTTTTTTCCAGTAAACTGGATGCACTCCCATCAACAGGGATACAACAAAACACCTGAAAGCAACTCAGCTAAGACAAAACAACATGAAAACTCAAATTAACCCAAACATGAATTCCCCAGTCCTCAATATATCTTGTTAAAGTTTTGTATATCAAATTAATATATATATATATATATGCTTCTTTTTTTCTTAAAACGAAAGACATTGACAGTTTTAAAATGCCATCAATCTCTTTCTCTCATTTAATGCATCTTTGGCTGTATCAAGGGAAAGGAAAAAGAAAGGGGTGGAAGAAAAAAAAGAAGAAGAGGGAACGTGCATATATAGCTTCTTCACCCATGTTGAACGTGATAATTGCGTAAGGACTTTTGTTTGTTAAAATGTTTTAAAGAGCGTTTTTTATTTTTGGTTTGAAATTTTGATGTATAATAAAGATGAAAGTAATTAAATTTTGTACGTACGTACGTTCAAAAATGTTTTGTGTCTGAATTATTTGTTGATAATTTTTATTTTTTATTTTTTAAAAAAATAATTTTAACATACCGAGACATCTTGTACGTTGCTCCCTCGATCGATCGAGCATCCAAGGATTCATGAAGATCGATGTTGGTCTTGGATGAAGATGAACATAAAGGTCGCGATCGAGACATGTCGTAGACTTGACCACAATTCATTATTGTCATACTCCGTGTGTTTTTCTGTTTTTGGATAGAGACGTTACAAAAAATTAAATCCCAAAAAAGATTAATTTGATTCCTTTGGTTAGTTACGTACCTGTAACGTGATCGAGCAAAAAAACAATTTATACCATTCATTTGAAAAGATGGGCTCTTCCTTTGATAATGCCTTTTAGGATAGATTTGTGCTTGTTTATAAGCAACCACTACAAAAAATAGGCAATTCACGAGGTTGCTACAGTAACTGAATCCATGTCACGTCGCTTAATTGCCATGTGGAAATGAAGGCCACGTTCGGAAATTTTTTAGCGACGTAATCCTTGTTCCACGTCTTCATTTCTAGACGTGGTTAAGTAGACACGTCCCCACATGGAGACATGTTATATTTTCCACGTCCTCGTAGGGTGACGTTCTACATATATATATATATATCAATTTTTTAAAATATATATATATAGTGACATGCAGAAACAACACTTGGGGAAAAAATGACGTGCTATGATCCAAAACCTGACTATTTCGAGATGTGTTGTATGTGAAATGTCGCTAAATAAATAAATATTTAAAATATTTATTTATTGATATATAATTATTTAGATAATATATAAAACATATTAAAAATATAAAAAATGCTAGACTTCTCAATTTTTTTTCTCAAATGATATGTCACAATCCCATGAGATTGTAATCACATGTTCCCCAAATTGATAGATCACATGAAATTGTGACACAATATATACATAATGTGACACATGTTTACATTTGTGTATTATACATATAAAATATAAACTTAAAAAATAAATACAACTTTTAATTAATACTATATACATTTTTATGTATATTCTATATATTGAAAAGTATTGAACCCTAACCCTAGTTTAGTCTTATATATAGTATGCGTAGGGTTAGAGTTTTGATTTGAGCAATATACATATAATGTATATACTTAAAAAAAATGAATACACCTTTTAATTAACACTATATACATAATGTATGTATACTATTTATTGAACCCTAGAGTCTAATTTAGTCCTATATATAGTATATATACGTAGGGTTAGGATTTACATTTGTGTACTACACTTATAAAATATATACTTTAAAAAATAATACAACTTTCAATGTATTACTATGTACATAATATTTAGGGTTAAATATATTTTAGCCCTCCAAACTATCTCATTTTTTCGAATGACCCCTCAAACTATCAATGCTTAAATTCTGGCCCCCAAACTACCACTTTCTAATTTTTTGGCTCCATCCATTTATTTATGCCGCCAATTCTAACAGAAATTGGCCAAAAATTCGAAAATACTATTCCCTTAATCGTGGGAATTTCAAAGTGTAGGAAGCGTATTTTCGGATTTTTGTTTAGGATTGACGGCATAAATGGACGGATGGGGCTAAAAAATCAAAAAGTGGTAGTTTGGGGGGCTAGAATTTAAGCATTGGTAGTTTGTGATGTCATCCGGAGAAAAGGTAGTAGTTTGGGGGCTAAAATATATTTATCCCTAATATTTGTATACCCTAATACTAGATTTGTACTATATATAGCACACGTAGGGTTAAGGTTTACATTTGAACAATATACTCAAAATGTATATACTTTAAAAAATAAATACATCTTCCAATTAACACTATATACATAATGTATATATACTATTTATTGAATTCTAAACCTGAATTTGTGCTATGTATAGTGTACGTGGGGTTAGGCCGGGTTTACATTTGAGCAATATATTCAAAGTGTATATACTCTAAAAAATAAATACACCTTTTAATTAACACTATATACATAATCTATGTATACTATTTATTGAACCCTAACCCTAATTTAGTGCTCTATATAGTATATATACGTAGAATTAGAGTTTACATTTATGTACGTACTACACATAAATATATACTTTAAAAAATAAAACAACTTTCAATGTATTACTATATGCATAATATTTATATACCCTAATACTAGATTTGTGCTATATATAGTATATGTAAGATTATGGTTTACATTTATGCAATATAATCAAAATGTATATACTCTAAAAAATAAATACACCTTTTAATTAACACTATATACATAATGTATATATACTATTTATTGAACCCTAACCCTAGTTTAGTGTTATATATAACATATATACGTAGGATTAGGGTTTACATATAGCTTATTACTTATAATGTATATACTTTAAAAAATAAATACAACTTTTACTTAATACTATATACATTTTTGGGTATATTCTATTTAATTATTAAACCCTAACCCTAGTATAATGCTATATATAGTTTATATACGTAGGGTTATGATTTACATTTGTGTACTACACATATAAAATATATACTTTAAAAAAATAAAACAACTTTTAATTAATACTACATACATTTTTGGGTATAGTCTATTTATTGAACCTAACCCTAGCTAGTTTAGCGCTATATATAGTATACATAGGATTAGGGTTTACATTTGTATACCATACTGCACTTATAAAATATATACTCTAAAAAATAATACAACTTTTAATTACTACTATATACTTTTTTGGTATATTCTATTTATTGATCTCAAATCCTAATTTAGTGCTATATAAAGTATATATACGTAGGGTTATGGTTTAAATTTTTGTACTACACATATATAAAATATATACTTTATAAAATAAAACAACTTTTAATTAATAATATATACATTTTTGAGAATATTATATTTATTGAACCATAACCCTAGTTTAGTACTATATACAGTATATACATGTAGGGTTAGGTAGGGGCGTAGTTAGGTGAAGGCTTGAAGGGTCCATGGCCCCCCCCATGCCCCAAGCTTTTCCTAAAAAAAATCTAAAAAAATCTATAAAATATATATATATATATATATATATATATATATATATATATATATATATATATATATATATATATATATATATATATTAAGTTTTACCCCTAATTTTTTTTTTTTTTTTTTTTTAGTTTTTCCCCACTCAATTTTTTTTTTTCAATTTGGCCCCCAAAGTCTAAAAGCTGACTCCGTCCGTGGTTAGGTTTGCATTTGTGTACTACACATATATAAAATATATAGTTTAAAAAAATATGACAACTTTTAATTAATACTATATACATAATGTATATATACTATTTATATATCCTAACCCTAAATTAAGTACTATATATAGTATACGTAGGGTTATGGTTTATATTTGTGTAATATACATATAATATTCATAGTATATTATAATCAAGGTTGTATTTTATATAATATTAATTACTGACGTGGCTAATGAACACGTGGTAGTATAGCAACGTGTCTTCTTGCCACGTAGCTGAATGGCGACGTCCATGCTTTATGCGCGTCGCAATTTTCGCCACGTGGCAGTGTGCCAAGTGGCTATTTCATGATGTGGCACAATGCCACGTCTCGAAAATTGGCAGAAATCTGCCGCACGCAGGACATCTTTGCACCACCTAGGGAAAAAAAAAAATTAAATTTAATTAAAAAAAATATTCTTAAGAGACTTCTCGAAGAAGCCTCATCTCTCTCTCTCTCTCTCTCTCTGACACACACACACACACAGAGCCATCGTCAACCAGCCCACCACCGCAGGTCCGACGTTCCCTCCTACAAAAATTCTCACCAATCGTCCCTCTGTCTCAACCTCTCACTCATATTCTCTTTCTCTCTTTCTCTCTAACCCCAAAGTGCCCACCGTCTGGCAACCCCCTATGGCGAGACCTCCAGTACGGCGCCACCACCGATAATACACCACCTCTCACTCTCTCACTCTCTCTCAGTTCCATTTCTCTCTTGGTCGTTGGAGCTTGCATGTATAAGTGTAAGAATTGTTCTTTTCCTCCCATTATAAGTACACCGGCCGATTGAAGCTTAAGAACAAGGCAAATTGTTCTCCACAAGCAGACTCTCTATTCCCTTAATTTTTTTTAAATTTTTTTTTGTAATTATTTTTTTGTTCTGCACGTGTGTGTGTGTGTGTGTGTTCTTCATGTTTTTTTTTTTTTTTTTGGTTCAATGTTCTTGATAAATTTGGGTGTTGATGTTTAAATCTGTACTTTTTTTTGTAATTTTTTGTAATTTTTCTTTGTTCTATACATGTATATATGTCTTCTTGATTTATTTATTTATTTATTATTTTGTGTTTCAATGTTGTTGATTATTTAGTATATATGTTGAGAGGAGATTAGAAAAATGTTGTATATATATATTTTGGTGTCTATTTATGGGTGGACAATTCAGATTGTAGTTTTTCTTTTCTTTTCTTTTCTTTTCTTTTTTTTTTTTTTGGTGTTTATGTTTCTATTATGGTTTGTCTTGTTTTACTATTATTATTATTTTTAATTATTCATGGGAGAATATTAAAGATATTTTGTAAGGTGACATGTTTGTAGATGAATTTTGGTGTTTTTGAGGGAAAAAAAAAAAAAAAAAAATCAATTTTCCAACATTTTAAATCTACAATAATATTGTTAATCAACAATTTAAAATTAAATAAGATCGACGACCAATAAAAAAATTTAACAATTGGTGAGCCAAATTAAGTCAATGCTTGCCTCAAGAGTACGTCCCACGACAAATTATATAAAAAGAAATAAATACGACCAAATGTTTAGGTACATAGATAACCTAAAAAACTATGTTAGAAGTTATAAATCTCTCTCTTTTCTTTCCATTTTAGGTACATCGGCTAATTAAAGCTTAAGAACAAATTAATTTGTTTTCCACCGTCACTGTAAGTCTCCACCGGCCGACTCTCTATCCCCTTGCATTAATTCTATTTTTTGTAATTTTTTTTGTAATTTTATCTTTTGTTCTGTACGTGTATATATGTGTTCTTGAATTGTTTTTTTTTTTTTTTTTTTTTTTTTGGATTCAATGTTCTTGATTATTTCTGTTTAGATGTTGGTTTCCTTTGTTGTTGATGCTCAATTCTGTTTTGGTTACCATTATTTTTTCGGATGTGGAACTTTGAGATTTAGTATGCAGGCTGTATCTAGTTTTATTGTTGGTTATGCATTGTAGAAGGCCGAAGGAGATAGTAGTCAAGTATAAAATGTATGTAGTCAATGGCAAACTATTTCACACTCTTGCACATGATATGGGAATGAGGACTCAGAATAGTGGCATATGTGTGATAAGTCTTGAATTATTTGATTCATGACCCTTTAATTTGCATTTGTTAGACCTAATTTGTGTTGTATATATAACGTTTTGTTGTAATTTTGTGTCATGTCTTATTTTCAGGTCCTAGTTGAAATCTAGTTCAAAGCACGTGAATTAGACCTGAAAAAAACATCAATGGCAATTTGGTCATTTCCAGAATTTGAAGTTGATCCTGAAAATCGTCCAAGGCATTTCGATCGATCGATTATTTGTATAGTCAATAATTCGATCGATCGACTTTCAATTGACCCAACTTCGATCGATCCAGATGCGATCGATCGATTTTTAGAGCATATGAAAATCGATCGATCGACTTCGCATCTTCCAGAAGGTCCATATATTTTCAAATCTTGGTGCGATTGATGTGAAAATTTTAATACTCGCAAGCGCACGAATCGTTTGCAATATAGTGTGTGTGCAAGTGCGAGATCGTATTCACAGGGAATTGCGTTGCAAAAATTAATTTATATTTAAACTAATTTTATTTTAACCTAGTTCCAAATTTGGTGAATAATAGAAAAATAAAATAAAACAAAATAAAACAAAAGAAAAATGTACTAAGGTTTTAGAATCCACACCCACCTAATCACAGCAACGTATTCTCATGTTCGTTAATAGATATCCGAAGTTCTCACTGTAAAAATCTTATGAATGTTCTACTATGCTTCAAAAATTAATTAAATCATTCATTGAATCCGTTCTTTGCACAAATCACAAAAGATATCCGGTTTAAACCGAATCATCAAATATATCCGTAGAATGAAACACAATGAATATTCAACATTTTGATAAATGAAAAATCCAAGCAATCAATTAAATGAGACAATTCTCAAATCATCACATGTATCGGGAAATCATAATAGATATCCAAGAAATCATCTCAAAAATTGAAAAGAAGTAGAACATTGAAAATATTAAATCCAATAAAATCGGATAGCAAAAACTCTCATGAAAATATAGTTGCTCTTCTAAGGTGAGGTTTCATCCTCAACCTTAGTTGAAAAATTAGCTACTCATTACTAAAAAGAAAATACTAAATTTCATTAAGAACATAAAAATAAAAACTTACAAAGAATAGAAGCCAAAGAACCCAACTGCTGTTATGTACAATGTTGAAATGTGTCTTAAGTGGTGCCTAGCAGGGGTATTTATAGCAGAAGATTAGGTTAAATCCAACTTTTACAAAATGGCACCTCTACCCCTCTAAACCCTAATAGGAGAAAAGAACGCTAGGGTTTAGGGCCATTTTTTCAAAATGGCACCTCTACCCCTCAAAAACCCTAATAAGAGAAAAGAATGCTAGGGTTTGGAGTGTCTACAGCCGCCAGGAACAAGGAAATTCACGTTCTTATATTGTGGGGCATTTATGATGTAGCAGACTTTCGAACCAGGAAATTTCTATTTCACAATGATTTGTAGAATTTTGAATTAACTTTCGAACGCCATTGATTTCACTTTAATCCGATGTTTGAGCTGAAAGTTATGATCAAAATACTATAACTTGTGCAGAACCTGAAATTTGATCCAATCCGATTTTGACTTCCAAACTTTGTATTTTTCACTTAAAAATTACCGTTTTCTTTCTATGATCTGTAAAATACCAAAATACAAAAACTAACAAAAAGACATTAGAAAATAACAAAGCTAAAGGTCCAATTAATGCAAATTAAGGGGTCCAAATATACAATATTTTGCACTCATCAGCGATCCAAATTAAAAGTTGAGTTCTATGGACAGAAATGGATGGCGACCAGCTCTGTTTGTGCGGCTAGAATTGATCATTGATGAGTCTTTTGTAAATATAAATCTCTATATATATAAGATGAGGGTTTAGGGTTTAATTATGCATCTTTTGGAAGTTTCGAATTTTCTCAGGTATATCACTTTAATTTCTTGTGTTTTAGTTTACTTTGATACACGTTTTCTGGGCCAAAATCCAGAGAGCAACTTCTTCTTCTTTTACTTCTTTGTTCTTCATGTTTTAGCTTAGGTTTTATTTTTCTTTTGTAATCCGAATTTCATAATTTTAATATAGTTGTTTTTTATTCATTTCCTTCTTGTTCCTTTATTGTTTTCATTAATTTTTATGCTTAGATTATATTCAATTATACATAGCTAAATTGGTTCTTAGGGTTTGATTTAAATCCTCTCCAAAAATCGTAAAGTGTTATTGATATTCTTGAGTTTTTCTTGAGATGTTTGATGATTGTGAAAGGCTAGAGGATTGCAAAACCCATGCTAAAAGATTTTGTCTTCAAGATTCCAATCCATTTATTATTCATGAAAAAAGGATATTGCTTGTCTATGAGTTTTCTTAGATTCACGAGTAAAATCAACGTTCTTGAAAGAGAACGATGTCTTTTGCAATGGTTTTATTTGACATGATGTGTGTTTACCTATTAGAGTCATCTTATAGAGTATGCTAGGGAGCATCGGTCATTTCATACCTTTGGTAGTGTAAAATGTCTTTCCATTGTAGTTTAATCTTTACATGGAATAGATCGGTGTGAAACTAAGATACCTTATCATTGTGGCCTAATTAGAGTGTTCACGTATTGTGTATGCTTATTAGGATGTGTTATAGAGTAATAAGTTAGGGAGCATCAATCTCCCACACCTTTGATAGTATAGTCGTTTTTCAATTATAGTTTAAATCTTTACGTGGTAAGTGTTTGATGTGAAACTAGGTGCTTTATGGTTATGTCTTAACGAAAGTGTTTTCATGTCGAGGTCGTCGTAATGGTTGACGCCCATTATGCGCTCATATCATGCATGTTAGGAAAATCCTTTTAAGCTTTAAGCATTCCATTAGCTGAGGATTGGATAAGATCAATACCTTAAGTTTCCTTTAAGTTTGTTTTCAATTTTCGCTTTTCTTTACTTTACTCGTTGTAGCTTCAATTCTACAACTTTACTTTTGTTTTTATTTTTAAGTTAAGTTAAATACGCTCTTTAAATATCTCGTTACACAAAACAACCATCAATCTCTGTGGTTTGATAACTCTTACTACAGTACAATTGATTCGTACCATTGTGAAGTGTTAAAACATATAAATTTAAAATCCACGTACATAGTCGTCTACACTCGAGCGTACCAATGTGTGTCGATCGTTGATGGCGAAACGTACTACGGAAAGTTAATAGATATAGTTGAGGTCGAGAATTATGACAGGACTAAGTATGTTCTATTCAAATGCAATTGGGCAGACACCATGAGAGATAGGGAGTACAAGATAGACGACTATGACTTAGTGCTTGTCAACTTCAATTACCTTGTCCACAGGGGAGAGCTAATTACTGATGAGTCTTATGTGTTAACTTATCAAGTTGACCAAGTCTTTTACGTTGAAGATGAAATGAATCCAAATTGGGCTTGTGCTGTAAGAACTAAACCGTGGAACATGTACAACATTGGTCAGGGTCAACGGCCTAATGATGCAGGTGCCACTTATCACGAGTGCGAGCCACTCGTGTTAACCAATGGTAACCTCCATGATCTGCATGATGAGTTTGACCATGACAGGCCCGATTTGGATTCGATTGAAGCGTGTGTGAATGAATAAATCGTATTTGCTGGCACTATTCACATAAATTCTATTACATCATTTGTAAATTATAGTAATTAATAAGTGCATTGATAAAATGGTATAAATCTCATTGTCAAATTCGCATTTTCCTTTTGAATATATATTTGGGTAATTTTGCTTATTAATTAAAATATTTGGGTGTCTAATGTATTTCACAAGTTTCAATGGAACTGAGGAGTAAACATTGTGTAACTCGGGGCCCACGCATGCTCATGCCTTTTACTTCGCAAGGGTCACAGTATAGCGCGCTAGATGTTGCAGATGACGATTATAGACCAGTACTCCCAGGTGGGGCGGGGTACTAAGCCGAGCACGGGCAGTATTCTTGGATGTCTTCTATGCTGCCGACGTTGTCCCAATTAGGGTTTACTTCCTAGGGTCACGTGGATCAAAATTGCCCTTATACTGAACCCGTTCCATACCATTGTGAAACCATTCCATACAAACCATACCCCTAGTTTGAACCCGCATCATGTGGCTCCGATAGTGAGACACAGAAGCTCGCAGGGGTTTAGCTATCACCTCTAAGAGGGAGCCAGATGCCTATAGCCGACGACAGCTACATGTCGCTTCTGGACGACACCCAGATGTCTTCTCCGAACGACACCCAAATGCCACGCCCAAACGGCAGCCTCTGACGACAGCTAGATGTCGCTCCCGGATGGGAGCTAGCGGGTGCATCCGGAGGAAGGGGTCCACAATGCAGCACCCGATGACCCTATAACCCAGCCCTTGCAGATGGACCAGATGCAGTTGATTGGTAAATACATATTTTTACAACAAAAAATTTATATATATATATATATATATATATATGTGTGTGTGTGTGTGTGTGTGTGTGTGTGTGTGTGTGTGTGTGTGAAGTTTTAAATGATAATATACATTTTTCATTTTTTTTAATGACATAAATATTTAATTTTCTATCCTTTTGGATGGATGATATCATGATATGACACCACTCGGACGTTCTCAAGTTATTATCATTTTATAAAATGATAATATATTTTTCAAAATAATGAATTATAAGTGACAATGACACATCATTTAAGAAGTAATTTTTAAAAAGAAAATTTGGTAGTATACTTGTATTATCCTTTCCAATAGTGATCGAGACACATCCCACACTATCATGGACCAGGGGGGCTTATTCATTGTTGACGATACGATGAACACCAGGAATCAGTAGGTAACATCCAACTGACAGAGGGAACCCACACTACAAAAATACAAGCATTTTGACGCGTGTCTTCACAATTGGACGCGTGTATTTATTACACGTGTCCAATTGGACACGCGTATTAAATACACGCGTCCAATTGGACACGTGTACTTAATACACGTGTCAAAATTGGACACGCGTATTTTTACACGCGTCCAATTTTGACACGTGTATTAAGTACACGTGTCCAACTGTTATTTTTCCCAAAAATAAATTTCAAAACAAAAAATGTGTTGTGTTAATTTTTTGAAACCAAAAAAAAAAAAAAAAAAAAAAAAAAAAAAAAAAAAAAAAAAAAAAAAAAAAAAACTCCTTATCTTATTAACCATACAAATCTGTGAAAATACGGTGTACATAACTTATACACATAAAATTAGGTTTGAAAACTATATGCTATATGTAAATTCTATGCTTGAAATTTATACTTTTTAGGTTCCTTATTTATATATATATAATATACTAATAAGTACGTAAACCCTAACATAATTTACATATTGTACTATATGCATAATTAAACAAATTTGGTGTTATATATATAATTAAACCAAATAGTTCAAATTAGGATTTAGTTTTGTACACCATCTACGTTTAGAAACAAAAAAAAAAAAAAATTAAAACATAACAAAGTTGAAAAACCTATAATTAATACTATATATATAGATATGCATGCATGTAAACGGTTTATAAACTATATATAGTACATACACTTAGGGTTATGGTTTTTTGCTATATAAAATACATACACTTATGATTAGGGTTTATATGATGAGTTCTATATATATATATATGGTATACTCATAAGTACGTAAACCCTAACATTAAATTGACATATTGTACTATATGCATAATTAAACCAAATTTCTGCTATATATATGTAGACCCCAAAAAAAAAAAAAAAATTGCAACATGAATTTAAGTTAGGGTTTATAGCTATATATAGTATATATACATAGAGTTAGGGTTTATGGCTATACATAGTATATAATATATACACATAGAGTTATGGTTTATAACTATATATAGCCATATACACGTAGAGTTATGGTTTATGGCTATACATAATATATAATATATACACGTAGAGTTAGGGTTTATATCTATATATAGTATAGGGGATTAGGGTTTATAGATATATATAGTATATACATTTAGGGTTAGGGTTTTTAGCTATATATATATATAACATACACTTAAGATTAGGGTTCATGGCTATATATAATATATACACATAAGGTTAGGGGTAGTATAGTATAAATACTTATACTTAGTGTCATGGTTTAAATTTAGGGTTTATATTTAGATTTAATTTATAGTTTATGTTTTAGTTTTAGGGCTTAGGGTTTATCAATGTGTACATGCAGTACATGCAGTGCATAAACTTAGGGTTGCATGGGTTTATATAAAATAGATAATATATATATATATATATATATATATATATATATATATATATATATATATATATATATAAAATATATTTTAAATATAATTATAATATTAGAAAAATCGCATTTGGAGACGTGTTTTTATATACACGTCTCCAATTGGGCATGTGTACAATTGTTTGGCCAGGCGCTGCGCGGGAGAACACGTGTTTTTATATACACGTCTCCAATTGGGCACGTGTACAATTGTTTGGCCAGGCGCTGCGCGGGAGTTCTCCCGCGCACCACCTGGCCAAACGTAATAACATATATATCTTATATAATTTTTAAAAATATAATAATTTTGAAATAAAATATATTATTTAAATTATATATATATTTATATATAAGAAATGGGTAGCTTCCAGAGGAAGCTACCCATTTCTGCACTCTCACTCTCTCTCTCTCTCCGGCGAGCTCAGCCGGCCGGCGTGGTGAGCTCTCTGCCGTGTCTCTGGCGTCGTCACCTCTCCCTCTCACCGACTGTCTCTCTCTCACCGACCCTCCCTCTCTCTCGCTCTCCCTCTCTCACAGCCCGGCCGCCTCTCTCTCTCTCTCTCTCTCTCTTTCTCTCTCTACTGGGACGTCCCTCCGGCAGCTTGGCACGGCCGTCGGTTTCATTTCCTCCGGTCAGTGTTTATCTCTCTCTCTCTCTCTGTTCAGTGGCCGGTTGATATATGTTTTATATATATATATATATATATACATTTGCTAACTTATATATTGTTTCTTCACAATATATTCCGAATATGCAGGTATATATATAAGGAGCCCTAAATCCACAAACGGGCGGTGAGTATTTTGCCCTTTAAATTTGTATTTCATTTTTTGTTCCACATGTAAATTTGTACTAACTATATATATATATTGTAATAATTTTTATTGTAATAATTTTTATTTGTTCTTGATTGATAATTGTAATAATTTTTGGACTGTATTCTATTTTTTTATTGCAATGTTGCTGAATTAGTGTAATTTGTATGCTTATATTTCTGTTTTTTTTTTTTTTTTTTTTGGGTTTTCATGGACTAGGTATTTCATTTTTGCTATAGTTTGTGTTTTTGTTTTTAACAATGCTGCATGAATTTTTGTGTTAGTACACATTTGATAATTTTTTTTGTGTAGGCGTTTGTATTTTTGTGTCATTTAGTGTTATATGTATTTTTGTTTTTTTGGAAACCATGTTCTTTTTTGCCATGTTGTGTTTTTATTGTTTTTAATTTTTTCTGTCATAATTTTTTATTTGAGAGGTTATATATATATATATATTTGAATGTGTTATTGTGGATTACAATGTTTTTTTGTTAGTAAAAGAAAATCAAACAATGTCCGATATTAGTTTAGCGTTATAAACCAACGATGACACTTTTGAAAATAATAAATGGAAAAAAAAAATAAAATGGGTTTGAATAAAAAAAGAAAAAATTAAACTCCAACCCTAAACTTTTTATCCTAAAATCATAACCATAAAACCAACATAATAATAAACCCTTAAATAAACTCTGAATCCTACACGTTCTAAAAAAAAAACCCTTACTCTAAACCCCAAACCCTAAATCCTAAACCCTAAAAAAAAAAAATCCTACACTTTCAAACCCTAAAAACCCTAACCTTAAACCTTAAACCCTAAACCCTAAACTCTAAACCCTAATCCTAGATCCTTAAAAATAAAAAAAAAATAAAAATAAAAAAATAAAAAAATTCCTACACTTTCTAAATAAAAACCCTAACCCTAAACCATAACGAACCCTAAACCTTAAATCCAAAAAAAAAAAATATATATCCTACACTTTCTAAAAAAAGAAACCCTAACACTAAAAACAAAAATCCTAACCTTAAACCCTAAACCCTAAAAAAAAAATCCTACACTTTCTAAAAAAAGAAATCCTAACACTAAAAACAAAAATCCTAACCTTATACCCTAAACCCTAAACCCTAAACCCTAAACCCTATTCCTAGATCCTTAAAAACAAAAAAAATAAAAATAAAATAAAAAATCCTACACTTTCTAAATAAAAACCCTAACCCTAAACCATAACGAACCCTAAACCCTAAACCAAAAAAAAAAAAAATATCCTACACTTTCTAAAAAAAGAAACCCTAACACTAAAAACAAAAATCCTAACCTTAAACCCTAAACCCTAAAAAAAAGAAATCCTACACTTTCTAAAAAAAGAAATCCTAACACTAAAAACAAAAATCCTAACCTTAAACCCTAAACCCTAAGAAACTAAAACCCTAAACCCTATTCCTAGATCCTTAAAAAAAAAAAAAAAAAAAAAAAAAAAAAAAAAAAAAAAAAAAAAAAAAAAAAAAAAAAAAAAAAAAAAAAAAATCCTACACTTTCTAAATAAAAACCCTAAGCCTAAACCATAACAAACCCTAAACCCTAAACCAAAAAAAAAAAAATATATCCTACACTTTCTAAAAAAAGAAACCCTAACAATAAAAACAAAAATCCTAACCTTAAATCCTAAACCCTAAGAAACTAAAACCCTAAACCCTAACAAACCCTAATCCTAGATCCTTAAAAAAAAAAAATCCTACACTTTCTAAATTTATACCCTAACCCTAAACCCTAAACCCTAAACCCTTATAAAAAAAAAATAAAATAAAATAAAACCATAAACCCTTAAAAAAAAAATCCTACACTTTTTTTTTTAAAAAAAAAAAAAAAAAAAAAAAAAAAAAAAAAAAAAAAAACACTTACACTTTCTAAAAAAAAACTAAAACCCTAAATAAAATAATCCTACACTTTCAAAACAAAAAAAACCCTAAACCTAACAAACCCTAACCCTAAACCCTAAACCCTCACAAACCCTAATCATAAACCCTTTTTTTTTTAAAAAAAAAAAAACAAATTCTTACACTTTCTAAAAAAAAACAAAAACCATAAACTCTAACCATAAACCCTTTAAAGGAAATAAATTCGTACACCCCATGTTGCGTGACATGCACAATTTTTTACACGTTTATACTGTAAGACGTATGATTTGTCTTGTCCTCTTAACCCTATACAGAGAAATATGGACAAGTCTTGGATGTCAGCACCTAGGGGTACGACAAGGTATAACGACGGGTGTAGGGCGTTTGTGGCATTTGCCGTTAGTAACTGTCCGGCCGTCGATGGAAAAATTTACTGCCCATGCAAGTATTGTCGAAATAACCAGCGTCACACTCCAGATTACGTTCTTGCCCACCTGACTGGAGGTAGGGGGATGAATCCGGGATACAATTTGTGGTATATGCAAGGTGAGACTACGACTGGGTCCGCTATTCCTGGTCAGTGTTCGAGTTATCACAGTGGCACAGATACCGCTGCCTGTAGCACTGAACATGGTGAAGTCACAGAACAGGAGGGTGTCGCCGTGAAACAGGATGATAACATGCACGCCATGTTGCGTGACGCCTTCGGCGTGCACGATGTTCCTGAAGCCGTCAGTACTCTTTTGCAACAAGTTGATGAAGATACCTCTTGCGGGGACACATTGAAGTACCAAGAGCTGTTAAAGACCGCCGATAAGCCCCTTCACCCTGGTACAAAGCATAGTAAATTGAGTGCTACTGTACACATGTACAATTTGAAGTGCGTTGGAGGTATTAGTAACAAGATTTTTTCAGACATTCTCGAATTTATCAATCAGTTGTTGCCTCCTTGCGATGAGGCATTGCCAGATAACACGTATGAGGCGAAAAAGTTTCTAAGTGGCATGGGTCTGGGGTATGAGAAGATTCCGGCGTGCCGTAATGACTGTATGTTATTCTGGAAAGACAATAAAGAATTAGATTCATGTACCATATGTGGAGAGTCTAAGTGGAGGGCTGATACACATGTAGATGATGATGGTGAGATCATATCAGCGAGAAAAAAATGCCCGGTGAAGATCTTGAGGTGGTTTCCACTCATCCCACGGTTGCAGAGGTTATTCATGTCTGAGCATACTGCGCCCCATATGAGATGGCATGCAGAAGGCCGCACTAGGGATGGCGTATTGAGGCACCCGGTCGACGGTGAGGCATGGAGATCGTTTGACATTTTACATCCAGATTTTATGGCAGAGAGTAGGAACGTCCGGCTTGGTTTGACAGCAGATGGATTTAATCCATTTGGGAACATGAGCACATCCCACAGCACATGGCCCGTAATGCTTGTGCCGTACAATTTGCCACCTTGGATGTGCATGAAACAGTCATCCTTCATCCTGTCCCTGGTTATCCCTGGACCGAGCTCACCAGGTATGGATATTGATGTTTACCTTCAGCCATTGATTGATGAGTTGCTGGAACTGTGGAATGTAGGGGTACGAACATTCGATGCTTCAAAGAAGGAAAATTTTATTATGCGATCCCAGTTGATGTGGACAATAAACGACTTGCCAGCGTATGCAGATTTATCTGGTTGGCCTAACAGGGGTGCGAAGGCATGCCCTTGCTGTATGCAATCGACACGTTCTATACGCTTAAAGAACGGATGTAAATTTTGCTATATGGGGCACAGGAGATACTTGCCGCCTAAACATCTGTGGCGGCTGAACATGAGAACATTTGACGGTACTGAAGAATTTGACAGCGCGCCGATTGTGCTATGCGGAGACGAGGTCCTCCAACAGTTGGACGGAGTTGCGTTTGGGGATGAGACCGTGGGTAAGAAGAAGAAACGGAAGAAGCGGAAGAAGGGTGCAGGGAGTTCCGATGTTATATGGAAGAAGAAAAGTATCTTTTTCAGATTGCCGTATTGGAAAGACAATTTGCTTCGGCACAATCTTAATGTTATGCACATAGAGAAAAATGTCATGGACAATATACTTGGCATTATTTTGGATATAAAAGGGAAAATGAAGGACAACTTGGCAGCTTGGCTGGACTTGCAGGAAATGGGGTTGAGACCTAAGTTGCATCCGTTCACGGCCGCAAATGGTAAAACGTATATTCCCGCTGCCTGTTACACCATGTCTAGAGAAGATAAAGAAAATTTTTTGAAGGTTCTTCGAAATGTGAGGGTCCCGGACGGATACCCCTCGAACATTTCACGTTGTGTTCGGCTCAAGGACCGTACAATTCCCGGCTTGAAGAGCCATGATAGCCATATACTGATGCAACAGCTTCTCCCAATTGCACTGTGTAAGTCATTGCCAGATAAAGTTGTTAGACCTCTTGTGGAGATTTCTGCATTTTTTAGAGGCATATGCTCAACCAAGCTATCACAAGAAGATATGGACCGACTGCAGGGTGACGTCTGTATCACTTTGTGCAAGCTAGAACAAATATTCCCTCTAGGATTTTTTACCAACATGGTCCACTTGGTCATGCATCTTGTGCGCGAGTGTAGACTCGGCGGACCCGTGTAGTATAGATGGATGTACCCGGCAGAGAGGTAAAATTCGGCGTAATATGTATATATATATATATTTCGATTTAATTGTAACCCTAATTAACGACAATTAAATTGTCGTGTATGTGTGTACACCAGGAGTCTTGGGAATTTCAAGTCTAATGTGCGCAATAAAGCGGCTCCTGAGGGGTGCATTGCGGAGGGGTACATAGCGACCGAGCTGGTAACGTTCTGTTCAAGGTATCTGAATAACGCACCAACATTCCACAACAGACCTCAGAGAAATCCTGATGGATCCAAGGGGGCGGGCACGCATGTTACCCTGAACCGGTTGATAATACACCAGATTCATCGTTATATTGTGTTCAACTCTGAAGAGTTTCACAATTTGCGGACGTAAGTAGTGCTCTTATATTTAACAGAATTCGAATAAAAGTATTAATAACAATTATTACATAATTGTATACGCTGAATGTAGGATGCACAAAGACGCGCTTAGGCAATCATGCACTAGAGGTCGCATTACGGAGGCTCTTATTGAAGCACAACATCATGAGCAGTTCTGCGAGGTACCGTGCATATGTAAGGAAATAGTTGTAATTTTGAAATTGGATAAATTTATGCGGGTTCAATATAATTACCCAATGTGATGTTTAATATTTGTAATTATAACATAGGTCGATGGCCTAGACGATCAACGTAGGGAGGAATTGGGCCACAACTTGGTTATGCGTTGTAGAGGGCTAAAGGAGACAGCGGTCAAGTACAACAGGTACGTGGTAAATGGAAAATTGTTTTGCACGCTTGCTCATGATGTGGGAAGGAGGACTTAGAACAGCGGCGTATGTGTTCCTACCGTTGAAGGCGAAACGTACTACGGGCAGTTAACCGATATAGTTGAGGTCGAGTACTATGACAGGACTACGTACGTCCTATTTAAGTGCAATTGGGCAGACCCCACGATGGATAGAGGATTCACAATAGACGAGAATGACCTAGTGTTTGTCAACTTCAATCACCTCGTCCACAGGGGAGAACTGATTCAGGACGAGCCGTACGTGCTTACATCTCAGGTGGATCAAGTATTTTACGTAGAAGATGGAAGGAACCCAAATTAGGTTTGTGCGGTTAGGACCAAACCGCGCAACGTGTACGACGTTGGCCAGGGGGATGGGAGTAATGAGGATGGTACAACCTACCATGAGTGCGTACCGCTCGTACTAGCCACTGATGACCTACCCGATACGAATGATGAATTCGAGTACGACAGGCCCGACATTGATCCGATTGAAGCTCCCGTGATACAATGATTGATGTATTTGTTGTGAGTATAATTAGCTTGAACTCAATACACTTGACTGATATATATATTGTTTGTACAATTCGCTTGAACTCAATACAAATTTTTATTATTTGTATAAATTTCGTTGTATAATTTGCATATTCATTAAAAATATATTAAAAAAACATATTCTAATTAATTTGTCTACATTTGTTCGCAGGTATTGATGGACCAGAGACCCCCTCCTTATGCATATCTGGCACCTCGCCCACTCGTGCCCCCTATGACCACGCCCACTGATTCGACGGCATTATATACTGCAGCGTGGCCACACCACCCAGACGGGGCTTATAGACCATTGTTGCCGGGTACGGTGCCCGTGCCCACGTCAGATCACGGGCAGACCAGCACAGCTGGACCTTGCAGTTCTCCATTGTCGGAGCTGCTGACATTATCTCAGATAGGGTTCACCCAACCGGGTAACGCCTATCGATGGTGGGTGCGAGAGGGGATGGGGCCACAGGGTTATGCGCCGTACTTTCCGTATACGTATAGTGGACCTATGACGTGTAACCCTGATAGTGAGACGCAGGATGGTAGATTTCCACTGTCACAGACCGGGGAGATGCAGATGCCGGCTGTGGGGTTGGGACAGATACCGGCACAGGCGGCGATGCAGGGCCAGATTTTGGGGGCGAGACAGATGCCAGCATCGGGGGTGAGTCAGGGCCCGGGGCATGTAGAGAGCCAGATGCCTTTATCTGGTGAGAGCCAGGTGCCACTTTCCGGTGAGAGTCAGTTGCCAGATGTGGGGAGGAGCCAGAGTACCCATGAGGAGGACGTTGCGATGTTGGGTACCGATCAGTTGACCCCCGGTAGCCCCTAGGATATGGATTCAGATGATGATCAGCAGCCTCCACCAGCCGGAGGGGTTGGCGAGGAGGTTGCGGGCGACCCAGCGACCCAGCACATAGGGATTGAGCAAATTCGGTTGATGGGTAAGTACATATTTGGACATCCTTAAAACTCATATTATGTTACCAAAATATTTTTTTTTGTTTGGAAAAAAATAACTATTTGATTACAATTTGTTTATATATATATATATATATATATATATATATATATATATATATATATATATATATATATATATATATATATATATATATATATATGTTCTTTAGTGTTAACCAATTAAATGTTGAATATTTTTTTCATTAGGATACAACCCAGACGGGACCATTTATTATGAGGTGATTGAGGACCCAGCGAGAAACTGGGTGCTCCCGAGGGGGAAGAAGGTTGTATTGCAGTACAATGCTGCTATACAACCTGTAGGACGAGCCTGCAATCGATTTCGGCGGGCTGAGGGCAAGCTGATCAGGAGTGGGTCCTACATACACATGCGGGACGAATGGGCGAGGGTAAATAAGCAGATTAAGCAGGCAATGTGGGACGCACTGATGGTATGTTTATAAATATAATTTAATTATTTATTTGAATTAAACTTGAGATTAATGTTTTTCTTGAAGTTTTTAAACCTATAATGCTTTGATTGAATGTGCAGGAGGAGTTCTATCTACCTGTATCAGTAGACGCGCGCAGGGCACAACAGGAGGCGTGGAATGATATTGGCCGTAAGCACCGCTCGTGGAAGTCGAGGTTCAAAACCAAACTATGTATTGGAGACGGTGACACGCCCGAGAGTATCGGTGCGAGAATGCCGGACAATTTTTTTGAGAAGTATGACGCAGCAGATGTAGAGTTCCTGCTGAGAGATTGGTGCAGTGAGCATAAAATCGTATGTAGGACAAAAAAATGTTGTGGTTTTTTAATAACAGTTCATTTAATTTTAGTTTTAATTTAAGTGTGTCAATGCTTACATTTTTATTTTCATGTTCAATGTGTAGGCAACCTCTGAACGGATGAAGAAGCTGCGGGAGCAGAATGACCTTCCTCATTGTACGGGATCTAAAAGTTATGCCAGATTTAATCACGAGGAGGTATGAAAATATATATGTTTATGTTTTTAATATTTGTTGCTAATTGTTTTTCTTTTTCTTTATACTATTTTTATCGCTATCTTTTTGTTATATATGTCAACTGCATGACGACAGACATGTACATCTGGCACGCCCCCCACTCGCGCCGCGTCGTTCGTGAAGACCCACACAAGGAAGGACGGCACTTACGTGAACGAACGTACACGGGTCCTATGCGTATGCTACTGATTTAATTTACTAATATTTTTAAATTATGTGTGATATGTCATTGTTCAATATATGACTTTTTCATGTTGACGACGTACAGGAGAGGATGACGCAGAGTTTATCTAGTGATCCAGCCGCCACGCAAAGCGTCTCCGCAGACACGGTGCGTTGGGCACCGAACGACGCTTACGAACAGGCGGTTGGGAGGCCTGAGTATGCAGGGAGGGTTCGGCAGGTTGGGCCGAACGTCACACCTATTCGGGGGACATGTTTCTCATATAGGCCTCGGTCACAGGGGGGACCATCTCAGGGCACGTCTCGGGATTGGGCCGAACACGCTCGGAAGATGGAAGAGATCCAAGCGGAGGTACGGGCTGAGCGAGTGAGGAATGACATGTTGGAGCAGCGCATGCAGCAGTTCGACGCCATGGAGCAGCGCATGCGACAGGTTGAGGTCTTCATGTCCTCCATGGGAGCATCAGCACCATGTCTTGGTACTCAATTTTCACCTGCACACGTAGGTAGTACGTCGTCTGTTAGTAGTGCATCTGCAGGTATGATTTATATTGTGTATAGGACAAAATTAATTTCAATTTGTTTTAATTACCCCTTTAATTTTGCAAGTAATATTATATACTCTAATTGTCTATATTATTTGTAGGTAATTCGACAACGGTTGGTACGTTGTCACCTTTTGGACGACGGCTGAGCCAGCACTCCACTGTCGCTACACTTCGCCCGCTACACCATTCCTTGCGCAGCAATCGTCAGTTGGCGAGAACACGCTTGGGACGGTACCTCGTGATTCGCAGGGACGCTCTTCAGATTTGTAGATATTTTGTGTAATTAATTTTTATTTGTAAATATTTATGTAGTTAACGAATACGTTATTAACTATTGGTTTGTGTAATATGATTTTGTGCTGTTTTTGGGTAAAATCAATATTGCGTTATTTGTGGTCGGAAATAATAAAATTTGAAATAACGAAAATTTATTAAACCAAATAATTTTAAATAACCAATAACAAAACTAAATTGAAAAAAAATTCCAAATTGAATTTTTTATTTAATTATTTAATCGTTTTTTTAATTTAATTTAAAAATAAAATTAAATAATTAAATTAAAAATTTATTTAAATGAAAAATTCAATTTGAAATTTTTTTTTTAAAAAAAAAACCGGTTTGACACGTGTATTGTGATACACGTGTCTGTCAGTTTGACACGTGTATCACAATACACGTGTCAAACCGGTTTGACACGAATAATTGACACTTGTATCTCAATACACATGTCAAATTGTGCAGTTAATGACTTGCACATCTGTCACGCGTGTCAAAATGTACGTGTCAAACTGCACGTGTCAAAATGCTTGTATTTTTGTAGCGCCAGTTTTAACTGAAACTTCCCCAACATTATTCTCCACGCGCGTGGTCATATATATATAGTTGGCTCTAGGAAACATTAATGACACACATCGCTCCCCATGCAATTAATGACGATGAAGACCGGCCAGTTGCAATATGACTCTTCGATCTAGCTAGAGGCCAGTTGCCTGGAAGAGTTTCATTGGCTCTAACAGGATAAGTTGCGATTTTTCGTTCACTTTCACGTAGAAGTTACGTTCTACGCTGCCTTTGCTTTCTTTTTTTTCTTTTTTCTTTTTTTTTTTTCTTTTCTTTTTTTTTTTTAAAAAAAAAAAAAAATGTATGCTGCCTTTGCTTTGAACTCTCTGCTTTTTGGCTCTTCTTCTATCATGATTTTATTGTAATGTATATGACATGACAGAAGAAATGTAATCTGTATTAAAAATTGACTCATAAATTAAAGTTTAGGTCAGTTCAATCGATTATATATAGCCCTAATTCTAAAAACACATAACCTTAACACCACCTCTTCCCTCCCCCACCCCCACAAAAAAAATAAATAAATAGAAAAATAAAAAAGTAGGAAGCCCCAAAAAAAGGGGAAAAGAAGAACAAGAAGAGTTATAGGGCTATGCACTATATCTAAAATGCATTTTGCATTGTGGATAGTTATGTCAACGTGTACGTCTGCCATTTTTTTGAACTTGATTTCTTTTTTAAAGGTATAATATATAGGAATCTAATGTGAATGTTAGAATAAAAAGAGACAACGCGCGTGCAATATCAATAAGGCAGTTAAGGCACGTAAGCCCGTGCTTAATTATCACATGTACCACTTTCCGATGGTTCACACCTCAGCCGGCCACCGATTAAGGCACGATATACGTTGATTAATTTGAAAAGTTGTAGAGTCCAACTCTTAACAGTACACTTAACATGTTTATTAATCTTTTGAGACGAACAGTGGGTTGAATTACCATTTACTGGCGAGTTGTTACGGTGACAAGATGTTGCACTGCATTCTACACTTGGTGGCTGTTAGAACAAGAACGGGAATGGCTATTTCTTATGTCTCACTTGATGTAATAAAAACCGATATTAGTTTTTCTTTTTTATTAGGCCAGGGTTAGGTTTTTCTTTTCCAATTATGTACATGTGTTTTAGTTTTCTTTAATTTTAATAAGGATTTGGTTTTCATTTTCCATTAAGGGTCAGGTGTTTTCCTTTCCAATTAGTAGGATTTGTTTAGTTTTTTCCAATATAAGGGATAAGCACTCAGTGGAACAATGCAATTTTGAAATATCAATTAAATTTCAGTCTTTCAAAATTATTTATCTGTTAGTTTATTTTGGGCAACTATGATCGATCTTTTTATTCCCTATTTGTTATTTTATCTCTTCCTAAATTTTTTTTTTCATATTTAATTCTTAGTTTTTGTTACTATCATATATTGTCAAAACAATCTTTGTTGAGTGCCCCTTCTATACGGTCCTAGCAGAAACTAATGGGTTTATGCTCACCAATAATCAGTCGACATGTCAACTAAAACCAAAAAAATTGAAATATTGCTGAAGTACCACATTACCTACACCGTACCGTCAAGTAGAAAAACCCGTCTGCCCCACCATGGCACTGCCCAGGCCGGATCACCGGAGACAAAGAGAGATCCGGCGCTCTCGACCTCGACCCAATCCCAACCTCCGGCGACAGAGAGAGATCCGGCCGATGTGCGTGGGTTTCCGGCCGAATCTCTCTTTCTCTCACCCCGACCCAACTCCGACCACCTGTGACAGAGAGAGAGCCGGCACCAACTACGACAAAAAGATCTGGTCGGTGTGCTCATTTTTCCGGCCGGAACTCATTTTAGCATACTTTGAGAAAGTCATCGGGTGTTTTGATTTTATTTGATTTTTTTGTCCCAAGCTTACGTGTCAACTTATCATTGGAAGGCAAAAAATGCCCAATTTCTGCCAAGACCGGATTGAAGTTATTCTCATCTTAGTTCTCTTCAGCATCACCACTACACCCTGTGCTTGTTTTGCAATGTTGGGCTAGCATGCTCGCTTTCCTAGCTTGGGCTAGCATGCTCGCTTTCCTAGCCAACCTAGCCCAATTCGTGGGCAAATGGGGTTGGGCGAACCGAGTGGATATCATGTATATCAAAAATTAAACACCAAACGAAAGATCTGGCTAGTAATAAAAAATTAAAAACAAAATCATGAAATTAAGACTTCCATACCACAAAATACAACAAGACACAATTCTTACTAAAAAACGCAATAAGAATTGATAACATATACTTCACAACATTCCGTAGAAAGATATCGAAAACATTATTCATATAGCCTTGAAAATTTTGGGGCAATTGTACATAGAACAAGCAGCCTCGAGGGTAGACATCAATATCAGAAGATTAGCAGCTAAAAATGTGAGACCTGGCCATGAACCAAAGATATACTTCTTCATGATCACATTCATTTTGGCCTTCCAACTGTCCGAATAGTAAGTATTTGCACCTTCAATGGCCTTGTCAAGAACTGGGACTTTCGTTACCCTCACAGACTTCGTCATGCCATTCCAAAGCGTTGCCACTTCTTTATCGCTTTTGAGGCGGTTTAAGATGATCCCTGCCTCCCGAAGAATTCTTACATCTTCCTCCGTATCAATTATTCCATTCATCAATTCCGTATAACGTGTAAAAACCATCACCTCCGGTGCAATACATGCCTCATAGGCCACGAGGTTCCTCATCACAACTTCCGAGTTATCATCCAAATGAATAACCGGAAGGTAAAATGTACCACAAGACTTGTCGAAATTTATAGATCCCAAGCCACCCTTTGATGGACGAAATTTGACACCAATTTTATGGAGTTGTGTCACACTTGGGATTGCAATCTCTTCGACCAAAGGACTTTCGTCTTTCATCCCATGAGATGCACTTTCCACCTCTTCGGCCACGCACCCTGCCGATGATATGAGATTGTTTATATCACCTTTGTTTGTAAGACGAAAAAGATACGAGATGATTTTAAATGGCAGTGTAACTAAAAGCATGACTGCTTTTGACTTGTATATTTTACTGAGAAGGCAGAGCAGCGCCAAATTAATGTAAAACATTGACGCCAAGAATGATTTCAAGGCCTTTCTAAACCAACAAATCTCTTCGACATCTTTAGGCTCCTCCTGCTCATAACCAGGTACAAGTTGCAGTTTTGGTGCAACCATGTAGTAAAGAAGTTCTAGCAAATGAGCTCTCTCGAAACATTCTTCTCTAAAATGTTGGTAATTAATATACTTGATGGGTGACAGATCATTGCAAAATCCCATCAGAATTGTGGCTAATACTTTGTCATGATCTTCATGCAGCTGATAAAAACTGTGGACTTCTCTGAGCAAAAAGAGAGGGATTTGGTTTTCCAGCATGATAATATCCCTGAGGATCGCATGGTGTGTGGTTTTCCTTCTTGTATAGTCGATCACATGTGCCATCTTAGAAGAGATTCGCATAAACGAACCTTCCATTTTGGCAGAGTAGGTTTGGAGATACTCCAACAAGAAAGAAGCATCGATGGCAAATATCCATGCGAGTGTTTCCCGGTCGAACTCCAAGAAGCGGTGGTAGAGAGCGCGGAGAGTGCTATCACTTTCCGCAATATGGTTGACCAAGTGGCAGAATTTGATTGGTTGGAGGTGCTTTTGCACTCTCTTAGCAGAAGTGAGCTTGTAGTGCTCCATCTCGAAGAGTTCAAGGCGCTGGTGATGGTATGGGCCAAGGGCTATTAGCTGTGGAATGTATGCATCTGGTTTGAGAGAGATTAGGGTTTTGGGTACGCTGAAGATGCTAACGGGAACGTCTTCAGCATTGTCTTCAAGGTCTTCTTCTAGGGCTCGACTTATCTGTATGACCCATTCTTGGTCGTAACTAGGTTTTGGTGTTTCCATGGCTTGTAACTCAGAAGACATATATGGTCTAGCTCTTTAGGGAGAGGGAGAGAGAAAGAGAAGGAGGCAAAAGGGATATGTGTATGGCAGAGAGAGAGAGAGAGAGAGAGCAGTGTGTTCTGTTCTTCTTGTGAAGTACTGCTTCTCTTTTATAATGGGTTGGACTTAAAATTCTGGCTCCGTGTAGTACCTCAAATATTTTTTATTTTGTGTTTATAAGCACATGCTACATGTTCTTAATAAAAAAAAAAAAAAAAAAAAAAAAAAAAAAAAAAAAAAAAAAAAAAAAAAAAAATATTTATTATTATTATTTGTTCTGTGAACTTTGGTTTCCTAGCAGGAGGCGACTAGAACCATGAGGTTGTCTATGGGCGTGGTTTCATTGTGGTATAATTTCCCTAATTAACGACGTCTAATGACCTAATTAAGGTTATATCACGAAGAAACTTTTTGTAGGCGGCTTTTATTCTTTCTTTCACTACGATTTCATCGTGGTCATTGTTTTGTTGTTTCGTACGTAGAAGGTAGAAATTAGGATTATAGGTTGGCGTGTTTGAACGGATTAAAATCCTATCTAAGATAGACAATGTCACAAGAAATTAAGTGGTTTAAAATCTTAATTAATAATTTTAAAATAAATAAAAATAAAAAATAAAAAACAAGAAAATGATTTTTTAAATAAAAATATAACATAAAATTAAAATAAATATTATTTAGTTAATATTTAAATATTAAAAAATAATTCACTTAAATATGTCGTCTTTAACCTCAAAATCTAATCAACTGAGTTGGCTCATATGTTTGGAGGTAAGAAAGAAAAGATAAAATAAAATTAAACAAATGTGCCCCTCTTATTTAGTTTACAGAGAGATGAGAATGCATACCTATCTCTTTACATATGGGTGATTTCTATATTTTTTATATAATAAGAATAATACTATATAATACACTCTTATTTTACACTTATTTTATTGGACTAATGTAACACTGTTAATCACCTCTGAATTTTTTTTATTTTAATAAAAATTGATAATTAAGCACATAATTATGTTTTCACGTCACAAAACAATGATGTGGTGCACTTTTACATGTCACTAAAGTTACTATAGTGATCGGCAGGTTAATGACTTGGGCAAAATGTCACTAGGGAAATGATACTTCGGGGATGTTTTACCGTCCCCCAACAGACTTTTATAATAAAAAAATAATTTTTTTAATACAAACAGTTTTTGATGTCACATCAAAAACTGTTTTTATTAAAAAAATTCTATTTTAATGAGAAGTGACGGGTAGGGCCGACTATTTTGTCCCTGCCTATCACTACTCATGTCACTAATGCATGCCACGTCATTAGAATTTAGTGATCTTTCTTGTCACTAAATTCCAGATTTTTTGTAATATAACACAACTTCCTTTTAAAGCAACAATCAAAAGATAGGAATTTTTATTTTCTTAAAAAAAAAATTAAAAAAAGAAAAAGAAAAAAACAAACAAACAAAAGATACGATGATCACAAATGAATAAATGGGCATGAAGACAGCATTGGATCATCACATCAACACGTAACCACATTTGCGTGCCTGCCTGTTTTGTCTTTTCTCTCCCTCTGGTCCCCACTTGGGGTGCCACAGCACAGGCCCACAAAGAACTGGGGTCCACACGGATATTCAAAACGTGAAACGAATTTTTTTTTTTAAAAAAAGTCAAAGTAAAGAAAACTGTCATTTAATGTGAAGAAAATAATTTTGACTTTATTAGATAAAAAAAATAAAAGAGAAAACTTCACGACTCTTTGACTTTTATCATTTTTATAATTATACCCATAAACTTTAAAACGTGTTAATTTAATATATATATTTTTTAAGTTTTATTCAATTTCATTCATCCGTTAAGATTTTTTTGTTAAATTCCATAAAAATTCTTAAAATACTCATTTTTTTAAATATATATATATATATATATATATATATATATATATATATATATATATATATATATGTAAAACTTTCAAAAATTCAGGCATAGGCATTTTTGTGAATTCTATTAAATCCTGACTAGTGACCAATGCTTAAACGGTAGAAATTTTTTTCCTAAAAAAATGAGAGATATTTTATGAATTTTGACACTCTTAAATTAGGATTTAACAAAAAATTCTAACGGATTGGTAAAATTGAACAAGAAAAATTAAAAGATGGATGAGTATAATTGTAAAAAGAAAAAAAAAAAATCAAAAATAGGTAATAAGCGAAATTTTCCCGAAAGAAAATGAGTTGCCAAATGCCAAACGAGGGTAACTGATTCCTTATCTTCTCGATATATGATTCCCTACCAACTTTTCATACAATTATCTTATGTGCCAGAAAATCATAGAATAATTGTGATTTCTCTTTTTTTTCAAATAGCTTATAATTCTCTACAACAAGGCATTTTCTGCCCTCAAATGAAACGCTGACACGTCATCCTGGTACAAAAAAAAAAAAAAAATAGCTTCAAAACATTGGATTTGGTCTCTTAGAGCATTCATAGCAGCTTCCCTTCATTTCCCATCAATTTTTCCTATAGGTAGGGAACAAAATCACTTTTTTTTCCCTAAAAAAAAAAAAACCCTACAGCGGCTTCCCTTTACCTTTCCATATATCATTAAAATATTATTTTTTATTTTTTCCTTTTGTTTGTTTATTCTTTTATTTTCTTCTCCCTCATCTTCTTCGTCCTCTGTCACACCCACTCTGTGTCTTCTCTCTCTCTCTCTCTCTCTCTCTCGTTGTCTTTGTCAAGCAAGCCCTCATACCTGTTGTGCCCAATTTGTTGACCAATTCATGTACAAACAAACACAAGAAAATCAAAAAGCATATCAACAGAATGAAAATCAAACCCGCACTTTTCTTGGATTTTGGTTTCTTCTGGGTACTAGATTTTTCTTTTTCCCAAAAAAATTCCTTATTTTCCAAATGATTTCCCCAAATTCCTTTCGATTCCTTCCCTTGATATTCCAATTGGAAAGCTAAATCTTGCAAAGTTCAATTGAAGAGTGGAGTTTGGCCGTTTTGAAAATTACCCATTTGATTATTTACTGAATAGATTCTTTCTTTGGAATTGCTTTTCTTGGGGTTTTTGCAGAGTCCTCAATGGGGTTTTCGATTCCGTCATCGTGTTTGTGGTGATGAGAATACCCTAAAGAATTCCCAGAAGGCGGCAGCCCAAGGTCATCGTCCAAAGCTTCCAGAAGGTACCCGAGCTCCAGTTGAGACTCGCCGAAATCCGACATCAGGTCGACCACCGGCGCCGGAGAAGAAGTACAAGCCTGGGCATGGTGGAGACGAGTCGGGATAGTGAGTTTGAAACGCTCATCTATGTTTATTTGGATGATACACTACAAAAAAAAAAAAAAAAAAAAAAAAAAAAAAAAAAAAGGGATTTCTGGACAGTTTTAAACCGTCCAGGACAATTGGTCGGCATTTGCAGTTACAAACGGTTTGGGAAAAACCGTCCGCAATTACAGACGGTTTGGGTCCAAACCGTCCCTAACATTGTATGTAGAAGAACTGCATTATTCTGGACGGTTTGGGCCCAAACCGTCCAGAATTGTATAATTTTTTTTTTATATGCTTAAACAAAATACCTAATACAAAATTTCAAATTCATTTCCAAAATCTCAAATTCAAATTCAATTCCTAATTCAAATCCAAATGAAAAATCCAAATCCAAATCCAAATTCAAATCGAAATCTATTATCCAAATCTATTTCTAAATACAAACTCTTCACAATAACGGTCTATTTAGCTTACATATTTAAGAAATTTATGCATACATATTACAGAATTCAAATATAAATACATAATTAAAATCCAAAAAAATTGAAACCTACTTTCCATGCACCATTATATTCATCAATGCATGCAAACCCAGAGGAGAATCCGATTAACGGCCTTGTGTGCATTGTTTGCTTCAACCATCTTGTTCGTTTATGCTTCTAGTGTTTGCTGCAATAGGTATACAAATCCCCAATTGTTAGATAATAAGAATCATCTTGATGAAAACTAAACACAATTGATTAATTATTATAATATAATCGACTATATACTTATACAAGTAACTTCATATTTGGGATTTCTTTCCAAAGGATAAAATAGATCCTTGAACTAGTAGTAGCATTAAGAATTAAGTAGCTCACTTTTAACTGCCAATATCACTTGACCTAATGATATAATAGAGGAAACAATGTATCTGTTTTACACTACAGAGCCATTTCAGCACTTACACTCCCAAAGATTAAAAAAAAAACATGTTCACGAGGATTCCAAGATTCAACCTAAGCATATAGTAGTTAACATTCCTCTTAACTATTAACATTCATTTTCAACCATAAATTATTCTCGTGGAATTTGAAATAAAAATAAAACAAGCCCAATGAACAGTAAGAAGGGACAATTACTCACTGATATATAAAAAATTAAGTGTAAACCAAAACATCACCTTCTTCGTTGTTTCCCATTAATAGTTGTTTCCCTGCCATAATCATGGCTACCATACGTTTGACGGCTGCCAGCTCTTCATGTTGCACTGCATACTTGTTGTTTTGCTCTTGTAGTTGATGGTCTTGCTCTTGCAGTTTGATGTTTTGCGCTTCGTACATAATCTTCAAACGTTCCATCTCAGCAGCCATCTCTGGTTCTTTGGGAGTAGGCGAACTAGAGATCGATCCTTGTCCGGAGGTATAAGAGGTGGATTTACCGGGAGTCAGCCCTAGCCCCACCCCGCGTACACGACCGGAATGTTCTCGTCCTAGCACTTGTGCACACGCATCGTTTTGCGACCAATAGACTGACCCCTGTGAACACACTCGTTCTGCAGGCGACTGATTCTCGATAATTTCTCTCATCTTCGCCTGCACAAAACATCCAAAGGTGAGAACTTGAACAATAAACTAATATTACATATTTACCACTTACGATAGTTCCTCCAGACGCTGCATTCACAGGGTTCCCCTCTTTCTTTGTATGAGAGACGATGAACATATCATCTCAGTTCGATGTTTCTCCTATGTCTTCCTCCTGCAATATCATTAACATTAACATTATCAGTTATAAGCTTATTATCTTACTACAGTACATACAAGCCATGGACGTTTATCTATTATACGTATCATTTCTCATGCAACCTGTGCGATGCTCTTCGATCCCAGAGTGTGAAGAAGTGCATTTTTGGCACGGCTGGCCTTGGACGTCAATGCTCTCTCCTACAAATATGATATTGTAAATATGTGGATTTCTTCAACAAAATAAATAAATAAATGAAAATACCTGATCAGCCGAAGACAACCACGTATCAACTTGCATTTCGAAGTCTTTTGCATCGAAGACATTCGCTGTCGAAGCCCTACTGATCACAGACTGTACGGTATCACCCCTTTTCAAATTGAGACCCTTCTTGATCTCGTACCTATATTGCCTCCTTTTTTGGCTAGATCCATCAACGTTAATCTTTTTATGTGCGGGAGTAGGTGAACAGGCTCAAAATAAAATTTCATCTACACAAAAAAATGATATCTCATAGCTTAATTGGAAATGTAAGGCTACAAAACTATAAATAAGAAGTGATTGGCATGAAGAAAAAAAAAAATTAATACCGTTAGGATGCGCCACATATCTTCCTTCTCTTTCAATGGTAATTTCCTCCAGTTACCATGCAACTTAACAAATCGACCATTTCTTATGATCGTCCCACAAATCCGTCTAAATTTCTTGACCCCCGGGCCAGTTGGGTGGTAGGATAGGTTGAATTCGATCACCACTTTTTCACCATCAGGTATGTGCCATATGTCCTTAAGACTACCAACAGTCCTAACATTCTTTCTAACCTGCTCATCTGTAACTCAAAAAATATTTACGTCATACTTGATCATTACTAAATTAGTAGAAGATTATCAAAGTTATTGACTATCATCAAATATAAAGATAATTCATACCTATTGTGTAAACTTTCTCACCCTGTAATATACGTGGCACCTAAGTGGTACCAGTACTATGATGTGAAGACTCAGGTCCTGATGCCTCAACTGATCGAAACTCCATGTCAGGTGCTACACATTTTTCAGAATCTATAGCCCCTTGTGTCTCATTAGGGTCCTGTGTCGTATCGTCTGACCCTACAACCGGTTGCTCTAGTACATGCTGAGAATCTACGCCCCCTTGTGTCTCGTTAGGGTCCTGTGTTGTATCGTCTGACCCTACAACCAGTCGCTCAACCAGTGTGCGGTCTATAGGCTTCCAAAAATCCGCTCTCGGTTGCGGTATCCTTTTTTTAGAGGCCATGTCTACCTGCAAACACATTCAAATGGGTCACATTTCACTGTAATAAAATATACAATATGATGCAACAAAAATGACATGGTTAAAAAATAAGTTGTGAGACAACTATAAGTAATTCATTCTATACACCATATATTTGGATTCTATTTAATACTTTAACCATATTAATACATACAATTATTATGTTGCTTCGGTTGCCGGTAGATTAGTACGTGCACAATCAATGTCATCAAAACCAACGTCTCCCGTCACGTTGATGTTGAAAGGCTCGTGCTCATGATAACTGTCAGCATCAGCATGATCATCACTTTCACCACTGCCAACATCATACACATTTCTGGGTTTTGTCCTTACAGCAACAGCCCAATTTGGATTTTTGGGATCATCGACATAATACACTTGCGATACTTGATTTGGTAATACGAACGGATCATCGGTTATTCGTGCCCCTGTGTGTATTAGGTTCTTGAAATTTACAAGATCGAATCCATATTCATCCATTTTGTATCCCTTATTCAGTTGAATGTCGGCCCAATCGCACTTGAAAAGCACATACCACGTTAAATCGTAGTATGTAACCTCGATTATTCGAGTTAGCTTACCGTAGTAACTGGGACCATCTTCAGTGGTAACACACACTCCACTGTTTTGACTTTTTTTTTCTTCGTCGACATCTAGGGTGCGATACAACACACCATTAAACACATACCTCTTATACTCTACAGCATCGAACATTGGGCCTTTGGCATGACTTACAAGTTTCTCTCCCAATGTCATTCTATCCGCCTCAGCCAACTTATTAACCTGTGATATAGACACCTTATTTAAAATACAGGGTTTCATGATGCTTTTATAAGCAAATAATTATTCTAACCAACAATTTCCTTACGTATGACTTGTACCAGGTATAGAATTGGTCCCTCTGTTGCTTCACCAACTATTGATGTGAGGTACATTCCCTATTATTTGGTTTCATTAGCGACTCTATGTGCATCCTATACACATACAAAATATGTATTTGGTTACTTTTCATTGTATTTAGAAGCGTACAATACGTATTTAATAATGTGACTCATGTGCGAAATTGGAGGAAATCGTCAGAGTTGAATAAAATATATTGATGTGCTTGCTCAAACGTGATCTTATCAAGTTTTATCCAATTGCTTGCCCCTCTCGATTCATCTTGGTGTCTTGGGGCCTTATTGTGGACCGTTGGCACGTTGACTAAATATCGGGAGGAAAACATCAACAATTCGTCTACAAAGTAACCTGATAAGCGTCGAATGTTGCACATTCAAGCCCCTTAACTTATATATGTTAATTCCTTAGCATTGTTATTTGTTTGATTTTGTGTTGTTTTATTGTTTTCAGGTTTTAAATAAAGATGCAATTAATTTCATTGATTTTGGGCTTAAAGCACACTTTGAGAAGACTTGGAAGATATGTTTAAGCTTAACCAATCATAATAAAAAACCTATATGATGTGGTTAAGTTTAATCAAATCAAAGAAAGGACTAAATCGGAATTTCTCTACTAAGAGTCAAAATCGGATTGGATTCAAATTTGGATTCTGCACTTGTCTCAGTGTTTTAATCATAACTTTTACGTCAGATATCGGATTGCAATGAAATTAGTGGCGTTGGAAAGATAATAAAATATTTAACAAATATGTCAGAAATAGCTTTTCTCTAATTCGAACGTTTACTATATCAAAATTGCCTCGTAATAAAGGACCACAATTCTGGCCGAATTTGGAATCCTTTTTCTACTTGGATTGAAGTTTCAATCTCCTACTTGGACAAGAAGACTCAAGAGACGATTTTTTCTGGAATTACAAGAGCTTCTAGGCCTCTCCTAATCTCTATAAATAGGCCTCTAAACATTGAAGAAAGACACACTGCTACCTAGAGCAAATTCAGAGAAAAACTTTTTGAAGGCTTGAAGAGTTGAAGAGAAGTAATCATGGCAGGAGGCCATTGCAGCAACTTCATGAGCGGCTAAAAACCTTTGTAGGGTATTGATGTAGCCCTATCCAAGCACAATGGTTTGATTGTATTTTAATTTAGAGAATTTTGGTTTATGCATGTTGGTTGTATAATTATGAGAATTGCTACAATTTGATATTATTCTTCATCTTTTAATGCAATTGTTCTTCAATTCATAATCAATATTGGTAGAATTCTTCTCTTGTCTTAGAAAGCTTTTTACCTTTATTGAACTCAAATCATTCTTATTTTCTGTGATTATGAGAATGATGATTATACAACGGGTTTAATTGATATATGATCAAGAGGATTAGATAGGCCATGCCTAGGGAAGACGAATCGTACTACACCCTAGTTTAGTGTAATTTAGGTAGACGATTCGTGCCAACCAAAGATGGGTTATACTTTTTCATTGATTGTATGTATCCTATTAAAGACGTAGCTAATCCATGCCTAGGGAAGACGGGTCGTACCGCATCTTAGTGGTTAGGTGGACGGTTCGTACCAACCGAAGATGGATTATACTTATTCTTTAATATGGTAACTTCTTGTTTATTTATAGCATGCATAGAATGAATTTCTCTAATTAAATATAATTAACCATTGATGTGCGGATAGCGGTGAAGTCAATACTCTACTCTTTCTCTCTCCCTTATATTTCAATTCTCTTTTACGTTTATTTTATGCACTTTAGTTAATTACAAATTCAACAATCTTTTAATAAAGTTATATTTAATCTCGAAAAGCTTGATAACCATACCCCTGCAGTCCTTGAGGTTCGACACCCTCTCTATAGCCCTATCTTACAAGGATTCGTCCTATTGCGAGTGGTAATTATTATTATTGATATATTTTGGTAAACAAAAGACCACATCATAACCCTCTGCAATAGACCCCTCGGGTGCGGCCTTATTATGAACGGTATGTTTATATCTACCAAGGCACCTACATTAAAGTCGGACCATGAGACCGTCACATTAAAAATTTATATTGTGATAAGTCATTCGGTTGAAAATATAATCAGTTAACATAATTTTAACTTTACCTTTCAACAGGATACATCCACCTGTAGTGTACTGGTCCACCGAGTTTACATTCATGTACCAAATGTATGATTACGTGCACCATGGACGTAAAAAAACCCCTGAAAGAATATTAGTTCCAATTTGCACATGATTATAGGTATTTGATTCTCTAGACGATCTATATCTTCCACCCGCAGTGTTTTTGAACAAATGTCCCTAAAGAACCCACACAGCTCGATTAAAAGCCTCAAAACTTCATCCGATAAGGTTCCTCGAAGTGCAATTAGCATGAGTTGTTGCATGATTATGTGATTGTCATGACTCTTCAAACCCCCAATAGTACATTCCTTCAGCTTGACACAACGTGACACATTTGAAGAATATCCATCTGGCACTCTAACATCATGTAACACTTGCAAGAAGTCAGTCTTCTCTTTTTTCGTCATTGTGAAACAAGCTGCGGGCAAAAGTGTTTTGCCGTTTCCACAGTAAATGGATGAAGCTCTGGTCTCAATTTCATCTTACGCAAGTCCTGAGGTGCTCCGTGGTTGTCTTTGGTTTTACCATTCATGTTCAATAGCGTGCCAAGTATGTTATCAACGACATTTTTTTGTGTGCATCACATCAATGTTATGGCGTAGTAATTGATCTTTCCAATAAGGCAAATCGTATAATACACTTCGCCTCTTCCAATCAACTTCTCCAACCGGTAGCTTCTGTCCGATCCTTGCCCGGTTGACAACACAGTCTAAGTAGCTCATGATCTCATTGCCATCCAGCAATTTGGGAGGACCAACTATTTCCTGCGCATCGTTAAATCGTCTCTTGTTTCTTCTCCAAGGATGATCTAGAGGTAACCATCGCCTATGTCTCATAAAGCAGAATTTTTTACCATAAATTAGCCATGTTGATTGCGTTTCATGCCTACAACAAGGACATGTTTTCCGTCCACGTGTACTCCAACCTGACAAATCATCATATGTCAGGAAGTCATTTATCGTCCACATCAAGGCCGAACGCATTGTGAAATATCTTTTCGAGGTTACATCAAAAGTTGGTACCCCTACTTCCCATAGTTTTTTCAACTCACTTACAAGGGGCATTAGGTACACATCTATATTCTGTCCTGGTGTACTCGGACCAGGGATAATCAACCTTAACATAAAATATGGTTGCTTCATACACATCCAAGGAGGCAAATTGTAGGGTACTAACATTACCGGCCAAGTATTGTGACTAAAGGACATGTTCCCAAAAGGATTGAAGTCATCTGACGCTAAACCTAGCCTCACATTTCGTGGGTCTGATGCGAATACTGGGTAACGTGAATCAAATGCTTTTCATGCTTTTCCATCGGCCGGATGCCTCAACACACCATATTTTGTACGGCCTTGAGCGTGCCACTTCATATGTAGCGATGTATGATGTGACATAAACAACCTCTGCAGCCATGGTATTAAAGGAAACCAACACAACACTTTGACCAGCTTTTTTTTTCGAACTTTTTGTCGACCCATCTTCATTAGTTAAGTCATCCTTCCACTTGGACTCATTGCAGAATGTTCATTTGTCCAACTTTTCATTTTTCCTCCAAAACAACATACAACCTTTGCGACAAGCCGATATCTTCTCATACTCAAGGCCCAAATCCTTCAAGTACTTTTTCGCCTCGTATGTGTCTTTAGGCAAACTTGCATCCGGATGCATCAGCTCATTGATGAATTCGAGCAACATGGAGAATGATGTATTGCTCCAACCGTCCATACACTTAATACTACATAGACGCACAATAGCTCCCAATTTGCTATGTTTTGTATTTCCATGGAGTGGCGTATCGACATCCTTTAGCAATTCTTTGAACTTATTCGCTCCGCTGTTAAAATCTTCAATTTCAACATCCACTGATTCGGCTTCGGCTTCAGCTTCAACTCCCACTTGAGACCCACCGGCTTCTACACAAACATCATGCATCTCGAAAACGTCATTAAGCATGTCTTGCATCCCACTGGACCCCCATGTAGTGGAATGCTATCCACTTGAAGTGTCCTGGGAGCTTCATATATTGTCTCGTTATCAACGAGAGGGACAAGTGATTCCCCATGCATTATCCACTCTGTGTAACCCTCAATAATCCCAGCACCTGACGTTAAATGGGCAAATACAACTTCACAGGACCATGATTTGCCCAACAAACACTTCTTACAATGGCACACAATGACCCCTTTTCTATTCTCATGTTCACGTGCAAATTTCACAAACGCCATAACCCCGCAAATATACTCTCGTGAACTTCGTGGCAACTTCATCCAACTCTTGTCCATCTTTCTAACTACATCACATAATAGTCCAAATATTTCGAGATAAGATACCTCAAGATCAGAAAAATTGATGATATATCTACATATATCTTAAACAAATACAAACATAATTACTACTCTCATTAAACAACATTAGACAAGCATCTCGAAGAACCTACAAAATATGTATTTCTTAGTTTTATAATGTAAGCACTCTGTTAATTGAAATTAATGAAAAGACCTAAATTTTATAATGTAACCACTTGTGTTGCCCCACTACTAAACCATCCATCCCAATCACTACAAAATCCAACCCCATTTTACTTTATTTCTTGGAGTGTCTTCAAGCCTCACAGAGAGTACTTTAGAGTTCTATGAAAAACATAAGGTGTATAGCGGATAAATAAGGTATTTGGTTCTTTGAAAGACTTTGTGTCCTAAATTATATGATATCCTCTTCAAGTTGTTGTTTGACAGAGAGCACCATAGCTAGGGTGGGGTAACAAAGCAAAGAGTTTTATCTCCTATTACATGCTTGAAATTTTAGAGCTAAGGCCACTAAGACCTTAGCTTTGAATGTAATTATTTAATTAATATTTTAACACTTTCTTTTTGAATAAATCGAAAATTGAAGCATGAGGTTGCATTGCTCAAACCATCATTCTATGTGAAAAGACCTTCCTGTGAAAACTGACTAATCTGTTTTCAAGAATAAACATTGCCATAAATGACAGTCTTAAATTCATAATGGGTTCATTAAATCCATAAGGAAATAAAGAAGGAGAAAAATTATAATTGCAAAGGGTCCAAAAGATAGGTAGTCAGGAGCGAGCCGGATTTTGAGATGAAAGTGAAAAAAGAAGCCAAAAAATATGAGTGCTTATGCGAATTCAGTGCAAGTGTTCATCATCGAGTGGATCTATACGCTTAAACATCTCTTAATTATTTTATTATCTCATAAAAACTTACTTTTGTTTATAGACTTAGAGACCAATTTATAAGTTCCCTAATTAAATCAATTATCAAGTAAAAATATTATATTAGACACCTCCTAATTAATTTATTATCTCATAAAAACTTATTTTGACTAGTAAAACCTTAATTAAAATCTATTTTAAATAGAAAAAATATCTAATATCTAAAAAGCCGAAAATTACATAAAAATATTAAAAATTAGCAAACCATAAGAAATGATACGGGTTGGACTCATGTAAAAGGAGTGACACTCTTTATTAAATATGTTCATACAGTCAATTTTCTGCAAGATAAAAGACAGAATTAGGTATTAGAGTTATTCTTTACCGGCACATCCCCGATAAGCTCCTTTGTCTGTTTCCATTTTCTTAACAGATGTTCATTATTTGATCTAGTGTTCATTGGTTCGGAAAATGGTACCAAGTTTAAAATCGCATTTTTTTATCAGCAAAATTACAGTGCCAAATGCACTCTTAAAAATATTACAAACAAGCATAAATATGAACAAATGAAACTAAAACATTATGTTAAAAAAAAAACTCAAAAGCCCAACTAAAAAGTGATTAACAGAAAAATCTCCAATTCTTGAGAACTGTATTTACAATTTTGTAACTCTCTTTTAGGTTTTGCTTGGGCAAGAAACCTTGTTGGTCTCCACTGAGTTCTACATTGTGTTTGACATGATTTGGAGTAAGTTATGAATTTTCTTCACGGCAAGTTGTGTGCCAAAATAAAACTGAATACATGAGTATAATCCTTTCAAAATAAAACTCAAAGAATGAAGAAATAAATATGTATTAAATTTAATGTGACAAAAAATGAATGGGATAAATATTCCCAAATAGAAAATGAGATTAATCTTATGATAAAATACACATGCTTATCAGTTTTACTAGAAATTCAGTCTGAATTGCACACAATTCCAACACAAAATGAGATTAATCACATGAACTCAAAAAAAAAAAAAAAAAAAAAAAAAAAAAAAAAAAAGCCCAAAAATGAGATTACCTATACACTGGGTATCGGGGGTGGGCTCCCGGGGCTGTTAGCTGCAGGGACGCCTCGGGTGTCGCCGGAGAAGGTGAGGGCGGGCCGGCGTCTTCTCGATCTGACAGAGGTAGGGACCGGACGGAGTACGAGCTAGAGACCGGCAGATGGATCCTGAGAGAGAGAGAGAGAGAGAGAGAGAGAGAGAGAGAGAGAGAGAGAGAGAGAGAGAGAGAGTGCCAGCCGGACTGAGTGAGAGAGAGCACCGGAGAATGGGTCGGTAGACCGCAGCTAGCCGGATGAGAGAGAGAGTGAGATCCTAAACTAGAGAGAGAGAGAGACAGTACGTGAGAGCTAGAAGGGGGCCGGAGATCGAGCTAGGGTGAAAAAATTACTGCTTTTAGAATTAGGGTTAGGGACGGTTGTTAAAAAACCGTCCGAAATTTTATAATTCCAGACGGTTTTTTTAGTAACTGTCGATATTTATAGACGGTTGATAAAAAATCGTCCGTAATTTTCCAGAATTAGAAAATTACAGACGATTTTCTAACAACCGTCGATATATTTGTAGACGGTTAGTAAAAAACCGTCCGGAATTTTCCTGAATTAGAAAATTCCAGACGGTTTGAAATAAAACCGTCTGGAATTTAATAATTCTGGATGGTTTTATTCAAACCGTCTGTATTTTTTGAGTCGGTTAAATTAAACCGACACAAATTTTTTTTTCTGACGGTTTAATAAAAAAACGACTATAATTATTTTTTTATAGACGGTTTTTTAAACCGTCTATAAAAAATAGTCTAGAAATCCTTTTTTTTTTTTTTTGCAGTGATACCAGATGAATGATATCAGAGGAAAAAGAAAGGGTCTAAGAGTTGGGAGACGTGAGAGGATAGAGGAGAGAGAGTGGATTTTTTTTTATGATTATAATATTGAATGGGAAGTGAACAGTACTTTTCAATGCATTGGGAAATACTGTTCACTTTCCATAGAATATAAAATTGTAGGGAAGCTGCTGTGAGATGGTTTTTATGGCTTTCTTAAAATTTTCCCTAAATTTTAGGGAACAGCTCCCCTTTAGAGCACTAGCACCAATTCCCAACCATTTTCCCTATTTTAGGAAAAATTTAGGGAACCAAATCACTTTTTTTTTTTCCTATACAAAAGCACCCCACAACAGTTTCTCTTTATCTTACCCTATATATTAAAATATTATTATTCTTTAGTTTCACTTTTTCTTTTCTTTTTTTTTTTTCTTTTTTTTTTTCATTTCTTTCTTTTATCTCTCAACATCTATGTCTCATCTCCGACGCTCTCATCTCCATCTCTCTCTCAGCTTTTCGTCTTCTTCCTCACTCCCATTTCCATTTTCACTTTCTGGGTTACTGATTTTTGGTTTGTAGTGGCGGCGTCACTGGAGATCGGAGCCGTGGTTTCACATTCGATGGGGTTCTCAGCGACGGAGAGGCGTTCAACGGGGTTCTCAGAGTTCTGGCCACAGATCGAACTGAAACGCCGCCGTTTCACACGCCGACAGAGATAAGAGCCGGCCGTTCTGGATCTCCGAGCCCTCCCTCGTCTCCGAGCGCCGCTCCAGCCTCCTCTGCCAGATAGGCCTCAGCAACAACCCCCTTTATCTCGAACCAGTGCGTGAAGGAGAGATGGAGATATCTGTTTTTGTTGTTTGGTGAGAAATTTGAATAAGATTTAGGAATTTGTGTTTGCAACTTTGTTTGGTTCATGAGAAAATGGAAAAGAAGAAGATTGTGCAGAGGTTCTGTGATTCGCGGGAAGAAAGAGAATGAAAGAAAGATGAAAAGGAAGAGGAGTGAATCGATATCAAGGAGAGAGAAACTTTTTTTTTTATTAAAATAACTTGTTGGGAAGCTACAGTGCTTCCCAATACATTGGGAAACATTGTAACTTCCCAAGGGTGACCATCTAAAATAGGGTAACTATTGTGGGTTATTTTTTGTGATTTTTTTCAAATTTTCCCTATTTTAAGGAATATAACTACTTATAGGGCATCTACTACTAGTACTCTTAGGAAAGCTGTTGTGAATGCTCTTGGTGTTTACAATTGCTACGAAAAAAACACCCTAAACATCCCTCTCCTTCGTGTAGGTCACTGCCCAGACGAACGCCGCCGCCCACGTGCGGGAGCTTTGAGAATCACCTTCTAAAGTGCGCATTTTCTGTTCAAATTTGGCCCGTGTGGTTATAATAGTGGGTCTTGGGTTTCAAGGGTCACCAAAGCTTTTTTGCCTGGACTTTTCATTCCCCAACTAATTTAATTTGTTTCCAAAAATTGGTGTTTGATCCAAAAGGTGAAGTGGGTTCTGCTTGTTTCACGCTGTAAGCACCAAAAAGTCCCCAATTTACATTATCAAGATAAGTTGTTCAACGAACTGTTGCCTTTCCTTTGATGGGTTGAAACATTTGTCCATACAAAGTGTGATTTTTATTTTATTTTTTGGAGAGAAAGAGATGAAGATTTAATTAGAGAGGGAGAAACAGACGTTCTGGAGCAACGACGTCTGGGCAACGGGTCTGAGCAGGGGGTATGGGAACAATGGTGGCTGTGCGAAGGAGAGTGAGGTTCAGGGTGTTTTAGCAGATGTTAACACTAAGAGATCAGATTCAGTGTTTTGAAACTATTTTGTTTTTTTTGTTCCAGGCTGACGTGTCAGCGTTTCATTAGAGGGCATAAAATATCTTGTTTAATTATATAAAAAGTTAACAGAAAATGATATCCCTATCATTCCTCCATTTTGGACCAAACGGCAAAGGCATGCATGCATGCATCCATCCTTATGTCCTTTTCCCAGGTATTTAATTCAACCGAACCAAACACGTACTGTACTGCATGTCTGTTCCGTGGATAACCAGAACTCACATTTACTTTTTGTCAGTATTAGTAGGAAAACAAATTTCAGGGGTAAAAAGTTATGGATTGATTATAATATATAATATATATTATAATAATATAATATCCCCTCCATTTTTTGTTTTCTTTGTTTCCAAACCAGTTCACCATGCACACTGAATTTGAAAGAAAATATCTAACACGTACGCTCTGAAGATCTCAAATGGTTGTTTTCTTTGACTTAGAAATCGCAGCAGAAGACAACGATATCCACACATGCAGTACTGAGGCAGCCCACCAAACTAAGAAACAACACAGTGGGATCGATGCATTCATAGGAAAAATACTGGCGCATGCAGCGGAATTCACCGGCCATTAGGATCGAAGACCGACATAAGTCAATGGCTCTCATATAAAAAAATATATATATATATATATAATTGTAGATGAAATTACAGAAAAAGGCGGAATTAAGAAAATAGACACAATGATTTACGTGATTCATTTTATAATTTACGTTCACAAAATAAAATCTAAAGAATTACATTTTTCTCTTATTCACTTAATTGGAAATGTACAATAAAATATTCTATATATAGTTGAATGGGGTCAAAAATAAAACAATATATAACGTATGAGAATAATAAGACCGAGTTACATAATCGATACGTAACATACGAAAACTATAAGAATAATGTAAGAGGGTTGCATAATCATTATATGTAGTGTGTGAGAATTATGAGATGATAAAATAAATAATACTTTAACAGATCATTGACTCGTGTACGTAAGCCGTTGTGTTGATTTTGATTTCTGCATATGATCTGTACCTATAAGGCTATATATAAGTAGCCAAGTAGGCTATTAAGCCATCGATCTTGTTTTATATAGCTAGGAAGCATATATGAGCTGGGCCAACAAGACTTTTGGACTTTTGCCTTGTACTCACAATTCACGAAATTGGTGTTTGATGTTTCAGTGATCGATCATCAGGATTCACGAATAATTTGCCTTATATACTTTAAAACCAAATACGCGAATACAGGGGGCGGAGCCGGCTTTTACGTTTTGAGGGGCTAATTTGAAAATAGGGGTAAAAATTAAATTATTATTATTTTTTTTAGATTTTTTTTTTTGGGGAGGAGACCTTTGGCTTGGGGCCCTATAGCTCCGCCCCTGTGCGAATACGAATTGACACCCTTAATCTATATGAAATTTAGTGACAATCAAATTTGTTGGGGGTGAGGTATTGAAGAGTGACAAGTGTTAAAATCAGGTGTAAACTCAGAACACAAGATCACTCCCTCAGCTAGAAACTCAAACATTTTTTTTCCTTACAAAAAAAAATTAAAAAACCAAAAAGAAAAAAGAAAAAGAGAGAGAAGTACTGTTAAATATTGCAATATTGATACTTATGGTTTCACTACAAAAAAAAATGACCGTTTCTAGACGGTTTTTAGAACCATCTAGAATTAAAGTTTTACAAACGGTTTTTTTGAAAACCGTCTGTAAAAAATAAATCAAGACGATTTCAATCAAACCGTCTGGAAAAATATAGATGGTTTTAACCAAACCGTCTTTAAATTTATATTTCTAGACGGTTTTAATCAAACTGTCTGAAAAAATATAGACGGTTTAGACCAAACCGTCTGCAAATTAAAAATTTCCAAACGGTTTGGTTAAAACCGTCTGGAATAATCCAGACGGTTTGATTAAAAACCGTCCAAAAATAGAAATTTAAAATTTTTTCCAGACGGTTCGATTAAACCGTCTGGATTTATTTTTATGAATTTTTTGAATTTTTTTTCCATGTTCTTAATCTCCTGCCCGCGCGCCTTCCTTTACTTTCCCTGCTAAATCCCTAATGTCCCTCCGACCCTCCCCATACACTCGGCCTCCTTCCCCCAACGCCTCGCTCTCTCTCCCTCTCTCCCGACGGTTCAACGACCCAGCGACCCAGGTCGACCACCATGAGGTAACTGCAGGTAAGATCTCGAGGCTCTCTCTCACGTCTCTGATCTCGAGTCTCTCTCACGCTCTCTCTTTTCCCCTCAGCAGGGTCCTACCCCTCAGTCTGCCCACCACCGATATCCGGCGTCATTTCCAGTACAAGAGCATCTAAGCACAGATCTGGGACACAGCTGGCCAAGAACAGTACCCCCGCCCAAGATCTGGGACACAGCCTACCAGATCTGGGCTCTTGTTTATTTGTATGTTGGTTTGAGATTTTGTGTGTTAATCTGATTTGTAAAAATTGGGAAATTAGGCGAAGTTTGTGAATTTTTTGGTGTTTTGAAAGTTTTTCTTGCATTTTCAACTTCGAGAATGAGCTTCGGTGCTTTTGGTTTATTTACTGCAAAGATTGATTTTTTATTCGGATTATTTGATGTCTAGCTTCTCATATTTTCTCTACTTTGTTTGGTTGCTAAGAAAATACATTTGCATGATCAGATTGTGATATATATCTTAGGTTGTTCATTTCAGGTGAAACAACTAAAAACATCTGATTTTTTTTTTTTTTACAATTTCTTCAGGAGTACTCTCATTCTCGCCGAGTACCAATGGGAAAAGGAGCGCAAGACTGGAAAAGGAGAGAAATTTGATGGAAAATGAGAGAAAATTTGATGCAAAAGAGGTTCAAGAGTGCGTGGAAAAGGAGAAAAAATTTGATGCGAGATTGATCTTCAAACCAAGAGAAATTATTATTATTATAAAAACAAAATTATAATTAAAAAAAAAAAACAGATTCTGGACGGTTTGGGGCAAAACCGTCTGGAATTGCGGACAGTTTTACCCAAACCGTCTGTAACCCGAATTAGCGACCCATTTTCCTGGACGGTTTCAAACCGTCCAAAAAAAACCGTCTGAACTGTTTTCCAGATGGTTTTTTCCAATTTCTGGACGGTTTCAAACCGTCTAGAAATCCTGATTTTTTTTGTAGTGTTTGTACCATTATCAAATCGCCAACTCAATTTCAAATTTTATCACATTTGGTACTTGTGGTTATCTTAGTATCAATTCGAGTACTTTGGTTAGTCTTCGGTCTACCTACTTAATGAAAATCCATGTCATGACCTATTAGAGTCTAACATGTGTCCCAAATGTCACATCAATTATCCTAATCACCAAAAAAATAAAATAAAAAAAGAAAAAAAAAAGTATAAAGATATAAATAAATAAATAAATAAACAAAAAAAAACTAATGGGTGGCCGAGCTACCCCCTCTAGCTGTGGCCGAAATGAAGATTTGAAATCATGGTGATGATTTGATAATGGCTCAAACCACAAGTATCAATATTACATTTAACCCACAAAAGCTAAATATATATATATATATATATATATATATATAAAAGGTCAATATTTACTTTTAGTGTGATCCTATTTAATATATCAAGATGAAAATCCCAATAAATGCTCAACAATTCGACATGTCAACAAAAGTATAAAGCAATCGTCAATTTTTTTTTTTTTTTTTTTTAAGATAAAGCAATCAATGTGTTCTAAAAAAATGTCATTATCAATGAATATGGTTAACAAAAACATATATTTGTTTGCAGAAAATTAAAAAAAAATAATAATAATAATGAAAAATGAAAAATTGATGTTAAAAATAACATCCAAATAATAACATCGAGTTGTTGCTTCAGATCTATCCAATATCCGAGCAGGCTCTTTTCGTTAACTTAAGGTGAAGCCCAACTCATGCCAACATGGTCAAACTATTGCCTTAAACAATTGGTCTTGTTCCTAATTGACTTAGGCCCAACAATTTAAATATTGCACATATGTCCCCTGACATACGAATATTATATATATATATATATATATATATTGTTGGTACAGTTTCCGGTATGGTGACGTGTCGCCTAAAGATTCGCTGCTGATTTCTACCGAATACCTCAACCCTGCAAAAAGAACACACAACTCGTCAGGGGTGCCGACCACGCCCACTCCGATGCCTAAGTCAGTCTAAATCAGTTTTCTGCAGAGTATTCTGAATCTTAATCTCAAGAGCTTAGAGAATTCGTGATCTCATACCTGGTGTGACGGTCTTTATTTATAGGCCGGACCTTCTTGACACCTAGTTGGATTAGGAGTTTGAGTCCTAGCCTGGTTGAACTTTAACTATATCTTCAGGGAATTCGAGTAGGAGTGTGAAGTCCGTAGTTGATCGCGTTTGTACTTCTTTAAACTTGATTCCGTATCAATAACCATTTTATCCCATAAATTATGGATCTGTAGTTTATCCCTGATCTTCTGGGATTCTATCCTTATCGCACTCTAAGACGAGTGTGGCGCATGGCACCTTTTAGAAGACTGTAGCACATTTCAGCCAACCTCCGAGGCGATGATATCCGAGATGTGTTCGCTCCGACCTGGAGATCTCGGGATATATTCGTACCACAACGGGGTTGTGTAAGTCCGAGATGTTTATACTCCGAGATGTTGACACATCCAATAGATATCACCCCGAGGAGATATCACACCGACTCGATATCATACCGAGGCGTTATTACTCCGAGACACAAATATCCGAGATATGCTCGCTCCATTCAGACTAGGAGATCTCGGGATGTTCCACATACCGTAACCTGGAGTGTTAAGACCGAGATGTCGTTATGCCTCCGAGATGTATTTGTACCGAGACGTCGTTATACCTCCGAGATATATTTATACCTAGGCAATCTTTTCTTTGCTGGCCGAAATAAATGTCCGAGGCATAGATCCGAGATGTTTCTGAATCCACGTGTCTCTAGGGTTAATTTTATCCCTAACAGTTGAGGTATTCGGTAGAAATCAGCAGCGAATCTTTAGGCGACACGTCACCATACCGGAAACTGTACCAACAGTTTGGCGCCGTCTGTGGGAACGATCAATTGTTCTTACGAAAAACAAATCCGCGATGGTGACGACAAGACGTTCCAAGTCGATCCAAAACGAAGTACCGCCTACCAGCCGAGACGATGCTCGTGGAGAAGCAGAATCTGCAGGACCAGAGGCCCGGATAACCCAACTGAGTCAACAGTTGGCCCAGGCGCAGAAGAATGTGGAGGATTTGCTGGCTCAGAATGCTGTGCTCCTAGCCGCACGAACTCCGCCGCCGTTCAATCATGATGCAGTCGATGGGACAAACCTTGAGGGAAACCCCGAAGGGTCAGGAGAGAGAGACGGACGGAACGAAAATCATGAAGAGAGAGACGGACGGAACGAGAATCATGGAGAGAGGAACGGGCGGAACGAGAATCATGGAGAGAGGAACGGGCAGAACGAGAATCATGGAGAGAGGAACGGGCGGAACGAGAATCACGGAGAGCCCATCAATCCGGTTCCACCCACGGAGGCAGAAAGGAGGTTGCAGAAGATGGTCTAGGATCTGGGCGCAAAATATGACATACTGTCAAAGACGATTGACCAGAAGCGTGATGGGAAGGAGTCCCTTGTTGACAACCTCTTCCAGCACAAGGAGTCCATATTCACCGAAGAAGTCTCCAACTGCGACTTACCTGGAAGATTCAAGGTACCTGACATTCCTGTCTTCTCAGGCAGTGAAGATCCAGTGGAGCACTTGGACAATTTCCGGTCCCATTTCTCCCTGCACAAGACACCAGATGCTGTGGCATGCCGAGCCTTTCCTCTCACCTTGTCAGGAAAGGCCCGAGACTGGCTCAGGAATCTCGCACCAAGGTCGATTGATTGCTTCGACACCCTTGGAAGAAAATTCCTGGCCCAGTTCGTATCTGGGAGAGCTAGAAGAAAACCCCGAGGATACTTACTCTCTGTACAGCAGGGACCGAATGAGTCTCTAAAAGACTATCTGTGGAGGTTCAACCAGGAGAAGCTGGACACAGAGAGTGCACCAGACGACTTCATTTACGGTGCGATTTTTCAAGGTTTGAAAAAAGATGGACCTCTGATGGCAGAATTGGCGTTGAAACCGCCAAAAGATCTTCAAACCTTTATGGTGAAGATGGACAGGTACATCAACCAGGAAGAAACGCTCCGAGCCCTCCTCAATAATTCCCAGCAACAACAACAGCCGTCCACCGAGAAGCCTAAGAAAAAGAAGAATCCTGAGCCCATACAGGATGCTGGACCCGCAGAGTATAAGAAGGCGAAGAAAAATTTCGGAGATTACAAGTGGACACCGTTGAACACCTCCATCACCGAGGTGCTCATGGAACTCAAGAAAGATCCGAATTACCAGAGACCGAGACCCATTCAAGGAAATCCCCCTCCGCACTTGGCTCACAAGTACTGTGCCTTCCACGATTCACGCAGTCATCTGACCGAGCAGTGTGTCTCGTTGAGGCAGTTGATCGAGAAATTCATTGAGAATGGGAAGCTAGTCCGATTCCTCGTCAATGAGAGGAATCAACAGGAGCGAGATCACTATCCGAGGGCTAGGAGGGAAGAGGATCGGGATAATAAAAGAAACTATCAACCGAGACAAGATGAAAGAAGAGAAAGAAGCCGAGAGCCAGCACCTCGGCTTCGGAGGGATGAAAGAAAAGAGAGAAGTAGAAGCAGGCCTCGGGGGGCGCAGCAAGGCAATCTCCCTACCATTCACACCATCTCGGGAGGATTCGGAGGAGGAGGTGAGTCCAACTCGGCTCGGAAAGCGTATGCCAGGCAGCTAGGTGATTTCGAAGTTTACTCGGTCCAGAAGCCCCCAAAGTCTCGGAAATATAACCCTCTGGTTATAGGGTTTTCTGATGATGATTATGCTGGAGTTTCGCTTCCGCACACAGACGCCCTTGTGGTCACTTTGACCATAGCAAATTATCAGACCCGGCGGATCCTCATTGACACTGGGAGCTCGGCTGATATTCTTTTTAAATCAGCTTTCGATCACATGGGTGTTCCATCAGAAAAGCTGGTTCCAGTCTCGTGCCAGCTGCAGGGTTTTGCTGGAGAGAAGGTGTTGCCTCTCGGTTCTATCGATTTACCTGTGACAGCCGGGACTTATCCAAGGCAGAAAGTCATTATGGTGAAATTCCTAATAGTCGATAAGGTCTCGGCCTACAATGCCATTATAGGACGTACGGCTCTCAACAACTTCAAAGCGGTGACTTCAACACCACATCTCAGCATGAAGTTTCCAACAGAAGAAGGAGTTGGAGAGGTAAAAGGATACCAGAAGGAAGCTAGGAGATGCTACAATCTGTCCTTGAAAGATACCCCGAGGCAGCACGGTCGGGGAGAGAAAACTAAGGAGGATGGAAAATAGCAATCACCGTTGGGGGAGCCTGTAGAAGCCTTGGAGTTCGAGATAGGCGACTCGGGAAAGAAAGTTCATATAGGCTCACAACTCCCTCAACCCATAAAGGAAGATCTGGTGGCGTTCTTGAGGCGCAACAAAGATGTATTTGCCTGGAGCCATGAAGATATGCTGGGTATTGATCCCTCGGTTATTGTCCATAAGCTGAATGTGGATCCAAATTATCGCCCTGTGAAGCAGAGAAGAAGAGCTTTTGCTGCCGAACGAAACATGGCTGTTGCTGAAGAAGTAGAGAAGTTGCTGAAAGCTGGATTCATCTGAGAGGTGGATTATCCCGAGTGGCTGGCCAATGTAGTGCTGGTGAAGAAGTCTAACGGGAAGTGGAGGATGTGCGTAGATTTCACCGACCTGAATAAAGCATGTCCGAAGGATAGCTTTCCCCTGCCTCGGATAGATTTATTGGTGGATTCGACGGCCGGACATGAGCTCTTAAGCTTCATGGATGCCTTCTCGGGGTACAATCAGATCTGCATGGAAGAAACAGACTAGGAGAAAACTGCTTTCATCACAGACCGAGGACTTTACTGCTATAAGATGATGCCCTTCGGGCTGAAGAATGCTGGAGCCACATATCAACGACTTGTGAACCGGATGTTTCAAAGTCAAATTGGCCGAAACGTTGAGGCATACGTAGATGACCTGCTGGTTAAAATTGTTCGGGCAAACAGACACATAGAAGACCTCTGAGAAACTTTTCGGACTCTAAGAAAATACAACATGAAGCTCAACCCCGTGAAGTGTGCCTTCGGAGTTTCTTCAGGCAAGTTTCTGGGGTTTATGATGTCACAAAGGGGCATTGAAGGTAATCCAGAGAAGGTCAGAGCTGTCCTCGAGATAGAGGCCCCGAGAATAACAAAACAACTCCAACGACTGACAGGAAGGATTGCGGCCTTGAACCGTTTCATATCACGGTCGACAGATAAGTGCCTTCCCTTCTTTAAAATTTTACGAAAAGCATTTATATGGAGTGAGGAGTGTGAGGAAGCTTTCAAAAAGTTGAAGGAATATCTAGCCAACCCACCACTGTTGAGCCGCCCAACCGAAGGGGAGATTCTTTATCTCTATCTAGCAGTCTCTCCCTCAGCAGTAAGCTCGGTGCTAGTCCGAGAAGATTCAGGGGTTCAGAGACCGGTTTACTTTACAAGTAAAGCACTGCATGGCGCGGAGGGGAGGTATCCTCGGATCGAGAAGTTGGCATTCGCTTTGATCATTTCAGCCAGAAGATTGAGGCCATACTTTCAGGCTCACGCAATCAGAGTTTTAACCGAGTATCCGATGAAGAAGGTGTTGCAAAAACCTGACCTCTCGGGAAGATTAGTCAACTGGGCGGTGGAACTCGGACAATTTGATATCGAGTTTCATCCTCGGACAGCTATCAAAGGACAGGTTCTAGCAGATTTCCTGGCAGAATTCAGCAACATTCCTGAAGCAGAAGAACTTCCTAAGGAGTCAACCTGGGTTGTGTTTGTAGATGGCTCTTCTACACAGAGCAGAAGCGGAGTAGGAGTTCTCCTCAGGAATCTCGAAGGGCAAGAGTTCGGTTTTGCTGTAAAACTGGACTTCGTTACGACGAACAATAAGGCTGAGTACGAAGCGGTGATAGCAGGTTTAGCATTATCCCGAGAGATGGGGGCAACTAATGTCGAAATCCGGAGTGACTCTCAGGTGGTCGTAGGCCAAATCCAAGGGCAATTCGAAGCACAAGAAGATAGAATGGCTAGGTATTTGGAAGAGGTACGGCGATTCCAATCCTATTTCGAAAGGTTCGCCATCACAAAAATACCTCGGGAGGAAAACATCCGAGCCGATGAATTCTCAAAGATCGCGTCGGGAACAGAGGAAGAGATTGAAGCATCAAGAAGGCAAATTATTGTTCTGACCGAACCTTCGATAGCCCCGAGGACCAAGGTTATGGAAGTAGACTCAGCACCAGAGGAGCCAGAGTGGGCAAGGGACATTATCCAGTTCCTCAGACATGGGTTGCTGCCCGAAGATAAAGTTGCGGCTCGGAGGGTGAAGATACAAGCAGCACGGTTTTGCCTTCTCGGGGAGATACTGTACAAAAGAGGATATTCCGAACCCCTTCTCAAATGCCTCTCCAAGGCCGAGTCGAATTATGTTCTCAGGGAAATTCATGAAGGTGTGTGCGGAGACCACTCAGGAGGAAGGATGCTGGCACAAAAAACCATCCGAGCAGGTTACTATTGGCCTACGATCAAGAAAGATTCAGCTCTTCTCGTCAAGACCTGTCACAAATGCCAGAGATTTGCAAGAATCATGAAAGCTAGTCACGAGAAGCTCACCCCCCTCACTTCTCCGTGGCCATTTGCGAAATGGGGAGTGGATATAGTTGGTCCAATGCCGATAGGAAAAGGTGGACGGAAGTTCTTGATTGTAGCTGTAGACTACTTTACTAAATGGGCGGAAGCAGAAGCATTAGCAGCTATAACTACAGCGAACGCCATAACTTTCCTCTGGAAGTCAGTGGTGTGCCGGTTTGGGATTCCTCATGCTTTCGTCACAGATAATGGGAAGCAGTTTGACTGTGAACCATTTCGGAAGTGGTGTTCAGAGCTCCGTATCCGAAACCATTATGCTTCGGTACAATACCCAAAGGCGAACGGTCAAGTAGAGGCGACGAACAAGACCCTGGTAAAGATCCTGAAGAAAAAGCTTGATAAGAAGAAAGGAGCATGGGTTGAATACGTTCCAGAGGTGTTGTGGTCGTACCGAACCACCAGAAGAACTCCAACGGGCGAGACACCATTCTCACTTACGTATGGAACTGAGGCAGTAATACCTGTGGAAGTGGGATCTCCAAGCTTTCGTGTGGCTCACTACAATCCAGGACTCAACGACGAGAGTGCTAAAGTACACCTGGATCTGTTGCAGGAGAAAAGAGACGACGCTCATGTCACATGGGCGGCGTATCAGAATCGAACGGCTCGGTACTTTAACAAGCAGGTGGTGCCCAAAAAGTTCCAGCTCGGTGATTGGGTACTCAGGAAGGTGAGCTTAATGACGAAAGATCCAATGGAAGGCAAAATGGGACCCGTATGGGAAGGTCCCTACAAGGTAATAGGATGCCATCAGAAGGGAGCTTATCGCTTGATGACCGAAACAGGGAAGATACTTCCTAGATCATGGAATGCCGAGCACCTGAAAAAATATTTTATGTAATTTATTGTTTTCTTTTTCAGCTTTTTACAAACAATTTCATATTCAATAAAGAATGTCTACTTCCAGTATTTATTGACAATCGCAGAAATCCAAGAATCAATCCGATTCATACTTAGGAAAAGTCTCTCGGTTTGTCAACACCGAGAGCAGGAAAAGTCTCTCGGTTTGTCAACACCGAGAGCAGGAAAAGTCTCTCGGTCATTCAACACCGAGAGCAGGAAAAGTCTCTCGGTTTGTCAACATCGAGAGCAGGAAAAGTCTCTCGGTCATTCAACACCGAGAGCAGGAAAAGTCTCTCGGTCGTTCAACACCGAGAGCAGGAAAAGTCTCTCGGTTTGTCAACACCGAGAGCAGGAAAAGTCTCTCGGTCATTCAACACCGAGAGCAGGAAAAGTCTCTCGGTTTGTCAACACCGAGAGCAGGAAAAGTCTCTCGGTTTGTCAACACCGAGAGTAGGAAAAGTCTCTCGGTCATTCAACACCGAGAGCAGGAAAAGTCTCTCGGTCATTCAACACCGAGAGCAGGAAAAGTCTCTCGGTCATTCAACACCGAGAGCAGGAAAAGTCTCTCGGTTTGTCAACACCGAGAGCAGGAAAAGTCTCTCGATCATTCAACACCGAGAGCAGGAAAAGTCTCTCGGTCATTCAACACCGAGAGCAGGAAAAGTCTCTCGGTCGTTCAACACCGAGAGCAGGAAAAGTCTCTCGGTTTGTCCAACACCGAGAGCAGGAAAAGTCTCTCGGCTAGTCCAACACCGAGAACAGAAAAAGATATTCTATTCCTCAGAGGATACGAAAAGACTACATAAAAGAAAAATGCCTAAGTAAAAGGCTTCTTCGAATGCCACGATCAGAAAAGAAAGAATTAAAAGGTAAAAGTTTCATTCAAAAGATTTCATATTCGAAGTTTTGTACAGGTTAAAAAAAAAAAAAAAAAAAAAAAAAAAAAAAAAAAAAAAAAAAAAAAAAAGGAAAAGTTCAGGACAAGGCACAGCTTCTAGCGGGCAGGATCGTCAAGAGGATCTTCTCGGGGATCTGGCGCGTCAAGACCCCAATTCGGAACATCAGGCATGAAGTCCTTACCGAACTCCTCCATCTCCTGGATGGCTTCTTCAGGAAAACCCATAAGCATCGGTCCAACCGTCTTGGGGTCAAATTTATATTGGGGATTTGTCACCAAGGTTCGAAAATTTTCGAAACCCCAATGGCAACCCCGAGCCCAACTCTGATCCCGAAGATGTGGTGCATAGCTCAACTGCTTCAAATAACGCTTGAGCTTTGCCCGATCTGCGTCATATCTAGCCCTGAGCCGAATTAAGAGACTCTCCGAGTGATCCTGCGCCTTAACAGCTTTATCTCTCTCGGCCGCAAGTCTTTCAACTTCATCTTTGAGCTTGTCCTTTTCGGCTTCGGCACTCAAAGCATTTTTGCACGCCTCGGAGCATTCGTTCTGCACGGCCGACAAACGGATAGACAATTGATCTGCGCGATCCAGCTCGGAAGAAAGACTTGCAACAGAACGCGTGTACCGATCATTGGCATCCAGTACTTCGTTCCTCAAACGAGCATTGGCAGAACGCATCTCGGATATGATCGAGTCCCGAGAGGCGAGTTCCTCGTCCTTGGACTGAAGAAGAGACTTCAGCGTCGCGACTTCGTTCTCTAAACCCGAGATACGAGCTTGCACTTCGGGGGCAGGAGTAGGCGGGGGCGCAGGACGATTCTCGTACTTCTGCCAGAGGGCGGTCATCTTCACAAGGAGCTACGTAGAGAAAAGTAAGCAAAGTCAGAAGCAAAATGCAAACAGAATGAAAATGCCTAGCTCCAGAAACTTACTTGATAATGGGAGATAAGAATGCCTTGAGCAATCTTCTCGGGAGAAGACGCCCCTGCATTTCCCAGATACCCTTCGGGGATTAGGTTCTTTATAGCCTCCATCGGATGACCCAGAAGACTCCTGCTTAAAACTTCGAAACCGGCCGAGACCCTAGAGGAAGAGCTAGGACCCACATTAGGTACAGTCCCTACACTTGGAGCCGCTTCGGACCCATCAGATCTTAATCTAGACTCGCTCCTAGTCGAAGTCTCGGGAAGCACACCAGCTTCAGGAAGGACACTCTCGGAGTCGATCCGAGACTCCTCAGGCACTCCGAGATGGGGAGTCACTTCGGGTTGACCCGCATCTTGAGCTTCAGAAGCAGAGCACGGCACCTCCTGATCAACCACTTCCCGAGAGGGGCTAAGCTCTTCGACATTGTCAGCCTCAGGTACTCCGGTATGAGTTCCAAGTTGCACAGACGCTTGGGGGGTGGCAGGCCCCGTTTCAAGGTTTTCCTCAGGAAGTGGTGGTGTTTCTGGACGTTCCGAAGAAGGAGTTCGGGGAATACCTTCAACTTCAAACTCCTCAACAAGAGGCTCAGCTCGGGGGGTGCCCACTTCTTCACCCATCTCTTCTAGAGATTCACCACTTGAAGCAATAGGCTCTTGACGCACTTCCTCGGCATCAGAAGGTCTTATAACCTCCTTGCCCCACATCCGCTCGGCCTCCAAAAGCTTTTCAGCGATTCGGTCCTGGGCTGTGAACTTCCGCTTCCTGGCTGGATGCTTCACCCTGCGCGCGACGGGAATGTCTCGGGCCTCAGGTACATTCCCATCTCCTTCTCCAGACCTCTCGGGTTCCGGGGCGTCCGTTGTCGACTCGGGTTCCGGGGCATCCGTTGTCGAAGTCCCGAGAGGAGGTTCAGCAAAAGAAGTTTCCGCACATTGTTCACCCTGGAACGAGGCCTCGGAGCCAGACTCATCCCGTAGAACAAAGGACGGAGCAGGACTAACCTCGGGTGTAAGAGAAACCTCGGGAATGAAACCCCGAAAGCTTGCAGATCCCTCTTCAACGTTCGCTCCAGACGACGGAGCCGAAGGAGGAGTTCTCCTTGCACCCAAGGCAGCCAAAGGAATTTTCTGTTTCTTTTGCACAGGGACATCCCCGAGAACTTCTTCGGAATTTTTGAACGACCTCTTCTTAGTAGCAGGCCTCGGAGATGGAGGGGCGTCATTCCTCTTCTTAATAGCTCCCCTCTTGGTAATGAGCTGTTTGTCTCTCGGGATGTCGTATCCGAGAAATTGCCTTAAATTCTCCTCAGTAACAAGACTGTCAAAATCGACTTCTTCAAACCTTTCGGCCTTGACCCTAGCAGCTGACCACCCACTTATCTCCTTGACATCCTCCAGTTCGGATACACTGAGTGAAGGGGGGTCGCTTCGGTCAGGTCGTAGCAATTGCCAAGTCCGAGGCATCATACGGTCTTCAGGAAGAAGAGTGCCTTCGGGGCATTCCCACTCCCCGGAAACTCTGAAAAATTGCATCTCCCAGAATTTGTTGTTCGTTAGCCCACTCTTGAGCTTGATGAAGACAGGCGGGTGATGAACACAGAGTTCAATCATCCCCTCTGAAGTCTGCCTCGGTCTGTAGATATTGAAAAATTGCTGGATTTTCATCTCCTTCTTCAACACAAGCCTCCAAAGGATGTAAGAGGCAAACAGATACCGCCAAGCATTGGGCATTATTTGACTGGGTGCGATCATTAGAAAAAGGACGAAGTCACGAGCAATCTCCGGAAATGGTAATCGGAGCCCGGTAAGAAACATTCTCTCATACAGGGTAACGTCGCCACCGTTGATGATCCGAGCTCCAGGCGCCTGATAGAACAACTTCACTATTGGAGAAATTTCATAGTTTGAACGAAGGACACCCTCATGCTTCGCAAAGATGATGGTGTCGACCCTGCTCTCCAAAGGAGAAAGATCCACAGAGCCGTCAGACCTCTTTGTCCGAGCCCGAGATGAGGCGGCAGCAGTTGAGACAGTCTTCTTGGGAGCCATGGAAGAAAGAAGAAGGGTAGAAACAGAAAATACAGAGAAAGGAAAGTTTAACAATGGGGATCGAGAGAGAGAGTAGGTAAGTGACGAGGAATGAACAGTAAAATGTTCAAAACTTTAAATACCCCTTCCCCTACGTGTCTGAAATACCAAAAGGCGCTGTCGATTCAAAATTTTCGAAGGTGAAAAGGCGCGCCTTCCGTATTCCAGGATTAAATGCACTGCCTCGACAATACCGTTTCATGATGACAAAAGGGCGGCGGTACAGAGCTGACGTCGTCATTGGAAAAAGAAGCGGTAAGATTTAAATGTTTGAACTGTTGAAAAGACGCGCCCTTCACAGTAGCAAGTACAGAGTGGCAGACGAAGAATAATTCCCTTATTTCCCTTATCTCTGAAATCAGAGAATTAGGGGGGTAACTGTTAGGGATAAAATTAACCCTAGAGACACGTGGATTCAGAAACATCTCGGATCTATGCCTCGGACATTTATTTCGGCCAGCAAAGAAAAGATTGCCTAGGTATAAATATATCTCGGAGGTATAACGACGTCTCGGTGCAAATACATCTCGGAGGCATAACGACATCTCGGTCTTAACACTCCAGGTTACGGTATGTGGAACATCCCGAGATCTCCTAGTCTGAATGGAGCGAGCATATCTCGGATATTTGTGTCTCGGAGTAATAACGCCTCGGTATGATATCGAGTCGGTGTGATATCTCCTCGGGGTGATATCTATTGGATGTGTCAACATCTCGGAGTATAAACATCTCGGACTTACACAACCCCGTTGTGGTACGGATATATCCCGAGATCTCCAGGTCGGAGCGAACACATCTCTGATATCATCGCCTCGGAGGTTGGCTGAAATGTGCTACAGTCTTCTAAAAGGTGCCATGCGCCACACTCGTCTTAGAGTGCGATAAGGATAGAATCCCAGAAGATCAGGGATAAACTACAGATCCATAATTTATGGTTATTGACACGGAATCAAGTTTAAAGAAGTACAAACGCGATCAACTACGGACTTCACACTCCTACTCGAATTTCCTGAAGATATAGTTAAAGTTCAACCAGGCTAGGACTCAAACTCCTAATCCAACTAGGTGTCAAGAAGGTCCGGCCTATAAATAAAGACCGTCACATCAGGTATGAGATCACGAATTCTCTAAGCTCTTGAGATTAAGATTCAGAATACTCTGCAGAAAACTGATTTAGACTGACTTAGGCATCGGAGTGGTCGTGGTCGGCACCCCCGACGAGTTGTGTGTTCTTTTTGCAGGGTTGAGGTATTCGGTAGAAATCAGCAGCGAATCTTTAGGCGACACGTCACCATACCGGAAACTGTACCAACACATATATATATATATATATATATATATATATATATATATATATATATATATATATATGAAAAAATCTTAAACTATCACCCTATGTCAATGTCCATCTCTTCCCAAACTACTAATTGTGTCAATATCTCTTATAAACTACCAAAAACTATCAATATCCCAACCATTAACAAAAATGCCCTTCATAAATTTAAAAAATAAAAAATAAAAAAATCTTAGAATTATAGAAGAAAAAAAAAAATAGAGCCATCCCTTGGTTTTTATTTTTTAAGTTTTTTAATTTTTTTTTTTTAATAATTTTCAGTTAGGCAGAACATCCCCCATATTTTTTTTAAAAAAAAAAATAAATAAATAATCATTATTTTTTTCATTTTAGTTTTTTTTTTCGAATTTATACATATATTTTTGTCTTATTATAAAAAAATTAAGGTCATTTTTCTCTTTTTACTGGGATTGGGAAATATTAACATTTTTTAGTCATTTAATGAGGACATTGACACAATTGATAGTTTGATAAAAATATTAACAATTAAGTGGTAGTTTAAGAGGTATGTATAAATGTCACTATGTATATAATCACAAGAGAGGATGCCTAAAATTGTGCCACATGTCACTTTAAAATTAGGAGGTCCGTTTGGTAAATTTTTTGAAAGAGTTTGGGGTTTTGAAAAGAGTTTAAAAAATGGTAAATATAAAATAAATCCATGGGTTTTCGCAAAAATCCTGAAAAATCCCTCTTTCTTTCTTTTTTTTTTTTCAACATTGAATCCTTTTAGTTTTTCGTGAATTTGAAACATGTCATTTTGTGAGTATTCCGTCCATATTTCTAAGCTCCGTTAGTGCCATGTCAGCATCTTCGCGCTACATCATTTTAAAATATTATTTTTTGATTAATTTTTTATTAAAAAAAAAAAAAAGGAAAGAGGGGGTTTGGGGGTGGCTGCCACTAGTCCTGTGCAGATCGGCCGCCTGCCGCCCACCGGCCGCCCACCGTCCGTCACCGCACCGACACCGAGCCGCCACAGACAACTGGCGGCCGGAAGGCGGTACTAATTTTAGCTACCGACGTAGGTTCGGTCGGTAGGCGAAATAGATGCCGAGAGGTTGATTTTCGCACCGACCGAACCGACAATATTATTTCTGTAAAAAAAAAAATATTATATCATAAAAACGAGACCGTTTTGCATTTACAAAGAGTAAAACACACGCCTTCTAAGGACTAGAAGTTCTCATTGAACTGAATCATAACTTTTCTCACCGTATTCGGCCTATATATTCATCACACTTAGAAGTTAGAAAAAACTCAAAAACCTAACCTAACCTGAAACTTTTATAAACACGCCTTCTTCGTTCTTTCATTCTCTCTTGCGGTTGCCAAACTCTGAAACTCATTCTCTCTCAGATCTCAATCTCTTGCCGAGCGGTGACGAAGTCTGAAGGTAACAAAAGCCTTCTTTTATGCATGCTTTATTTCATCTTCTTCTTCTTTTTGTTTTTTTTTTTTAAGTTTTATGTCTGATTTTTTATTAACTTAAAACACACTTACACACGTCTTCATAGGCTCATAGCTGTTGCCACACTTTTTAAGACTGACAAGCCTTAGGCATAGGAGTTGAACGTTCCAATCTACTTTTTCTTTGTTATTGTCTCATTCACTGTACGAAGTAATGTTACTTTAAAAACCAAAAAAAAAAAAAAGAAAAAAAAAAGAGGAAAACTATGCAGCAAAGCGACTTTATTAATGGTGAACAAAGGAAAACTATGCACACTTTTTAAGCTGCCAGCAATGTTTGACTCGTCAAGACCATGACTCTAGAAACTTTCTAGTCTTTTTCTTTTCTTTTCTTTTCTTTTAATAATACATTAATATTAATCATCATACACAAGACTCCCACGCCATCCTCTTTGGGGTTGTGCAATGTGGTCGACTCTGGACACATGCAAGTTTCTGTATTTTTTTTTTACTTTTCACGCAATGCCAATCCCACATGCAGTGTGTCAAATTGTCAATTTTAATTTTAATTTTTTTTTTCTTTTTTTGTCATGAATTAACTATGAACTAACTATGACTTTCTGTTAAAAAGCTTAAATCAGTACATATTGTGATATTGTATTAAAAGGCTTAAATATTTTTAATTTATTGTTAACCCATGTCTTTGTGTTAAACCAATACGACATATTTTAACAGTAAATATTGTTAATCAATATTGATCTAATGATTTTTTTATTTATTTATTTAGCTTGTATTTTATATAGCTATTTTTTTATTATTATTATTTTTTATATTTTTTATATTGCTTATTTTAATGATTTTCTAGTGCATCATCTTTCCTTATGTACTTAACTGCGCTTTACATTTTTTTAATGATATTTTTCTTACTTACAAAAAAAAAAAAAAAAATGTGTATCAGGTTTGTTCACCGTAATAAAAAATACTATTAATTTTTAGTTGTTAATCAATTACAGATGGATTCACCTCTAGGCACACCTTCATTGGATAGTGCTTCTTGTCATTTATCTTCTCCTTTGAACACTCCAGTGACTCCCATAGAGATTGAGGACACTCCAATGACTCCAATAGAGATTGGGGATGTAGAAACATCTGCTACTGAATCTATGCCAGTTGGTGGTCATGGTCGTGGTGAACGACCACCACTCCCTAGGAAAAAAAGAAATGTTTCAAACAAATCTGCAGCATGGGACCATTTCACTAGAGATAAAAGTACCCCTGATGATGATCCCGTGGCACATTGCAATTATTGTGGGACTTCCTATAAATGTCATCCAAAAATCAATGGCACCTCATCTATGCTGTATCATGTGAACTCATGCCAAAAGTACAAGAGCCTAAAATCAAAACAAGATAAGTCTCAATCTAAGTTCACTTTTGGGGCCGGGCAGGGTGGTAGTGGTAACAACCTCATGATTGCCAAGTATTCTGAAAAGGTTATTAGGGAGGCACTTTGTGAAATGATTATTATTGATGAAATGGCTTTCATCACCGTGGAGGGAAAAGGATTTCAGAAATTACTCAGGATTCTTGAGCCTCGATTTAAGGTTCCTTCTCGATACACAGTGATGAAGGATTGTGTCAAACTGTATATGAAGGATAAAAATATACTGAAGAACATGTTTTTTACAACTGGTCAAAGGGTTTGCTTGACCACTGACACATGGACTTCAATTCAGAATATGAATTATATGTGTATCACTGGACATTTCATTGATACTAATTGGAAATATCACAAAAGAATATTAGCATTTCGTCAAGTGGCAGATCATAAGGGGCAAACAATCGCAAGAGAATTAGAAGAGTGTTTGGTTGAATGGGGTATTCATAGGATATTGACAATATCAGTTGACAATGCAAGTGCTAATGATACTGCAATTGATTGGTTTAAAAAAAGAACTATGGCCAATAAGGAAGTTGTTTGTCGTCATGAATTTATTCATGTGAGGTGTTCTGCACATATTCTTAATCTAATTGTACACGAGGGTCTGAAAAATGTTGACGATTCAATCATAAAGATCCGAAATATGGTAAAGTATGTGAAGTCCTCCCCCCAAAGATTGGCCCTCTTTAAGTCTTGTGCAGAAAGAAAAAATGTTGAGTGCAATGCTTCCTTGACACTTGATGTTCCCACTAGATGGAACTCTACTTATACCATGTTGGAGGTGGCAGAGAAGTACCAAAGGGCATTTGAACTTATGATAGACGAAGATGGACATTTTTTAAACTATTTATACGAGGATGGTGCAGGAAAAAAGGGATTGGGTTCTCCGACAGATGATGATTGGTATAATATTCGTCATTTTATTAAGTTCTTGCAAGTGTTTTATGATGTCACAATGCAAATCTCTGGTTCCTTGCATTCAACTTCCAACTTATATTTCGATATACTTTGTTCTATTTATTCATGTTTGACAGAATATTCTGAAAGTAGTGATCCGTTGTTGAATACCATGGCGAACAGAATGAAAATGAAGTATGATAAATATTGGGGAGATGTTGAAAAGATTAACCCGTTGTTATTTGTGGCTAGTTTGCTTGATCCACGTTACAAGATGGCTGGTTTGGAATATTGGTTCCGGCTTAGTTTTGGGGCTGAGAAAGCGGAAAGAATTGATTCTCAACTGAAGTGGGTATTGGGTCGGTTATATGAGCACTACGCATGTGGTTCTAAAAATGTTGGAAGTGGATCTATATTATCAAATGATGAAGTGCGAAGTGGTACAACATTAGTTGGTAGTTCTAGGTCTAGAACTACTTTTTTACAGAATTTTCATTCATTTCGGGCATCTCGAAATTTGATGCAATGTAAGACAGAAATAGAACAATATTTTTTGGAGGATGTTGAGACACCTAGTGAAAGCTTTGATATTTTAATGTGGTGGAAGGTAAATTCGACAAAGTTTCCAATCCTCGCTGAGATAGCGCGAGATGTATTAGCAATTCCAATTACCACGGTTGCTTCTGAGTCAGCATTTAGCACTGGGGGTCGCGTGATAGATCCTTATCGGAGTTCCTTGGCTCCAAAAACAGTTGAAGCTCTTGTATGTACTCAAAATTGGTTAAGATCTTCTCCCATTAGTGCACATGAATCATATTTGTCTAACGTTGAAGATGAAGAGAGCTACAAACTTGATTCAGGTAATGGTAACAAAATAAATTTCATATTTTGTTAATTGTTTCAATTATTCATTGATTTTATTAATTCTTTAAATAATTTATTGTGGTAGAAATAATGTCCAATTCCATCACATATGACGCGGATTAAGGGCTTGAAAGATGTACTTTGTCGAATGATGTCTTTTTTCAGGTAATGGTATTTTTTTTTTCTTCCATATTTTTATTTTACTTAATGTTTAGTTTGTAATATTTTTTGATTGATCACTATGCTTATGTTTTGATTTTTTTATAATTGCAGGTATCAATTGAAAGGAAATAAGGAATAGAATGTTGTTTAGTTTAATTTGAAAATTGAAGTGATCAAATCGAATGTTGCTATTTACTATTTAATATGGGCACTAAAGTATTTATTTTGTGTTTTGAGAAGTATGGATATTAAAGTTAAGTTTAATTGTTATATAATATCTTTTGTATTATTTAGAATGTGTTTTTAATTTTTATTATTATTATTATTATTTTATTTTTTAAAATGATTTTTTTTTATGATAACTGTATATACATGGTTAGTTGGATAAAACCAAGTTTGGTTTGACTCTTTACCCTCCTGTTTGTTGAGTCTTGTATCCACATAGTGATATTTGTATTTTTTCTTATTGTGAATACAAGCTCTCTTCCAAAAAAAACTTTTTCATGTTTTTGTTCATGACGAACCTGTATGGCTTGATTATTCTTTTTCTTCATGTTTTTATTTTTATAACAAGAGATGGATAAAATTTTGTTTAGAAAAGAAACCCTTTTTACTAGCTGTACCTAGTCCTGTCAATTGCCCATTATCACGAACGTATTTGCTTGTCAAGATCCAGCAGGTTAGAAAAAAAATCCTTTTTAGCTAGCTGTACCTAGTCCTGTCAATTGCCCATTATCACGAACGTATTTGCTTGTCAAGATTCAGCAGGTTGAAGATATCAATGAGTCTGCAATTTTCCACAATCCAAGCTACAACTTACTTTTCTCATGATTACCTATAAAAACTAGCTACAGCCTACTTTGAAAATAAATTATAAAAATGTGTACTCGACCTGCTGGCTGCTGCATGTGTCTTCGTCTTGACTCTTGAGCCCAGATTAAAAAATTTCATACCCATTTTGCCCTTAAACTTTCATGAGCAGTTCATGCCGAATTTGCTTGTCCAAGGGTATTTGAGGGAGGCAAAGAAGCTTCCCGAAATGTGGAAATTGCAGACTCAGTCGTCTTGCGTTTTCACTTGCCAAACAGAACTACAAAACCAGTTCTCACTTCGTCTTCTTCATTTTCGTCTTTCTCATTTGCTCTTTTCAAGCAATAATCAGATCAACGAGCAGCTACCAGTGCCAGCCCACCGCCACCGTTGCCACCACTACGTTCAAAACTAGCGACGTGGAAGCCATTTTTCTCGTCGGTCTAACAGCAAAGCCTCCCCCATTTTCGTCTAGCTCTGTAACCGGTTACCGACCGTTACCTTCGCCGGTTAACCGGCGACGGTAGCAGTCGAAATAGACCATGTCGGAAAGAAGTCGGTGAAATTACCGACTTCACCGACAAGGTCGGGACGGTAGGCGAAAACCCCCCTACCGTCCCCGATTTCCCCGATACCCACCCCTAGCTGCCACCGAGAGGGGGTGGCTCGCGGCCACCCCCTAAGGTTGAGGGCAGCCGCACGACCACCCCTATACCCATTTGGGGGAGGCCCGAAGGCCACCCCATGGCACTAGGGGTGGCATAGTGGCCACTCCCAGCCGCTAGGAGTGGTCGCGCAGCTACCCTCAGGCTTTGAAGACACTATCTTATGGCGCTCTATATTTCCAAAGTGGCGGTGTTGCTCTTATCCCCGATTACATTGCTGTAGAAAAGTCTCATGCAGCAGAAAGTGTTGCAATCTTCCAACTCCTTCATGCCCAGATTGCTCTTGCTGCATATGGAGATGCTCATGTCCTAAATGTCCAAAGGTACGCCCTTGTTGCTGTTGTACAAAAATCTGTTGAAACCCTTGCTATCTATGTTACTAGCATATTCATGTAAATTCCATCAGAAGCAAGGGTTAGATTGAACCTAATAGATAGCAAGGGCATTTTGCTGCACTCTATATTTCCAAAGCCCTGGGGCTGGGGGTGGCCCAAAATATTCATTACAGTAATGAGATGTGGTGCATGCAGGGTTAGATTGAACCTAACAGAACACAATGAAAATGTGACTGATGCTAGAATATTCATCTTATGTAGTTTTTGAATTCAGTAACTACCTCCCAACTTTCTAATTCCTATATATCATAAAGATGAATATAAGGAAAATTACAGGATGGAAGAAACGGGTCTCCTTTCTTCTATAGACACTCACCTTTCATGCTTACCATAAAAGGTTCAACAAGAAGACATGAATCCTTCCATAAAAATCCAATTTGTTGTGATGAATGATGCAAGGGCCTTGTGCTTTTATTTGATCTTGATTTCAATTAATAAAGGTGTGCATGATGATGAAACCTATTCTGATCAGAAAATTTCACAGATTGAAACTTTATTCCGGTATTTGTCCCTTATAAGTGTTTCTGCTCAGATTACTCTTTCACTACACATAACTGATCAGAAAAACAAGCATTTTTTGTCTGCCCCTTAAAAGCAGAATTTGCCAACTCAGGCCTTGTGTAAAAACTTGCATATGTAATAGGAGTGGCCTTTTTGTGCAGCAAAATGCCCTGTTTTAACCTCTCTTGGATTGTTAAGTATGACTTGATTTTTTGGTGTGGGCCCCTCTTCAATGATAAATTGGTGAAACTTGTTGGAGAAGTTGATGATGTCATTTGGTGGCTTCTTTAGTAAGCTTTGGCTTGACTTGTAGCAGAAGTTGGCTTCTACAAGAAGAAAGTGACGTGGAGCCTTCTTGTGGAAGAAGTTGTGGTGGCTTCTTTAGTAAGCTTTGCTTCCTATATAAGAAGCACACGGCCAACTGAAAAATTAAGGGGAGAAGAAGTGAAGCAGAAAATCTAGGAATCTCAAAGCAAGAGAAAAAGAAAGAAGCAAAGAAGGAAGTTTATCCTTCTTGGTGTGCGGTGCAAAGTAAAAGAAAGAGAGGTTTTCTCTTCTTGATGTGTCGTACAACAATACACAAGTGAGTGAAATCTGGGTGTATTGGGGCTTTGGGCTTTGAGTGATTTTCTCCCTGTAACTATTTTTAATAGTGAATTTTCTCTGCGTCTCCTACAGTGGATGTACCTCGGTTTGAGGGAACCACTTAAATCCTTGTGTCATTTGTGGGTGATTTAATTTCTCCCTTGTCTTCTTAATTTTTCGCTTCTCACGGGTCCTGGGAAATAGGACTTATTTCCTAACAACTGGTATCAGAGCCATTTTTTCTTGGTTAGAGCCAAGGTTTGGTTTGTGTGGGAGCGATGGCAATAGAAGAAGGGAGGATGGTAATCGAAAAATTCAATGGCACAGATTTTGGGTACTGGAAAGTGCAGATTGAAGATATTCTTTATGGGAAGGATCTCCATCAACCGCTTTTGGGAGAACAACCTGACGACATGCATGATAACGAGTGGGCCCTGCTTGATCGTAAGGCCCTGGCAGTTATCAGGTTATCATTGTCAAAATCAGTGGCGCACAACGTTGTAAAGGAGAAGACCACAGCTGGTCTAATGGCGGCTTTGTCAAGCATGTACGAGAAGCCGTCGGCTAACAACAAGGTGCACCTGATGAAGAAACTGTTCAACCTGAAGATGGCGGAAGGAGCTTCGGTGGCGCGACATCTAAATGAATTCAACACCATCACAAATCAACTATCCTCGGTGGAAATTGATTTTGATGATGAGATTCGCGCGTTGATCGTCTTGGCGTCTTTGCCAAATAGCTGGGAAGCCGTGAGAATGGCTGTGAGTAACTCTGCAGGTAAGAGTAAACTTAGCTATGAAGATGTTAGGGATTTGGTTCTTGGTGAGGAGGTCCGCAGGAATGATGCTGGTGAAACCTCCGGTTCTGGTGCAGCCTTAAACCTTGAAGAAAAGGGCAAAGGTCAATAAAGGAACTCTGGGAATGGCAGATCTAACTCCGGAAAGGACAGAAGCAAATCCAAGTTAGGGCGACAACCTGAGTGTTAGAACTGTGGCAAGACAGGCCACTACAAGAAGAATTGCAGAGAATTAAAGAAGAAGAAGGCTAACGACGATTCTGCAAACGTCGTGGTGACAGAAGAAGTGTATGATGCTCTACTTCTTTCTGTTGATAGTCCTCTTGACTCCTGGGTTTTGGACTCAGGGACCTCAGTTCATACCACAGCCATCCGTGAAATTCTTGAAAACTATGTTGCTGGAGATTTCGGGAAGGTGTACCTGGCTGACGGATCGGCACTGGATATTGTGGGCATGGGTGATGTTCGCATAAAAGTCCATAGTGACTCGGTATGGAAGCTGCAGAAGGTAAGGCATGTCCCAGAGCTGAAGAAGAACCTGATCTCAGTGGGGCAACTTGATGATGAAGGACACTCCACTAACTTTTATGGCGGTAAGTGGAAGGTCAGCATTGGAGCCAGGATTTTGGCTCAAGGATACAAAACAGGTACTCTCTATATGACTACAAACATTAGAGATGTGGCATTCGAGTATAGGTTTTGGGATGATCAAAACCGGAAAATAATTAAAAGTAGGAATGTTACTTTTAATGAGAATGTTGTGTATAGATATGATTCTAGTGTAAAGCCAGCACGTATAGAATCTGAGGCTGAAAAGCCTGAATTTATCAACCTAGATGGAATTCCTAAAGGCGCAGCTGCTCGAAGAAGGAATTCAGAAAATGAAAAGGGTCTAGATGTTGATGATACAACAGATCAGCAAACTGAACAAGGTACAGCGACAGTGGCTGTCAGTAGGTCTCTCAGAAATGTTAGACCTCCCCAGCGTTATTCACCCTCCCTGTTTCATATTTTGTTGACTGATGGCGGTAAGCCAGGGACGTTTGTTGAAGCCTTGCAGGTTGAAGATCCAATCAAGTGGGAGTTAGCAATGAAAGATGAGATGGACTCATTATTGACTAACAAGACCTGGGAGCTGACAGAGTTGCCAGCAGTTAAGAAGGCTTTGTTCAACAAATGGGTGTTCAGAATGAAGGGTGAATATGATGGTAGCAAGAGCTATAAGGCAAGATTGGCAGTCAAATGGATTGTACAATATCTGAGAGGAACTTCAGATATATCCCTTTGTTTCACAGGTGCAGATTTGACGCTGCAGGGTTATGTGGATGCTGATCTAGCGGGTATTGTTGATAGCAGGAAAGGTACTACAGGGTTTGTAATTATCCTATGTGGTACAGCTGTCAGCTGGGCTTCAAAGTTGCAGAAAAGTGTAACTATTGAGGAACTGAAGTTGTGTACAGCTTCAGTTGGTCTTCGAGCTTGAAGACAAGTGGAGGAGACATCTTGAGAAAATTCGGGACTTGATGAAAATCAAGTCAAGTGGGAGATTGTTAAGTATGACTTGATTTTTTGGTGTGGGCCCCTCTTCAATGATATATTGGTGAAACTTGTTGGAGAAGTTGATGATGTCATTTGGTGGCTTCTTTAGTAAGCTTTGGCTTGACTTGTAACAGAAGTTGGCTTCTACAAGAAGAAAGTGACGTGGAGCCTTCTTGTGGAAGAAGTTGTGGTGGCTTCTTTAGTAAGCTTTGCTTCCTATATAAGAAGCACACGGCCAACTGAAAAATTAAGGGGAGAAGAAGTGAAGCAGAAAATCTAGGAATCTCAAAGCAAGAGAAAAAGAAAGAAGCAAAGAAGGAAGTTTATCCTTCTTGGTGTGCGGTACAAAGTAAAAGAAAGAGAGGTTTTCTCTTCTTGATGTGTCGTACAACAATACACAAGTGAGTGAAATCTGGGTGTATTGGGGCTTTGGGCTTTGAGTGATTTTCTCCCTGTAACTATTTTCAATAGTGAATTTTCTCTGCGTCTCCTACAGTGGATGTACCTCGGTTTGAGGGAACCACTTAAATCCTTGTGTCATTTGTGGGTGATTTAATTTCTCCCTTGTCTTCTTAATTTTTCGCTTCTCACGGGTCCTGGGAAATAGGACTTATTTCCTAACATGGATCTGCTGTTGCTGCTGTCTGCTATTAGGTTTGGTTTAAGCCCACCCTTCAACATGTCTTGAAAGACGCTTTTATTAGTGTCAAATTCCACTTTCCCTCCTTCGTGCATGCACTAATTATAGCCTACATTAATGAATCATTCCCCGGTTCAAATCCATTTCTAACCATCTCACTGTAAGCTGTCCCGAATTCAAGTTGATTATGTTTCGCCTCTTCCTCGGAGAAACACGATCAAACAATTCCCAATCATGGTCCTTGCGGATCGGATCATCAATATAATATACAAAAAGAAACTCCAGATATTTGATATCTTTCTCTTTGAATGAGATCTCAATTCCAGCGGCGGTTTCATTAGATATCTTATAACTAGAATCCTTCTTTTTTCCGATCCAGTTCCTCCACCACCGCGAACCCCAGTTAGATTCAGGCATGATACACTTTTTAGTTATTGGGAGAGCCCAGGTACTCTCTTTCGGATCCAGGAAACGGCTCTCAGAGATCTTTTTTCCTTTTGGAAGATACAGGAGCGAAACAATCAACCTATTGATATTGGAAGAGCCAAAAGATTCTTCCAATGTATCATTTCTGGGTCCAATGAAATTCATAGGTATAAGAAGAAGTCCTGTCAAATAGAGATTTTTTCTTTCGACCATCTTTCGATTGTTAATACGATATATAAGGACCGCTACTACAAATAGTACTACACCCTTGATCGTGAAATATCAAGAGCCAGCTCATTTTGACCGCTATGAATAAAATTGCTAACTAAGAGGCAAGTAACTCGTGTTGCACAGCGCCCATTTGCCTCTCTGTTTCAACCCAATTGTTAACTTCACCACAAGTTGTAATAATTGTGTTATAGACAATTGCATCAAAATCCTTCTTCTTCCTCCCCCCCCCCGGGCCAGTGACTGCCAGAAAGAAGGCAAAGGTCCATCCGTCCATGCATCAAGTCACAGGATCATGGATGCCATCGGTTAAGGAACTGATAGCAGGAGAAATTCTAGACGTTATGTACATGTTTTTCTAATAATTATGTGGTGTTTAAAATAATCATTTGATCAAAATTTAATAATGATTAATCACAAGTCCAATGATAATTTTAAAAGCCAAACCATGCATTATTAGAGTGACATGGGTATAACGTCAATAATTATTCTGATAGTATCGACACTTGTGGGTGCATGGTAGTTAGCTTTGGGAGTTAATTGAAAATGAATAAATTTAACATGAGTTTTTTCAAAGTGAAAAAGGAAATTTGTGTAGAAATTAGTGACGTAAAGTTTTGCATAATTTCGGATAAAGCTTGTGATGAATTGATGATGGAAAAAATGGCTGTAATTTTAAACTTTGTTGGCAAATATGGCTTTGACTGAGAACATATTTTTGAGCTTGTTCATATCCCTGATATTTCGACATTAACCCTAAAACATGAGATATATTTTGTATTGTCTCATTATAATCTAGGCATTCAAAACATTTGATGGCAATTAAGGATACGACGGTGCAAATAACACGCTAGATAGGTAAAATGGGTTATAAGCTTTGGTTTCAAATGATTGTCCATATGCCTTCTACATCAATTGTTCGCACGTCGTTTGCAATTGATATTAGTGGCAGCATCAAATTAAAAGAAGTAATTCTCGTTCATCAATTTTTACTAAATTGATTTCTATTTTCAATATTCTAGTACCTCTTGCAACTGTAATGAAGAACTAAAGGTTGCTCAAGCTGTTGAAATTGGTCATATGATTAAAATTGAAATTGGTACCAAATCTTCGAAAACCCTGTGGAGTTGCTCTTCTTGCTGAGCTCCGCCTTTCCGTTGGGCGCCTCCTACTTTGCCACCACCGAGACTACAATTGTTAGATCATATTACATAATTTACTTTGTTATATATACACTTAATTATATCACATATGAATTTTTATATCATATCCATATGAATTGTTAGATTATATCACATAATTTACTTTATTAGATCATACTTAGTTACTAGTCATACAAAATAAGTGTTGTTGTCATATTGATATAAATAATGAATCATATGTTTATTACATAATTTATATTATATAATGAAGATACACTATGTTATATCAGTATATCACTTAAATTATAAGATTTAGTATCATATAAATGAGCGAGCCGAGTTTGTATCGTTTAATAATCGAGTATAGTTTCGTGTCTACGAAGACTCATTTAATAAGAGACAAAAATTTCCTATAAACCGGTTTGTATGAAATTTCATACAACCCACATATAAAAGTGACATGTGTCCTTTAAACGTGTGAATTTTTATTTTTATTTTTTATTTTATTTTATTAATCCTATTAAAAAAAACATGTAAAAAGTACATACTATTAAAATAATATGTGCTTCTCACATGCCAAATGATACATGTCAATTTTATATGTGGATCGTATAAAATTTCCTACCAACCGATTTGTAGGAAATTTTTGTCTTTTAATAACCGAATCGCTCACGAATTTAGCTTTATCCAACCGAGTCAAAGCGAGCTCACGGGTAGCTTTACTTCATTTACTGCCATATATTTCTTAAACAAATTAGAAAGTGAGGAATTTTTTTAAATAGTTATTAAAATTTTCAATATTGCATAATTACTAATTAGCTTAGACCGAGGGTAATTCGGTAATTGAAGCAGATAGGGTTCACCTTATAAGCTTCTCTAGACTCGGTTTGCTTGGACTAGGGTTTTTCGTCATCGCCTCCTTAGCGTCGTCGGCTTCTACCAGTCTCCACAAACCTTAGTCATGGCGGAACAGGTTCAGATCTCTCCCTCTCTCTTTCTCTCCTCCTCTTTCTCGTTCTCTTAGAGAGTATATTATGATTCACTATGCTGTTTTGTTAAGCTTCTGAGGTCATCGTTTATGTACATTGCAGACGGAGAAGGCATTCTTGAAGCAGCCCAAGGTGTTCCTCTGGTAAGAATTGAAATTTCCTTTTGAGTAGACCTATATCTGTGCGCCTTTTGTTTGCTCGGAAAACGAATGATAAGAAAATTAATGACATTAATATTTCATTGCTATTAGTTGGATTATCGAGAATCGGAAACGGGGTTTTTGAAAGCTTTGTAAACAAAAAGTAAATTTTCTCGGCAATCTTATTGGGGGCAGACTTGGTTTGTGAATATATATATATAGTGAGAAGTTTGATATGCTGGTATCGTACGTAGAAAGATTGTGACGATAAATTGCATTGCGCAGCTCGAAGAAGTCGGGGAAAGGGAAGAGGCCAGGAAAAGGAGGGAACAGGTTCTGGAAGAGCGTTGGGTTGGGGTTCAAGACTCCCAGAGAGGCTATTGATGGTATTAACTCGGCGTGATTTGTTTTTATGATGTGATTTATGCGTTGTTGATTTTGTTGCCATGTTGTATTTTACCTTTGTTTAGTTGTTTCCCTGATAAATGGGCTTGCTGGAGCATTTTTGTAGGTGGTGGTGTTGATGTTGAAGCTTTTAGTATCCAATATGTTTAGTCTGTGTGAACAATGTGTAATTGGTTTTGTTCGGTTTGCTTGGCTGGTTTCAATAATACTGTTGTTATGTAATGATGTACGATTGCATTTGTCTTGTAATTGTGTGTTTTCAATGTTGGGTAGTTGCCTGCGAGTGCAATTACAGGGGAGCTTCTTTATTGTCTTGGTTGTTTACGCTTAATGAACTTTGTGAAAATCTAGTGATAATTTTTAGCTCAACTCTTTTTTGATTTCCATGGTACATATTCAGTTTGGTGTTGTAACTATGATCTTTTTGGAAATTCAGCTGAGATTGTGGTAAATCATGCTTGTGTGGTATATACCCAAAATATTTCTCAGTTTGTGTGGTTCAATTTTCCATACCTGCAATGTATACTTTTGTTGCTCAAGATATGTAGAATATGATGATTTGATGCTATGGTTTTTCTTTCAGTTATAAGATGTATACTTTTGGTAACTATATCTTGTGAATGGTTTTGTTTTGTTTGGAGTGAATAAAAGGGGTAGGGGGTGAAGTTGGAAGTTGGTTTGAATGTCATACTGCATTAGTTGTTGTAAGGTTTTCTAGTCAAACGGTATATCATGGGCTATGTTCAAGTCCTTGTAACCGCATGTCTGTGGGATTTAAGTCATTATCAATTTATAACTGCGACTGTCTCCATGTATCATTCCTAGATTTGATCCCTGAATTAGTTCGATTTAGTGACTATTGGCACATTTAGTTTTGTGGGTGATTTGCAGATTTGGAGGGGATTTTCCATATTTTTTGTATGGCTAGCTCTCTGTGTTCTTGAAGTTATTCTAATGTTAAGTAAATGACCATCCGGTATGTCTTTGCAGGGACATATATTGATAAGAAATGCCCATTCACTGGAAATGTTTCCATCAGGGGTCGTATCCTTTCTGGTACTTGTCACAGTGCCAAGATGGTGAGGACCATTATTGTTCGCCGCAACTACCTTCATTTTGTTAAGAAATACCAAAGGTAAACCACTCACCTACATTATGAATTTAGTTCTCCATTCTTTTTTGTTTGATGAGAAAATTAAATTTTTATGTTAACTCTTAGATATGAAAAGCGCCATTCAAACATTCCAGCGCACATATCCCCATGTTTTCGTGTGAAGGAGGGGGACTATGTCACTGTTGGCCAGTGCAGGTTAGATTCTAAATTTAATATCCTGTTATAAGTTTTGTGATGAATATTTAAATATTGTTTTTTCTGGAAGTATCATTTGTTTATTGTAAATTGATGAAAGAACTACGGGGTTTGGGTAAATTGTATACCTTACTCCCCCAGAAATTGTAAATGTGTAATAGTTGTTATCTTTTGCAGGCCTTTGTCCAAGACGGTGAGGTTTAACGTTTTGAAAGTGATTCCAGCTGGATCTTCTGGGGGTGGTAAGAAGGCATTTACGGGAATCTGAGTTTCAGTTTGTGAGTTTTCTCAGAAGTGTTTGTTACATTTGAACGAGAATGAGCTACTCCCTACAGACGAGACTTTTTTGTCCCTTTTTTTTTCCTTAAAATATTAAATCTTTGTATGACCCTGTTTATGTTTATTTTCAACTGGAGTTCCTGAATTTTGCTAGGCTAATCATTTCTTTATGGGTTCCTTTTGAAATTGTTTCTATGATATGGTTGTGTTTGCCCAAGAACCTTGTGAATGTAGTTTGGCTAATTAGTTTTCATGTCCTTGTGCAAAAGTTTTAAATACCCATGTTTTGCCTCTTCCAGGATTTTTTTTGAACAGTTATATGATGTGGTTTGGGCAAGGGTTTATCAAAACCGTGTTAAGGTAAGGTAATAACCAAAGGTTTCTAGGATGGTGGATGCCGCTTGTATCCTCCTATGGGTGGATGTATTTTTTTTACTATCTGCCTGTCCAGGATGGACGGCCGAGACTCAAAACAACCACCTTCTCATAGTTTTGTCTTCCACTTTTCCCTCAGCCCTCTTACGGTTTGGGTTATATGGTAATAACCAAGGTGGCTTTGATTTTGATTGGCTTTTCCAAGTTGCCGCACTTTGTTGTTCGAACACATTGCCTAACTAGACTATCTCCATACTGGCAACATGTGGGGGATCTACCATTTGGTTTCCTAAATCGTAAATTATAGGCAATTTGGACAGTCCCTGGGGTTGGGAGTTATTTAGATTGGAATCTCATTGCTAGTTTGTTTCGGCGTAAAATGTTTTTTGAAAAATGTTTTTAGCATTTTTCGGTGTTTGGTGAGAGCAAAAATAATGGTAAATGAAAATCATTTTCAGTTTGACTGTAAAAATATTTTTAATTTTTGGATTAAAATCGTAAATTGTTTTTTGAATTTGAATCCTTCTTTCTTGTATGCACGTTCGTGCGAATCAACCACCGTCGGGTATTGAAGTTTGTTGGTAGTTTGACTTTATTGCTGAAGATCTTCGAATTTTGGTATCTAATTGTTGGAATTCGACAGACCAGATTTTGGCCAAACTGGCCGGAATTTGACTAGCATGGTTGGAATTTGAAAATTTCTGTCGGATTCTGGTGGACCAGATTCTTGCCAAACTAGTAAGGTTGGAATTTGGCCAGTACAGCCCGGATTTTGGTCAAACTTTGCCAGATTTCAACAAAACTGTTCTAGTCGTACCGGTCAAATCTGGTTCTCTGAAATTTGGAGATGGCGGTTGGATGTTGCTGGATTCCCGCGGTAGTTGTCGAATTATGTTTTACACCGTTCATGATTTTTTCGTACTAGCCTAATGCCGGGAAATATTTTTAGGAAAATCATTTTTTCTGAAAAATGATTTTGTCGAAAATATTTTACGACAGAAAACATTTTACGTCGAAATAAACGGAGTATCAATGCGATTTGAGCACCCCAATTGTAGGGATATTAATTTGACCCACCTCCCAAATCTCGGCAAGGGTAAGTTGCCTGTTTATTATTTATTTAAGTAATGATTCAACACCACTTAAACATATAACTGTCTACTATCTTGGTAATGTGGCAATGTGGTTTTTTCTTAATTTATTTATTTTTTTTTTTAAAAAAAAAAAAAAAAAAAAAAAAAACTCAGAGAGTAGTGGGGGACCACCTTGATATATATATAGGCAAAGTGGTAAAAAGTTGTATCTTTTAGTGGTGGTGAATCATTACCGTATTTATTTTTATCACTGTTTACAATATTCAAGGCCAAGAAAAAAGAAACCATAAATATTTTAAGAGAAGTGCTACACTTATCAAATATATTTTTTTCAAAAATTGGTTTTGTAGTAATGTGTCACCATCCCATGAGATTGTGATATTTCTCAAAATAATAGATCACAAATGATTGTGACATGTCGTTTGGAAAGAAAAATTGTTGAAGTGTATCATCTTTCATGTTTTAGATGTATGGAAAATTATGATTGTGGTACATATTCATACTTCTACCAACGTTTTTAGGCTTCGTTTATTTGAGCGTAAAATATTTTTCTAAAAAATATTTTTCGTATTTTTCATTATTTAGTGCAACCACAAATGATGGTCAACAAAAATTATTTACAGTTTGATCAAAAAAGTCTCTTTAATTTTTGAAAAATGAATTACGGTTTTTAAAACCGTAAATCATTTTTTGAATTTAAACTTCTCATTATTGCACGCACGTTTGTGAAAATTCGCCACCTCCAACCACTGGAGTTTGTTGGTAACTCGAATTTGTCACCGAAAGTTTCTAGATTTCGAGATCTGATCGCTGGAATTTAGCACAGTGGCCGGATTCCGACTACCATCGTCAAATTTTGGCAAATATGCCATATTCCAGTGATACTGACTGGAATTTGGCCTACTAAATTCCAACAAAATTAGTTGAAATTTGGCCAGTTGATGCCGGATAGGGGTGGGCAAAAACCCGACCACCCAGCCTCGCCCCGCCTCTAAATTAACGGATTTTGCCTTATAAATTGCGGGTACGAGTTTTTTTATGTTAAAAATTTTCTAGGCAGGGTGGGTAGTAGGTTGAGGTTTTAAAAAATCCCACCTTATAAATTGCGGGTACGCTTGCACAAGCTCGAACAGTGTGTCTACATGCCGCATAGGGCAGCAATTACGTAGCCTTAAGAATTCACTTATGGTAATGTAAAATGTTAGGTATATTAGAGCTTTTATAATCTCTTAAAATATAATTTAATGTAGATCGTTATGTGATAGTCTATATTTTAAATATGGTAAGTTTTGTCTATGTACATGGTAGTTTGTATTTTTGTGGCTAATCAAACAAATATCACATGGACTGACTTCTGAAAATTGTTGAGATAAATGTTGACTTCGTGCAGGGGCAACATTTGGACAAATGGGAGTGATGGACTTACAAACCCAACATGAACATGACATGAAATTACAAGGTTAGGGTTAGGATTTAGGTAAAACAAAATAATGGATTAACCCGTTTACTAACACGATTATAAACGGGTTGGCGGGTCAATTCGTAAGTTTACCCACCAATCCGTTTACAACGCGTTTAGTAATCGAGTCACCCGCTAACTCGTGGGTCAATAGGTTCAACCTGCTTACTTATTACAATTTTTTTTAATTAATTAATTAATTGTATTTTTAAATCAAAATAGTAAAAATGTCGGTCTTTAAAAATTTCGGGTCATGTTAGGTTAACATGACTTGCTTGTTTAATCGTGTCGTGTTCAATTTATGGGTTTCAACCCGTTTAATAATTATGATGGGTTTGGGTTTGACTAATCGGGTTGGCGGGTCAAGCCGCTTGACCCGAACCTGACACGACAATCTAAATTACCCACCCTAAGAAGTCATGGATCAACCTAATGAAAATAAACTTGTGTGATTTGTTTTTGTTTTTAATCCGAATATCCGGGTTCTACCCTTACTAGATCCATACCATACAAAAAGCCCATTCCACACGAATATTTTTTTGTTAAGCTAACAATGCCGTTCCACACCAGTGGGCAACACATGTAACAAGAATAAAATCAATGATTCGGTTTTATATGAGCTTCATTTTTGTTAAAATTACGACAAACACAATCAAAAGGCAGACAGCAGAAAAGGCAAGTACTTTTTCGATGCTCTATAGCAACCGGCTCTTTTAGGGCATTTTTTTTTGGGTGAAGAAACCAAGACCAAGTGGTACGTACCCCCATGTGAAAAGAACGAGAGTATCAGACACCTTTATTTCTTTGGGTCGGATGCACACTACCCCCGGGCCCCCTTTTGGTATGAACTTTTAATTTTTCTCTCCAATATTTTAAACACTAAAGGTATAGTTGTCTTTTTTACATTTTTATAGAATATAAAAAGACAATTATATCTTCACTTTTACACTAAATAAAGAAGATTCTTTCCATTTCAAATGAAAAGGATCCAAATTCAATATGAACCTAAGACATCTAGATTCTCAAAATGTGCTTCATTTGTCTATTCTAATTCTTATGTAGAAGAGCAACTTGTACCACTGGGGTGGCTGCACGGCTATCCCGGCCACCTCTGGTGGTGACAATATTGATATCAAAGGAAGTGATTTATAATTTAGACTAATCATAAGAATCAATTGTGCAATTATCACTTAAAATTATTATGACTTTTATTACAAATTTTTGTAAAGTGATGTGACGGTCCATATAATATTTATTATGTCAGTCATTAAAATGTAGATATTTATCATAATTGGTGATACTTAGTATATCTATCTATTACAAAAATATAAACTATAACATGTGACATTTTTTTTTGGTAGAAAATGAAGGAAGAAAAGAAATTTGAATGGAAAATTTATCTTGCGATGATGATTATCGAGGAAGCTGAATGGAACTGTTACATATATATGGCGTAGAAGATTGGGAAAGTACAGAAAAAATCACATCCTGAACAAGAATTCTTCCCCAAACATGGGAGATAAAATGATTGTACTTGCCTGGAGGCATATATATATCTATGCTAGCATTATACAAACAATACCTCTTGGTGGCCCCCACCGCTACTGACCCACCCAACAACCACTTCACACGTGTCAGCCTTCTACTCGTACTCTCGTCTGGACCCCACCTCAACCCCACGCCTATCCTACCCGCCTTGTGACGCTGCAGTTCCTGAACACCAACAAGTCCACACTCTCTCTAGCACACTCCAGCTGTATTCACAATCAACGGCCCCAGATCAATCATCAGCACGAAATCTACGAATCGACGGTCCGCGTTTCATAAATCCCACTACACGCGACGTCCCCAGTTGCCAATGTCAGTGTCCGCTCAGTCCCGCCTCGAAATAGCACACCATCAATCAGATGCTCTCATCACTCTCCTTCTCTGACTTCTCTGCAACTCTCTCTCTGGAAATCTAGGGTTTCTTTACTGGTTCACACAGCTCTGATCTCCTCTGCCTATCTTTATACATAGCTGTGGAAGGGCATTTCTGTGATTGATCGCGGGGACTGTTTGTTTTGAGGTTTTTTTTGGCGGCTTTCATGGAGGAAGGATAGGGTTCTGAGAGCTCAGAGAGATGGAAAACTCGTGGCAGATCAAATGTGGTTCATCATCGACGCCGTCCATGGCTCCGTCGTCCTCGCTTGAGCCTCGGGATCAGGTAATTTTACGGTGCTGTTTTGCTCTTTTTTATTTATTTTTTTTATTTTTTATGTTGAAGCCATTTACAATCGCCTGCATGTACTTTATGTGATATTGGAGAGGTAATGGCTTGCGCATTTGTTGCTTTTGATACAATGAGCTGGTGGAAATGATAGTTTTGAGAATGACACGTGAATGATTGATAGTTATTAACATTTAGAGTGGGTATTTCGGTATTAATGGGTGTCTTGTAGTATTGGTCCACTATTGGATATTGGCTATGGCTTTAAGATTTGGGTAGCATTCGGCTTTTATCATCTGCAGCGTGTTTTCTGTCTTGCTGTTTCCTGCATATGCTGTGTTTTCTGTCTTGATGTTTCCTGCGTATACTTACGAACATACACACAGAGACATATATGTATGTGTGTGCGCGCACGAGTGTGTCACGTGTGCATGTCGTGCGTGCGTGTTGCGCGTGTGTGTGAACCAAATATCTTAGCCTTTGAACCTAATATGATTTGTAGTAAGTATTGCTGGCGAGGCTGCTAATTTTAAGTGGAACCAGGGAAGCTACTCCATAGTTTTGACAAAATGGGAAATGAATTAGTGCATAAATTGGGAAACTATGATTAGCCTGAACAAGCATGGATATGGAGATTGGAACACTTGAAGAACTCTTTGACCTTATTCTTTTGTTTATTTTGATTTTGTTTTGTGCCTATGGTGTGAGTTCTTCCTCTGATGATATAGTTTTACATGATTTAGAATGTGCAGATACACGTATGCTCTGTTTACAAGTTCGTACTAGTAATCAATAATTGAAATTTTTTAATTAATTTATTTCCTGTTTTACAAAATATATATTCAGATGAACACTGGCTACCATTATTATCCGCATGTTGGATCAGATTTAAGATCAACGGTCCTTGGAAGGATGGAAGATCCTGTTTTCTCCAACAGTTTGAATTTTAGTATCCATAGGCCTGGTTGTGCAGATCTAGGGAATTCGTTTCTGGCTCTCCTATCAGGGCCACCATCGCTATTGCAGTGTGATTTTCAGGAATTATCATATCCAAAAGCGTCTGGTTCCTGTGGTAAACTTCCTTCTAGTGGTACCGGTGTTACTGCAAATGCCTTTGGAAGTGATATTCCACTGATATCCAGTGGCCTACTATCAGAAAATCTAAGCAACCAAAATCCGCGAAATGGGGCAGATTTTTGTCCGGTGGTTTCATCCAGGGCAATGTTGAGTTCCAATTGTAGTGGCAATTCTATTTTGCATGATCTTCAGGGATCGGACTTGGCTAAGGCAGTTATCAGTCACATAGTTCCTGGTAGTGAGAAAGTGAAGGGTCCTTATTTGAGTGGGGGATGGCATAGTACAACCCCTGTAAATACTGGGAAGCTCAACAGCATGAATGTTCAAAGCTCACAGAAAATGCCTTTAGAAGCAAACTCTTCCATATCGAAGCAGTCATCTACTTTAATGAGTGGATGCCCTCGAGTGTTTTGCTTGGATACAAGTGAGTGCATGTTGTTTTCTGTAATATGTTAAATGATTCACAATGTTTGCTATTACATCCTGATATCTTATTATTTGTTTTTATTTGAAAAGCTGGGTATCTGCTTCTCAGCAATACAGGACTTCTTGGTATTGTTTGCTTGTGCCATTGCTTCCACATGTCTGTCTCTAAATTTTGTGAGGTAACATCTGCTTTGATCTCCTTATCATGAAACACATTTGCATCCATTTGGTATGTTTTTGTGCTTAGTAAAAGGTTTAATTGCTATGACTTTGCAGCATTCAGGATTATGTGATGTTAACCCTGGGGATGTTGTTCATATGGACAGTGGAGAGACCATTGCTCAGTGGCGTAAGCTGTACTTCCAGAAATTTAGGGTAAGATGTGTTAAACACTCTAGTTTTGCTTCTTTTCATGTACAGGCATGTGTGTGCATGTGGGTAAGATGTACATATTGGAAGACTTGAGTATGTGTGGGCATCGGTGTGTTGTATGTGTCACGTCCCAAACCCCTAATCCAGATTTGCAGACATGACCGACATGTTAATACCAAGCGTAACCCAATATTCACACGATCCAAACTGAATTCATGGACAAACATTTTAGTTCTTGATGTTCAGAGCATCTAAAATTTTCTCCAAACGGCTAGAAAACCATCAAATAAGAAAGACCACAAGTCTATTAAAATATCCAATACATAACAATATCCCAAGTCCTAACCACTGCAAATAAACAGAAGATTCCAGACGCAACAAACTCCAGAATTGCCTCAACTCGGGCCTAACACGTCCAAACAAAAGAAACTGAAATACAAACTGACTCAAGAATCGAGTGCAGCCCTACCGTAATTGAAAGCAAGACTGATCTAATCCAAGACACAAAGATAACCAACAAGCTCCTTAACAAACTTAACCAAGGCTTCTACTGACCCAAAGAATAATTTGCCCACCGAAGACGTAATTAAGGGTGCCCTGCAAAGTTAGTAAATTTTAGTGTGATGTGAAATTCATAAAAATATATGCATGTTAAATATTCTTAGATTGTGGCTATGCATAAAAGTTTTATCTACATATCGTGAACAATATCTCATGCCAAATAACCATTATGTAGTCTATGTTATGTGCAATCCTTGTAAGCCTGGGGTATGGCGGTTTATGATCAAGGGACCAAGTGATTATCTGGTGTAAAAGGCCTTAGTCTTCCTTTGTATACTTTTGTTTGATTTATAAAGGTTGGGAGGTATTGCTCCCATGAAATTATGTGTTGTGTGCTTGTGCTTGCACTCTAAATGCTTCCAGGGTGCTGGGGTGTTTGCTGAGACTAAGCATAGACTGTTTATTGCCATCACAAGGTAGATTGTGGTGTGAAAAACATTTTGCTTTGTGAAAATCAGTCATGTAGCTTGTTTGAGGCATTACAGTATGCATGTGTGTATTTCTAGATAAATATGCACCTGAATAATGCTATTCTGAGTTCCTGTTTGTTTCTTGTGGCATATATTCTCTTCTTCTGGCTGCTGTTTTCTGCATGTTAAAATAGAAACTCCTGCCTTTGCTTGTCCAACTAAGATCTGCTGCATTCTAGAAAGTGACAACATCTTTGCTCATTGTTGGTATTAACTAAATCATGTTAGCATCTTGGCATCTAATTTCTTGTCCCTCAAGTGCTACTGATATTTAATTTTTCATGCAGAACTGGTAGCATGAAATATGTGCATTTATAAGACTAACAGACCATTTTGTCTGATATTTTCTTAGCACCCGAATGTCCAAAATCTTGAACATTGCCTTCATACTCCCCAGTATTTGTCTAAAGTGTGAATTTGAAAATGATGGTGCAGTTTGCCTTGATATGATGTGATAGCTTCTGATGGTAAGAACCATGACATGTTTCCAAAAAGGGAAAAAAAAGGGAGTTGTGAGTTGCCTCTAGCTAGAAGCCTGTTGGTGAGGAGTTTGATGTCCAATTTTCTCATTAAGATGGCTAAGTAAATGTTTTGCTTCTCACAAGAAAGCCTAGCCTTATAACATAGGTTGGTGTCTCTAGATGTATAGATAACTACTCTAATCCAGGTTAAACTTTGCTTGAACTGGATGGTGCACATGCAAGCTGGCTTTTAACTAGGACGATGCAGTTGGACTGAAGTATTTATTGCTATAAATAGTAGGATATATATTTTAACAGCTTGTTTTTCCCTTATCTTTGGAATTGAGTGTTGTATTCTTATTTGCATGTGTTTGAAGCAACGAGAACACTGGATGGTGATGTTTTTATAATGCTTTAGATTAGGGTTCCGGAAGACCAGAGTGAGTGGGACTGGCCTGAAGGATTATCAGTGACTGCTGGCTTTGTCAAATCTAGAGTGACCAATCCCAACTTGTGCAAAAGCTCTGACCTGTCTCATCGGGTTGGTTCATCTGGAGGTTTAGTAAGGTCTAGACAACCTTTAGACCGTGTTCACTTCCCAAAGAACCCTCATACAGACCAGAAGTCGCTTGTTGATGCTTTGCAAAATGAAAAACAGAGGAATTTTCAGGATGTTGACAACCTTCTTCTCAAGAGCTCTGTTGGCACTTCCTGGAGAAATTTGCATGCTGCAGTCGATAACCAGATGATGGAGTGCCCTGTATCTAGGTGCTCGACAATGCAAAAGCTTGTTGGTACAGTAGTGGACAATGGTCGTCAGTCCATTTCTGCTTACATCGATGGTATCATGAAGAATGGAAATCCATCCACCTCCAACTCTACTTTGCAGAATGTAAAAGACCTTAGTAAAGATTCTGATGTTAGCAAAACAAAAAATGCAAAAGATAGTGCAATTGTGGGCAGGGATGCTGCTTCTTCAAACATTGAGTTGAGGCTTGGGCAGCCATATCAGCCTAGTCGTACTTCAGGAAACTCAATTCTACCTGTCATAGGACCACAGCTATTTGACAAACTTGGAAATCCACCGAAGTCATGCTTCCCATGGCAGATGATTCATAATGGTTTGTTGGAAACATATTTTTACTTAGCTCATCGTCCATGGAATATATGTTATTTTCTTGTTCGACCAATTTTCTCCATTTTCACTGAGCAACCATATAATGGTTACTTATGGAATTTTTGTTGCAGCAGCCAACTACAGGGAAGAGGATTATAGGCAATATCATCACTGTGCTGCTGACCCCTTAAATTCGAGCCTAGAAAGAGAACCAAGCCGGTTGAACTTTGGGAACCATGCATTTGGAGTCAGTCATGCTATGGATGCTGCTAGAGTAGAAAATTTCAAATGCAATGTGGCCAAGAGTTCTGTGGTTTCGCCACTTATGGACTTTAATAATCCAGCTAACAGTGTACACTCTAAAGCTAAAGATAATATGGTAAATGGCAGCGAGCATATGATGCACAAGGCACTACATCGTTCATCTCATGCTGCTGATTGTGATCCATTCAGTGTCTGCTGGAATGGTGGTAATTGTTTAGAGAGGCAATTGAATAATTCTGATTTGGACTCCCTTAGACTTACGGACAAGGGTAAGGGGGTGGGATGTGTTGCTGATGCGTCCTATGGTGCAACAGATACAGGATTTGGAAATCATAAGCAGGTGCCAAATTCAGTTTTAGGTGGAAACAGTGAGTCAGCTGTAATTGATAAGAGCCGTCATTTACATCAGTTGTCTAGTGTACCGTCAAATGCATCTGATGCCAGAAACTTATTTAGCTATGTTGAGAAGGATCCTTGTCTTGGAAGTAGCGGACAAGGTGATCATGTTCTTAGATCAAATTTGCCATTGCAAGGAGTCTCAAGGGGCGTTCCTTTGGTAACTTCAACATCTAATCTGGAAAATACTCGAGCTTTGTTGAAACAGGAGGGCACTTGTCTAAGCCCTTATTTACTTGATGAGAATCTGAGATTGCTTGCATTGAGGCAAATAATGGAGTTATCCAAGCAACAGCATGCATTATCTTCTATAATAAACCAAGAGCGAGGCAAATACAGTAGCTCTTCTAATGTACATCATTCTATTGTTGACCCTTCAACTTCTCAAGAGCAAAGGCATGGGCCTGATTTTACTAGTAAACAAGATGTTTCTGAAGCCACCATGAATTTGCTCCAATCTGCTCCTTTCAGGGGAAGTGATGATATTAAAAAAGTGCCTTCTGTGACAGGCAAGTGCATGTTTTGTTTTTTCTTGGTGAAGCAGGAATCCTAGTATTCCTCTTGTTATAAAGGAGTCATACTAATATTTTGTTTATGTAGGTCTGTACGACTGTTGCAACATCTCAACATTTACACCAGGAATTCCATTTCATCCAGAAGGTATTAGTCTGCCATCTGAACGTTCTGATGATCCTATTCAAAATGAGCAGCCTTCATTAAGGTTAGTTTCAAATATTATTGGAAGGCAAAATATTTTTACTTTGCTTCACATGTATTCTCTTGGACATTGATCCACTAGTCATAGGTCCCAATTTTATCATTTTTCACCCTATTCTTCTTAAAACCTGATATTCTTGTTACCCTTTTCTTGTATATGTGTTGCAGTCTGGTTTTGCAGTCTGTTCTGCTTTTAGAAATGCTTTGGATGGAAACACTCCACACATATTTTTGGTTCTTGTTTTTGCCATATAGTTCTTAACGCTTTGATGTTGTCTGATTTGGTTGGTTTGTTTCATCTTTCTCTTGTTCCTTGAGTTTACAGATTATGCTTTATTTAGTATTTGTCACTAGAGGGCCACACAAGTTTTGGTCAAGAGAAGAAAATCGAAAACTAATGAATGCATTGGGATAGAATATAGTCGCTGAATGGCAAAAATGCATTTGTAACAACTAACCCAAGTAATCAGAGTCTAGAATTTAAGTTGAGTTGATATGTGGAGAATAAGCTATTGATATTGTTGTGGTTTCTGGCAATGTAGAAATGACAGATGTCAAAAAAGAATTGGAAGAGCAGTGGTTAATAATTTGTAGTGAAAGCAATGAAACTTATGAAATGCTAATCGTGACTATGATGAGCAGTTTTGTACTGAAATATCATAAATGAGATGTGGCAAGTGATTAGTAGGCATGGCAAATAAGAGCCGTAGTCTTCTTGATTAGAACTTTCTCCAATGTGTGTTTCTTTTGTTTGGGAAATATTTTGTTCTTATTGTCAGAAGAACTAGTGGAAGGAAGCACTGTCCCTTATAATCGTCCTTGGGCTTTTGGATCAGATTGTCTTCTAACAAGATTTGTGATCATTTTATTAGTGGTTTGCACTCTTATGTCAGCCTCTATGAATTGATACAAAGAATATATATATTAAATGTACATATACATGTGTTAAAATTTGTGTGAGAGGGAGTCAATCTTTATGAATTGATCAAGGACTTGCTGGTGGTAAGAATTTGTCACGTGATACTTGTGTACGTAAAAATAGATATTTATTTGTTTATACATTACTGAATTGTGTATGTCCCAGGAGAGAAAGGGTGAGAGGGGGGTGGGGAGCAAGCTTTAAGAGATCCAATCACATAGGCAGACTTCACTTTTTTCTGGGGCCTTGTTATTTCTCTACTAATTTAAGTTAACACTTAGCGGGATTAACTGTTTACCTGGCTACATTTTCTCTCTCTCTCTCTCTCTCTCTCTCTCTATACCTATGTGATTGGATCTCTTAAAGCTTGCTCCCCACCCGGAGAGAGAGAGAGAGAGAGAGAGAGAGAGAGAGAGAGGGAGGGAGCAGACTGACAATATTCCCTGAGACAATTTTGATTCTGTTTTTGTGTAGATAAAGAAAGAGAGAGAGAGAGAGAGAGAGAGAGAGAGAGAGAGAGAGAGAGAGAGAGAGAGAGAGAGAGAGAGAGAGAGAGAGAGAGAGAGAGAGATTGGTTCACATTAGCAGACTGACAATATTCCCTGAGACAATTTTGATTAGGGAGGGAGGGAGGGAGGGAGGGAGGGAGATTGGTTCACATTAGCAGACTGACAATATTCCCTGAGGGAGGGAGGGAGGGAGGGAGGGAGGGAGGGAGAGAGATTGGTTCACATTAGCAGACTGACAATATTCCCTGAGACAATTTTGATTCTGTTTTTGTGTAGATAAAGAAAGAGAGAGAGAGAGAGAGAGAGAGAGAGAGAGAGATTGGTTCACATTAGCAGACTGACAATATTCCCTGAGACAATTTTGATTCTGTTTTTGTGTAGATAAACAAGTATATCTGAACTGGTGAGGCTCTAGGTATGCCTTTTAATCCATATCAATTGTGCTCTTTAAAGCTTATAAACTCGCTGCCTATTTGTATTTTTTCTACTGGCTTTGTAAAAATGACAATATAGATCCCTGTTATATGTTTGTCTGAGGTCTGTTGCCACTAACTTTTTGTTCTGGTATTTAATCTTTCAGATTTTGCAGAAGCGATAACAATGTAAGCAGACCAAGTGAGCATGAAATATGCTGTCAGAGAGTTCCATATACATACTATCAGGGCAAGTGCAGCTGTGAAGCCCGCACAAATTGCTTGGGAAGAAATGTTGATCCAAAAGTTGGAAGCTCTCCCAATGCTTTCAAGGAACAGATGGGAACTGGCAGTGGTGAAGCCTCGATGATCTTGACTTCCAGATTTGCTAAAGATCCTTTTCTGCTAAGGGATACAAGTATTGCCTTAGATCAAAGTGGAAAGTTGAATGGGAAACTTAATAAGAACATTGTCTGTCATGCTTCTCAGTGGAGAGACGTGCCAACCAAGGTGAAAGGGGTTTGTGATGCTACAGTTGTAGCCCGGTTGGCTAATGTATTCGATCGAAGAGAACATGATGGCTGTCAACTTGGAGATGCTTCTGCTAAGTACTTCAATGAAGCGATGCAAATAGCCGACTCCTTGAAAGACCAAGAAAATTCAAATGTTTCTTCGGGATGTTCTGGCCCTGCTGTTACTCAGGCATCCATTGAGGTTAACAATATAGACTTTTCTACCATTGATGCTGGGGATACTGGAGATGTAAGCAATCATATAGTCGATGAAGGATCAGGCATTGATAAATGCTGGTCATCAGATGATGCACTTGGAAGTGAAAGAAGTGCTGAGTTCCTTGGCTCTTCTTGGAACATTAAATTGAGAAAAGAAGGATCTTCCCATATTGTAAATAATCAATCTCGTAGTCTTCTTGATGAGCTTAAGCTCATAGATTCCTTGACATGGAAGAAAAGCCGAAATCAAATCCATGGTGGGCATCCAATCCATACTGGGCTTGCTATTGGTGGAAAAAGTAATTCATCACAAAAAACTGAGAGTGGCTTGAAAATGGGGAAGAGAAAGAAGGCAATAAAATTGAAGATGCTGAGCGCATCATTTCTCTCTGCTGGACCTTCTCTATTACCTTATGAAAATCCCACCTGTGTTGCCACTGCCGAGTTGCCCACCCGTTCATCCAAAGATGGCCATACTTCTGGTGCTTGTCTTATTCAACCTAAGTCTAGAAGTAGATTGTCTTCAGCCAAAACATCCTCTCGTAAAAGAGGAGCGAGGGAAGATGATTATCAGACAGAACTAAATTATGATACTGACTTTGGTAAAAACCCTGAAGTTTCAGCAAGAAAGAAGTTGAGAAAAGATTTTGCTTCTGATGCTTCCAGGCAGTTTCGGATACAAGAACCGACTCATGAAGAAGCTGAAAAAACTGAGAAGTATAATTCAGTAGGTTGTATAGACACATCTTCTAGTCCACAAGTTAATGTGTGTTTTTGGAAGGCAAGACCCGTAGTATCTGGAAAATATGGTGAAATATCTTGTGGAAAAGATGTGTCAAAGCCAGCAAAAATTGTTCCTCTCAGCAGGATTCTTAAAACTGCCAGAAGATGTACTCTCCCCAAAAGTTGCAAACCTAGATTGACTTCCATGAGGGAGTTGAAAAAGACAAACTCTACTTTAATTGATTTATCCTGTGCTAAATTAACTGGTTTGAAGAATGAAGAAGACAATGGAAGTCATAATGTTGCAGTTTGTGATAAAATGAATCGCGACTCTTCTATGGAAGAAACATACAAGGCATGGTGCAGTGATAAGCAATTTGCTAAAAAGTTGTCCATTTTGGAGAAAGAGAGAGATGATAAAAGTGAGAAAGATCGTAGTATTCTAGACAGCAATATTCATGCTCAGTTGAAGCTCAAGTGTAAGGAAATTCGCAAGCGCAGCATTTATGAGCTGACAATTAAAGGTAAAGCTAGAAATGTGTACTTTTTATTCTCTCTCTTTTTTTTCTTTTTTTTTCCTCAATCACCATGTTCCGCCGGATTTAATAGAAATATTCTGTTTAAAGTCTAGGATTTTAGCCTAATTGACTCCTAAGTTGGTTGGTCTGAAACTGACAGTTGCTTTTCCTACATGTACCTTTTAAAACAGATAGCAAATATTGTATGTTTTTACATAGTGCTCATGGAATGATGGATTACTTGAAGTCCACACCCCCTCCCTTTTGTTTTTCTCTCCACAAGGAAAAATAGATTAAGTCTTTTATGTATTTTCACCCTCCTGATTTCTTCTGATATATTCCTCTCAACTATCTTTATTTTCATATATTTAGATTGGATTTCTGGAATCAGAACTTTCTTTAAGAGAGCCAAAGAACTTATCACTAGTTTTTTGAGTTGAAAATCTCTGGACCTGAAAATGGGTCCCTTTTTTTGAATTACTCTATATATTGATCATGACAACTTTAAAAATCAAGTTGTATACCCGTGTGACTGTTTAGGTATCTGACATATTAGCAATGTGCATTGCCTTCACCCATTATGGTGAATGCCTTACTACCGCTGCACTTGCCCTGTTGCTGATGCTAACACTTCTAGGAGGGTTGACTAGGTTGTATCACTAGTTGGTTGATGAACAGTTGTTTCTCTTTTTACTAGCTAAAAAAAGGCTTCTTTGTCAAGTTGTATGTGCGCATGACCTATCTTTTTTGATAAGTAAAATTTAAATCTTTTGATAAGTATATGCGCATGCCATATCAATCTTTTTATATTGATATTCTATTTTCTGGGCCTCTTGCTATGGGCTGTATCTGTTTACAGAATTGATATTTGTTCATCATCAGGAAAGAAATCTATTTCCAACACTATTCCCTTTACGAAGATTCCAGATTGCACACCAGAAATGAAGGTGCCAAAATTTTTGAAGAATGCTGAAGATAGCAACCATGATTTACGCACAGTTTGTTCTAACAAGTAAGCAGACGATTGATCTTAATTTGAACAAAATTGTGTTTTATGTACTCGTAACATATCAGATGTTAGAAGCTAACATAGATTTTGATTTTGGATGCAGTTTATAATTTGGGATAGTTTACTTATGAGCTGCAGTTTTAGATCTGGAATAGTATAGTTATTATTTGATGGATATTGGTTTGGTCTTAATGGATTCTGGTACAGATCTATTCAAGAGCATAGGTGCCTGTCCATTTCAAATTCGGATGCATTCTGCTGTGTTTGTGGAAGCTCAAACCAAGATGATATTAATTGTTTATTGGAGTGTGGTCGATGTTTAATTCGAGTATGTTTCCATTCGGATCATGTCAATTTGAGTTTCTTCCTGGTGCTTCTAGCAATGATTCAATGATATTGACAATGCATGCTAAGCAGGTGCATCAGGCTTGCTATGGTGTTTCCAAAGTACCTAAAGGCCGTTGGTTTTGCAGACCGTGCAGGACAAGTTCAAAAGATATTGTAAGAAACATGAATATTAACACTATAGTTTGTTATCTAACTCAACTTGTCAACCCCCTTCACTAGTAGCTTTTTTTGTGCTCTCACTCTCACACACACCTACCCAACCCACCACGCGCACTTGCTCACTCTTGCTTATTGATATGTAAGTATTGTTTGTTATCTGAGGTTCTTTCCTGCCATGATTAATGCTGCATCAGAGTGGTCAACTGTAGACCTATATGGTAGGCACTGCTACATTGTGGCTGCACGCAACTGTGTATCTAGCGTTTTACTTTTAATTTCACCTTTCATAATGGAAATTCTAGTCTCAGTGATTCTATTTAAGTTGTATTCAGTAGCTGTATTTCTTTTAAAACTCATTCCAAAAGTGGTATCCACAATCCGTGTTTTTTTGTTTTGTTTTGTTGTTTTTTTGTTTTGTTTTTTTTAGGATTATTGTTGAATTGTATTCAGTAGTGGTTTCTTTTAAAAATCATTCGAAAAGTGGAATCCAAAATCCACGTATTTTCATTTATATGATTACTGTTGAATTGGAAATCCGATAATCAATTCCTATATCATGCACTTGTAAGTTGAATACTTGATGGTCTGTATTGGGTTATGCCTAGGAGAGTTGTAGGTTTATTTGCTTGTTGGTGGAAGGCAGGCAGGTCAAGGAGTGATGTAGTTTGGAAGATAGTGCCTATTTGCATTCTTTGGTGTGTTTGGAAGGAGAGAAATATTAGGTGTTTTGAAGACTTGGAGAATTTCATGGAGGATATTGTTGCTTCGTTTTTTCTTATGTTGTATCTTTGGACGGAGGCTTTTTTGTCACCCGTGTCTATTAGTTTCTCTGATTTTCTTGTTCGTTTTTCTTTGCCTTCTTAGGTGTTTCCTTGTATATACTTCCAGTGTACTTAGAGGGGTACCTTACGCTTTTTATAAAATTTCATTTACTTATCAAAAAAAAAGTTGAATACTTGAATTTAATCTTAATATCTATATGCATGTTCTACAAACCCACAACTGCCACCTTCTATGATGGTTACTCAAGCTCCTATCCCCTTGCTGGCTGATTATTACCCATCCTGTTAAAATGTGGTAAGAATTCACGCTTAGTTTACTGATGCTCAGTGGAGATAAGTCTGGGCTTGGTGATCTCAATAATTTTTTTTTTTTTTTTTTTTTTTTTTTTTTTTTTTTTTTTTTTTTTCTAGTTTCATGTGCAAACTGATCTATAGGAGCCTTTAACCCTGTTGTTTGTCTATGTTTCCAAGACTTCTTTCCACTTTATCTTGCTATGTTAGTCAATTATGAGAACTTAGCTACTAAGTTTCTCTTAAATCTAGTGACCGGAGGGTAAGGATCTGATAGTTTGGTGATGAATAATATGGAAATCAGTAAACTGTTTGCTTTTTGTATGTAGTTTTGCTTATTGTTGACACCAACTTAAGATAGGCAACCTAACTGCTAGGTGAATTTGCTTTACTCTTCCATGTATGTATTTTGTGGTTCTCTAATGCCTTCGTTATTTTGATTTATTGTCACCCAGGTTTGTGTACTATGTGGTTATGGAGGTGGGGCCATGACTCGTGCACTGCGAAGTCGCACAGTTGTGAAAGGCATTCTGAAAGCTTGGAATGTTGATACAGATTGCAGAAACAAGAAGATGATTTCTTCTGCTGAATCTTTACAGAAGGAACCTAGTGTGTTGCATTCCTCAGGTTCTGTACTTGAAGGGAATTCATTTTGTCTTGTACAACCTGTAAATATCAAGTCGTCAGCTATAGAAGTGAGGAAAATGGATGTGGAAAGACAATTGGATGTTCAGAAGGACTCCCTTTGTTGTGTTAGTAATTTAAAAGCACATAATAGCATTACAGCAGGACTACTTGATTCTACAGTTAAGCAGTGGGTTCATATGGTTTGTGGGCTTTGGACTCCTAAAACACGGTGCCCAAATGTTGACACCATGACTGCTTTTGATGTGTCTGGTGCTTCACATCCCAGATCTAATGCGGTGAGCAATTAAGCTTAAGAACACTTTTGGAAAGAGTATGGTAGCTTATGCTAGTCCATACTTAAGAAGCTAACATGGATTTGGAAATAGTTGTTAAGATAACTTTATTGTTATGGTTAGTGAATTTTCATGCTCATATGGAAATTGCCTTATGCTCTAATCATGTGCATTTTCTGTATCTCATGATACATAATGGTAAATTTCGTATGTAAAATCCAGCATCTTGACTGTATTCATACTTGTGTTGAGATTAATTAGTGTACTTGTACTTGAGAAGTCTTTATAAATGAATTAGAAATAAAGAATTCTAACTCAATCCAATACACATTTATGCTTCTGTCACTTCAATTTATTTTTCAATAGCTTTTTCCTTGTTACATGGTCAGAATGTTTTAGTAGTGCTCTGTATGTTTATTATTTGTTTTTCCAGGTTTGCTCTATGTGCAATCGACCAGGTGGCTCATGTATAGAGTGCAGGATTGTGGGTTGCCATATTCAATTTCATCCATGGTGTGCTCATCAAAAGGTTTGTACTCTTCTTTAATAGTTTAAACTTTACATTCATGTTGCATCTGACGTTTCTTAAATTGATATATTAGGTGGCCGTGTAGGTAATGCTTTTCTTTAAATCTAATGGTTCCTTTCACATCTTCTCGACATTTTCACATAGGTGGCATAGGACTTTGCTGAGTTGACTTGTCTCTATTATTTCTTGTGGGATAGTTTCTATTATAAGTGGCTTAATGGTTTTCATCAGTTATTTAGTTATGCATTCTGAATAGATGTGTATTAATCGAATAATTTAGCTATGGTAACCTGGAAAAGCTTTCCTGACATGCTACAAGTGACTGATTTATAGTGTGCTTTCCGAGGAACAAGGTAGCTTGCGTATTCAATATGCATCTATTAGCATGTCTTGACCTGCCATTTTCGTGAATTTCGCTTACATGTTTTAAATTTTTATTTTGTTAGTATGTTTCCTGTTGCTTTTCCTGAACTTCTTTCACTTTTTAGTTAATGTCAAGTTTATGCAGAATAATTTATTTCCATTTATCAAGAAAAATGATTGTCATTGGTTCTCTTCTTTAAGTCCCATTCACCTTTTATGCATATTATGCAGGGTCTTTTGCAAAGTGAGATTGAAGGTGTTGCTAATGAAAATGTTGGTTTTTATGGAAGATGTGTTCTTCATGCCACATATGCCACTTCTGAGTCTTACTGTGATCCCATTAACAGTGAGATAGGTTGTCAGGGAGAAAAGGAGTTAACCTGTGCTAGGACAGAGGTATTTTGTCAATTCATTGGGGTATTCTTTTAGAGGGTTGTTGGGGTTGGGGGGGTGTGCACTCTTCTCTCAGAGGACTAAGGCTTATATTTTATTTATTTTATTTTTTTTCATACTGTTGTAGGGTTACAAGGGTCGCAAGCAGGATGACCACCAATGTGATCTTTATGGTAAATCAAAAGGCAAGGGTGGATGCCTTGTTCCTCAGGAGCAGTTAAATGCTTGGATTCACATTAATGGGCAGAAGCCATGTACACCGGGGCTCCCAAAGCTGGCAATATCAGATATTGAGTATGATTGTCGGGTACATTCAATTTCTCAAGTACTACTCCATTATGTTGGTATATAGAATTAGTTTTGTAGAAGATAGAGTTGTGTAAATATTCCCTTCCATATTGTCTCTTTCTATTTTTATTGCAGATTTGCTAATTGAAATTTAAGCTCGTTTCAAAACTAATTCTATTGGCAGATGATTATATTATGTTTTACCCATGTGGCTATGTCTGCTATAGCTTTTTCTATTTCGGTGCAGAAGGAATACGCTCGTTACAAACAAGCAAAAGGTTGGAAACACTTGGTTGTGTACAAGTCTGGCATACATGCCCTTGGTCTTTACACATCTCGGTTCATTTCCCGTGGTGAAATGGTTTGATCCTTTTGTCCCTTAGGATGTAGAACCACAAATATGCTATGGATGGAACTATGATATGTTTTCATGTGTCTATAGGTTGTTGAGTACATTGGTGAGATTGTGGGTCTACGCGTGGCTGATAAAAGGGAAAATGAATATCAATCCGGGAGAAAACTTCAGTACAAAAGCGCGTGCTACTTCTTCAGGATAGATAAAGAGCACATCATTGATGCTACCCGCAAAGGCGGGATTGCTCGTTTCGTGAATCATTCATGCCTGGTAATTGTCTCACTTCTACAGTTCAAGGTGAATTTGCTTAGGTATTTAGCTATAAGTTAATGATTCATGACACGCTATCCATTATGCAATAACTTTAGGATATGTTAAAATTTCTATCATATATCTGAAATATGGATTTTTAAATTTTACTTTTGTTGAACTAGTCATAAACTAGTCTTGGCTGGTCGTATTGGGTTCCAGCTGCTTGTTAGGTGATCAACAGTAGCGAAATAAGACTAACTGGACGAAGAAACCCACTTGTTAGGCATTACCATTACGAAATCTTAAAAAATTGTAAAATTTTGACCAATCAAAATTGTGTTTCCATAGAAAGAACAAGAAGGATTATAGAATTTGGATCTATATAGTCGTATTTTTTTGGTAAGTATATTCAGATGATTGTAAAGTCAAGGTTTTCTGGCTTTCCTGAAATACTTTTGATTGAAAAAGGTTTTTCTTCAATAAATTGGCTTTCATGAACTTGTGCTAAGAAGTTATTTTTGGGGCAACCATTCTGCGCTTTTGAGCTCAATTTTCTTACTTGATTTTGAATTTATGTGAGCAGCCCAATTGCGTCGCCAAAGTGATTTCTGTGAGGACCGAAAAGAAGGTAAGTTGGGATTCAGTTTTAACCCTCATTATTTTCTCCATGGCTGCTATAGTTCATTTTTTTCTGTAGCTATGGTGTGGAAGGAAGAATGGCACGGATTTTTCTAGGTGCCTTATACTAGTTCACATGTATAGTTTGGACACCATGGTTAACAGGACTCCAAACTATGCAGGGAAGACAACACTACTTTTGACATTATTTTTATTGTGTTAGACTTGTTTCGAGCTCCATTACCTGCTCATATTAATTGGAGGTCAAAAATCTTGTATCCTTAGATAGCACCATTTGCACTTACAAAAATAAAAAAATAAAAAAAAATAGCACCATTTGCATTCTAAAAAAATAACTGCCTCTCTCAATTGAAAGATAAACCTCCAATTAATGTGATTATGGCCAAATTTATCCATTTCAACATATTTACACTTCATAATTGAAGTCCCACAGAAATATGGTTGGTAATATTATTTCTTTAACTTTTCAATAAAACTTTATTTACTTATCAAAAAAAAAAAATTAAAAAAAATAAAATAAAATTATTTCTTTAACCAAAACAGGTTCCCCAAGCGACCATGGGATGTCACTATTAGATTAAATTGCATTGTAGGGATGGAACTGGAAGGGGGTTGGTAAGGGCTGTCGCCCCCTCCCTTCTAGTTACAAATTTGTGTAAATATATAGTTAAAATATTTATGTGTTTATGGTTATTTTTAGACCGAAAAATATATAGTCAAGGTTTTCGGCCTAAAAATTAAGTTTGGCCCCTATCAATTTAGACTTATCCCTTTATTAATGTTATGGCCCCTCCTGATAATAAATCATAGTTGTGTCCACCCTAACATTTAGTTTGTATTATGTTTTGAAGCTTTGGTAAATGCCTGGACACCGGATTCTTAATGGTTTCTTGTTTGCAGGTTGTCTTTTTTGCAGAAAGAGATATATTTCCTGGTGAAGAGATCACTTACGACTACCATTTTAACCATGAGGATGAAGGTAAGAAGATTCCGTGTTTTTGCAATTCAAAGAATTGCAGGCGCTATTTGAACTGAGATCGTATAAAACCCAATTCCTTGTAAAAAGAAATGTCATTTTTTTGAAAAACCATTCATATGGGTTGTTAACTTTTGGCCTCTGCTGGCATGAAATAGGATAGGTTGTCCGTTGTAGTCCTGAAATTTTCTTGTGGCAAGTAAATATGCGCAATTACAAGCAGAAGCTATCCTATCTTTGAGGGAATCTTTTTTGATAAGTAATCTTTGAGGGAATCTTATGGTAGATGTCCCACTCAATTTCCTTCTCTTTGGTGTGCATGTGCGTGCGTGCGGTCATTTTCAATGCAATTCACAGAATGCCAATGCTCATTACATCTCTATCGTTTGTATTAAGTTCCTTTATTCACATTAAGAGAATGTATATGCTTAAATAAATACTTCACAGAAGGGTAGACCCCCCCCCACCCCCACCCCCCCCCCCCCCAAAAAAAAATAAAAAAATAAAACCCCTATACCTGTCAATGCTGTTGTATTAACTGTTTACTTTGAATTCCTTGTTCACATTTGGTTTTGTTGCTATGAGGAAGTCATCTAGAGAATCACAAAGAAAATGGCAAAAATGTAGAAAAAGTATCTCTGTTTCTGTGCTAGGTCATTCTAACCCTCCAAATTTTTGCCTTCACCCCCTCAAGAGATCATAAAAAGAGTAATGCTAGAAAATAAAAGGTAGGTTGGTTGGAACTGTCGAATCAGCCGTGTGAGATAAAAATATATGATATAGGATTACTCCTTAGAATGCGCCACCTGCTAGGAGGCATCTCTTCTGTTCCTTATGTCGATTACCCTTAGATTTCCAGTTGCACCAGTGTTGTGTTAACTGTAGCTTGCATTAATCTGGTTTTGTCAAAATATTTCCATATACTGTACGGCAAACACAAAAATGGGTCCATATGACATGAATGAGATTTCTGAATGATTTCGATTACAGATTATTAGGTGGCAGAGAAATTAGGTATTTCATCCTTGATAATTAATCAGGGGTTCTCATTACGTCAATGACATCATGGAATTAGGTGGTGAACAGCACACGAAATATCAAATATGAATGGCCGTGAGGCCCCTTTATATGAAACACGAATTCAAATCTCACTTTTTATAGAAAAACAATTCATCAGATAAACATGCAATAAAATGGTTTAAAATAAGAGTAGTGATTCACTACCACCTAAATATACAACTTTTCACCACTTTGTCTATGTGGCAAGGTGGTCCCCCACTTTAATTTATTTTTTAAAAATAAAAAAACTCAAAAAGTAGTGGGGGACCACCTTGCCACATAGGCAAGGTGGTGAAAAGTTGTATATTTAGGTGGCATTGAATCATTATTCTGAAGAAAAAAGTGAAAACAATAATTTATTAGCATAATAAACTGCATAGATCTATACGTAACATTATTATACATGAGCCAATTTTTGGACTTTCCAACCATACAAGGGGGAGAATGTGATTGCAATCCAATATTAGAAAAGAGATAAAAAGCCCACAAGCGTGTTCACATATATGGCATCTGTACGTATACCAAGCACCCATACCTTCCTCAACCAAGACACAGACCTCTTCTCTACGACCCCCAATTTGGAATGTTTGCCGTGGCCTCGTTGACCATTTTCACCAGGGTAACCTGCAACGCATAAACTTGCTTATCGAGGGTCGATGGTGCAAAAATAAAAACTTTGAAGAAATGCTGAAGCCTCATAAAACAATATAATTACTTGAATCTCTCCTACCACTGTTGAATGACAACTATATTTTGTTGGGGTATATACGAAAGAAGGAAAGAAAAACTGCCATTGATCGCCCCCCACCCAAAAGTAAATTGAAGGAGTGGATGAGACCAACTAAATAGCATCTGACGCCCACTTCAAAAATAATACTCAAAAGAGTCAAAACCATAGTGGAGCTGATACGAACGAGAACACTTATTTCCAGCACTCTGATCGGGATCCTATTCTTTTTGCTATTAGGGTCCTCTCCATTTCAAATGAAATTTATTTCATGGTCAGAATTTAAAGTTGGTGCATCTAACGGTGTACATGATTTCACATTATTTAAATTTTTTAAAAGACGTGCTAATATTGACTTCATATATACTATTAAGATGCATCAACTTTAAATCATGACCATGAAATAAATACTATCGAGGATCGTTGTACATTGGAAGTACCTAATTTTGTATGATTATGCCAAAAAAATAAAAGGGGTCAACAACTGCCTTTTTGCCCCTTACTCAAGAAAGATTTATTTAAAAAAAAAATTAAAAAAATTGTCCAATACTCTAGGCAGAAGTGTTTTCCAAGGAAGATGAATAAATAAAAAAACAATGGGACTTCTGCATACGATTTTTTTTTTTTAATGATGGGAACCTCACCAAGGCAAGGCCCTTTGAACCCACCTCTGGGGAGTAAACCCCAGATATATGACCCTATCCGCCAGAACGTGTATCGGGTAATCCAAGGAGAACTCCTAGTGCAGAATCAAACCCAGGATGTCCGAGTTTGCGGCTCATCCCAAGCTTGCCTTTTGACCACTAGGTTGCACACTCACAAGTGCTTGTGCAGATGAATTATACAGCAATAACCTTGGGACTTAAATAGTAAGATAGAACATACCACGCTTTCTGGAACACCATGTGGAGGTGGCGGAAGGTTTCTTGGTGGTGCGATATTATCATAAGATCTTTTGTCAAACCTCCATTCCCCTATCTTTCCATAGGTTAATTCCCCCTGAATATCAGAGCATGCAAAGTAGATAACATAAGCCAAATAAATAATACACAAGTAAAACATATTTATCTGCTCTTTTCTCACAAACTGTAGACAGGAAAATTGTCAATAAATCCAAAGCTGAAAACCACTTTCTTATGCCTTAAAAAAACCTTCAAAAAGAAATCCTGAAGTATTTCCTCTCTCTAAAGAAACATAATTTGCAAAATATATGAAAACTCAGTCCCAAAAAGCCTACCTTCATATTATAATCGCATCCATAAGTGTAATGAATTATGAGCTTCGTGCCAACTTCTGTATCCCATGGGGGCTGATAAACATCACAAAACAGGGAACTGATAGTAACTCCAACAGTAGCAGATTAAATACAAAGAAATATTAGTATAGCAATCTTTTTTTCTACCGGATCTTTAATTACCCTTTATTGTACTATTAGAAAGACAGATGCCCAACATTAAGAAATGGCAGAAGATGCCAAGGCAATTAGCGCGGTCAAGCTTGTATCCACAAAATCAAAGTACACTAAAATAAAGAATAATTCCTTTAATTCTCACCAGAGTTCAAAGGTTCAGGATTAGATAACCATAAAGGCAGCAGGAATCAAACAGAACTTGGAATAAAAATAGAAAATTCAGCAATGATCTCAGAAAAGTTCAAGATGACTAATATTGGGAAAAAGAAAAGAAAGGAGAAAATGTTGCCATTCTCGAATAATTGAGAATGTTTTTGAAATAGAAAACTGCAGTAATTACTAGTAGATTAGTGAATCTTTTGAGATAAACAAGGTATGTGCACCTAATAAAATGAGTATCTTCTGCATTAACTTTCCTATAAACTGTTCTGGCCTGAGAATTAGTAATTAACTTTCCAAATTAATATATTCTACATTATAAGCTCAATAAAAGGAATGATAATCTCATCGTACCTGAATCATGAAGTCCTTGTACAAGATGTTACCAACGCCATGCCAAGCAGATGCAACAGCATAGGCATACCTATATTTAAAGTAAGTTTGAGAGTAGATGTCAGTTCAGGATCCTCGGCAGGGCCACCCAAGAGACCAACAAAATATTGAGTTGGTTAGAGAAAGCTTACATTTCAAGCACCCAACCAAAAGCCTTATCTGTTTCAGGATCCTTCTTCATTGCCAAGGAAACATTCATCCAAGTGGGAGCAATCTTCTTGAGAGCTTCCTATTAATGTTTCATAAAAATCAAGAAAGAACAAAGAAACCAAAATAAACTACCATTACTTACATTAAGCCAACTCGCGATACATACCTTCCCAACTATGACAGGAGAATTCCCTATTGGGTCGATGTTAGTTATCGGTCCCTTGTCCTCAGGAAAGTACTTCCTCAGTACTGACTCATACTTCTTAGGTTCAATATAAAAGAAAGGAAATGCAGCTCCAAAACCATCTTTTGATAAGTTCGGGATGGGCTTGACAATGATATGATCTGGCTCCGACATCAGTATGTAGCTAGATACATCATATGAATAGTGTACATTAGGTAATATCTTCTTCTTAAAAAAAAAAAAAGGAAAAGGAAAGATCAACTCATCAAATATTAAAACTAAGTTGTTATGAGTCACATACTCTTCTTTAATGTCGGCTTGTTCAAGCCATTGCACAAATGCCCATGGTCTGTTGAGGACTATATAGCCCTGTGATTGTGAGACAAGAGATACGAGGCAAATAGAAGGTAAGTTCTTGTAGCAATCAACAAGAATAGAGGTGAAAGAAAAAGAAAAAAGAAGTCGTAAATCCTCATTTTCGAGTTCATAGTTTACCGCTCACATCTATGGAGAACTCCTATACTTGAGTTAACCAAACAATCAGTGAGAGAAGGGCTGATGGACAGATGACTTGGTACTCATGGGCCAAAGAACTTGAAATGTCAGACATTACAAGGCAGCAAATTCTATAATCTCCCATATGCACAAGATGTGGTTCTCAAGTTTTGCTAAACACGCCTAAGTTCCTCTAATGTTTTGGATTAAGAATAAAACAACCCACCATCCCATTAATCCAGTCGTTTTGAAGGTAAATTTTATGCATCTACAATTAGTTTGCAATATTTAACAGACTTCTGCTCTTTGCAACCATGTCTCGCATTTCTAAATCCTAAAAAATAGAAACTTTCCATTTCCTGCCTTTCATCAGCAACCAAATAGAGCCTCAAGCTTTTCAAAGTAAAAACCATTCGCATTTCCCAACAAAATTCAACAACCTTCCAAGCACCCATGAATATCTACCTCAAAACTAAAACCCCCCCACAACACAAAACCCAATTAACTAGAAATCTCCGAGAAAGACACTTGTAAAAGCAAAACAAACCTGGTCCAACCCAGAAGGGAGAGGCTGGGCAACAAAGGTGGGGATCTCATCCATATGCTTGTCAGACTTCCCAGAGTGCAAGATCCTGGTGAACCCACCCATGTCGGAGTTGGGTCTGTCCTTGAATTTCTTGAACCAGTAGTACATCACCCTGCACTGCCATGTGTTGTACACGGAGTCCGAGGCGGTGACCGCCGTGTGGAACAACCTCCTCTTCGAACTGGGCCCACTGCCTCTTCCCGATCTGTCTACCGGCATCTTGATTACGGGGTCCACGGAGATCCTCGACGAAGAAGAAGAAGATCGTGATGGGCCCGGGAGCTCCTGCTTGAGAGGGGCATTGGCTGAGATGATTATGTTGTATGTGATCAGAGCTATCGAGAAGGTTACGAGTAGAGTGAAGAAAGTGTTTCCACAACCCATTTTTTTTTCTCTCTCTCTAATTCCACTCACTCCGTAGCTCTACTCCTCTTTGTGTAACTGTCTTTACTGTATATATTCTCTGTACAGAAATGCAGGGAAGGGAAGATGAAGGTGGCGTGTGCATAGAAAAGTCGTCGTCCTTAGCACTGCAGTGGTTGGAGATACTCGCTGACTCGTTCGATTTTCCTCTCCCCCTGTCTCTCTCTCTCTCTGCATTTATTTATTTATTTTCTTTTTTCGTTTTCTCCTTCAATCATTCTATCTCTCTCGAATTACAGATATTTACGTCCTTCAAAAAAAAAAATTACAGATATTTACGCGTACGGTCCAATGATTCTTGGGCTTCACAATATTTTCACCCTATTCATATGAGAATGTTCTCTCATTGGGCGAGTCGGCCCTAAATGACACCAATAAATCCGAAGAACACTTTTGTCCTGCAGACCAGAAACAAGAAAAAAAAAAAAAAAGATATTGTAGATTCTCAAATGATATAAATTAAGGCCGTTTATTGTATCGAACAGAATTAAAAATACTACTTCTTAAAAAGATGACATATTGTTAATGAGAATTAAATATATTTTATCAATATTTCGCACTTTTATATCGTTAAAAAGCTTTAATCAATTTTTTTTTCTTCTATTTACTAAAGATAAAACATCTCTTTAAAAATAAAGAAAAAGTCTTTTTAAAGGAAATAATTGTTTAGTTGCCTTCGCAAAATATGGCATTTTTCAGCACGTCCAATACAAAGATCAACCAGAATTCACTACATTTGAAAATCTAAAGAAATTATAATAAATCCTAATCGACCCAAGGAAGCAATACTAGTATTTGCCATGAAAGACGTCAATGGGTAAATCAAGCTAATTTCGGCATTTTGAAACCGAACAAAGCTTCTTTTTTTTTTTCCTTCAAATTAGGTTAGAAGAATTAAACTGCATGTACTCATGTGTTTAATGCTTCGTTTGGTTTAGCGTAAAATAATTTCGGCATTTTACGGTGTTTAGTAGAGGCGAAAATAATGATCAACGAAAATCATTTTCGATTTAACCATAAAAACTTCTTTAATTTTCGAAAAACGATTTACAATTTTTAAAACCGTAAATCGTTTTTTGAAATTGAACTCTTCGTCCTTACACGCACGTTTGATATCCGATCGTCAGAATTTAGCAATTGTTGATCGTCGAAATCCGGTCGGCGCTGGAGTCTGACAACATCCAGTCGCCGGTATCCGACCATCGGCGAACCAAATTCCGGCCGGAATATTGCCGGATTTCGGCCAAGCTAGCAGGATCTGGCCAAAATGACCGGGATCCGACTGGATATGACCGGATTCGCCCGGATCCAGAAGATTCCGACCGGATTTGGCCAAAACAGCCAAGATCCGGCCGGATATGACCTTATCCGGTCATTGATCCGGCCGGAATCCGGTTAAACTTTCTCACCGGAATCCGGCAACGGCGACCGAATGTTGCCAGATTCTGACGGCATTTGCCAAACTCTAATTTTTGCATTTCGTAATTTTTTCGTGCAAACCAAACACCGTAAAATATTTTTGAGAAAATCATTTTTTCCTGAAAATGATTTCGTCGAAATTGTTTTACGGCGGAAATCATTTTACATCGAAACAAACGGAGCATAAAATGTAAGTAATTTTCCGGTACATTTTTAATAGAATCACATGCATACAGTTTAAACACATCAGTTTAATAACCTAAATTGAAAAAATTAAAAATTAAAAAAAATAAAAAATAAAAAAAAAAAAAAATTCCTTTACTTTGGAATAAAACTTACATTATGTTCTCTTATCCGTTTAAATTGGATCTAAAACTTGGTGTTCTACGTAAGGGTTGACCTACCTCCCATTGGATCCATGGTCATTAGAAATAAGATCCGTAAGATCGCATCACGTCGATTGGAAAGCTGACTACTAACTTCTATTTAAATCAGAAGAACCAAATCATGTTTTAGTGACAAAAATTACTGAACTTCTCATGGTTTCTGTGTGCTCATTAGGTGGAGTCATGGAAATTTTTTCTTTCTTTTTTTCCTTTTAAATAAACTCTCTCTCTCTCTCTCTCTCTCTCTCTCTCTCTCTCTCTCTCTCTTTCTTTTTTTCCTTTTACACAACTTGCAAATGCAAGCAAAGGGACAGAAGAAATAGCTGCGCTACAAAAGAGAGTGAGCCATGCTAGAGCCACTGCGTAGAGCGGTAGAAAGACAAGGATGGTCCCTCCCTCCTGACTACCTCTATCTATCTGATTAATTCACAAAAGAGAAAGTCAAGAAACAAACAAGTTCCCCAGTTAAAAAAATTCTTCCATCTGTTATAGAGTACGTATAATTCAGAAACTTAGAACCTCCAAAGAACTTTGAAAGTATAGCCAACCTACCTCAAGCAGTTGGCAACAAAATAAAGTTTCACTTGAGAAGCAGGACCAGTTTATCTCTCGACTGCCGCTCTTATATGGGGAAACCTCAGAGCCCATCGAGAGTATCCTGCAAGAAGACGAGGCATAGAAAACCCCCAAACCACTTAACTATCTTGAATTAAATAGATGAAAGTTTCAAAATGGGTCAATAGAGTAGAAATCCAACAATTCTGGAGTGATGGGAAAGCTGGGTTAGAGGAACCCAGTCTATAAAAATGTTATGAGTCTTTGAGTATGTGAAAAGTATATGCTTTTTTAATAGCATGGACAAAGTTTGAAGAAATTTTATTTAAAAAACAAGTACTTCTCACATGCTAAGGGACACATTGCAAGAACTTCCTCCGACCTAGTTTGGAGGACTGAGTGGACTGGTCTGAGCTAAGAGATGCACTTATAATTTCAAGTCATTAAATACAAACCTGCATTAACAATCTCAAGAAGATCTGCTTCTGCTTTCGCAGCATCAGACATCTCCTGCAATTAGATCAAGGGGCGGCAACTTAATAAGTAGACAATGATAAAACCGTGAAACAATATTTCCAACAGAAAATAATACTACAGTATTCTACTAAAACCAATTGAATGCGGGCTCCCAATCCCATTTTCTGTGCAGCACATAAGGTTATTCATGTCCCAAAACCAAAATTCTGGCAATTTGTTGAGCCCTTAACCCCCATCTAATGAGCATGAGAACTAGACATTATGTTTACCGGTCCACATGAAGCCAAACTTCTCGCAATGAGCCTAGAAAGACTATTAAGAGAGCTACGATCAAAGTTTGGATGCTTAAGAAGAGCCTCCTCTGATGTAAAATCCAATATCAGCGCACCAATGCTCGAAGCCATCATAAGAACTGATGGATCTTCAATAGCTTCTGAAACCAAGTTCAGGAATTTTAACTAAGATGCAAAAATAATTACAAGATTTATTTCCAAAGGGTATAGAATGAAATAGGAAGTTCAAGCTTGAACACTAGCAGAAATAGTATGAGCAAGAATTAAAGATAAAAGTTAAAGATATCTCACAGAGCATATTGTTAACTTTGCAACACATGTGGGACCAAAACAGCCTAGTACTCTGAAATATGTATTCCTAATTTAGTGATAGTACCCCTTGTTTCCAGTTTATAAGATTGGAAGTCATTTATGTATCCTTTTATTGAAGCTTTCTGTCATATTTCATTCATTTTCACAAAGCTTCTGAATTCTGCACCCTGGATTTAAGTATAGGCTCCAAACCAGTTTCTAGTTGAGAAAGAGGTTAAAATTTGGAGTTTGTTTCAAGTGGGTTGATGATGACAACAAAAATGTAGATCAACACAAATTTAGACAAAAAGTTAATGAATACAGATCTGTAGGGAAGTTAATGTTGGGAGTACATAATTTTACAAATAACAAACCCAAATGAGGAAGGAGAGCGACAATCATTCACTTTGTTACATTCTTCCTTTACCAATTTTTAGCATGAGTTCTAGCACCCCACCAACTTTCCGACCAACCAAAAACAATGTTATCAAGTGTTCCACCACTCTATTCTGACAGCTCTCAAAATTATAATTTTCCAAAAATACAGGACTATTTTACTGAGTTTTCCGTCCATAAACCATAAAACTATATCTAGCCCAGTTACTTTTCAGGAGTCATGACCACCTCGTGTTCAATTTGCACACTATGCTACATACACAAAGGTAGCAAAAACATTGGAAAGTATTAAAATAGCATGTAACAAAACCATGCCGAACTAGGGAAAATAAGTATTTTCTTTCACTGAAAATACAAAAGTATTTCACACAATATTGTTCCCATTGCCAATGAAAATTTATTGATGGGAACTATACAGAGTCAAGGGTACCTGTCCAATATGCCAACGCTTTCAAAAGATGAACAAAAGTCGATTCATCCAACAACAACCGTAATTGCTCTTTCTATTGACATTAAGAAGCAAAATGAGTTGATGTTTTGCATAACAATAGTATAAAACACATTGTGAGACTACGATGTCAACAGCACCTTTAATAGGAGATTCATGACTGTATCACATGCCAAGAAGACACAACTGTTGTTCTCAACCATACAATTATTTGGCCCAATCAGTTTTATGAGGCATTCCATAACCTGCAAAGAAAATCAATAGGCTGAAAACTAATAAAGCACTTTAGTACATCGCAACAGACAATGCATGCGTATATCTAAAAAGTAAATTCAAAATTTCAATTTTCCTACATTCTGACTTTTAGGATCGTGATCCACTAGTGGCCATCCTCACAGTGCAATCCTATAATATTATGACATCAGAAAGTAAATTAAAGTTATGCTGACTTACAGCTTTATGCCCTCCGGATGAAGCCAAAGATTTGCATCCTTCGATCTCCATCGATATTTGACACAACATTGGAAGCAAAAAACATATGGAGTAGAAAGGGCTGCGGTTCAGAAATAATTTGAGCAAAAGTCATTCCCAAAGCATAAAAACAACACCCCGTCCCCCAAATCCCCAAAACCCAGCACATGCACACGCACACGCAAAAACAAAAAACAAAACAAAAGATCATCAGTCCATCAAACAGTTATGTTTTGAAAGAATTTAAACCTTTGTTCATCTTCACCTTCGATCGAAAGCATATACTCTAATAGTTCTCTGACCTTCTCTTTGCATGCAAAGGGTGTCTCTGCAAGATAGCTGATTCAAAGACATATATCAGCTTATTGGAGAATCTTTTCTAATTAAATCACAAGTTAGAAAAGGATCTGGAAATTCAGCCCAGACCTTAGTTCTCTAACTAGTGCATATGAATACGGTCAATTGATATTCCAGTAGGAAGGAAGATGGATAATATGTACTTAAATAGATAAGTATGTTGCTTATCTTTAATTCCCCAAACTATATTTCCAAGAGACTGCAATTTTGCCAGCGTACCCTCTGAACAAGACATGACACAGGGCATGGAATATGCACCCAGCCTTTGGCTAAAGGGAGGATCTCTCTAAAAGCAAGAGAAGGAACTCTTCCACATTTTCTCCAAATACTTAGTTACATATCAATTTCTTCATGGTCATAGGTCTTCTTTGACAAGATTTCAGATGCTTGGATACAAATCAAACAAGTGGTTTATGAATCCGAGGACGTAATAGTGTAAATTAGCAAAGTTACAACAATTATTTTCAAGTTATTATCTTGTTTTAACTTTCAGCATCATAATCACATTATCTACTAGTTTATAGTAGAGATTTCTTTTTTTATTTGATTATCTAGCACATATGAACAACTATCTGTAGCAGTACTTCTACTGTTCCCATTTTTTTTGGCTGTATCCTAAGTTTCAGGCACCAAGGGAGTCAGACTCCCAGATATGTATCTGCATCGGATACCCATGCCCGAGTCTGAGCAACATAGTCGTCCTCAAAGTAACCCATTAGAATATAGAAAAGGAAGATGTATGACATTGCAAACTGTTCCAATCAATTGACTCTTCTACCAGAAAAAGTCGACTAACCTGGACATTTTATTCCTGGGAGATTATGGAGAAAAAATTCAATGCATGATTGATTTTGAATTTAGAAAGTGATACGGAAGGAAAAATAACAGTACACTCTTGATTCATTGTAAAGCCAAAAACAAATTGAAGTATATGGATGAAATGGAATTTGACCAGACCTCCCAATAATCCTCACTGAAGCAAGAAGATCATCTCCTTTCCTTTGTCCATGTTCCTGTATAATCACAACAGTGAAGTTACAGAGGCAGCAAATTAAATCTTAATGCTATCAAATCACTACCTTACCTTTGCATCTTGTAAATACTCTAGAACAACACTAATTGTCTCATTGAGTGCCCTGATCACATTTGTGAAAGTGCTTTCATCTATAAGATCCCCTGTGAATGATTCCACAAAGATGATTGAGATCACCTAGAAAAAACAGCAACATAAAGTTTGACAGTATAGGGCTCCCATACGACTCAAATGAGGTGAAAGCAATGAGCTGAAGAAACCACCAAATCTAGAAAGAGGGAACAAATAACTTTAAAAGAAAATTATATAGCATGAATAATGCGTCATGCCCCCGGGGTGTAGCTTAATCGGCTGGAGACCACGCCTCAATAGTTCGACTCTCCTATTCCCCCTCCTGGGGCCAATTACTTACAAAAATAATAATAATAATAATAATGTGTCATAAAGTGGCCTAAAGCACGTATAGATGTTCCCCATGATGTAGGCCAGGTTGGCCAAGCTATAAACCTAAGCGGCCTAAGGGTTGCGTTACTAAGTAGCCAAAAGGTTGGCCAAGCAACAAACCTACAATAAAAACCATAGTTAAGGTACCCTGCGCTAATCGCATGTTTTAAATGGACACAACTATCAGACCAGTGTACCACCACTTATCCTAATACACACATGGATGCACACACAGAATGCATGGAAGTTCTCAAGATCATACAAGTACATTTGACCTGAGGCATTTTTTGCCCCGTAAAATATTGCTCATTACCACACTACTAATGAAAAGATAAACTTTGTCAACTAAATAGAAACAACATAGCCAAATTTGAAGGACATAAGTAAAATGTGATAGCATATGAGTTAAATTGACATTTTGCTAGGTGAAATGTAACAGGCATCAGTGAAGGGAATGTAAACTGCCAAAAAATTATTGTGACCACCTCACTCAAGTGAATTCCAAGTACATTGAATATTCACAAACCTTCAACGGATTAATAAAGATTGGATCGCATGCTAGCTACTCTAGGATTTTCTTACAAACCTTCATTTCCAGCAGCATCTGATATTAATTTAATTATCTTCTCCATCAAGGAAAAGGCAATAGCCACGTTTCTTTGCTTTAAAAGAATTGTCTCAGCAGTAGACGAACAATTCTTAGATGCTTCATATTTCAAGTAGGCAAGCTCATTCAGCAAAACAGCAACTTCAACCCTCGATTGCTGTAGGACAAGCAATAGAAACCTGACAAAAGAATGAGGTGAAAAAAGAAAAATAGGGGGAGGGGGGGCATGAAAATGAATCACCTGGCTGATGTGGATGCCTTTAAAAACCATAGCCTTTGCATTACATAGCTTACCTGTCAACTGGAATGGAATCTTCTTTATCAGGCAAGTTTATTCGACCAATCAACCACTGCTCCCCAAGTATGGATACCATAGTCTCGGCCAACATAAGGGCCTCAAGCCTTTCAGCAGGTGCTGCACAAGAGTGAACAAAAATAACCATCAATAAGCTTCAACAGCAGATTAAAAATTGTGGCTTCTGCAAAATAAAAAACTTATTGTAAAGAAGATACATATATGTTGCGGAGAAGATATGCTTATTCACCTTTTTCCTTTTCAAAATTATCAACTTTATTGCAATGTAAAATGGGGAACAAGCGGTGTACACAGAATTCGATCACAACTCAAAGAGCACCAACCTTACCAAACTAGAGAAAACACAAAAAAAAAAAAAAAATCAAGAGAACTCATCCTAACAAATTTTTTGCACCTCTTGGACACCATAAGCAAAAGAAAGAGAATCAAAAAAAGTAAACCAACACATGCAATTCCATCTAAAAAATTTAGAGCCCACTTGAGGTGCCCTCAGTGCATTCTTCAGCCAAACACCCTTTAAAATGCAGCATCGAGAGAAATGCTGTCAGAAACAAAGAGACTTTTTGACCCTCAAATGATAAAAATACAAGACACTTTAAAGAACAGATTTGATCAATAGTGGAAGGAAAAAGCAAAAGCATATCGTCGCAATCTTCACTTGTGAAAAACTAAAAATAAAACAAAATTGTAAATGGAATGAAATAAAAATAGTTCAACATACCAACACGACTATGTAAGATAGCTGCGATACCATCACGCATATAATCTGACCAACTACCATTTGGCAGTGCACGAAGAGCATCATAAAGTGGTGCCTGAAAATACAAAGAAAAGATCACAATCAGTGTCAACATCAGTTAAATCAGAAACATAATACATGATAGCACAAAGACAAAAAGATCATGATGCAAGGATTATAAACATGATTCTTGCAACTTCATGATCTGAAGTACAGATTAGATAAGGATTCTGATGGAGTTCCAAATGTCACCACTAGATGCAAGCTAACAAATTCCCTGTGCTTGAATAAACCAACATAGTTTTTTTTTTTGTTGTTGTTTTTTTATTATTATTATTTATTATTTATTTTTTTTATTTTTTATGTCGGTCAAATTCATTAAAAGAGAAGAGGAATCCCTAAAGTATTGAAAAGGAACAAAACTCCAAAAACTCCGAGAAATTAGAAACAGAAAATCTAATAAACACTATTATCCATGTATAAATGGATTGGAACATCATCTTTTTCAACTCTAGCATCGCCATCTCACGATCTTCAAAGCTCCTTGCGTTCCTTTATCTCCAAATACACCACATTAAACATAAAGGAGTCAACCTCCACAGTTCCAAAACATTAAGGTATCCCAATTGTCCCCTCCAACTCATCAACAAATATCTCACCCTTTGAGGCATAACCCATGCAACCCCAAACAACTGAAAAGGCGAGCTCCATAATTCTCTTGCAACCTCACCATGAAGAATAAGATGATCAACAACACCAATCCACCACAATAACATGCCACTTTCATAAATTGTCCAAAATTAAATCACAAAATTGGAGGTTTTGCTGGTTGCCCATTCCCCTTCTCGCAATATTCCTGAACTTGCTCAAGAATCAACGTGAATGGCACTTCAAAGTGCCTCACATTGTTCTTGATGGGGATTGGCATGGGGAACAAGTATATCATACATTAAAACCAATGAGCTCTAGCTCAAATAGCACTTTCTCCCCTAGAAGAACAAGATACAGGATAAAGTCATGGGTTCTAGACTCCATTAAGTGTGTGTCTAACTTACCAACTTTAAAAAATTAAACTATATAATGAATTGAATCAAGTAAATGCCCAAAATTTAAAAGCTCAAGCAACAACTCAAATTTAAAATGTCTCGACACATCAATTGTATATTCCCTAAGAACCAAGTTCGATATAGTCAAGAGTTACAGGTGCAGTCACCCAACCAATAAATAAAATGCCCTACAGTTTAATGTGAACTGACAAAACTTTCATTGGTGCTATGAATAATAATAACAAACCTAGTATCATTAAAGCTAGTATATCTTAAAATAACACTTTAAAGATGACTGGATACCGAATTTTTTGAGGAGAGCATGGCAGAGAGTAGGTGGAGCACTTCAAATTTCAGGGCCTTTTGCAATATGGCAAATGGTCTTGCCATTGTTGCCACCTAAAAAAAAAAAAATTATTGAAGATGCTCAAGAGTCCAAGACAATTGTTTGCCATAATAAAAGTAAATCACATCAACCAAGTTTATAGAAATTTAGTAGACCACAAAATAGGTAACAGAAACACGAAATGAACTTTGAAAAAAGGTAAAACAGCTATCAAAAATATAAACTTACAATCACTGAGAGCTCGAATAAATAGTCATTGGTAATGACATCCAAAGACAGCTTACTTAGTAATAACAGCACAAGTTTTGTAGCTACTTCCATCAGATGAGAATCTGCAAAACGATTTGCATCACATTACTTCTGTGAAAACTAAAATTAAAGACCACAAATCCATAATTCAGTATTGTTAAATGCGTCAAGCTCACTTAAGAGCAACGGCCTCATAGAGTCTGAGCACAAAATTTAAAGCACAGCATGCCTAATTGAATTAAATGCACATTTTTTAAACACATAACAAGCCATTTTGGTTCTTTGGATCTACTAGATAAGCATACTATCGTGCAAGATCTTTAGACGGTAATCACAATACCATATTACTATATTGTTAAATAATGATAAGTACAATATGTTTTTACCACAATTTATTCCATATCATTAAATTGCTCAATTGATAAATAATTAGAAAAATAGCATATCATTTTTGTTTAAACAACATCTACTTTTTGTTTTCAGATAACTTTTTTTTAAGTGTCACGTCATTTTTTGTTCGATTTGCCCCAAATAATTATCTAGAAATTATAGATGGTTTAGATCCAACCATTTGAATTTTTTAAATAAAAAAATCAAAAACTAAAATATTTAGCATCTCATGCTTCATAAAAAGCGTATGCTTTACATGCTTTGAGTATGCCTAATTACATGCTCTTCACTTTTGGGTTCAGAAGTGCCTGTCTTCTGGCTCTTTGTACTTTACGAACACTTTCTTAACAACACTAACAATGACACATGAAATAAAGACCCAACCTAAAAACTGATATGAACCAAGTTTCAAATTGCCAAAACTGTAGACACAGCAACTTGATCTTTTTTCCATGGCTGCAGCATCTAATTAATCAATACTAGACTTCAATTAGTTTAATATTCAATAGTAGATTCTAACCGGTTTGGGATTTAATGGTTATCTTAAATTAACTATATTTCCTTAATAAGAAAATGAGAAAATCACTGTTTAGCTCCTGACACTTCTCAAAAATGCACTTTTTGCACTTTATATACACTTGGTTACATGTGCTTCGCTCTAGAGTTAAGAAGTGCATTTCCTCTGGCACTTTTTACCTTAAGCACACCATCACTGCCATAATCTCACCCATCTAATACATGTTCTACCTGACAAAAAATTACAAAAGAAGGACGCTTAGACGCTGTAAAAGGTACTAATCATAACACACTCTAAAAGATAGTAGTCTCTACATGCTTAGATTTCACTGTTTCCCCTTTTTGTATGTAGCAAAGCAATATGCATACTAAAAGGCTTCAGTATACGGAAATAAATCATAAACAGGATTGCTACACAGTCATCAGTAAAACTCAGTCAAGACAAGAATAATAATGCTTACCATCTGGAAAAGTAGACATTTGAGAAGCTAGCACTTTCATGACTCCAGATTCATATAATGTCACAACTCCATCTTCAGCAGCAGTTGATGCTAGGTACAGAAATTCATAGCATTCTTCAAGCACAGAGGAGCCTGAACTGAAAAAGAGGGAAGTCCACCAATCAACAATCAACTAAGTGTGAGCAGTACTTATCAAAAACTCAATTCCTGGACCAAACAAAATAGGCACCTTTTACAATTTAATATAGAACCTAAATCTCTTGGAAAATAATGCACAATAAGAAGAGTAAGACAATTACTGACTAAATAAAAAAAGAGCAGATATCCCTAAGCCAAGCAGCAGATAAGCACTGAATCTTTGATAAGCTTAATGAACCTAACAAGCCAGTCAAAACAATGTGCACTACGATTTTCTCTCAGTCATAGAACACCACATCTTTCAGAATACTTCAGCAATGCACTTCTTTCCTAGAATTCACCTTCTTCTAGCACCCATCAACCAAATCACTCAACACCACTAGAGTAATTTGGTTTTGTACGAATGACCAAGAAACCATGTTAGACAACTTCCTTAGATCTCACCCGTGGTGATGCTGCTATGTCTAACATTTAACAAATCATACATTCAATGTCAATCAATCCACTCTCAAAAGGCATTCATACAAACCAACCTATATTTCTTACATATGTGTTTCTTTACTCCGCCCACATTTGTGCTGTAAACCTAAAGTATGACCTATTCAATTTAAAATCAGAGTATTACTACAGAGAGTAAAGAAATATATATGATTTTTTGGCCTCTAGAAGAATAGAACCCAACATCTAGTATCACTGTCATGGTGGACCAGCAAAATCTCCAAGCAGTATACCATAAACCAAATCGGCTTGCTTACCAACATTCAGAGTACTGATTCCCACAGGAGTATTTGTCATTCCCTTTCCTTCATCTTCCAATTTTTTTATTTTTAAAGTAAGCATTCCTAAGACTATACCAGAGCTTTACATTTTACCTTTTGGTTTAGGATCTCTAAAGCTCTAATCCTTCCATTCCTCTTGTCACACAAATACCAAAGAATTTAAAACTAAAGTACGGCCAGAATAACATAAAAATTTGTAGTTATGTTTCAAGTTATAAATAAAGAAAAAGAAAAAAACATGGGCTAAAATTGCAGATAACATGTTCTAGCTCTTTCTCCTTTCAATTCATCAATAATCAAAAAGAAGAAGAAGGATGAGACCTTACTTCTTCGACGTTATTTCGAGTATCAGTGGAATCTTCACAGACATGTCTTCTGAAGAAGCAATTTCAGGAACGCGACAGAAGGCAGCAAGAACCGTAACAGATAGCTTCAAGTATTCATCACGATTATCGGCGCCACTGCTACTAATGGTTCCTTTTCCCATCCCTTACCACACACATGGGCAATATTAGAGTTTCAACATTTTTGTGTAGTAGACAAGAAAATAAATTGGATTGAATTGAATTTCTTGAATTTGGCGTTTTTCATAATTCTAAACCAAAAGAAAGCGAGCTTCACCCAACCAATTCCACTATAGGGTTTTGGCTTCGGTTGAGTTGCATTTTCCAACTTGGAAGGAAAGATTCAAAGGGTACAATCTTTTGGCTCTTTCCCCCTTAAACTTCCATTGTTTCCTTGAGCTAAGATGGAGCACACATAAAATCAATATAACATCTTGAAGCAAATTATTCAAGACTTGTAATTTCAATTAATTTTCAACATTTTCTTTGCACTTGAACAACAAAATATAGACCATTAGGGAATCGATATAAGTAGCAAACCTAGTAAAACTACTCGATTTTCCTAATTCATAAAATAAATGAAATTTCTTAAGTTCTCTTCTCTTTTTACTTTCCAGCATTTCGTTTCTCGGAAACGAAACAGGAGATACAAATATTACCGGTTCTAAGGAGCCGATCCAGGAAGCGAACTCCGACGGCGTCGTACACCCTACGAAGCGAAGCGTGGTCGTCTCCTTTACAAAATTTGGTGACCAGCAGGAGACCAGCGAGGCGTTGCTCATCTCTCTCGCCTTGCAGGAGCTTCAAGCAGTCTTCGAGAGACGGAGATTGTTCCTGCTGAGAGTCCTGTAAATGGAGCACAGACACAAAGTAAATACAGAGAGAGAGAGAGAGAGAGAGAGAGAGAGAGAGAGAGAGAGAGAGAGAGAGAGAGAGAGAGAGAGAGAGAGAGCGAGAGAGATGCTCACCATGGAAGCTGATTAGGAGCTGAATGCGAGTGTCTGAAGAGAGGGACGGTTATCGGGGAATTTTGGAGGGTTTTTTAGAGGGTTTTCTTTTCCTTCCTTTGTTTCAAAAAGGCTTTTAAGTTTCGGAGGCGTCGACAATCGGTCTGCATGACACGTCATGTTTTGCAACGATGAACGGTGCTGATACGGCCACATAATTGCCGCTGTATTTCTGGAAGCCAGTAGACGATCCGTTTTTGACAAGCGGCGATAAGAAAAGCCACCGTTTATACATCATGAAACGGCATAGTTTCTGCTGTCGGATTGATTTTTTTTTTTTTTTTTTTTTTCCGTATTACCAAGTTCTAAAGGTTAAAAATTCGGATGCGTGTGTGATTATTAACAATCTACATATAAAGTAATGGGCGTTTTAAATTACTATCTAAATCTATATGTAAGCTTAAAATATAAGGTAATATTTTATAATGCAGCTATTACTATATTCAAGCTTAAATAAATTAAGATTTTGATTGTTACACGATTCATGATTATTAGCCATGGAATGTCATTGTCTCATAACGTAATCGGAATTTTGATTACCCAAATAAAAGAAAAAAAATAAATAAATATAGGGATGTATGACTTTAATTAATTATATATATTATAGATAAAATGAGAGTGTAATTATTAATCGTAACTACATTCTCTAAAACCGTTATTTGCTCCGGACGATTATTATCCGTCTATGTTTGCACTTTTATAAGAGCAACTCCAGCATAGTGACTAAAGAACACATAATAGCTAAATAGCCTGAATTTAACTATTATGAACACTTTTTCATCTTCGCCACCGCCAGGTTATAGCTGTAAGACCACTCACAGCAGCTTATCTAAAATTTTATCTAGAATAGCTAACCAAAATCAACTTTCTCTAGTTTAGCTAATCACTTTTCAACCCCTTCTCCATCAGCTTATCTAAACTTTTTCTTTATTTTATAAAATAATCAATTTTAATATTTGTATTCATTTTAATTAAAAATACATCTCCACTAAAAACACATCACTCCGTTCAACACCTTCATTACCGGACCAAAGTATGCCGATAGCCCATGAAATTCGACGGCAAGTCGTACGGCTCGCAAGCCAGGAGGAGCACTAGCCCAAGTTCGCGGTGTTCAGGGCGAACCTACGGCGAGCGCGTAGGCACCAAACTCACAAGCGCTCAAAACGCTCGGGACTGTACCGGAGAGCGCGTTGGACGAGAGGTCGAGCTCCACGAGACCGCCGAAACTACACGCATCGACGAGCCACGCGGCGATTTTCACCCTGGAAATTCAAAGCACATCCCTTCCCGTCTCTTCAACGCCGCCGGACTCCTCTCTCTCGATCTCTCTCACAACTCTCTCTCCGGCCCCATCCCGCCCCAAATTGCTGCCCTCAGAACCCTGAGGATCAGGGACTCCATCACGGCGAGGTAGGGAGGAGTTGCATCGTTTGAGGTTTGATAGGGAAAGGGAGAAGGCAGGAGAAGAGTTGGAGAGGAAGGTAGAAGTTTTGAGAGACTCAAAGGGAGAGAGAGAGAGAGAGAGAGAGAGAGAGAGAGAGAGAGAGAGAGAGAGAGAGAGAGAGAGAGAGAGAGAGAGAGAGAGAGAAAGAGAGAGAGAGAGAGAGAATAATAAAAAAAAATTATAGGTTTGTGAACAGTATCACGCCACATGTGGCGTGATACTGTTCACAAATGCAGCATTCCTCAACTCTGGCGTTAGGCTGCATAATCTGATGGAGTTGGCTTTTTGTTGTTTTACTTGGCTACTTTAACTAAAAGAAGGAAATAGCTACTCTGCTGGGAGTGTTCTAAAGAGCTAAAAAAATGCATATTTGCTACAGTGTAAAACTACAAGAATTAAATATTCACTGCAACGATTACTTTCTGTTTGTTTATTGTTTCACTATTCTCCTCCTTTCCATCCAAACCATTTCTTCCTTCTCTGAAACACACCTCTCATCAGCAACATGTGTTTCTCTTCACCGAACACATCTCTCAACAACATTTATTTCTCCTCCTTCTTCACCCAATTGATTCCTTTCTCCTCGTTCACCCAAATCCTATTTCTCTTCTTTTACATTTCTTTCGGTCCCTCTTCATCATTGTCTCGGAAACCCTCTTTATCTCTCTCTGTCACTTGCTCGGTTTTATAATTTCAATGGTTATTTGATTTGGGTTATAGAGTTTTGAAATTCATTATCGATTGATTGAGGTACACCCTTTGTTTGTTTTGATTGTTTGAGGTACTATATTTTTTGGTTGATTGGTGAAAGGGGGGTGTTTGGCTGTGGCTGTGGTTGTTGGGTTGTGTAATGAGGGAGGAGATAAGGGCTACGACTTGTCTCTCTTAGTTTCTCTCGGAGTGGAAGAGAAACAAAGGAAGACGTCTAGCTTTGATGGGGGTTTGGTGCGGCTGAACGGCTGGGTTGTGAATGGTGGTGACCTGTTGGTTGGTAGCTTGCGGTTCAGAGGGAGAGATCGAGATTGCGGACTAGAGAGAGATGAAAGAAAATAATAAAAAAGATTAAAAAATAATATATATTTTTTTTAAAAAAAATAGGGAGTATAATAAATAATCTGCTCGAATTGAAGTGAAAAAGCTAATAGTTAAATTTTTTTTTTTTTAAAAAAAATGGTGGTTTAAATAAAAAAGAAAAAGAAAAATATGTGTTTCGAATAATTAAAATAGATACTACGCGGGAGATGATCTAACCAAAAAACTTGTCATTTAAGAAAAAAAATATTTTAACTATTAAATTATTTAAAAAAATTAATGTGATAGTTCACGTGACGCTCATATAAACTGGCACATTAACTATTAAATAATTATATTGTTGTTTATGAAATTTTATTGCTTAATTTTTTTTTTTCATTCAGGTGGACTTCTGCGTGAGGTTTTTTTTTGTAAAAATGGTAGACTACAAGCATTTTTCTACCTTCCACCTTATTTGTGGTAATAGCCCACATGAAGCAATTAAAATTAGGGTAACGTATGAATTAGCCTCTTTAAATTTGGATTTCTTGTTAATTTGATCAATTTATTTCTCATATTTTTTTGGAGTTCATTTTATATAATCTTTTTGTCCTATTGACTTTCTAAAATCATGTTATATCAATACCAACAAAAAAAAATGTTGCAATTCTCAAGCCCCTCTCTCTCTCTCTCTCTCTCTCTCTCTCTCTCTCTCTCTCTCTCTCTCTCTCCAGGGGTGTTAGAGAGTAGTTTTCCTCGTGTCAAAATATCAATCGAAAGCATATGCAAAAAAGGAGAAAAGTACACAATTGAGTTTGTTGGTGAGGGTCGATGGGGGAATGATTCTAATGCTTAAGTCAGTATGTATCTAAGAAAATTGTTCAAAATAGAAATATAACATAGTTTTGGGTAGAGACCAAAAAGTCTCATTTACATGGTTTTGTGTTGCATTTTATAATGACTTACACTCAATTGTTTACTGTTGATTATTTCACAATGATTGTCTTCAAAGTGGTTTATTTCACGTTCCTCCACTTCTTATTGTGCCCTATGCTTAAGATGTGGTGCGCATGAGGTGATTATGAAAATTGTCCAAATGGTATGATAGTAGTGTATGAGAGAATCTTGTGCGCCAATAATTTGGTGAGCCCAAATCAATTGGATAGTACTCTGCCAGTTATATGGGCTTGTCGGAGTAATTCTAGATGTCATACTCATGTCCCTCTAGTATCCCTCTAAAAATGAAGTGATTTTTAAAATCACAATTATGCTTGTGATTGATTAAAATTGAATTTTGATCAAATAGTGATTTTAAAATGTACATCATTTTTAGAGGAACACAAAAAAGACATGAATATGACATCTAGAATTACTCAACTCGACGGCCCATATGTCATACAATGGGTATTAAATATTATTAATCCGCATGAACAAAGATGGGTATTAAGTCTAGTGTAAAGGACCTCAAAAGACTCAAAACTGTTTGACTCTGATGTCCCAAAAAAAAAGAAAAAAAAAAGAAAAAGAAAGATAAACAAAATCTGAAATAACAAAATTATTTTGTGAAAAAAATTATTTTGTATCTACTCATACTTCTACATATAAAGGGCCGGTTGGGGCTTTAGGCGGCCAATTAAAATAAAATATATTTATGAAGAAAAAAAGGTCTTAATTACCATCAATACACTTTAACAAGGTCCCAAATTATGGTAAAAATAAATTTAAGAAATGCATTAAAATTAAAAAATGTTAAGAAGATATAGAAAGTCTCAAAAGTTATGAAGGCCTTAATTACCAAAATTAAACGCCTTAATTAAGTCCAACGTTCAAAGACAAAATAGAATGGAAAAAAAAAAAATGCTAAGAAGATATGGAAAGTGTCAAAAGTCATGACACATGAAGGCCATAATTACCAAAATTGAATGCCTTAAGTTAAGTCGTACATTCAAAGACACAATACAATGAAACATAAATAAATAAATGAATGCAAAGAAGATATGGAAAGTCTCAAAAGTCATGAACGCCTTAATTACAAAAATTGAAAGCTTTAAGTTAAGTCTAAAAAGTAACGAATGCCTTAATTACCAAAATTGAAGGCCTTAAGTTAAGTCCAATGTTCAAAGACAAAATAGAATGAAAAAAATAAATAAATAAATGCTAAAAAGATATGGAAAGTCTTAAAAGTCATGAAGGCGGCCTTAATTACCAAAATTGAAGGCCTTAAGTTACGTCCAACGTGCAAAGATAAAATACAATGAGAAAAAAAGAAGCTAAGAAGATGGAAAGACTCTAAGTTTCCATTTCAAATCCTACTTTTTATAAGATCCTATCAAAAATCCGACTCTTTATAAGTTTCCATTTTTTTATCAATTTTCCTATTCAAGCCTTATTCGAATTTGAATTTCTCTCTTCTTCTCTATTTTCATTATTTCCCAATAACTTACTATTCAATTCACTAAAATCATTCCAGAAATTTTTATTTTCAGAACTAAAAGTTTTAACATAAACTTTACAAATAGAAGAAAATGCTCCAATTGACAAATTAAATTATATAAAAAGACTTGATTCTTTTGCTAATGTAAGTATCGCTTATAGAATATTATTAACAATATCTTTTACTGTTGCTTCTACATAAATAAGTTTTTCAAAATTAAAATTAATAAAATTCTACATAAGATCAACAATGTCATAAGAAAAATTAAATGGATTAGCCATATTATCAATTAAAAAGGAAATGTTAAAAAAAATCAAATATAAAAACTTAATAAGTAAAACTTATTTACGCCTTAATTACAAAAATTGAAAGCTTTAAGTTAAGTCTAAAAAGTAACGAATGCCTTAATTACCAAAAATTGAATTCCTTAAGTTAAGTCCAATGTTCAAAGACAAAATAGAATGAAATAAATAAATAAATAAATGCTAAAAAGATATGGAAAGTCTCAAAAGTCATGAAGGCTGGCCTTAATTACCAAAATTGAAGGCCTTAAGTTACGTCCAACGTGCAAAGATAAAATACAATGAGAAAAAAAGAAGCTAAGAAGATGGAAAGACTTTAAGTTTCCATTTCAAATCCTACTCTTTATAAGATCCTATCAAAAATCCGACTCTTTATAAGTTTCCATTTTTTATCAATTTTCCTATTCAAACCTTATTCGAATTTGAATTTCTCTCTTCTTCTCTATTTTCATTATTTCCCAATAACTTACTATTCAATTCACTAAAATCATTCCAGAAATTTTTATTTTCAGAACTAAAAGTTTTAACATAAACTTTACAAATAGAAGAAAGTGCTCCAATTGACAAATTAAATTATATAAAAAGACTTGATTCTTTTGCTAATGTAAGTATCGTTTATAGAATATTATTAACAATATCTGTTACTGTTGCTTCTACATAAATAAATTTTTCAAAATTAAAATTAATAAAATTCTACATAAGATCAACAATGTCACAAGAAAAATTAAATGGATTAACCATATTATCAATTAAAAAGGAAATGTTAAAAAAAATCGAATATAAAAACTTAATAAATAATTTTGCATCCCAAAACGGCAAAAAGCGAGAAGAATGAATTTTAAATTAAAAAATAATTTAGAATTAAATAATATTTAAATGAAAAGTTGAATTTTATAATATTCAAAATATATATATATATGGCAGACATGTACGTATCGCAATTTTAATGGTGCCACGCGTCGCCGACATTGAAATCCGTCAATTTTGGACAAAAAAATGGACGGATGTACTATTTCTGTCTTTTCCCATAATACAGATACTACCTATGAAAAAAATGAAAACTCAGGGTGCAAAAAATGAAGTTTTTAAATCACAAGGAGCAAAAAAGTATTTAATCCAAAAAAATATATGCGAGATTCAACTCAACAGATGACAAATTAATAGCCTAGTAGTCCAAGATAGAAAGAAATAAATCGGTTTAGGCAAGACATGTGCTCCAAGTCAAATTACCAACACTTGCCAGCTACTCAAGGTACACTCTTCTGCAGAAAGGAAAGATCACACAACTGAATGGAAAGTCCAAGAATCAATTATGCTAGAGAAAATCAAGCTGTCAATATTGTGCTACTGTAATTGATAGTACTGTCCAATAGTTTTTCGTTATTTTCCTTTTCTAATCCGTGTCAGGTTGTGTATATAAAGCATTTCATATCTTCATTGTAATTTAAGCCATTCTAATATATCAGCATATAATTTTTCAGTTCCGAGAGATACCAAAATAAAAATGGAGAGGACAATGGGTCTGTCTGTTTTGGCTTTAGGGTTGATGTTTTTGGTCTTCAGTGCGTGCCCTTCAAATGGCGCCATAACATGTAATGATGCCCTAACGAGTTTGATTCCCTGCCAGTCCTTCTTGGTGGGTTCTGGCCCTGAACAACTGCCAAGCCACGATTGTTGTGTAGGCGCACAGAATGTTTTCAAACAGTCCGGTACCACTAAAACACGCAGGGCTCTTTGTCAATGTCTCAGACAATTTGCTGTAGAACATGGTGTTAAGCCTGAGAGAGCTAATTTGATCCCCCAAGCTTGCAAAGTTGACAATCCAATACCTATTGGCCCTCCTGTCGATTGCAGCACGTAATCTCTCTCTCTCTCTCTCTCTCTCTCTCTCTCTTTCTTTGGTCCGGGTTCCTTTTGCAAAAATTTTACATGCTGTTTTTTTAGTGCTTTGTGTGATCACATTCAATATACTATATTATTCTCAACATAGTATCAGAGATAAACACACAAATAACTAATGTAGGACAAGGTACTTGCATATGAACACATAATATAATCTAACAGATATAAAAGTGAAAATAGTTTAAATATTTTGTTTTGAAATGTTAATCAAAAAAGCAAAATACATTCCTAAAAAGAGTTACTAAACGAACCTGTTATTTGCGGGAGACCATTATATGTAGCCAAACTATTGATCTAAAAGTGTTGGAACCAATACAAATTTTGTTAAACCATTAACTCTTAAAATCATAACACAAACCATATGTAGATCCCAATAATAGACAACGGCCGGTGACCTAAGGAACACTTGGTTTACGCATGCATATATATATATATATATATATAGTCTTTTACTGTATAATGGATCACATCCAAATTTAATGAGCTTTAAAAATGTAGTTAAATGTTTGATAAAATTGTAGTTTATCCTTTAAAATTATAAGTTTTTTTTTAAAATGCACCTCCATACCTGCAATTTAAAAACACAATTTTATCAAACATCTGACCCAATTTATCTAGCATCCTAGTACTAGCTAATTCACTATGCAAGATCGATTTTACTGTAACCATTGACCCCAATGTGGACTGGAGCAAGTAATCTCTCTCATAGTTTGCATGTGAAAATATATGTGTACATTCTTGTTCTTGACGATCAGTTCGTTCTTTTAACTAATATGTTTTGCTTTGTTGCACGTGCAGAATCAATTGAGGCTCTCATGAGAGATGTGAGTGAAATAAACTTGGGGAAGAATGAGCAATTTATCCAATTTAATATATTGCGTTGATAAAATTATGGAGCTGGATTGTTTTCGATCGCTGTCTTAGATATGTATGAACAATAGCAATCGAAATGAATAAAATAATCGATCGACATATACATTTGGCCTGATGTTCACTCTACTTTTTTGAATAACCTCCATGTATATATAGAGTAAGAATACAGGAGATCGATGAACAAGTAGTAGATAATCCTACGCACCATTACGTTACTACATGAAAGTCTACAACGTATAAAGCAAGACACGCAGATTAAATGAATGAATCAGGGGACTCGACCACTTAATTACTTAGCATTATTTACATATATAAAAATCGCATTACTTAATCCTTCCATTAACCATGAACCGCCTCCTTTATATATATATATATAAACGGCGTCGTTTCATATTGGATTTTATACTCAGGGCGGCTGGAGCCTTTGGCGGATAAGGCGGCCGCTTAAGGCCCCCAATTAAAAAAAAGTATTCTTGAAAAAAAGGCCTTAATTACTATCAATACAATTTAATAAGGCCCCAAATTATGGTAAAAATAAATTTAAGAAATGCATTAAAATTAGAAAATGCTAAGAAGACATAGAAATCTCAAAAGTCTTGAAGGCCTTAATTACCAAAATTGAAGGCCTTATGTTAAGTACAACGTTTAAAGACAAAATATAATGAAAAAACAAAAATGCTAAGAAGATATGTGAAGTTTTAAAAGTCACGCATGAATGCCATAATTACCAAAATTGAATGCCTTAAGTTAAGTCCAGCATTCAAAGACAAAATACAATGAAAAATAAATAAATAATATGAAGATATGGAAAGTCTCAAAAGCAACGAACGCCTTAATTACCAAAATTGAAAGCCTTAAGTTAAGTCCAACGTTCAAAGATGAAATACGAGAAAAAAAAGAAAGAAAAAAAGAAGCTAAGAAGATGGAATGACTCTAAGTTTCCATTTCAAATCTTACTCTTTATAGGATCCTATCAAAAATCGGAGTCTTTATAAGTTTCCATTTTTTATTTCAATTTTCCTATTAAAGCCTTATTCGAATTTGAATTTCTCTCTTATTCTCTATTTTCGTTATTTCCCAATAACTTACTATTCAATTCACTAAAATCATTGCAGAAATTTTTATTTTCAGAACTAAAAGTTTTAACATAGACTTTACAAATAGAAGAAAGTGCTCCAATTGACAAATTAAATTATATAAAAAGACTTGATTCTTTTCATAATGTAAGTATCACTTATATGAAGATAAGTATGTTATTGATTTGACCTTTAGCCAGCAAGAATTATAAAACTTTTTGCTATGTAGCAGTTATTTTCCCGTGAGAGAGTGAAAAGTTAAAAATCTTGGCCGTTGAGAAGGAGGGAAGCACTATGCTTCCCTCCTCCTATGACGTTTTGTATTTGTGGTTTTAGCAATTGGTAAGGTGTTTTTATTTCCTAGGGTGATGTTGTCCTCTTGGAGAATAAGGTAGTGTTGTCTCGTCCTTTTCGGGGATGAAGATGTAGTTTTAATGTTTTCATTGTGGTTTTATTCGGAGAAGGACACCCAATCTGGGTCAAATGGTTTCACAGTCCTGGGTGAAACGTGTTTGGTCCAGTGTGGTCAAGTAGGTAGAGGAGAAGTTTGCTGGTTGCCAAGCAGGGCGGATAGTAGATCCGGTTCTAGGTGAAGATACTGGTGGAATAAACTGTGGCCCCTTACGGTGGTTGCACACAATGGCTTGCAGCAACGGCGGTAGGAGGATCAACCGCTACTAACAGTTGTTGGAGGGCCGGGCTTTGCGCTGGAAAAAGGGTATCCGGTTTGTTCCATAACTGGCACGGTTATAATTTCCTCCGCACCTGCCGCATGGATACCGCAGGTTTTTCTGGAACTGTTTTCTGTGGAGTATGTTCACCAATTTTTGTGGCATGCAGTCCCAAGATTGGACAAGTAGTCTTTTCTAAGGCTATTGATGCGGTTGGTAGCTTACAGGTGGCTTCAACCGTCTGTTTTTAACATGGTTTTGTACGTGTCCATGATATGGGAGATTTCCATTGTAGAGAGACAACCTGCTATGGGACATTTCAAAGGTGGAGATTTTTCCGGAGATTACCATAGTGATTTTTTCGATTCTGGTTTTGTGTTGCAGTATTCCGGCCATCTTCCATGTCGTCAGCGTGGTGTGTTTTTGGCTGTGCGATCTTCGTCACATGCTCTGTTGATGCCAAATCTGTTGCCGGATGTTTTTCTTTGGTTAGATTTGCAAGCTGCCTCTTTGATGCTCGAATATTATTAGATTTTTTTTTTTCGCTTTTTAGCGTAGATTATATCAGCACTCTTTTAATTTTAGTAATGGTGCGTATTTGGTAAGAGTGGCTTTTCATGTATGATCTTGTAATCTTTGAGTGTTTTTTTGGTAGTTTGCTCCCAAATCATAAATTAGTTCTGATTTTGTGTTTAGGGAGTCTTTGTACACCTTAACCGCTGTAATTGGACCTTTGGGTCCTCTTTTTAATGTATGCAGGTACGCTTTGTTCAAAAAAAGAGTATCGCTTATATAATATTATTAACAATATATGTTACTGTTTGTTTTGCATAAATAAGTTTTTTAAAATTAAAATTAATAAAATTCTACATAAGATCAACAATGTCACAAGAAAAATTAAATGAATTAGCCATATTATCAATTAAAGAGAAAATGTTAAAAAAAATCGAATCTAAAAACTTAATAAGTAATTTTGCATCCCAAAACGGCAAAAAGCGAGAATAATGAATTTTAAATAAAAATATAATTTTAAACTAAATAATATTTAAATGAAAAGTTGAATTTTATAATATTCAAAATAAAAAAAAAATATGGCAGTCATATATCGCAATTTTAATGGTGCCACGCGTCTCTGACGTTGAAATCCGTCAATTTTGAACGGAAAAATAGACGGAAGTACTATTTTCATCTTTTCCGATAACACAGATTCCACCTACAAAAAAATGAAAACTCAGGATGTAAAAAATGAAGTTTTTAAATCATAGGGGGTAAAAAGTTATTTATCCCAAGAAAATATATGCGAGATTAAGCTCAACAGATGACAACTAGCCTTGCAGTCCAGGATAGAAAGAAATAAATCAGTTTAGGCAAGACATATGAAGCACCACTCTGTTATGGAACTAACCGTGTGCTCCAAGTCAAATTACCAAGACTTGTGTGCTACTCAAGATACAATCTTCTGCAGGAAGGAAAGATCACACAACTGAATGGAAAGTCCAAGAATCAATTATACTAGAGAAAATCAAGCTGTCAATATTGTGCTACTATACTGTAATTGATACTGTCCAATAGTTTTTCGTTATTTTCCTTTTCTAATCCGTGTAAGGTTGTGTATATAAAGCATCTCATCTCTTCATTGTAATTTAAGCCATTCTAATATATCAGCATATAATTTTTCAATTCCAAGAGATACAAAAAAAAATGGAGAGGATGATGGGTCTATCTGTATTGGCTTTAGGGTTGATGTTTTTGGTCTTCAATGCGTGCCCTTCAAATGGCACCATAACATGTAATGATGCCTTAACGAGTTTGATAACGAGTTTGATTCCCTGCTAGTCCTTCTTGGTGGGTTCTGGCCCTGAATAATTGCCAAGCCATGACTGTTGTGTAGGTGCACAAAATGTTTTCAAATAGTCTGGAACCACTGAAACACGCAGGGCTCTTTGTCAATGTCTTAGAAAATTTGCTGTAGAACATGGTGTTAAGCCTGAGAGAGCTAATTTGATCCCCCAAGCTTGCAAAGTCGACAATCCAATACCTATTGGCCCTCTTGTCGATTGCAGCAAGTAATTTCTCTCTCTCTCTCTCTCTCTCTCTATATATATATATATATATACATAGATAGATGGATAGATATCTCTTTGGTCCGGGTTCCTTTTGCAAAAATTTTACATGCTATTTTTTGAGTGCTTTGTATGGTCACATTCAATATCCTATATTATTTTCAACATAGTATCAGAGACAAACACACAGATAACTAATGTAGGACAGGGTACTTGCATATGTACACATAATATAATCTAACAGATATAAAAGTGAAAATAGTTTAAACATTTTGTTTTCGATCACTGTCTTAGATATGTATGAACAATAGCAATCGAAATGAATAAAAAAATTCACAGTTTCTTTGCAATGCTCTCGACATAAATATTTGGCCTGATGTTCACTCTACTTTTTTGAATTGACCTCCATGTATATATAGAGTAAGAATGTAGGAGATCGATGAACAAGTACTAGATAATCCTACATACACACCATTACGTTACTACATGCAAATCTACAACGTAACGTACAAAGCAAGACACGCTGTTTAAACCAATGAATCTGGGGACTCAACCACTTAATTACTTAGCATTATTTACATGTATAAAAATTGCATTACTCTATCTTTAATTTCCATTCATGTGAGAGTCTCTACCACTATGCTTGGAATGGCGTTACAAAAAAAAAAAAAAGTGCATATTCTGTTAGAGTATATTTGAATTATCCTAGAGTTAGGGATTTGATCAATGAGCATTGTATTGCAGTCTAATCTTTATCAAAGGCAATACAATGCTCATCGATCAAATTCCTAACTTCAAGGTAATCCAAATATACTCCAACATATTCGAGCGGCCAATAATGCCAACATAAATAATAATAATAATAATAATAATTAAAAAAAAAGCACCGGCAAACTTTTTCGGTGCTTATTTGCTGGCATTAATTACCAAAATTGAAGACCTTAGGTCCTTAAGTTAAGTCCAAGTGTCCAACGTTCAAAGACAAAATAAAATGAAAAAAAAAATAAAAATAAATAAATGCTAAGATGATATAGAAAGTGTCAAAAGTCATGAAGATCTTAATTACCAAAATTAAAGGCCTTAAGTTAAGTCCAACGTTCAAAGGTAAAATAGAATTTTTTTTTTAAAAAAAAATGCTAAGAAGATATTGAAAGTCTCAAAAGTCATGAATGCTTTAATTACCAAAATTGAAGGCATTAAGTTATGTCCAACGTTCAAATCCTACTCTTTTTAAGATCCTACCAAAATCCTATATATACTCTTTATAAATTTCCGTTTTTTTTTTTTATCTCAATTTCCCTATTCAAGTCTTATTCGAATTTGAATTTCTCTCTTCTTCTCCATTTTCATTATTTTCCAATAACTACTATTCAATTCCTTAAAATCATTCCATAAATTTTTATTTTCAAAACTAAAATTTTTAACAGAAATTTTACAAATAGAAGAAAGTGCCCTAAGTGACAAATTAAATTATATAAAAAGACTTGATTCTTTTCTTAATGCAAGTATCGTTGATAGAATTTTATTAACAATGCTTGTTATAATTGCTTCTGCAGAAATAAGTTTTTTAAAATTAAAATTAATAAAATCATACCTAAGATCAACAATGTCACAATAAAGATTAAATGGTAGCCATATTATCAATTAAAAATGAAATGTTAAAAAAAAATAGAATATAAAAACTTAATAAGTAATTTTGCATCCCAAAAGACGAGAATAATGAATTTTAAATAAAATGTCTCACTTAAACTTCTCCCCTAAAGCCCCAAAATATATCGAGTCGGCCATGAGTCATATAGTACAGGCATATAGATAAGATATATAAGATATGCTATTTGATCTTAATGGCCTTTCTACAAGCAAGTAGTTATCTATAGAATAACTATATACAAGTTTTAATCTCCCATTCCTTATTGGCCTTTACATTTGACAACCATAAACTTGTAAAGTCCTCAAGTAAATTATAAGGAGATAGTAATATCAAATGAAAAATGCTTGTATAAGTATAGATTTTATTGCAATCTGTTAACAAACTAACGCTACAATTCACATGACACTGTCTCAAAATTAATTGTTTGTTAGTATCCCTAACAATTGACGTGATCATTAATCTTAGGGGTAATTACCTTTTCCCCTCAAGAACTACCAACTTTTGCGCAAAGCCCTCACAAACTACCAACTCGACCAAAATAGAATATTCAACTACCAAAGACAACCATTTTCCCCCTTCTGTCAGTCAAAGGGGTTAAAACAAATGGTCAACGTGTCACGTAACCGCCACATGCTGTTTTACCCTTATTTTCTTCCTATTTTCCCCCCATAAACTACCATCATCTTCCAACATGCCCCCACGAACTACCACCATCTTCCAACATACCCCCCCATGTAAAACGGCACGTGACGGTCATGTGACTCGTTGACCGTTTGTTTTAACCTTCTGACTGACGGAAGGGGGAAAATTGTTGTGTTTGGTAGTTGAATGCTCTATTTTGGTCGAGTTGTTAGTTTGTGGGGGCTTTGAGCAAAAGTTGGTAGTTCATGGGGAAAAAAGTAATTACTCCAAGATTTTTTTTTGAATTATAGCATTAAGTGTCATTATAGCCGCATTAAGTAGTGGTGAGATTTTTTTTAAAAAAATTATAATTAAAAACATCATAGCATTTAATTTTACACGCATTTTTAAACTTATAATAAAAAGTATGTTGAAGATGTCTTTAAATTCTGAAATGAATGAACATTGAGACTGAGTTGTGGCCAACAGGTTAAATGTGATATACTTAAATACAGGTGTTGTAAGTGCTGATGTCTTTGCTCGATATTGCCGTCTTCGTGGCTATAATGTGATATACATATGTGGAACTGACGAGTATGGAACAACAACAGAGACAAAGGCTTTGGGAGGAGAATTGTACCCGGCCCACAACAGATTTGTGACAAGTATGTTATTCATATATAGGAGCATGTTTTATGATTTCAGTTGAAGTTTTGGTTATTTAAGGTTTCCTTCCATTTGCATATCTAGAAACATAATATGTAACTGATTTACTGATGGTCACTGTGTACGTAGCATACGATCATAAAGAGGAGAATTTGTATAAAGATATACAAAATTTGTAATGATATTTTTTTTTGTCCTTTTGTTTTTCGGTGAGATTATGGCAAGACAAAATGGTCTTACTTTCACTTTAATTTTTGAAGATGTTACTGAGTTTCTTTTCAAGTCACTCATTCAGTATAATGTACTTTGAATACTATATTCTCCCAATAGAGCCTCTTTAGGTTGATACTGTTAGCAATATTCCCCTATTCCTCTTAAAAATCTTTGATCTTGGTTAATGGCTTCAATAATATGGTGGTAAATTGTATCTCCTAGAAAAGTGATCACTTTGTGTTTACTTTACAGATATCATGCAATTCATAAGGAAGTTTACAATTGGTTCAACATAAGTTTTGATGAATTTGGGCGCACATCGACTCCTCAACAAACCGATATTTGCGAAGGAATTTTCAAGACACTCATGAAAATTGGCTTTCTGAAAGCATGATACAAATAGGTACAAAATTCTGCTCAGATGCTATAATGGTTTTATGTGCTTGTAAAAGTTCTCATTTTCTTCTCTGGCTAACATTCTTTTTGTGTCAAACTAACAATACTCGATCCATGAGATAAAACACTTCACAACAATTACAATTATAATCCAAATATCTAAAAGCGCATTAAAAGTCTTCAAACTTAATAAATAATAATAATAAAAAAGTTTAAACATCAATATAAACCAAATTCTAATTCACCAAACACAAAATAAAACGTCTCACCAAGTCTCTGTGAGCTTGAACCATAAGAATCTCCATATTCTCAAATTACAAGGGTCTTGAACCATTGTATTACCTCTAAAAGTTTAATAAGATTTAATCTTACTATGAATTTTAATTAACATGATGTATAACAATATATTATACTTGAACAACAAATATATCAGATAAGTAAAGTATGCTCAATTTTCAAGTGTGTGCATAACATGGTAATAAGTTAGCTTTTTCCATAATACAATAACATTTTAAAAACACTTTCATGCACACAAGTAAAAGCCTATTATGAATAATAAACTTTATCATTCCCAACACCATTAATTTAAATTAACCTCGAAATAATTAATACATATATGCATCTCATTACAAAATATAGCTCGACTTGCACTATTCGTTTGACAAACACATGAGATTATAGTATTAAGATAACTCAAAAAGTTTCAGCAACCATTATTTCTTTGTGAAACATCATATTGAGGTAGTTTGAAAAAAAAAAATTCTGGTTAGCCAAATTTACTTAAATCGTGCCCATATACAAAATTTCAAAAATTTCTCTCTTTAATCAAACATACAATCAAACTTTTAAAGAGTAATGATCTTTTCTACACACCTAAGATCAAATCGCATAAAAGGAATTCGTGAATCTGTAGGCAAAGTTGAGTGCAGTGATCTATTTGTTAATTTTCCTTACTATATGGAGTTTTCAATCATGTTTTATACCTCAATAAATTAACATAAGAAGCCACTTAAAACATATAACGTCCAATTAAAGTGAAATGAGTATGAAAAGTAGCATTACTCAATGTTAATACCTAAGATCAAATCGTAAAATCCATAATGTTTCCTTAATAAATCTCCAATTTGAACCCAATGCCCTAGGTCAGATTAACTTAACGCATTAAATCACTAATTAAATTTCTCAATTTCATGTTTAAAGACTCAATTTGGAAGTACAATAATTAACTATATGAAATCCTTTAATTTCACCTAAAACCGAAATACTAAATGGCTTGTATTCTCAAATTCATCACATCTAATCTAAATTAAACAATCATGCAAGTAATTTGATTATCTAGTTACACAAGAAACCCTTAGTTTTGAAACAATTAAAGCCAAAAACCAAAATCCCCAATTTTCATGCATAAATGACCTTCAATTTTAAATTTTCTAAGATTTATTGGAAACCATTATAAATGAATGGTCCAACGTGTGATTCTAACAATTATTAACCCATTCATCAATTTCGATAAATTAAAGCTAAATCATAAAAGTCCCTAATTTTGCCCGATTGAAACCCTAATTTTTCCAATCTAAATTATCTAAAATTGACACTAAGATGGATAGATCGCGTCAAGAAACGTATTTCTATGCAATAAGTTGAAGAAAAACACATTTTTTTTTTATTTTTTTTTATTTTGCAGTGGATGTCCTCTACTATAGGGGCAAAGTAGACCGAACAACATAATAATGCTATGTGCAAGACTCCTATCTCCCCCTTATTTTCTTAAAGGTGATGTAGTTTTTAAATCACCATTGGATTTAGGATTGATCACTATTAAATTTTAATCCAATAGTGATTTTAAAAACCACACCACTTTTGGAGGGATAAGAAGAAGATATGAGTCTTACATATAACATTACTCTTGAACAAGAAGTTGGAGTCTCGGCCCTTGTCTAAAATTGGCCGATTTATAATGTTTCAACCTAATGAGAGCAAAATTCTCTCATTCTCTGGCGTCAAAATTGAAATAAGAAATAGACAGCAAAATTCAGTGAGCTTAGAATCATCATCAAAATTGAAATAAACAATCTACCAATATTATATTACCTGTTAATGTTAGGGTCAAGTTGTAGTTTTAAGAAGCTTCTTTCTGACCAAATGAAGCTCAGTTACAACATCTTTCATGCTCATCCGTTCTCCTGGTTGTTCAACAGAACAAGTAACTCCAATCCCAAACATCAAAATCAAACACTCTTGGATTCTGCTTCTTCTAGTGCTGTTATTATTACCAGTACTATTCATGGCTATCTCTTCTTCTCGTCTAATGTTGCTGCTGTTATTATGAGTTCTGTTCATGGTTGTCTCTTCTTCTCTTCCCTGAAAAAGAATTGGATCCGCAATCTCGACAACTCGTTTAGGCAAAGCTTGTTGGACAAAGGAATGTAGATTTAGAGTGCCTTGCTGGAACATGTCATCGGTGGGTCTTTTTCCAGTAAACATTTCTAATAAGAGGATCCCATAGCTATATACATCTCCATAGGACGACACCTCATTTCCCATACCATACTCTGCAAGTCAACATATATATGATAAATTGTAATATGACTATAACTAATGCTAAGAAATTAATTATGCTATGATACTTTCTATGTGATGAAACCAGAAAATAAAATATCACAATACTAAATTTTTTATTATGAAGAAAATGTATAATAAAATTGTCTGATCCTCTTCAAACTTTGACATGTTCTTAGAAGAAAAAAGACTATAACTGAGGAATGATAAAGAGTATTCACCCGGAGCCGCATAACCAATAGTTCCTCTTACGCCAATAGAGCTCGACTGATTGGTTGAAGAGTTATGGCCAGCTTCGGGAGAGAATCTCGCTAACCCAAAGTCTCCAACATGTCCAATCATTTCATCGTCCAGAAGAACATTGCTTGGCTTGATGTCGCAGTGCAGGATTGGTGTTTGGCAATGATAATGGAGATATTCCAATGCACTCGCAACATCAATGGCGATATTCAATCTTTGATAAAGATTCAGATTCCTCTGCTCCTGGGGCGCCTCATCCGCTGTAGTAGTCGGATGCAACCAATCCGCAAGGCTGCCATTGACCATGAATTCATAAACTAGAGCTTTGAAACCATTACCCCGATAATCAACACCTGAACAAACTGTGAGTATCTTTACAAGATTTCGATGCCTGATGTTTCTCAAGGCCTCACACTCAATAAGAAAGCTTTTGGAAGCTCCACGTCGCATAAGGTTGAGCACCTTGACAGCAATTGTCATTCGACCATCATCAGTGATTCCTTTATACACGGATCCAAAACTACCCACACCAAGTAAATTTGTGGAGGAGAACCCATCGGTGGCTTTTAGTAGACTTTGGTATGACAAATTTAAAAGCAAATTTCCTGAAGAACTTAAAGTGGGTTCTTTTCTTTTCCTTCTTAACCAACAAACAAATAAAAAAGACAGCACAAAAATTACTCCTAGAAGCCCGCAAACTATGGAGATAATTAATTTCATGGTCAAGGTCACTTTTGTCTTGTTGGACTTTCCAAAGTTGCATTTTGGCAAGTTTATCTCTGATATTCCCCCGCAAAGCTTACTATTTCCTACAACTGAAATTGCGCTTGAATTCTTGAAAATGCCATCTATTGGCACCATACCCTTAAAATTGTTGTAATATAGATTCAAAAGTTGCAGTGAGTTGAAACCAACAAAAAAATTTGGAATTTTTCCTGATAAATTGTTTCGAGAAAGATCTAATTCTTGTAGTCCTCTCAAAGAACCAAAACTTGATGGAATGGTCCCTTGTAAGAAGTTTCCTTGCATGTCTAAAAACTCCAGCCTAATACAACTTCCAAGACTCCCTGGAATTTCACCAGTTAACATGTTTTCTGAAATACCAAATTCACCTAGATTTTTCAGATTTCCAACTTCCATGGGAAGGGGACCAGTGAAACGGTTACCAGACAAATAGAGACCGATTGACAAGGATGAGAGACCAAAGACCTGGGGAGGTATGGTACCACTGAGAATGTTTTTAGAAAGACTTAAGTAGAGCAAAGATTGACAATTTCCTAGACTTGAAGGAATGCTTCCATGAAGACTATTATACCTTAAAGATAGTCTGAGTAACATACTCAGATTTCCAAGAGAGTGCGGGATGTTGCCAAAGAAGTTGTTTGTGTTAAGAAACATTGATTGTAGTCTCTGAAGCTTTCCAATATCAACGGGAATTTCACCTGAAAGTCTGTTATTCCGCATGTGGAGTGTCTCTAAGTTGATGAGATTCACAATCCCACTCGGAATCGTTCCAACTATATTATTTTCACTTACTTCCAATGTTTCAAGAGTAGATGACAAGTTACAGATGCATTCAGGCAAGAGTCCACCAAAATTGTTGGCGTTTATGACCAACAGCTCTAAGCTAGTGGCATTGGTCAAAGAGCAGAGAAAACTTAAGTCATCAGCTCCCCGACTTCCTAGGTGGTTGCAGCTAATGCTAAAAAATTGAAGCCTATGCAACTTTTCGAAGGAAGGCATGTTTCCGGTAAATTTGTTCCTTCCAAAATTAAGTTTTTCCAGATTTGAGGCATTGGATATTGAAGGAGGAATGGAGCCTGCATTAAATTTGTTACCGGAAACAAAGAAGGTTTGGAGATTTGGAAGGGTTATCCCCAAGTCGCACGGAAGACTCCCTTGGATTTGATTAACTCCCACATCAAGAATTGTAATGGAAGAGAGATTGAAGATTGATGGAGGGATGGTGCCAGAAAGCTGATTAGAAAAAAAAGAAATAGCTGTAAGGTTCATAAGTTGGCCTAGAACACTAGGAATACTCCCACCTATATAATTTGAGGGTAAATAAAGGTATTCAAGTGACGATAAGTTGCCAAGAGATGGAGGGATACTTCCTGTTAGTAGGTTGTGGTCGACAGCAAACAATTTGAGCTTTGACAAGGAGCCAACCTCAATAGGAATTTCCCCAGCCAGCTGATTAAAATCAAGTCTGATAAATTTGAGGTTAGAGCACCACGATACATTTGTAGGAATTTTGCCACCTATTGAATTATCAGCCAAATGTAGTATCTCTAATCTATGCAAACGGCCTATTTCTGGAGGGATTTGATGAGTGAAGCTATTGTTTGAGAGATGTAGAAGCCTTAGAAAGCTCAAATTTCCAATGAAAGGCGATATAGATCCCACGAGTTTCTGAGATGGCAGGCGCAACTCCCTGACCCTCTGGTGCCGGCGACCACATATAACACCATGCCACTGGCAAAAGTGGGTGGTGTCATTCCATGAGCTCAAAACCATGAAAGGATCATCGCCTATTTTGGCCTTGAATTCAAGCAAGGCTTGTCGGTCTGTCTCATTCCGGCCAATGCCATAGCCATAGACCGAAACGATTGTTAGGATGCAAAGGGCTGAACAAGAGACTGCAGGACTTAAGGGGGGAAGCCCCATGGTTGGTTTGCTTTCGTTGCTACTTCTTGATGTCTCTCAAGAAACAAAAAAAAAAAAAAAAAAAAATGGTTTGAGGGAAATCCGGTACGTGGGCTAAAGAAATGGACTCTTCTCAAAATTTATCTTGTTTCTCCTTCCCTCTTTTTCTTTTTTCCCTCTCATTTCCTTTTCATTTTTCTCTCCTCTTGTCGGGGTAGTATGGGCCAGCTTCCGCGCACCACGCTGGCTCTGGTCAAAAAGCAAAATGCTTGTAATTTTATATTAAATTAATGTAACAAGATCAGTACTCAATCGAATCATGTGGAAGTTTTTTTTCCACATTTTTTATTTTTTATATTTTCAGATACTTTTATTTGTAATTGCTGAGCATTGGACATTGCATTAATCTACCCAACTTGGACTTTTAGAAAGTTGGCCAAAGTCATAATGCCATGTTACAACAAGAGAAAAAAAAGCATTGCTTTTGGCAAAGTCATAATGCCATGTCCAATTTCTATAATGCCATGTTACAACAAGATAGAAAAAAATCATTACAACATTTTTCATTTGTTAATTTCTTTAGTTTTTACGGTCCTAGCTTTTGTCCTCTAGAAATTCTTTTTACTATTATAATTGTTTTAATTATTATTATTAAGATATCATGTTTCACGATGGCTAGTTTTGCCAAAAGCAATGCTTTTTTTTTTTTTAACCTACATTCATTTGTTTCGTCTTTAAGGACGTCCTAGCTTCTGCCTCGGAATTATTGGATCCTCTATCCAACACAAGCTTAGTTATGGTGAAGTCGTGCGGACCGGGTAAGCTTGCAGAAATAGGTTTTTCAAAACCCACAAACCTGCACTGCCCAAGGGCGAGTAAGAGATATCTTGATGTGGATTTTTATTTCGATATTTCATATTTGAATATAAGCATTGATTATTGTATGCAAATTTTGTTGGGTACTTTTGTTTTGACTACTGCCTCCTCGATTGGCCGGTGGGTTTGATGCAGTGAGTTTATCCGTAATCTGTGTATGTTGTGTTTGCATAGAAAAAAATAAAATAAAATTGTATTTGTGTATGATTTTTGCATGGTTGTTAAATAATATTTTTAAGAATCCTAATGGGAATTATGTATTAAATATTTGTTTATGTTGGGAATAAATCTCATCGTAGGTCCCACTCAATCACATATACATGATAATCCTGTTATTATATAGAGGAAGATAACTTAGAATCATCTCTTTATGGAAACACATCAGGTCTCATTCTCAAATTCATCACATCAAATCTAAATTAAACGTACATTCATGCAAGCAATTAATTAGACATCTAGTTACACAAGAAACCCTCAATTTGAAACAAATAAAGCTAAGAACCAAAATCCCTAGTTTTCATACAAAAATGACCTTCAATCTTAAATTTTGTCGTAAATCATTATAAATGAATGGTCCAACATGTCATTTCTAACGTTTATTTACATAACCCAACCATCAATTTTGGTGAATTAAAGCCGAATCATAAATGTCCCTAACTTTGGCCTATTGAAACCCCAACTTTAAAATTTCTTTAATTCACTACAATACAATCTAAATTATCTAAAATTGACACTAAAGATGGATAGATCACGTCAAGAACATATTTCTATGCAATCAAGGGAAGTAAAAGCAAAAAAAAATTGGCAGTGGCTGAACTTTTTTTTAGGGTCAAAGTAGACTAAACAACTTGTTCGAGTCTCGATCCTTGTCTAGAATTGGCCGATTTATAGTGTGTAAACCTAAGGAGAGCAAAATGCTCTCATTCTGTGGCGTCAAAATTGAAATAAGCAATAAAAAGAAAAATGCAATGAGCATATGATCATCCTCAAATGGTACTATTGGACACCTCATCAATGTGCTTAACCAAGCTACGTACTAAGCTACCAATATTACGTGATGATGTTATGGTGTACTTGTACTTCGGACGTCTCCATGCCTTGTAGTTTCAAGAAGCTTTTTCTTGGTCGAAGAAGCTCAGTTACAACATCTTTAACGTTCATCCGTTCTTCGAATTGTTCAACAGAACAAGCGAGGTCGGAGGGAGGGGGGGCCGGTATAGGACTATAGGCCATTGCCTCCCCCCTTAACTCTTAAGAAGAAAAAAAAAATTATAAAGTTTTTTGCCTATCCCTTGCAAGAAATTTCTTTTGCCCCTTGGCCCCTTCCCTTTTATCATCTCTAGAACTGGCTTCATCTCATCTGAAACGATAGATTCATTGTCAAGACTTTTTCCTTTAATATTTCACACATAGCAACGGACATGTCTGAGAAGGGTAACAATAGAATGAGCTTTACAAAGTTGCAAAGATTTTGTTCAAAGTAAATGAAAGGGGTTTAGTAAAGCAGTGCATTGGAAGAAGACAAGTATGGACTTAAGGAGTCACACACCGGGCAAAGCTCGGTTTCCTAACGATGCGTGGCAAAGGTAACATAAAATGGGGATTCATTTCAATATAGGTAGATAGCATTAGAAATGTCTAAAAAATATGCGTGATCATTTGTTTTGTGTTGCGTTTAGCAGAATGTGTTTTGTGTAGAATATAATGTGTTTTGTATAACAGTTAATGGGCTATTTGTTTGTTAGAGTGAGATATTCTAACCAAAGGAGCAAGACAATGTTAGCTTCAAGAGCTATATCATCCAAGTAAAGCATTGTGAGAACGTCAAGAAGCACACAATTCATTCAACTGATATTTCTCAATTTCAGTATAGAAATTGAGACCTTTTATTATTTTTTATTTTCTGAATCTTTGGCCAATGATTGTTTTTACTTTTGTTTTTTTATACCAAAAAACTTTCTTTTCAATTTTCCTTATTGATTTTTAAATTGAAGGGGCTAATAAAAAAATAAAAATTGGGTTAGCTTTAATTTACTTAAAATTTGGCTATATATATATTTTGGTTGTTTCACGTATCTAACATATAATAATTAGTGACATTGAATGATTGGCATGAAACTTTAAAATCATACCATTGCTTGCGATTTGGATTTAAAACTTATTTGCTAAAGTTTTAAAAATATAGTTAAATATTTAATAAAATAGCAATTTAATCTTTAAAATTAAACCATTATTTGCGATTTGAAAAATGTGATTTTTCCTACGTTTTCAAACTGTAATTTCTTTTTTTTTTTAAAAAAAAAAAAAAGAAAAAAAAAAAGAGGGAAATTCTCAAACGTGACACTTTTACGATTTTGTTTAAAAATACATGTTTAGCTTGTAATATCGCGGAGCCAAATGCAGTTTAAGTGAACTAACCCTTTCAGAAGCACAAGGCACAATTGAAATCGGCAATGTTAACCAAAATGAAGAAATAAGATCATTTCAAGAAACCGAAAAGTAAACAGAAAGGAAAAATATATGCAATAAGTCTATTATCCACATCACGTGAAACTTTTAAAGTCCTCAATATCTACATAGTCTCAAAGAGGTAGCTCAATCGATTGGAGACCACGCTTCATGAAGCGGAGGTCACTAGTTCGAATCTCCTCCCCCCTCCCCCCCTCTTGTGTGCACATGTCAAAATATATATATATATATCCACATAAATTAAAGTCCACAACAAGTTTATTATCGTCTGAATTTGAGAAAATTTGCAGTGGCTTTTTGTGGTAATCTTAAATAAGTGGGATTTTCTAAGAATATATGGATTTATTTTTAGACTTTCAATTTGTAATTACTTTTATCATGATTGATGGCCTTAATTAGAAACTATTTATTAAATTTTTACCATATTAGAGTCTTAAAATTTGTTTTTGAAATAGCATTTATTGTACAATTATTAAGTGGGAGCCTTAATTAAAATGTATTTTATTAAATTTTTACCATATTAGAGCCTTAAAATATTTTTTTGAGCCTTAATTTTTTTTTTAATAAATATATTTATTGTATAATTATTAATTGGGGCCTTATTCAACTGGCCGGGTGATAATTATATTTACTATATAATTATATCTATTTATTGTACTATAATTATATTTATTGTGTCATTATTAATTCCTGAGGATTGGCTGATCAAAACCAAGAGCAGAAAAGCCAACGCCAATGGAAGGGATTTCATCGTCACGATTTTGAAATTTCTTTATATGCCTATGCCCTATATATTACCGTTAGAAGCTTAGACCTGTATGTGCTCACTCTCCTATGCCCTAGATATATATATATTACCGTTAGAGCCTTACTCCAGGACGTGTAGATTTTGTTCGGAGGAATTTAAGGAGTTGGATTTGGCATTAAATATATCAAACTTAAGATTCTTTTGTAAATTTATAATTCTCTTTATATAAAAAAGATTGAAGTCGGTAGATTCAAATATATATATATATTTGCTTAATTGTCGCCATTTAATGGATCTTCATATATTAATATAATATATATTTTATATTAAGAGAATTAGATATTTACAAAAGAATCTTAAATTTGATATATATATATATATATATATATATATATATATATATATATTCAATGTGAAATCTAGCTCCTTAAATTCCTCTGAACAAAATCTACACCTTCTGATCAATCCATGATTTGATTTGGTTCTAACCCTACTAGGGCATAGGAGAAGGAGAGTTAGTATATATATATATAGGCTCTGTGTGTACCCTAGGCATTATAAAGAAATTTAAAATCATGAAGATGAAGAAATCTCTTCCATTGGCCATGGTTTTTCTGCTCTTGGTTTTCAGCCAATTCTCAGGAATATTGGTGCGTGCTGATTTGGTTGACGACACATGTGAGAAAACCTACAATCCTATCTTTTGCACGTCAACTTTAAGGTCGGACCCCCGTAGCGCTAGCGCCAACGCGAAAGGCCGTGCCTGAATCATGTTACAAGTTGTGCAAACCAACACAAATGAAACCTATGAACAAGTGAATAAATTGCTTGGGAATGCAAGTGATCCAGTTCTCAAGGATATGCTCACTCTTTGTGATCTTGACTATGGGAATAACGTTATCAGTAGTTGTTCGGATGCTTTCGAAAAGTTCGATATCGGCCTTTACCTCGAAGCTCAAGGTGATATGGACAACGTAGTCGAGAGTGCATATACTTGTGAGAAGTCCTTCAATTGTGAAGTGGCCTTCACTAATAGATACAAGATTCACACTACATTCAGCTCTGTTCCCTGCCAACCACGGCCATCGCCGTTAACCAATATGAATAATCTTGTTTACACCCTTTCCTGAATAGCCGAAGACGTTATTGCTAAGTATACCATTAATTAGGTTTTGATTTTTTTAATTATGTTTAATCCTATTTTCAATGAATAAGATAATATCATCCATTAATTATTCCAAATCGAAAGGAATAAGAGAATATCTTCCTTGTCGTTTGTCCCTCTATCTCTCTTTTTTTTTTTTTCTTTTTTCTTTTTTTTGTGTGTGTGTGATTGAGTATTTGAGTGATGATAATATAAGGGATAATTGCACCGTTGGTCCCTGTGGTATACCATAATTATTTTTCACTCCCTATGGTTTAAAATGTTCATGGGAGGTCCTCGTGATATGCAATAATTACAAATTGATCCCTGGCGTCAAATTCTGTTAAAATTTTTAACAGATTCCGTCAAATGCCACGTCAGCGCCACGTGTCGCCAATAAGATGGCGACACGTGTCTATCGTAATAAAAAAATATAAATTTATTAAAAAATAAATAAAAATACTTATTTTTTTATAAAAAAAAAATTCAAAAAAAAAAACAAAAAAAAAAAAGCTGAAGGGGTTGCCCAGCCACCCCTTTGGGGTGGCCTGGCCGCCCCCAGCCACTGGGGGTGGCCGCGCGCCACCCCCAGTGGCTGCAGGGGGTGGCGCGCGGCCACCCCCAGTGGCCGGGGGTGGCGCGCGGCCACCCCCAAGGCCCAGGGGTGGCCTTCGGGCCACCCCTAGATCTTCTAAGGGTGGCCCGATGGCCACCCCCGGCCACTGGGGTGGCCGCGCGCTACCCCAGGTGGCCTCTGGGGGTGGCCATCGGGCCACCCTTAGAAGATCTAGGGGTGGCCCGAAGGCCACCCCCAATGGCCTTGGGGGTGGCTGCGCACCACCCCCGGCCACTGGGGGTGGCCGCGCGCCACCCCCGGCGGCCTCTGGGGGTGGCGCACGGCCACCCCCATGGGCTGGGGGTGGCAAAAGGGGTGGCCAGGCCACCCCCTTTCCCCATTTTTTTTTTTTTTTTTTTTTAAAAAAAAAAAAATAAGTATTTTTTATTTATTTTTTAATAAATTTATATTATTTTATTAAAATTAGACATGTCAGCGCCACGTGTCACCAATAAGATGACGACACGTGGCGCTGATGTGGCATTTGACGGAATCTGTTAAAAATTTTAACAGAATTTGACGCCAGGGATCGATTTGTAATTATTGCATATCACGAGGACTTCTCATGAACTTTTTAAACTATAGGGAGTGAAAAATAATTATGGTATATCACAGGGACCAACGGTGCAATTATCCCATAATATAATAACAATAAAACATGTTTCCTTTACTAAACTTCCTTTTCTCTAGGATTGAATTTCAATACCCTATTTTGTTCTTCTCCCATGCACTAATCTATTAACCATGATTACCTGATCAAAGGTTTGAGAGAAACTAATTAGGGGTAATTACCTTTTCCTCCCATGAACTACCAAAAAATGCGCGATGCCCTCATGAACTACCAACTCAACCAAAATAGAGTATTCAACTACCAAAGACAACCATGTTCCCCCCTTCCGTCAGTTAGAGAGGTTAAAAGAAACAGTCAATGGGTCATGTGCCGTTTTACATGGGGGCATGTTGGAAGATAGTGGTAGTTCATTGGGGGGAAAGAGGAAGATGGTAGTAATTCATGGGGGGGAAAGAGGAAAAAAAAATGAAGCTAAAATGGTGTGTGACGGTCACGTGACCCGTTGACCGTTTGTTTTAACCCCTTTGACTGACGGAAGGGGGGAAAAAGGTTGTCTTTGGTAGTTGAATGCTCTATTTTGGCCGAGTTGGTAGTTCATTGGGGCATCGTGCATTTTTTGGTAGTTCATGGGAGGAAAAGGTAATTACCCCTTAATCTTATTTAACAAAGTAGAAGAAGCTAACTGTTTGATGGAGGACCATAAGGCCGTGTGGATTGATATGGGTTTATGTGTCTTATTTTCAGATTACTTGAGTAGCACGTATTTTTTCTTTATTATATTATGTTAGCCTTCTTATGTTTTGTTCAATAATGGGCTTGGCCCTAGAGTTTATGTAGGGTAGAGATCTTATATAAAATTGTTTTGTAATAAGAGGAGACAAGAATTATTTTAATAAAAATTGACTGGCGGCTAGTTCACTACAGATATGAGACTTTTCTAGGTTTTGTGTGTGTGTTTTGGTTGTTTGTGTGTCAAAGCTTAGAGTTCCAGTTAGATAATTGTGTGACTTCATAGGGCTACTGCATCAATTGGTATCATAGAACTTTGAGTCCTACCCACCATGAGCAACTGGAGTAGCAAACAACAGAATACCCCGTTGACTTCTCCACACCAACAAGATGCCTTCCACGAAGCTTTGGAACACCTGCGCAATCTGCAACTTAAGGAAAATGCGACGCAGCAGCGACTGGATGTGGTATGTAGTCACATGTTCAACAAACCCGAGAGTTCGAGGGAGAAGAACAAGGAGTGTGTGCCGAATAACGACCAGCGCAAGGAGAAAATGATATGGACGGACACTGTTACTGGGAACTATGTCCCCTTATTGCACCATACGTCTTTCACTGGCCCACAATTTACACAGCATACTCAGATGCCGAACGGTGGATACCACGCCCGATGTGAAGGTTCTCCTTTTCTCGATTGGACAGAGCGTGTGGTGTCCCTGCTGGATGATGCCGCTAGGAGGTTTCGAGTTGACGTTCCTAACTACCATGGGAATTTCAAGCCACACACTTTTCAAGACTAGATTACCTCTCTTGAGGATTAGTTCAATTGGTCGGGCTTGTCGTTTGATAGACAAATGCATTTTGCCAAGATGAAATTAAAAGGGTAGGCTCGTGTGTGGTGGCACAGCTTGGAAGAGAGGTTGCATCGACTCAAACAACCGCCTATCACTGCTTGGGACAAAATGAAGATGAAGTTGCAGGAAAACTATCTCCCACTAGACTACGAGGACTCCTTGTTTAAGGAGTTAATCCTACTGCGGCAGGGCTCTACGACCGTGGATGAGTACGCCAACAGGTTTCACAAGTTGAGCATACAGAGTCAAATTGCTGAAACTGAACGGCAAACATTGGCTTAGTTCAAGGCTGGTTTTCGAGACGATATCCGTAAAGAACTCCTTACTGTGCCTCTCATGAGCGTGGAAGAAGCCTATCAATTTGCTGTTTGTTTGGAACGACAACGACTGGCGGTGGCACCGTGGCATTTTCACACTGGTTGAGGAAGTTCAGCACCCATGGGCCCTGATAAGCCTCCTGTCAGGCTGACCATGGGCAACCACCAAGAACAGTCCCATTCCCGTCCTTCCGAGTGGAACTCGTTTGACGACCGAAGACCCAAAGAACCTATGGACGTCTGAGGTGACAAGGCACGGGATGAGTGTTTCAAGTACGGTGGAAAGGGTCATTACGGAGTGGTGTGTCCCACTAATGACAAAAAGTTTACCTTGGTTTGTAGGGAAGAACTCTCTTACCAGGAACATGGCGTGACTCAAGACCTCGAGGAGGCCGAGCATGAAGAAGAGCTCCTGGAAAGTTCTACGTTGCCACTTTGTGTGATTCGATGAATTTTGGCAGGGCAATGGAAGGAAGACAAGGCAGAGGAGGATTGGCTTCACACCAACATCTTCCATACTCGGGTTGAACATCATGGAAAATCTGTAAATGTCATCATTGATATTGGCAGTGGCATAAACGTGGCTTCCCACGAGACAGTTCAAAATCTGAAGCTACCTCTCGAAAAACACCCTCAACCATACAAGCTTAGTTGGGTCAACGATACCTCCATTCTAGTGAAGAGTCGTTGCTTGATTTCCTTCTTGTTGGGTAAGAACTACAAGGATGCCGTGTGGTGCGACGTCATACCTATGAAGGCCTACCACCTCCTCTTGGGATGCCTGTGGCTCTTCGACAAAAAGGTGCAGTATGATGGGTGCCGAAACACTTATTCCTTCAACTTTGAGGGACGCCGATTGACACTTCAGTCAATGAAACTCCAGGATTTTGATCCACCTCGTGACAATAGCAGAATTATCACGATGTGAAGGTTTATGGAAACATGCCACGAGCAAGAGGTTGTCCTTGCTGTGATCGCCCGCCCTACGGTTGTGGACTCTGCCACGACTCCTCCCGTTGAAATCCAGGCTGTCCTCGATGAATTCCGTGACGCTACCCTGATCTCTCCCTCCCATGAGGTCCATCCATCATATGATTGACTTGGTCATGAGCTCATCACTGCCCAATCTCCTAGCTTACCGCATGAGCCCTACCGAGCACCAAGAATTACAACGCCAAGTCACCGAGTTGCTGGAACATGGGTCTATCAGAGGGAGTTTGAGCCCTTGTGTCGTACCTGCACTATTAATTCCTAAGAAGGATGTGAGTTGGCATATGTGTGTGGACAGCCGAGCTATTAACAAGATCACTATCAAGTACCAGTTTCCCATTCCACGTCTTGATGATATGTTGGACGTCTTGCACGGTACCACTATCTTTTCCAAGGTCGATTTGCATAGTGGCTATCATCAAATTCGTCTTCGCCCCGAAGATGAATGGAAGACGGCGTTCAAGACACGCGATGGTCTCTTTGAGTGGTTGGTTATGCCCTTCAACCTCACAAATGCGCTGAGCACCTTCATACGGGTCATGACACAGCTTTTGTGGCCGTTCATCTACAAGTTTGTCATTGTGTACCTTGATGACGTTTTTATTTTTAGCCGGACTTTGGAGGAGCATGTCGACCATCTTGCCCAGGTATTACGCACCCTCCGTTTTGAGAGTTTTTTTACTAACCTCAAAAAATGCTCTTTCGCCCAATCCAGTGTCATATTTTTGGGGTTTCTTGTTTCCTCTAATGGTGTTTCCGTTGACTCCAAGAAGGTGTGGTCCATCTTGGAGTGGCTAACTCCTAAGAACATCCATAACGCCATAGCTTTCACGGCTTGGCATCATTTTATCGGCGGTTTATTAGGGGCTTCAGTGCAATCATGGCCCTAATCACCGAATGCACCAAAAAGGGAGTGTTCCTCTGCTGCTACCAAGGCATTCCAGAAAATCAAACTTCTCCCCACCGATGCTCATGTCCTGCGCATGCCTGATTTCACGCTTCCATTCGAAGTGGCCTGTGATGCTTCTCATTCTGGTATTGGGGTTGTTCTCAGTCAGCAAGGCCATCCCATCGCCCTTTTCAGCAAGAAACTTACTGAAGCAAAGAGTCGGTATTCCACCTACGAGCTGGTGCTATACGCCATGGTTCAAACCGTTAAGCATTGGCGCCACTACCTGATTCACACTGAATTTGTGCTATTTACTGATCACGACTCTCTTCGGCATCTTAACTCCCAAAAGAAGCTCAATTCCAAACATGCTCGCTGGTTTGATTACCTCCAACAGTTCACCTTTGTGCTTAAACACAAAGCAGGAGTTGAAAATTGCGTCGCGGATGCACTTAGCCGCAAGTCCCTGCTCCTTCAACATTTATTAGTAGGGGTGCCCTATTTTGCCAACTTGCTTGCCACTTATACGAATGATTCGGATTTTGGCGCTTTATACATGCAGTTGCGCTCCCAGACTCGACCTTGTGCTAATGAGTTCAGTCTCTCGGATGGGTATCTATTCAAAGGAACTCGGTTGTGCATTCCTCGGTCTTCCCTTCATGAGTTTGTGATCCTTGAGCTCCACTCCGGCGGCCTTGCGGGTCATTTTGGTCGGGATAAAATACTCAGTCTTGTGGATGATAGTTTTTTTTTGGCCTTATCTTCCCTGTGATGTTGTCACGGTCATCAAGCACTGCAGGACCTGTCATCTTGCCAAGGGTAGCAAGACCAATGTTGGTCTGTATACGCCCCTTCCTATTTTGCATCACCCTTGGTAAGATCTTAGTATGGATTTTGTTTTCGGATTGCCGAAGACCGTACGGGGCCATGACTCTTTCTGTGTGGTTGTTGACAGATTTTCCAAGATGGCTCACTACCTCCCTTATGCTAAGACTTTCGATGCTTCTCGGGTGGCTGCCTTGTTTTTTGTTGAGATTGTACGTCAAATTTGTGAGCTATTTCTGGAAAACACTTTGGTAAAAAATGGGTACTCAACTCAAATTTCAAGTGCTTTTCACCCTCAGACTGATGGCCAAACAGAAGTCGTTAACAGGAGCCTTGGTAACTTGCTGCGTTGTTTGATCACTGATCAACACACCACATGGGATTTGCTATCGCCTCACGCCGAATTTGCATATAACAGCTTAGTCAATAACAGTACGGGTCTTTCCCCATTCGAGATCGTCACAAGGCGGTGGCCCAAGGTCCCCTTGGACCTCACTCCTTTACCCCCTGCATTCTCCTTCTAGCCAGGGAGCCATTGAGTTTGCCCAACATGTTCAGAGCATCCACATGGAAGTCCGTCGCAGATTGGTTATGAGTGCTAAGAACTATAAGCAACATGTTGACCCTCATCGCCAACATGTGTCCTTTGAGGTTGGTGACTTTGTTCTGGTGCGCCTTTGTCCCGAACGTTTTCCCCGTGGGTCTTTCCACAAACTCCACCATATGCGAGTTGGACCCTTCAAGATACTCAAACGATTGGGTGTCAATGCTAATCAGCTCTCCCTTCCGGGCACTCTAACTATTAGCCCCGTCTTTAATGTGGAAGACCTCATTGCTTACCCGGGAGATCCTGCAGAGATTGCTCCTACTACAGATGCTCCAAGTCCTATTGCTCTCCTCCCTACAGCTGCACCACCCCGTGATAAGAATGACGCCATTCTGGATGATCAAATTGTTTCTACACGCAGGGGCGGCTATCAAAAGTTTTTGGTTCGTTGAAAGAACCACCCCTCATCGGATGACAGTTGGATTAAGATTGAAGAAGTCCAGCGTCTTGATCCGGATCTCTATGATGCGTACGTGACCCTCCACTCATCGGAGTCGAGTTCTCTTCCAAGAGAGGGGAATTGATGGAGGACCATAAGGTCGTGTGGATTAATATGGGTTGATGTGTCTTATTTTCAGAATTTTTTTCTTTATTATATTATGTTAGCTGTCTTATGTTTTGTTCAATAATGGGCTTGAACCTAGAGTTTATGTAGGGTAGAGAGCTTATATAAAGCTGTTTTGTAATAAGAGGAGACACGAATTGTTTTAATAAAAATTGCATGGCGGCTAGTTCACTACATAGATGAGACTTCTCTAGGTTTTGTGTGTGTGTTTTGGTTGTTTGTGTGTCAAAGCTTAGAGTTCCAGTTAGATAATTGTGTCACTTCATAGGGCTGCTGCATCACCGGTAGATTTGTCTATGTTAATTGTGTATAACCATCTCTTGTATAAAATTTTTTTTTCCCTTGAAAACTTGTAAAGTACATTAAAAGAAGGAGAAGAAAGTTGCATCATTAACAATTTTAAACCAAATTATAGAAAATGAATTATTTGAAATTACATTTTTAAAAATTAAGATTTGAAAATGTTGAAAATTTATTTTTTTCAAAAGGACTCGCAAGTAAAAATGATGTTTTTTTTTTTAAAAAACACATAATTTTAAAAGCTAAACTACAATTTGCTAAACGCTTAACTACATTTTCAAATCGCTCATTTTTAAATTGCTATTTTTTTGAATTAGCTTAGTCTTGAATTAGAATTTACTTTAAAGTTTAATATCTTATTTTAAATAAATATTTTATAGGTTGAATTTTCAAGTATTAAAATATTAATTAAATATATTTAAGTTTTTGTTCCATAACAAGATTCGTCCTTGGTTCTTTCCTACCCTAGTACATCCCTTCCCCAACAATGATCATTTAAGCAAGGTTATAATTTTTCTTAAAATTGAGTTGGAGAAGTTTATTTCAATCTAACATATTAAATTGACGTGTTTAAAATAAAAAATAATTTTTATGTGCATTTTTAATTAACTCCTATTCATCTCTTATCTCCAAATGTGACATAGCTTGCTTTTAAAGTCATTATTGTATAAAAAATTTAATAGTGGTCCATTTCAAATTCAATAGTAATTTTAAAAGTCATGTCACATTTGGAGGGATAGAAGTTTTGCATATAGCATTACTCTTTGAATTATCACATGACAATTAAAAATGAACGTGAGAATCAAATATATTTTAGATCCATATATACCAATTTAATAGACCAGATTAAAATAATTTTCTCAAATTTTTTTTATCTAAAGTTAATTAGAATTAAATCAGCGCCGTTTCAATCAAGGTTTAAGGACTAATTAAATAAATTAAATATAGTTAATTACCAGTCCAAAAATGCATGTATGACAGTATGAGGATTGGAATCATATTGTTGATTATAAAATTTATACTAATCATTACAAATACACCGAATCTAAATGTATACAGAACAATTCGTGTGATAACATGCTCTTGCCTTGGACGATCACATGCATGTTCTCAGCAAAGAGACAACCATGGACGGCAGTTGTTCCTAAAAGGCACTACATTTCTAACCCTAATTAATCTCAACACGAGACACCAGGAGTAATTATTTGGGCGTGAAACGTTATGGTCCCAATCGTTCGAGTCCACGTAGCAGTGAGCACTCACCCACATGCATCGGAGGCTAAACCTGCATCGATCGAAGGCTCCGAGCACTCACCCACATGCATGTTCATGCATGCATCACAAAGAGAAAAGGCCCACCCGGCCTCCTGCGTCTTAGCGTCTACAAGCGTAGATTCGTGGAAAGGTGGGAAGTGGGAACTGCATGGGAAGACAGAACTAGAAGACATATATATATATATATATATATATATATATATATATCAAACAAATTAATTAGTGTCAATTACCAAAGAAGTTTAATATTTCATAGAAACAGTTAAAAAATTAAGAAGAAAAGAGCTAGAGATCGAGATGATCGATCATGTACGTTCTCCTCTTTTAATCTCATCGCGGCGGTCATGTCACCCCGAACCACCCTAACAACCAATATACAGTTATACACCCATTGACCCAAAAGCAATCTTTCAATTTTTTTTTTTTTTTTAGCATTTTTGTCATATTATATGTACTGTTTATTTTAAATAAACGATTAAAAAAAAATGTATTGCTCTCAATAATCACTGCATTCTAAACCGTTAACCGCTAACTGCTTTTGTAAGTTGTTGAAAAAAAAACCGCTAATTGCCTAGGACAAAGCGATTAACGATTTTAAAGATAAGCAGAAATGATTACTAACCGCTAACAGTACGTTAACCCCCTCCCTATATATATATACATACACATATGTATACGTACATACAAAACGATGTCGTTTTATATGGGGTTTTAAAAGACACCATACATTCGGCAAAAAAAAATAAAATAATAAAAGCCCAAAAACATAAAAAAAAAAAAAAGAAAAAAGAAAAAAAAGGTCAAATGAAGGTCCAATACGTACCTAAAAATAGGTCTAAAATGCTCAAATTTAAAAGTAATTATGCGGTGCGGTTATAACTTTAAATAACCGCTAACTGATGATTATTTTGTAACCGTTAAACGCTTAAAACGGGACGGTTTCGGTTATAAAATAAAATATATTGCCTAAGACGATTATAGTTAGCAGTTAAAAGTAATAAGTACTAGAGGTGTAAACCCGGAGCGGATTCCCGTGTATTGGGTAAAAACTGGGGACCGGCTCCAAATCCCCGGTTTTTTTTGTTTTCAACACCCGGCCCCAAATCCGGGTACCCCGGGTATCCGGTCCGGGTGGTATTTAAAATATATATATATATATATATATATATATATATATATATATATATATATATATATATATATATATATATATATATATATATATATTTTGGACTTATTTTAGCATTGGACCTACTTTTTTTCAACTTCATTTAAACTTTTTTTATACCAGTAATGCCCACAAGCAACACTAGAAAGCTTATGCAGTACTTCATTGGAGCTAGCTTCCATATCTTTCACTGCAATGCAGTGTGCACGGGCTTTTATACTCAAACAGGAAGGAGAAAAAAAAAAAGAAAAAAGAGTTAAATGTTTTTGGTTTTTGTTAATGAAATAACTATAAGTTATATGAGGATCTCCTTCAAATAGATAAATATCCTTTAAATATTTGCTCGTTCTGCTTCAAAAATATCAAATCTGAATAGAATCAGAGTGAACGTGAAGAGTGAGTGACGAGTTAGAAGAAGAACTAAGAAGAAGAAGAAGAAGAAGAAGAAGAAGAAGGCTGGACCGGCTGGTTACCTGGTAGGCGGTGAGTCGGCGAGGAGTCGGCGACGAGCCGCAAGGAGTCAGTGACGAGTGGCGAGCGGCTGAACAAGTGAAGGGTAGACTTTTCCGTTTCAACGTGATGCGGTGAATCGATGATGGAGAGTGAAATGGAGAAAGAGATTGTTCAGAGAAGTTGAGCGGCGGCAGAGTTTTGATTTTTGAATTGATTTTTGTCTGAACTCTGAAGTTGAACTTGAGCTGCGGCAGTGAGCAAAATTGAAGGGTCTTTGACTCTTTTGAGTTTGATACTTGAATTTGATAGGGCAACAGAGTTTTTACGAAAATGACGAAATGCTCCTCTCCCTTCCTAACTCCTAAGCCGTGTAATATTAGGATAAAAGGGCAGAGGGGGTAATTTTTTTTATAAATTAATTAACCTACTCGGAGCCGGGTACCCAGGTATAACCGGGGTTTTTTGAAATAAATACCCGGCTCCGGCTCCGAGTACCCAGAGTCGGGTACTAACCGAGTTTCCCGAAGCTGGTTAATGCTCGGATCCAGTTTCCCGGCTGGTTATATCAGGTCCAGATTTATACCCCTAGTAATAACCGCTAACTGTAACCGCATTTTTCACTCCTAACAGTAACATGTAATCTCTAAGTTAAATTTTTTTCAATTTAGTGTATAAAACTGTTATGTATGTTTTTAACATATGAAAAAGCTTTTTTTTGTTTTTAATTAATACGTGAGAATTACATGATATTTAATAGAACTATTAAAAGAATCACGTGCTTCTTAGGTGTTCACAATTTGATAGACGGGTCACGAGAGAAAATTTATGTCCTTTTTATGTGGATGAATTACCTAAAAAGTCCTAATTGCATGCCACTTCTGCCGTTACTGAGATACGTAGCCAACGCACAAAATCGCACGCGGATTTAACACAAAAACCGGCACCACGCACGTCCCACGGTTTCTACCCTTTTTTCCACCTCAGATTTATTCGTCCTCATCCGTCCTTCTCCATTTCACTCTCGCCCACATCACTCCTATTTATATTAACCCCCAAGTCCCAACCACTACCACTACCACCACCACCACCACCACCATCCTCATCGCCCTCTAATCTCTTTCGCTAAAACTCACTTTCTTTCTCTCTTTGGATATCCATTGATCTACGAGTAGTAGAGCACGTACCAGCAATGTATAACGAATTCCAGCAACCATCCACGCCCTCGCTGAGGCACAAGGTAAAGCTGTGGTGTTTCTCCTCCTCGGTCCACCACAGCGGGCCTCCGGAAGGCGATGATCAGGACAAGCCGCGGTCTCCGCGCTCGCCCTACGCGTGGATCAAATCGACCGCCCAGGACCTGCCCGAGATACGTGACCGATGCAAGAACCTGATCTCGCGGATCGGCTGCAGGGCCCGCAGCAGGCACCACCGCTCGCACTCAGCGGACTTCAGCTACGACCCGCTGAGCTACGCGCTCAATTTCGAAGACGACACACGGGTCGACGAGTTCCCGCTCAACTTCTCCGCGAGGCTCGCGGCGTCGAGGAGGGATATCGTTGCGTTTAGCTGAGAATGATTTGCCGTTAATTTGGGTCGTGTTGCATGTTTTCTGTATGTACAGAGACAGAGTTTTAATTTGATGGTACTCCGAATTAATGAGTACAATGTAGTTTGCCTGACATTGATTTTGTCTGGTCAGAAGCTATATACATAGTGTATGCATTTTGTAAGTTTCAATTAATTTCGTTATGAATTGTGCTTATAGCGACTATTAATTTAGGCGTTTTATATATGCTTCCTCCAAACTCATTATTTTTGAATAAATGAGAGATCAAATTCTCAAATTGGTTGAGATTTTTAGCAATAGGAACAATAAATATTGTGAAAGAGTTCGGATAAATCTAATCCTTCTATTTGAACAAGTGAATCTCATAAGAACGCTTTTATAGTTATTACTTAAATTTGTAACAAATTATGAGAGATCCGCATCAATTCTCAACCTATTAAAGGTGAATTATTGGACTTTCTAGTTTAGGAGTTTAGTTCATGAATGTAGAACAAGAAACAAGCTGGAAATTGAATTAATGTCTACACTTTATGCACTCTCAGTCTAAAAATGTGTCTTTCTTGGAAGGTGCTACCCCCCATTCAATGTATAGTACATTTTGGCGGAGAAGCTTTTGGCTCAATTAGAAACAAATATGAATTACATATATTTTAATCACATATCGGTTTTAAAAGAAAAAGGGGCGGTCCGCTACTCCAATGTGTGTGTGTTTTTTTTTTCATGTTGATTTCTTCTTCTTCTTTTTTTTCTTTTTGTTTAAAAAAAATAGAATTTTTTTAGTATTTTTTTTTTTATTAAGGGCATTTTGTCATTTGAAAAATAATGACAATTTTTTGATAATTTAAAAGAAACATTGTCGCAATCTAAAATTTGTAAGGACATCATCCATATGGTAGTTTAAAAAAGATACGTTAGCCTTATTTTATTCTTTTTTTTTTTTTTTTTTTTTATAAATTTTTAGCCTAATTAAGAAAAAGAGTCAACACTTAAAAACAAAAAAAAAAAAAAAAAAAAGAAAAAGAAAAAGTCAACAAAGTCTAAGTTGAAGCGCTTCTTTGACCTTTCTAAATAATTATATTTACTTTAACCCCATATAAAAGCGTCATAAGAAAACGGTTGTAGGACAAATGGAGGAGGAGCCAAAAGAGTCATGAGAGCGGAGGCTCCCTAGATGAGTCGGAGCTTCTCTTTTCTTAATGCATTGGTATGTATTATTAGGACCGTACGGGAGGTTATTAATTGTTAATAACGATTTTTGGGGGCTCGAAGCCTTTCTCATCATCTGCTTGCGGAAGCAAAGACAGCAGAAACTATGGCTGCGCTTGGGGCTGTTTAGTTTAGCAAAGACGATGGTTTTTTTATGCCATTTTGTAAGGAGATGGAGCTCAAGTTATTTTAGAGATTAATTCTGCTTCTCTTTATCTCTCTAGAACTGGTCATTTTATTGAGAGCATTCACTTGGAGAATCAAAGGTTTCGTTCTTGTTCTTTTGTTTTTGCACCTAGAGATTCCAATTCAGCAGCTCATATTCTAGCTAAAGAGGCTACTTGTAATATAATTGATTTGTGTTGGTTGGAGAATACTTTTAGGAATATCTCTAGTATTGTTCTTAGGGAAGTTGTGTGTCCCTAGATCCTTTGTTTTAGTGGATCATTTCCGCTCTCTGATTAATGAAGATTCTGAAGTTCTTGGTTCCAAAAAAAAAAAAAAAAATGATTTAATTGTCAATATTCATTAATTACTAATCGCTAATCTTGTAACTGCATGGATGGGTGGGTGGCTTTTTCAACTAACCATCTAGAGTGGCGCAGTTAGTATTGGTAGGGTTTCATACCAACCAAAAGACTAAAGACATGCCCAAAACAGTCCCAAAATCATCTAAAGTTGGCCCCCCCAAAAAGACTAAAAACACCAAAATAAACTCAAAAAGTCCATACCTGAAAGGTGGTTTTGGGCATATATAAACGTTAACTGGCAGTGCAGACAGTTGGTAACCGCCCACCGTAGATAGGCGGTGTGGTTACTCAAAATTACTAATCGCTTAAGGCGGCGCAGCTAGAAGTTAAAGGCAATAACTGCTAACTGTCACCACCAATACAACCCTAATTTAATAAAGAGAGACTATTATTTTACTCAAGAAAAATTATCATATCATATTTCGTACGTCAATGACAAAATTTTCCTTCAAATTAAGCTAGAGAAAATTTATCTAATCTAATATGTTAAACTAACATTTGTTCTTAGAGCATGTGATTATTATATTTATTATTTATTTTTTAAAATGCATTAAAAAATCACATGAATTTTTTTTATTTTTTTATTTTAAAAAATTTAAGTTAAATAAACTAAGTTAGAAGAATTTCTTAGGATCTAATTTAAAAGGTTTTGCTCTAACCCCATTTAGAACAAAATTGTATCCTTTGCATCCTTCTGCCATCGTCTTTCCCTTCCAAAACTTTCTCTCGGATAAAATTTCTCAAGTAGATAGGATAATTTCTTAACCACCAGGGGTGATCGAATATAGGCAATTCAGATAAATGAGGGCCAGCCATTTACTGTTGCATTGATTGAGAGCAGTGTTTACTGTTAACAGATACTGAGGTCCCCAAGGTTGTCAAAATGTGTCATTGACTGTTCCATATATTAACATGTCGGGGCCTAAGAGCATTCGCAAGGAGTTATTTAAAATCTCTCTAAATTTTATTTTAAAAATTTACTTTTATTAATTTAGCTAATTAAATTTTTTAAAATATTAAAAAATAGATTTTTTAAATGTTTTTCTACTTTAACTAAATACTATTTTTTTATTGATAAAGTTAATTGTCAAAAGTATTCAATACATTGAATTCAATTCAAGAGTTTTGAAGCATTCAATGTAAAAGTTAATATTAAAAAATTAATTTACTTTTTTGACTCTTTGAAAGTAAAGAGGGTTACTAATAAATGTTAAACTTAACATTCGATAAAGGGTTATAATTGAAACATTCGTAGCAGTTTCACGAAAATAACTTTTTAGTTATTTTGGTAAGACAATTTGGTAAAAAAAAATATATATATATATATACACTACATCAGCCTCACTGCTATAACAAAAAATTTTTGGTGAGTGAATAGTATTCACAAATAATAGTGAGTATTGTTCACTCACCGAATGATTAAAATATTATTAAATTCGTTTTTTTCTCTCTCCCTTGTAATTTTTCGTTTCTCTCTCACACTGACATTGCCCATTCTCTTCGGTCCTCTCCCTTGTAATGCTGATTGCTGAGTAATGGCTTGATAAGAAAATTGATGAAAAACTTGAATATATTTTTTAATCTTACGGTTTTTGAGGTCTTGGGTCGTTTTCGTTAGTTGAGTGGCTTTCTCATGTTAATTCTAATATGAGAGTATATTTTCGTATTCATAAATATGACCAGTAGGAAAAAAAAAATTAAAAATATAATCATTAGAAAAAGATAAACATTCAAAAAAGATTATAGAAAATAATAAAGAAATTTGAAAAAATATTATTTAAATAGAATAGTGATAGTGAATAGTTAAAATAATGAAGCTGCTGGGGTGCTTTAAAAAAGTTTATGGCTAAAATAAAGAAAAATAATTTTTAATTATTTTAACTAGTAAAATAAGGTAACTGCATGAACGAAGCAAAAATGCAGAACTTGGACCAAAATTTGTGTGCTTTTAGAGCCTAGCCGGCTAGCCTAGAGGTGAAAGCGAAACATACCCATTACCCACACATAATATGGATTAATAAGTCGGGTTCAGCCCGTTAGATGATGAACAACATCTTGGCCCGAACATAATTTGGGCTAATAAGTCATGGGCCAAGAGCCTAATCTCTCGAAGCTTAAGCTTAAGCCCATCTTAGCTATCCTACAAACTAGTGTAGGTTTTATTAAATTTATATACAACCTAAAAAATACAACGCGTTAGAGAGGAAGTAATAAAATATTGGATACTTTTCTTAGAATTATTAGTGTCAGATTTGCAGCAGCAGCACGCGCACAACAAAAATATCAACAAAAAAGAAAAGCATGAATCAAGACATAATCCTAACACATTTACAATAAAAATTATATGATTAATTTCTAGTGTACGTAGTCATCATCCCGATCATCATATCTTCTCCGAATTGGATCATATCTCTATAATATTTCCTTTATATCTGCATTGCTCTTCTCCTCTTTCTCTCTCTCTCTCTCTCTCGGGGTCTCTCCCATGGCCATCCCACATGAAAAACTGGCCTCCTTCAGTGAAAATTCTCAATCAGAAGAGAGTGAGTACGTTGAAGAGTACGAAGAGATGAGTACGTCTTCTTCTTGTGGCTGCTTCCGGCCGGGACTTTGCTTCAGATATGGTAGACGTAGATATCTACTTCGGCAACAGCGTGGAGAGAAGGAAGAAAATTGGTTGGTGAATAAAATGATCAGGCAGGTGAAGCAGTACTTGTCGGAGGTAGGAGTGTAAACAAAAAAATTTGCACTTAAAAAAATTTGCAAAATTTTTAATAAATTTAAAAATAATAAAAATAATAATAATTAAAAACAAAAAATATAAAAACCTAAAAGAAATTAAGGGGTGGCCGGCCACCCCCTTGGGCAACGCCGGCCACCCCATTATTGGCCAAGGAGGTGGCCGGACCACCCCCTTGGCCGATCTGGGGTGGACGAACCACCCCAGTCGGCTTTGGGGGTGGTCCGGCCACCCCCAAAAGGCCAAAAAAGAAAACAAAAAAAAAGTTAGGGGTTTGGGGGGTGGCCGGACCACCCCCAAGGGCCTAGGGGTGGTTTCGACCACCCCATACGGCCAATATGGGGGTGGCCGAGCCACCCCCAAGGCCTTTGGGGGTGATCCGGTCACCGGCCACCCCCAAAAACCCATTTTTTTTTTGTTTTTGGGTTTTAGGCCTTTTAGGGGTGGCCGGACCACCCCCAAGGGCCTGAGGGTGGTTTCGACCACCCCATACGGCAGATCTGGGGGTGGCTCAAGGCCTTTGGGGGTGATCCGGCCACCCCCAAAACCCAAACTTTTTTTTTTGTTTTTGGGTTTTAGGCCTTTTAGGGGTGGTCGGACCACCCCCAAAGGCCTGGGGGTGGTTTCGACCACCCCATACGGCCGATATGGGGGTGGCCGACCCACCCCCAAGGCCTTTGGGGGTGGTCCGGCCACCCCCAAACCCCTACCCTTTTTTTGTTTTTTTTGTTTTTTGGCTTTTTGGGGGTGGCCGGACCACCCCCAAGGCCGACTGGGGTGGACGATCCACCCCAGATCGGCCAAGGGGGTGGTCCGGCCACCCCCTTGGCCAATAATGGGGTGGCCGGCGTTGCCAAGGGGGTGGCCGGCCACCCCTTAGTTTTTTTTAGGTTTTTATATTTTTTGTTTTTAATTATTATTATTTTTATAATTTTTAAATTTAAAAAAAAAAATTGCAAATTTTTTTTAATGTGCTGTAGTGGAAAACGGTACCGTTTTCCACTACAGCACCATGCGGTAGTTTTGAACTACCGCATGGAAGCCGGATCCATATAAAGATGCTTAAGTCAATGAATACTTTAAAGAGATTAAATGCTAGTTTTATTTGGAGGAAAAGGAATTAAAGTACTAACTTGGGTCACGTGGCACCATAATTGGGGTAGTAATTCAGGCCACGTGGCTTCATCTAGTTAAGGAACATATCCACATCGTGTTTGGCAAATAGGGTTATCTTTTTCGGAAAATTAACTTTTACTCAACCGTTGGGTGTATGCTTACTAAGTTCCAAACTCACTCGATCTTTTGTTTTCCTTCCCAAAATATTGCTGGTGATGAGATAGAGGGGTGAGGGAACATATATTAAGTTTTGAGAAAAACATAAAAAAGCCCCATAAATTAACTGCTGTTTTTTAAATAGCCACGTGAAGTTACAAGAATGCTAAAGTGATAAATCAAACTATCAAGGTGGGTCAAAAATGCTATTTTTTTTTATTTATTATTATATTCCTATAATTTCTTTATTCTCTTAAAAACTAAAATTAAAAACTAAACTAAATTATTTTTTTTTTAAAAAAAGAAAGCAAGGAGGTGGATTAATACAATATATATATATATATATATAGTTGGTTTAAATTATAAATCACTCACTAAGGTATAAAAGATAATTTAGAAGTCCTCAAGGTATGCTAAAATAACAATTTAGTTCATGTAATAAAATTTTGTCACAATACTTGACGGATCATGTTAGCGTTCACGTCAATACCAATAAAATGATGACATGTGTTACCCTTAATAAAAATATATATTTATAAAACTAAAAAGACTAAAATTATTATTATTATTATTATTTAAAAAAGGATGATACCCCCTACTCTATATATATAGTTTTATAAATGTATATTTTTAATTTTAATATTTTTTTTGTAAGAGGAACAAATATCATCATTTTATTGGTACTGACGTTGACACTAACGGAATCCATCAAGTGTTTTGACGGAATTTAACTGAAATGACTAAATCGTTATTTTGACAAGACCTCTGAATTATTTTTTATTCTGTAGGAAGCGATTTTTAATTTAGGCCAACCACATGGATTGCTTATGTATTTATCCTTTTTATTTTTGTTAAAAAGATAGTTTTTTTTTTTTTTTTTTTTTTTTGAGTTCTTAAGAGAATAAGTGTATTTTAGGAATATAAAAAAAAAATAATCTTTTTGGCACACCTAGTGCATCTCCAATAGGAGAGCTATTTTAACCAAAATAGTTAAATTTGACCATTTTTCCTCTTTATTTTTTTTCCCCTCCAGCAGAGTAGCTATTGTAACTTTTTTCTTAACTTCATAAACAGTGAATAGACACTATTCACTATTTATCTATTTACTTTTTTTTTTTATTAATATTTTATCTCCCTCTCTACTGCCTCACCGCCATGCACTTGTCCTCCATCGATCTCCTCTAGCTTCTCACTCCCAATCTTTGCCATGAACTCCCTCACAAACCTCGTCCCCGTCCCCAACCCCGACAAACTTAGAAACCCCATCTCCACCGCCGTTTCTAACGCTGCCCTCCAACACGAATAACCCCCTCAAATCTTATTGGAGAGCTCGAAGGACTTGCGCTAGGGGGCTTGGGGGATTTTGAGCTTGCAAGGAGGTGAGGGTGGCTCAGCTGCAACGAGGGTTGGGGGTTGGAGGTGGAGAAGGAAAAGGGAGAGAGAGAGAGAGAGAGAGAGAGAGAGAATCAATGGGGGTTGGGGGATGGAGACGGAGACGGAGGCTAGAGGGAGAGAAAGAAAATAAAACAATAAAAAAAGATTGAAAAATAATATTTTAAGAAAATAAAAAGTAGAATAGAAAATATTGTTAAAGTATTTTTAAGAAAATAAATAGTTAAAATAGGTATTTATAATTTTAGAGTAACTACTTTAACTTTACTGATTAAAACTGCTCTTAATAATTCGATGTATCATTTTAACACACTTATAATCTTATCGAGTTATTTCAAAAACAGTTATTAGTCGACGAGACTTTTTATATTTTTCTCATACATTTTTTAAATAAGCGGTAGTCTCAGAACATTTAATTCAGAATCTCGGAATATGGAACAAAAAAAGTGAGTGTTATGAAAGAGAAATGCTAGAACATCTCCCAGTGTTCTCCTGGTGTTCTTCTGGAATGGCATAGATGTAATTAAAAAATTACATTTATGTCCTTTTGGATGGCACAAATGCAATTTTTTAATCAAAAAAATTACATCTATGCCATTCTAGGAGAACACCAGGAAAACACAAGGAGATGCTCTAACATTCCTCGTTATGAAAATGTCATATCTTCACCTTTCTCAGTTTCTCTATCCCTCATTGACCCAAAAAAAAATCCCAATTTACCTTTTCTCTTCTTGACGAAAAATCTCTGGCTATTATCAATTATTTGGAGGCAAACATTGCGGCCGTATATTGAGGGATTTTGGGTTTGGTCAAAGGAGCTAACGGAACCTTTGAGGCAAACAGACGGACCCTTGCTCATACTGTGAAAAGTTAGGAAGGCATCATGCATGCATGATGAGGTGCAAGCTCCATTAAAACACCCAAACAATTATATATATATATATATATATAAAAATAAAAAAAAAATAAAAAAATAAAAAATAAAAAAAAATTGAAAAGGGTAAATAAAAAATATATATGAAAGAGTGTTAAAAATAATGATTATGCGATTATATTCATAACTTCTTAATTATTAGATTACTCATATCATAATAAATTAACACTTAGTCCCACTTACTTGCGTATTAGGACTATTGTTTTAATATGGAAAAAATATATTTTATCGTTTTAATGTTTCAACTCTTTTTTAATCTTGTCCTCAAAGTGAAAACAATTGCAATGCACCCCAATCAAGTTTTAAAATTTTCAATGTTGTTCCGTTACTTAAGTCCGTCCTTTTTAATGGAAATAGACCATGTGCGACGCATGTGAGTTTTTAAAAGCAATTTTTTTTGAAATATCCTTTAAAAAAAATCTATTTTTTTTAAAATAATTAAAAAAAACGACTAAAAAATATTTGGGGGGTGGCGGCTCATGGGGTGGTTCAACCACTCCCAATTTTTTTTTTGTCAATTTTTTTAAAAACATAATGATTTTTTTATAGATATTTTGAGAAGAATTGCTCTTAAAAACTCACGTGTATCGCACATGGGTCTATTTTTAAAAAATGACGGACTTAAGTAATGGATGGGCAACATTAAAATTTTTTAAAACTTGGTTGTGGTGCATTGCAATTTTTTTCACTTTAGAAGCAAGATTGAAAAAGATGTGAAATATTGGCGGGTAAAGTGTACTTTTCCCTTTTAATATTGTGACTAATTATCATTTCTCTCAAAAGTATAAACTTATAAGAAATAAGAAATTTTAGGGAAAAGTACATATATCCCTCTCAAACTACTACTCAATTGTCAATGTACCCTCCAAACTACCAATTGTGTCAATTGTCCCCCTCAAACTACCAAAAAAATGTCAATGTCTCCCCTAATACCAACAAAAAGACAAAAATAACCCTAAATTTTTTTGAATAAGACAAAAATGTCCTTATAAATTCGAAAAAAAAAAACTAAAACTAAAATATTATTTTTTAAAAAACAAATGAAATAAATTAAATAAAAAACGAAAAAGAAAGATTTTATTTTTATTTTTTTAAAAAAAAACAAACGAAAAAATAACTGAAATATATAAAAACAATTTTTTAAAAAAAAAAAACGAAAAAGAAAAAGGAAAAACCAGTTTTTATTAAATTAAAAAAAAAAAAAGAAAAAGAATATATTTTTTTTAAAAAAAAAAAACCAAACGAAAAAATAACTGAAACTTACAAAAATAATTTGTTTTAACAAAAAAAAAAAAGGAAAAAAAAACAGTTTTTAATTTTTTTTTTTTTGTATAAATTTTTGTTATTTTATATTTTTTAAAATATTTTTTTAGTTTTTATTTTATTTTAATAATTTTATGAAGGGTATTTTTGTCATTAGGGAGACGTTGACAGTTTTTGGTAGTTTAGGGGGGGACATTGATACAATTGGTAGTTTGTGGGGGACATTGACAATGAAGTGGTAGTTTGAGGGGGTTATGTGTACTTTTCCCGAAATTTTAATTATTTAACCATTATTCTAATACTCGTGTGCAGGTTCAAATTTTTTTGACTTAATTTAAATGGGAGATAAATTACAGTCATTATGACAAAAAATAAAAATGCTAGCCAATTAATTTTTTCACGCATAAAAGGACGCCCTCCTATTGCAACAAACATTAAACAATTACATGTATAGATACTTTAACTCCATAAAATTGGCATCAAATTACCAACGTAGCGAATATACCAAACTTACTAAAACTTATTTTCCCATTCTTTTTCTTTGCTTATTATGCTCCGGCTCCTTTTCGGAGATCTCTTCGCTCTCCTAGCCTCCTCCTGCTAACGTGAATGTCCCGTATTTGAAATGGGGATGAACAATTTTATGTTCCAAGATTTTATTCCATAAATTTAACTGTATACAAGATGTCGTCATATGATGGTAGAATATATTACCACATTGGATATCGTTACATTCAGTAAAATAAAATATATATTAATCGTGAAAATACAATCCTTTGTCCTTTATTTGGTTAGGATCTGTCCCTTATTTAAAATCTTATGTGTGCCTCCATGATACAATGATAATTAGATGTTCCATGATCATGATGTCGATGGCTGGGGACCAGTTTTAAGAAACTTGTCATGGTACTCTTTGAAGCAAATTTCGAAGCCTTTCTCAGGCACATTCACCTTCCACTCTTCAAACGCCTCCAAGACCTTTAGAATTGTCGTCCCATGATCACTGACTACCCTCGTAGACCATTTGGTCAACACGGCCCATCTACTCTCATTCTTGAAGGAAAGCAACAACTTTTGGATTTCCTGGTTCTCAGGGTCGGACTTAGTCTTCTTTTGAGCCTGATACTGTTTCCAAAATTGCCACTGTTTTCGACTTTTTCCAACGCAAGACAACTCTATGAAAATGTATGCTTCCTGTGTGATCGGATCCTCAGCCAAAACGTTTACTTTCTCGGAGAATTGTTCAATCCATCTCTTGTCCTTGCCTCCACAGAAGAAGGTGTACTCTTCGATCTGATTGCACAAGATATGTCCAATTAACCTCAAATTTTATGTAAGGGGACATAATGAATTTTTCTTGAAACTGCATGCATGAATATGTGCACAAGATATGTATTCATTTAGAGTTGTGAACATGACTTAACTGCGTACGGTCCATGTGGACGCACGAGCATGCTAGGATGGATGACCGGTACAGTGAAAGGGAAGGCATCCATTCCTATGTTCTTAATCATGTAGAGTGCATTTTCGTTAAATACATCCCCTTGCGAGTTCATCACCACGACAATAGGTCTATTCTCGAAGTGCCACGCCTCCTTAATGAATTTGATGCCTGCTAGTGGTGAAAAGTATTGCACTATGTACCATGGCATTTTAGACCGCAACATCTCAAACTTCTTTTGCAGGCCATCAGTCCATTGCTCCACAATTGGGATCCATACAATTTTGTACTGATCATACCCATTTTCTCTTATTCCATCATAAATTGACTTTAAAATTGAGATATCATCCCTGGAGATGTCTAGGCCTGAAATGAGCAATAGAACCCTTTTCTTTTTCAGCTCTTCGATGCTAATCTGTTTGTGCAATACATAATTCAGACGAAGTACCGTAATATTCAGTTTGTAGCAAGTGTAAAAGTACTGTGAAGGATTATTCTTAAAGCATTTGCAAAGCTAACCATTTTGTTGGTAGAACCGTCAATAAGAGGCTGCATATCATCCTTGGCGAAAATCAACGCCTTGAAAACCTCTATGATTTCGTCAGGTGTTTGTAAAAGTTCCTTCATTTTCCTTCTAATTGCCTTCAGTTTCTCTACAGTGAACGAGTATCTTGGGTCAACGTTGTGCACATATTTATGCCATTATATATATTGAATGTGCAACAGATTCAATGGAGCATGCATGTTTCCTTATGAATGAAATCGGCATTAATTGTGGCTAACCTATCTCTGAACGGTGAATTTCTATGCTCCACCCTCGCATGAAGTCGATGTCACTGATTTTCTGGGTGAAGGGAAGTAGTTCCTGTGTCTTGTCCCTGAATCAGGCAACCATGGTCATTTGCATTAGATTAAAATTAAAGGACAATATTATCTATCAAATATTTAATTTTAAACACCCCCCCCCCCCCCCCCCCCCCCCCTGTAGACACCTATGAATTTGCCAATAAGCAATTCTATTAGTCCTATAATTGTGACAGGGAAATGATTTATATACAAAGAATTTCAGCATCTATATATAGTACATGTGACAAGAACTTACTCATCGCTTTTGAGACAATACATCTGAGTTGTGCAAGCTATAACAGTAATGATAATCCAATAGATATTCACCGGGTCCACGGAATCCAATTTATATCTTGATAAATGTTCATCCTCTATAGCAAGATCATGTAGCTTCTTCGCCTCAAAGACGGACTCGATAACGTCCAACATGTTAATGATAATTTCGTTAAGTTCACAAATCGTTTTCCCGTATTTTTGAATGTCCGAGTGCTTTAAGGTGGCAGGTACATGTTTTGGTATCTCCATTGATTCAATGAGTTGGTGCGATGAGTGAGGCACCAAGAAATCCTCATAATCCAAAGCAAAAGTTGCAAGTATCAGCACAGCCTTAGCATCCCATGAATAGCTTGAGAGTTTGTTAAGTATTAACATCGTTGTTTTGTGTGCAATTTCCACACCCGGAGCCTTGCATGCCATCTGAAATTAATTACACAATATTTATCATTATGAAAAAATGTTAATGTACAGTAAAAAATAATGATCACATTCATTTCAATCTATCCTAATTCATGCCACAAATATTTGGGTAAGAAAAGGAAAAGAAAAAAAAGAAGAAGAAGAGCTATTAAGCAAGATTGTTTATGTGTAATTGTAATTACCTCATGGATAAGTTGCTTGAGTGTGCGTAATAGCGGATTGAAGCTAATTCTAGATACTTCTTCCTCCAGGTTCTCCAGGTGTTCTTGGCCCTATAGTAAGAAATCATCAATACTCAAAGAAATCTCAAAGGCTATTGCTCCGTTTATTTCGGCGTAAAATATTTTTTGAAAAATATTTTTCGTATTTTTTGGTATTTAGTGTGACCAAAAATAATAGTCAAACTAAAAATTTGACCGAAAAAGCTTCTTTAATTTTGGAAAGTAATTTTTATTTTTAAATTCCGTAAATCATTTTCCGAGTTTGAGGTTCTCATTCTCAAACCTCTAGATCATTGTTAGACGACCATCAAGACAAACTCCGACAACCGCTAGGTCACCACCAAACCACTCTGGACCATCACCGAACCACCCTCGGGCTACTATTGGACTATCGCCAGACTACCATTGAGCCACCCTGGAGTACCATCATCAAGCCACCCCTAGACCACTGCCAAACCACTACCGAGCCACTTTTGAACTACTACCGAGCCACCTCTAAACCACCCTCAGACCACCACCAACAAATTATTTTATATTAATATATTTTAGGTTGTGAATAAAAATTTATTTTTATAGGTTAAAATGATTGAATGAATATATAAAAAAATATCTATGATTTTCTATACGCACCAAACTCTAAAAAAATGTTATCTGTGAAAAATATTTTCTTTAAAAATAATTTTTCTAAAAATATTTTAGAACAAAGAACATTTTCGACCGTCGAAACAAAAAGGAGGATAACTTGATCCCTTCATCAATAACTACAAATAACTTTATCCCATCTATTTGTTCTCTCCTATTAATATCCCACACCTTCGGACTAGCTAGCTAGAACATAAAATGGGAATAGAAGAAAAAGGTTAAAAAGAAGAAGAGAGAAAATCTTCTGAAGAATATGGTGGTAGAAACATATATACCTGTAAAACATTGCCGACAATATTGGTTGAACGCCTAAGAATGTTTTTGACGACAACGAAAAGAGAGTCGGCATCAAATTTTTCGTCAGCAGGAACAATATGGGTTGCAGAAATTAGATCCATGATCTCGCTGTGGTTCATGGTAAACGGGTTCAGCTGATCATCATCATCCTCACTGGGTTGCTGTGCGGTAATTGGCAGTACCATCTTATCGCTGGCCATTGTATTGTCTATTGGAAGGCTTGAGAGAGGTTAGAAATTAACTCTCAATGGTTTGTGGAAGAACAACAAGACTTGAATTACAACAAATTAAAAACAATTGCCAATGAGAAAAAGGGCAGCGACATGTCAATGATGGCAAAGATAACCGCCTCAAACATGGTCAAAGAAATACAAAAAAAAGAAGAAGAGCAAGGTGAAGATGCGTCAATGTTTTTATTTGTTAAGGAATGCGTCAATCAAATGGTGACGGGTGAACAATTTTATTTTATTCGTTTTCATATTTTGAACGATTGAACATTTTGTACAGCAATGGTTTTTTTTTTTTTAATAAATAAATGCAAATTAAGAACCACACGAAAGAACTACTGATATAATATATTAGAAAAGATACTAAACAAATTGGTGGAGTTAGATATTGAATTTGGTGCAATTAGAGTGGGTGAGCTCTGCACGATCTTGCTGACGAAGGAAATGAGTGAGACTGAGAGATAGAGAGCCAGCGCTCCATTGTTTGAGGGCCACATAAACAGATCTACACTTCATTTACAGAAGAAGCTCCAGGTCTGTGTGGCGTAGTTTCCAAAAGGTGAAAGCCTCCTCTCCTTTTTATACCAAATATAATGCAATGTTAATGGTCCATTAGTCTCTCTCTCTCTTGCTGTTTTATACACTTATTCGCTATTGTTTATGCTTGCAGTGATTTAACCTAAACGTCGCTGCTTTTCATTCTAGTTGTTGTTCTAAAGTGAAGGACCTGAAATTTAGTAAAATTTGATATAGATTCGACTTTTTTCTTTCTTCTTTTAATTATTCCTAGCTGTTGACACCCTTACATTTTGTTTTAAATTAGGGTTTTATTTATTTATTTTAAGATTTGAACGTATTACATTCACAATAAGGTGATTTCACATCACCAGAGGGTGCTGAAGAGGAATTTGTCCCCAAAAGCTCCCATATTTTGTCATTTTGATGGGTTACTGTGTGATTGGGTTGTGACTGGAAATGGGATTGCAAAATGGAATTTGTAAAACTGGGGTTGAATTGGAGGGAGTAAAACTCCACTTCGGGTAGGAGTGGCACCGCACACAACTTGTTTGATAAAAGACCTCCCTGACTTCTCCTACAGTAACACTCTACTTATAGTCTTATAGGACCTAATACATGCTAACTAAAAGATTACTACGTTACCAGACAAGTGGTTTATTCGAACTCAACTACTAACAAACACTAGTTGTTATTAGATAACAAGATATGACACGTTTACAACTTTTGTACAACTCCAACAACTTTTTTTAAAATCTACCATTGGATATGTAGGACCCACATGTAAGAAAACAGATCCAATGGTTAATTTAAAAAAAAAAAAAAAAAAAGTTATTGGAGTCGTGTCAAATGTTGTTAATTTATTTAACATTTGTTTGCTTGATTATCTTGGAAGTTGCATTTGTGTTGGAAAGTGTCTAATGAAGGGTTGAATGTGGTAGTAATTAGGATGGGAGTTGTTGGAATATTGGCTATATAATGTGGGAAATGATCTAGTCTAAAATTGAAATATTTTGTATTGTTTTCTCCTTGTAATTAGTAAGAATAGAATAGTGGTTGAGCATGGCTCTCTATTTTACTCTTGATATGTCTTTGAAATAATTCTAATTCTCTGTTTCCACAGCATAACTTGAATCGTGAGAAATGGGAAAAATACTCATTCAGTATTTTTAATACTAGTGACTCTTGTCTGTGTCAAGAAATTTAAGGAAGGCAACTTGATAGATGGGAGAATCAGTGAGTGCGAAAATTCAGCAAATAGCAAATGCTTCAATAAAAGATGAATATCAACGTGCAAATTTGGTAAATGACATCACAAAAGAGTTAGAAAGATTGAAGCCCCTCTCATCACCTAAATGTTGTATCTACAAGGTTCCAGATCCCCTTCGCAAGTTGAACGAAGAAGCCTATACTCCTCAAGTTATTTCAGTAGGGCCTTTTCACCATGGCGGTGAAAAGTTGCGAACCATGGAAAAGTACAAAGTAAGATATCTCAAGGAATTCATGGAACATGTCAAGATAAACTTGGAGAATTCACTACACGCTATAGAGGATTCTGAAGAAAGTATCCGTCAATGTTATGCAGAGATTATTCCACTTAGCAGGTATGATTTTTTGAAAATGATCCTGACAGATGCAAGCTTCATTGTTGAGCTTTTCATCAGAAACTGGCGGGGAGGATATGCATGGACACCTGATGCAGGATAGTATTAAAGCCATGGTTGTCTGCTAGGATGCAACTGGACTTTATGTTACTTGAAAATCAACTTCCTTTGTTTATTATTGAGAAATTATTTAAGCTTGCATTTGCATCTCACGGAGACTTACCTTCCTTCATTGAGCTTACCTTTCACTATTTTGAGTTTTACAACATTCAAAAATTTTCTCCCAATCTTGAGCTGAAAATAATGCATTTTGTTGATTTGCTTAGAAAATTTTACCTACCTCCTCCCCAAAGTCTACCAAGAAGAAAATCTCAAATAGTTGAGCATATGTACAGTGCAACCCAATTGGATGAGGTAGGATTGAAGTTTGAGGCGAATCATTCAAGCAAATCCTTACTGGACCTACACTATGAGAAGGGAGTGTTGAAAATCCCGCGCTTTACCTTGGACAATTGCACAGAACTTTATGCTCGAAACCTAATGGCCTTGGAGCAATGTCATTATCCAAATGGAGCATATGTTACTGATTATTTTCTCATGTTAGATTTCCTTATCAAGAGTGAAAAAGATGTGGAGTTACTTGGTCGAAAGGGGATCATGGTTAATGGCCTAGGTAACAACGATGCAACTTTCATCAACAATCTAGGAACAAGTATTGTACATTCAACCATGAGCTCCAGTTATTATGATCTTTGTAACGATTTGAAACAATTCTACGAGGACCCTTCGCATGGTTGGTTGGCTTCCTTGAGACGGGATTATCTTCGCACTCCTTGGATGGCTGCTTCTACCACAGCTGCTGTTATCTTGTTGATCCTCACTTTCATACAAACTATATGCTCTATCATCTCACTAAAGTAAGTCTAAATCTTGTGTCTTCTCTTTAGAAACTTAAGATGCATGTGTCTCAAGCTTCTCTGGAAGGTGGGGTGAAATCTTCTCCCTTCTTTCCCTCTTAGCATGATCGTCTGTTTTTCACAATCGAGTCTATTGATCGTCTGTTTTTCACTTGTCACTTTCTTCGAATGATTTGGAAGGAATCCTTCTAGCCTATGAACATTCTCAAATTTGCCAATCGAGGTATTGGAATTTGATCAAAATTATTCTGTCTCCCGGTGTTACTATTGAAATTCCCCGAGGAACATCGTATCTTTTCCAGCTATTTCGCTGTTATATATTACTATGGATCATATCTAGTTGGCCAGGAATAAAATGGTTCATGACCAATCTCCCTCTCAAGCTTTGGTTTGCTATATGAGTATATATACGTATGTGTGAATGGATGCTCTGCCGTGTGATTCCTCCCTTTTATGTCTCTGATAGACTGGCTGCTGTTTTTTATTTGCAATGTAACAGTTTGTATGTATAGAAGCCTCTAGAAAAATGTTGGAAAAGTAATAAAATATTTTGGATGCTACATGGGACTTTTAAGCCAATTTTGTTCTTCTTTTGATTTTTTGTGTTTAATCTTGTTAAATGAAAGATAAGTTGTCATTGCTGGATCTAAGAATCTCATTGTTTTGGTGGGTGCCAGAGGAGGAGGAACTACAGCAGCAAGTCCAGGAGCTGGTAACTAAAACAGGTCCAGGAGTACAGATAATTGATGGAACTTGACGAATCAGATCGAAGAAGAGCATAACTGAAGAAGTAAAAAGCATTTCTTTTGAGAACCCAAAATGGGAAAGATACATTTTGAGAAGAAAGTAAGGGACAAAAGTCATGAGAAGTGTCTGTAATGAACATATATGGGAATGGTGCTGAAAATTTGCAGGAAACAAAAAAATGTGGATAGGGGAATAATTATATATATATATAAAAGAAGAATAAGAAGAAGAGATGTTAGATCTTTGAACTCAAAACGTCGTTTAGTTCAAGAAAATTGATTAATCTAAACTGTTCATTATTTTTACGGGAGATGTTCTTTTTTTTTTTTTCTTTTTTTTTTTTTTAGCACATAAGCTGAATCCTCTCAACAAATAAGGTATGAAAAATGGATTTGAATTAAGTTTTGTTAAAAAGACTACAGCATATATATTTTATTTTTTTTAATGATATAGATTTAATTTTAATTTTTGTATGAAAAAGAGAAAATAAAGTTAAATCTAGACTTTTAAAAAATAAATACATGAAAAATAACATAAGTGGCATGCACAAAGTGATTGTGGAGTAATGCTAGAGTCTTTTTTGTGTCCTCTTAAATGTCATGTGACTTTTAAATTACTATTCGATCAAAATTCAATAATAATCATCTCAAATTCAATAGTAATTTTAAAAATTATATAACATCTAAGAAAACACAAGGAGGACTAGAGTCATCATTATAGCATGACTCGTGATTGTGAGCTGGCTGCGGAAGGAGAGATGAAAGCAAACTTCTAGACTCAAACACCAAAGTTTCGAGGACCAAGATTTCTTTGCATTTTAACTGTCAATTGAAAGGTGCCACATAGAGTAATACTACATGAGGAATCTAATCCTTTTTGTATCATCTCAAATGTCACGTGACTTTTAAAATCATCATTAAATTTGAGATAATCAAAATTTTAATCAAATTATAATTTTAAAAATCACGACACATTTAAGATAATAAAAGCTAGAAAAACAAGAATCCTCGTTCTAGCATTTATCCTGCCCATAAGGCACAGCTGCGATTTGTGATTAGCCACGAAAGTCCAAAAACAAAGGGCCGGCCATGCACCAAATAGCACGTACGTACGTACAAAAAACTCTTTCAAATATAAGCATAATGAATATTTAATATTGAACCCTCATCTTCTCCGTATTGGATTATACATGTCGATCTCTATAATCCTATATGCTCTTCTCCTCTTTTTCTGTGTCTCTCCCATGGCCACCCCGCATGAAAATTTGGCCTCCTTTAGTGAAAATTCTCCATTAGAAGAGAGTCATGAGTACGTTGAAGATTACGAAGAGATGAGCACATCTTCCCCTTGTGGCTGTTTCCTGCCGGGACTTTGCTTCAGATATGGTACACGTAGATATCTGCTACTTCGGCAACAACGTGGAGAGAAAGAAGAAAACTGGTTGGTGAATAAAATGATCGAGCGAGGCAGGTGAAGCAGTTGTCGGAGGAATTGGGCAGGCCAAAGTGGAACAAGTTTATTCGATGTTTTGGTGCGAATGGAATCAACAAGAAAAGGAGGACGCAATTTCAGTATGATCCGCAAAGTTACGCCCTTAATTGTGATGATGGAATACATATATAGAGGAGTACGTAGACGGTGCATATCTTGATGCCATGGCTCCATACGCAGCTCCACCAGGGATGGATAAAGGCGAATTGGGACGTGGTGGTTCTTAATTAATTTGATCTTGTTTATACCGTTGGTTGCTTTCTTACTGTATTTACTTTCAATGTTTTATGAATTGAAATACACTTTCCATTTCTTTTTTGGGGCATGTTATGGAAGACTAAAGTAGTGCTCATCAAGATGGTGACTGTAATTATTTCGCACATGCATTATGTTAGTATAGTTGCCTCGTGCACATCAGTAGTTTAGTTAAGGAGACCTGCAAAGATAAGAAACATGCAAGGTGACTTGTGATAGGAATAAGATTAGGGTTAGATAGGTTTAATAGTTGAATTGGAATTCTATTACAACTCACTCATTATATCATATTTATGTAATATTAAGATTAGGTTATTGTAGGATTAGAGTGTATTTGAATTTGAATATTAGAACTTTAGGTATTATCACTTTAAGCTTTATCTACTTGTATTTCTATTTAAAGACCATTTGGTTATTAATGAGAATCAGAGAATGATTTAGTAAAATTGTGGTCTTCCAGCTCCTACCCTGAGTGGGAGTATTGTGGTATTCTTCTACCCTAAGTGGAGAAATTGTGGTCTCTCTTACCCGAAAAGAGTTATCAAATTCCATCTCACGTCACTATCCAACCTTGGGCAACTCGTCAAAAGTGCCGATATGGAACACTCTGATGCTTAAGTCAGTGAAAATTTCTGAGAATAATAGAAAACTTTAAATCTCTAAAGGCTTAGTTTTACATGCAACAAAGGCATTTATTTATGGAGAAGGGGATGTCATAACCTGGGTCACGTGACACCATCTGATTGGGGTAGTAACCCAGGCCATATGTCATCATCCGGTTGGGAAACATACAGCTGGTACACACTGCTTACCCCTACCTCTAGGCATTTGACATCATATCAGTACGAACTACCTCGCTTGAGTGCTTAATTAGCATCCTCAATATGGACTGCATACTTTTGTACATCCGACATCCAGTCAATACGAACTAGGATCTAGATAATCCACATCCATCGAATCCATCGTCATGACTACCATCGACGCGATAGTGGTGTCTTGACGTTCAAAAGTGAAAGGAGGGAGATTTGGAGTCTTTCCGGTAGTTGTATTGAATCCCGGCTATACGTTCAAGCATCACCTAACATACACATGGGGACTATAACATAGAATTCACACGGTGACACCATATAAATTTGAGAAACCCAAATGTATGTCAATTTTCCACCTCATGAACAACTAACATTGAATCCAGTTTGAGCTCAGCAAGGTGTTTGCTGAGCAGAATTCGAACAACTCTTTAAAACTTAGCTCGAGTCCGAGCCGAGTATAAACACTCATGTGATTAAGCCGAGTCGAGTCAATTCGAGTCTGAGTATCCAATACTCAACTTAGCTTAAATACAACTCTAATCGGGAACACAGTTCTAGCTTTGTCCCTAGAAAGGACGAACATACATTTCCTTGAAATTAGTTTGTCAGAACAATTACAACTTTAGCAAAAGCGCAATAGGTTAGTACGATTTCTAATACATAACCAAAAATGTATGATTTGGATTCAGAAAGAACCTATCAAAGTAGTTCAGATTACAACATGCCATAACTCATAAAAACATCATTATCCTCATTACCTATCCAACCCATTCGGACTTGAATCAAACATATTTGTTAGTTTTATTATTATTTTCAATATTAACTAAAAGATTTTCCCAATTTGACTCGAGTGCTGGGCATGGTACCAGCAACTGCATCTGCACTGATATATGAAGTAACTTCCACAAATCAATTGAGAGAAAAAAGGAGGAAAATACACTACAAACATCATATTTTTTGCCAGCTGTGGCACGAGTTGCTTGAAAGAGCATTAGATCCACCAACAATCAGACTGTAAAAACTTTTATGCCACACTTGCTACAAATTTAACTCTACAATAAAATTTTCAAATTAAAGCTATAATCACAGTATAACTGTAAGGCACCATGCACAGATTATTACACTGTACACCCACAACCCCTCACTCTTGTTATTCACAGGCATGAAGGTAAACAAAAATCATAATCCCGCCAATGCATCCAATTCAGTTGCAGTATTATAATTCTAAATACTGGAGTTCCTAATGAGATCAGTGTCATATGCACCACAGCTGCTGAAGACTTAATTTGACCAATCTGTGAAATGTAACATACTGGGGTTCATCATCCCAACCTCATCCTCTATGTCAGCCTTTTTTCTTTCTGAAGAAGCAGAATATTGGTATTTTACTTGAGCCCATGGCCATATACCATGAATCCCTATGGTGTCGCGATTTTTATGTAGTATGTTGGATTGATTACTTGAGAGGAAGCACATACATAGATCATTTCAGGAATTGTTCTTGAATTTCTTCCATTCACATAAAACGATCACGGCTATTTTCACCTGCATTACTTCTTTTCAAACTATGGTTGGTGCAAAGCTCATGAGAAATTTCAACAAACAAGCAGACATTCTTTAATTGGACTACCTTTTGCGTTTGCTCTTCAAGACTGTAGAAGTTGAAGGATTGCTGTGCCAGTTCCTCTTCCTCTGATTTATGAACCAATTATTTATCTGCTTTAATTGCAAACCAGTTTCCTGTACCAACCTTGCCTTATCTTCCTCCTGAAAGTTCATAGAATTTAGGGATTCATCAGTGAAATATTTGCTGCATTTGGTTTGACATAACTAATATTAACTTGTAAGCAGCTGACTCGCTGAAAGGTTCTTGACTACTAATTAGCCAAAACTTACTGTAGGGTATGGCCACTTGGCATGTGATTGCCACCAAGCTTTTAAGACAGAGGTGGTGTCCCCAGGAAGCTTTCCTGCTCTTCTCTTGCGTAAAATTTCCTCCCTTATGTCTACAATTTTCTCCTTGTAACCCTGTAAAGAAAGAGAACACCAGTTGGTACCGTTGAATATGTAATAATACTTCGCAATTAATTAACAATTCCCTCGATTACCTGTTTCAGTTCATGCTTCAACTCTTGCCTCACACGCTCCATTAAGGACCTCTCAGTCTCTGTTGGGATAAGAGGACCAAATCCCATGCTATCTGGACCGTCCAAACTACCATCAAACAAGTTGACATCACTATCTACTTGGTCATCATCATCATCAGACATTGTTGCACCTGTACCCTCACCTGGAGAGACTCCTGCTCATGCAATACGTGGAAACGATTATAACTTTGGTACTCATGAGTATCCCATGCAATTGCTTACAGATCAGAGTATAAAAGAAGTTGATTTCTAATGTTGCAGAAACATCGACAGTCATCAGGACAAGGCTGAAAACTTTTTCACTGAAATTGGCCTTTTAACTAATGCTTTGGAACTCATTATCTTGACAAATATCACGTCTCTTCCCAAAGAAAGAAAGCATGATGTTAAAAAAAGACTTGCAAACTAACAGACGGTTATTTCATAACAGATCATGGGATCCAGTAATAATTCGCAGAATCGAAGCCGGAGATGGAGATTCCAATTGGCCATGACACAAAGATTAAAAAGAGGTTATAGAAATAATTCATCTATAAAACAAAGTTCTAAAGTCATTCATGCAAAGGATAGATTTCAAAAAACAGCTGAATACTCAAGAATATCATAAAATAGAGGGGGTATTCAATAGTGCTTTGTGGGGTTACTTAACCCCACAAAGCATGCAGAGGAAAAACATTAAAGAATTAAAAATTATGTCACCAAAATATAACTGCCACTACTAGTTACCAACTGTGGAGAACAACAAACAGCAACGTGAGTAAGGAAGCAAGCCTGGAAGATATTCTTTTTATGCTAGCAGCAATGTCTACTGGAAATGAACAAATTCAAATAGGATAGTATAACAGAAACTCACCTGTTAAACTTTGTAGGGATTGCTCAATCTCCCAGCAAGCCATTACTGCCTCCATTGCATGAACCCGGACATGTTGTTGCAATTGTTCTTTAAAGGAACAAAGCAGCAGAACATAATGTGTCTACATTAAAAAGACAGGAGAAGATAAAAAAAAAAAAATGATATATGGAACAGCAAAGGCAGAGGGACAGCAAAGGATGGGTATATGGGACAAGCAGACACGGAGGAGGCCTTATAGGCTTAAATTAGTTGTTAAACTAGCTCTCATAACTCAATATGACCTTACTGGTGAGGTGAATAACAGAATTAACGTAAAATAAAAAATAAAATTTTAATTAACAAAAAGTCTTTTCCAAGAATGTTGCCATGTATTTCTAGAACTAAATATGGATAAATCTATCCTACAGGTAAGGAAATTCTGAATACAGAGGATACAGAGTTACAACTAATTTTGCTTGTATATCCCAGGTACCGGTCTTAAATAACAAGCTTTTTCAGTTCCCTGATCTGCTGATAACTATGCAGTCTATATGTTGCTGAGCTCTTGTGGACGCCTGTTGTGATATTGCTCATAGTGCATGATGTATCATTTTCTGCAAAACCTCTCTGGTTGGTTGTACACAAGTTCCCTCTAGTATAGGTGAAAATGTCTGAATTTCATGCATGCATCTAGGCTTCAGCAGAGTTACAGCTCCAATTAGAATCATACTCGCAATTAGAACACACACCTTTGAAGCTGTTAATTCCTAAGTTACACACACCACCAGGAAATCCAACTAATTGAAAATATCATATGCAATTTTTCCCTCAATGACCTAATACAACTAATTGACATTTGGCTGCCCTATATATTTACTATGAGAACTATAGGAAAACCTCAAATATCTCAATTTGTGATCTTTATTCATTCAGAAAAGCTCGCGGCCTTCTCTTATTAACCAACATAGCCGTTTCAAAGATTAAGTTCATCAATCAAGGTTCCTCCTTTATTCATTCATAATAACTACCATGTCTCGCAGCCCAAGTTTGCAATAATAACAGAATCCTGAGTTATGTTTACAACTTCAACAATTTTTCTCTTTTTCTTTCTGAATATAATTATCTATGAGAAAGCTCTGTTGGGTTCCCTTTTTTCTTTTTTCAATTTTTGTTGGCTGAAGAAACTATGAGGTGCTCTTCACACGCTTTTAGGACTTGAATCTGTGACTACGAAGAAAGACATGTACTGGGAATTAATTCATTCTAGTTTAATGGGGGGACTTCCCATTTTTGGCATTCAGGAAAAAGTTGAAAGTAATCTCTATCACTAGAAGTACATCTAATTTGTTTTAGCTCATGGAGGTAAGTTCCTCTGTCTAATCTTTTGCCTTCGCACAACTTGCTTCCCATAACCGCAAGGGCTTGAAAATAATGGGCCACACAAGGCATGCTTCCCTTTGCTTCCATAAAAGGTGTTGCACTGTCCCTTCCCAAAGGAGGAAAGGCCTTTGAACAAAAATCTATCAAACGATTTGGCACCAACCAGAAAATTAAGACTAAGAATGCATCCTTCTCTTGCTTCATGAAAGAAGAGTTGCACCATCCATTTCAGATCAAAAGCCACTAACCGCCAACAAATCTTTGATCCCAATTGAATTTATGAGCAAAGATGTGGCCTTTCTTATCATTGCCAATTGACCAATCTTCACTCAACAAAAAATCAGATTGGAGTCATTTTTCCTTCGGCGTGCATCAGACCACAATTCTCAATTCCCAAGATTACCGAAAACCCAAATGAATTTGATGAATGACAAGAAGAATCTAACCAAGTTGATGCACTTAGAAAAAGAACAGAAATATATAATCAAAAAAGCATTTAACTTGTCACAATCACAAACACACACAACGGTAATAAAGAACCTTCACATACAGTCCACAACACTGATCAACGAATTGCGAACAACAAAACGACAACAGCAAAGAGAAGAAAGCAAAAGGCATACCAAGAACTGCTCAAGTTCCTTGTCGTCCCCGACCATGCCCTGAGCGCCATGCCCGAGAGCCGAGTACTTGGCGACCACATTCTGGGACTGCCCGAGCTGGGCGTCGATCCTGGGCAACTGGTCGACTGGCGTGGCGATCCGGAGGCACGCCACGTGGGCCGACAGCAACTGGTCGTAGAGCGGGTGTGCCAGAATCTCGGCCTTGTACCTCGCATTCTGCCAGTTCATCACTCCGTCGCTGCCGCTCTCGACCACCACTCCCACCTCGCTCTTGTTCGGATTAAGGCTGTCGCCGGCGCTGTTCTTCAAGTTCTCGGCCGATTCGTGGGACATGGCGGCGGCGATCATGGAGTCCCCGGCGGCGGAGACGTCGTCTATGACGTCACTGTGGTTGCGGTGGAGGATGGGGCGCGAGAGCCATTGGTTGGAGGATTGAGACACGGCGGTGGAGTCGGAGGCCGTGTGGAGGTTCAAGAAATTGCTGCTATTGTTATTGTTGTTGTTGTTGTTGTTGTTTGTGTTGGTGTTGTTCGTGTTGTCATCGTACTGGGCTTGTTGGGTCCGGAGCAGCGCGTTGTTGAGCCAATTGGGTGCGGCCTGGAGGCGTTGTTGTTGGTCGGGTAAGATGGTGCGCAGGGAAGTATGCGGGTCTTGTTGTTGTTGCTGTTGGGATTGGTTCGTGAAGTGTTGGAGAGGATTCGGAAGGTCTTGAGCAAGATGGTTGTGGTACGCCATGAATGAAATATAAAGAGACCGAGCGATAGATTTGTTGGAGTAGTACTACTCGTGGATGATTATCAGGTACATGGCGCGCGTGTTACAGAAGCATATAGTGAGTCAAGTTCAACAAGATGAAATAAACCACAGAAAGAGAGAGAGAGAGAGCTTGGCGTTGCCGTTTGTAGGAGAGAAAGAGAGATATGGTCTGTGTTTTTAGGGAGAGAAAGATACACGTGCACAGAGAGAGAGAGAGAGAGAGAGGGAGAGAGAGAGAGTGAAAGAGGGAGGGAGGTGATATGGGTTACTAAAAACGATTCAAGGTGGGATTTTTAGAGAAATTAAGAGAGGATTTTAGAGATTGAAGGTAGGTGGTTTTGAGAGAGAGTGGTTTTCAGGTGAGGTAAAGGGTCGGGAAACTGCTATAGTATGAAAATAGTAACTATACTAATATTCATACTTAAACTAATGACACTAAATAGTATTATTATTGTTGTTCCGATCCTATCATTATTCTAATTGTGTAACGATTGTTCTTGTTATAAACGGAAGTTAAAGGGATTGGTCAAGTGCACGCCCTTGAAAATTTATCATTAAGTTGTAAGAATAATAATGGTAGATTCTTTTATAACTTGTTAATACGTGTAAGCATATGATCGGATTTATGTAACTAGCTAAAAGAATTTAACACGCTTCAATTATATATTAACAAGCGACAACCAATTGTAACGTTTAACATATTTTTTCTCATGAATATAATGGTGAGGTTTGCTTACTACAATTATATTTGACCATAAAGAAGATTAATATATCAAATTAGGTAGATCTCAAAATTTATCCATTTTTCAATATATTGAATAAAGTTTTTCTAGAAATTGAGTAGTAGGAAATTTCTCTAATTTAGTTTATAAAATTCACATTTGTACTTAAAATATATGTGAATCAAAATAGGTATGAAAATCATTTATTATTTTTAAAAAAATATATTAATTTAAAAAACTGAATTAAAAATTATTAAAAAAAAATGGCAAAACATTTGCACTATTTTAAGGATTTAAAAGCTCTATACCTAAAGAAATGTTGCAAGTCATGCCTTATAATTATCGTTGATTATTACTGTGATTAATATTATTTAATCCTTGAGATGATGTTTGCTTTTTTAGACTTCTCTAGTGTAAATAGTAAAATAAGCAATTTAAAATGGATTGTTGAAAAGCTTTGTATATTTGCGTGGACCTTCGTGGGTCGTTGGTTAATGGGGTAGTTGATTACGAATATGATCGGACGGAAGAGGAGAGTTAACGTGGCAAAACATTTGGTGGGTTTCACGTCTTGGGAATTATAGTTGAGTTTGGTGCCTAGGTTTGAACACGAAGCGCGTGGGGATTACGTTCGGACTAAGCGTATACGTAGGTGGGGCTTTGCAGGTTTGGCCGTACGACCGTAGCTGGAGCTGGAAGTTATTTCAAACTGTAGCAACGACCAACTACGTGCGCGTGGGAGCACTGTTTCGCTCGTAATAGAAACCTCTAATAGGTCCTGAATGGAGTGAGAATTATAGGCTCTATTTTTATCTTTTATTTTTATTCTTAAAACCAAATATTAATAAACAATGTAAACATAAAACTAATAAAAATATTAAAAAAAAATAAAAAATTCCTGAATTAACAGTCGATTTTGAAATAGTTCCTTAAATTTTTAAATGCATTAATGTGTCTTATCAAACTACTAAAGTGAGCCAAAAAGACTATTTTTGTCGAAATATTACTAAAATACCCTTATTCTCTTAAAAACTAAACTAAAAATTAATCAAAAAACTATTTTTTTAAAAATAAACAGAGAATTTTTTTATAAAAAAAAATATTAATATAAAACTAAAAAGTTTAAGAAACTAAAAGCTTAAAAAAATTTAATTAAATAAAAAAAAATGATGGCTCGGCAACCACCCCCAAAGGTGGTTGGGGTGTCCTGCCACCACTAATGGGCAACCTTTTCTTCTTGTTTTTCTTTTTTTTTTTAAAAAAAAAAATGAAAACAAATTAAATTTTTTAAAAAAAGATTTTGACTACAATGACTAAATTGCTATTTTTTGCCTACTTTGAAGACTTTTGAATTATTTTTTATTCCGCAGCGAACGATTTGTAATTTAGGTCAATCGCATGGATTGATTTTGCATTTATCATTTTTTTTCTTTTTCTTTTCTTTTTTTTTTTAAAAAAAAATATTTTAGTTTTTTTTTTTTTTTTAGTTTTAGTTTTTAAGCGAATATGGGTAGTATAGGAATATTTCAACAAAAGTTACATTTTTGGCATACTTTGGTAATTTGATGAGTCACATTAGTACACTTCAAAATTCAAGAGATTATTCTAAAATCGGTTATTAGTTTAGGGAGCTTTTTTCTATTTTTTCCAAATAAAAAAGTAGTTATCACCATTATGTAACGTCGTAATATTTTTTTAAAACTTAAAAAAAAAAAAAAAAAAAAAAAAAAAAAAAAGAAGCCAAAGAAAGAGAAGACATGATCAAAGAAACACCTCACAAAAGAAATTTTAAAGATAGATGTTAATTATATTAAAAATATTCGTGAGAATCAGGATTGACATATCTTGAAATTAAGCTGCCTGCATCGGCCAGTATAGAAAGTGAAACCCACCTGCTCGAGCAAGTGGGCTACCTAATTTTAAGGAATCTTTATCCATAAATCACATGCTTTAAGAACATACGTCAATTTAATAGACAAAGTCAAAAAATTTCTTTATTTAACTTGGAAGAAAACGTTATCCTTGTATTATGGTGAATTCTCTTATATTTTGAAGGATTTTGGGCATGCAAAGTATGCTATTTCTCTTTTGCTTTGCATCTTGATTTGTACGTAAAATAGTCAAATAAAGGGGTTATGAGCCAAAGTTTTCAACGTGGAATCCTTTGCAAACAAGTTTCTAGCCGATATATATGATAAAATAAACATGACTCATCAAAAAGTATGTCGCGTAACATTCTTCACAGTTTTTGCTTTTGTTTTTTTATTATTTACTTAATTTCCTAATATTGAAAATTCTTCACAGTTTTTGCTTTTGTTTTTTTATTATTTACTTAATTTCCTAATATTAATTTTCAATATAATTAGCTAATGGTGTGAGATAATTGAGATAAATACTTTATTGATAGCATTTATATGTGTTGTGTAAAACTTGTATAGGGTTTATATAGGGTACAATGTTATGATATATATATAGACACTTCAAATATTTCAAAATATAAACCCAAATATGGATATAGTTGTAAAGATGAGTTGATATCTCATCCCATATGCCCTATTTAAACCCTAATATCACACAAACCAAATATCTATTAATTGAGATATGAAGCACCAATTACATTCTAATCGAGATATACAATCCGATGCATTTCACCTTATGATCCAGACTATAAATCTTATTTTACTTTGTTGATGCAGCACTATCAAGCAGCCTTCAGATCAAAATTTTTTTAAAAATAAAATAATATCAATAACTGATTGGTAGTACCACATTACAAAATAGAAAAAAGTGTGGTGTATAGCATTATACTCGTATCATATATTTCTCTTAAGCATAGATGCTGATAAATTATATTGTTTATGTCTTCCAAAATGATTCTTAGAATAGCAGTTGAAGAAAACAATTGAAGTTGAGAAAACATGAATGAATTTTATTTTTTTTTTGTTCCTTGAGGAAATAGGCCATAATAGTCATTTCAAATTGAAATAGGTAGAAGCATTGTAGAGACATATATACATTAATGAATCCATCATTCAAATTGATTAAGTTCTACCATTGGAACAGAGACCCCAAGGATTCAACATAGTTTGTTTTTGATTCAATTGTGTTTAATTTGGATCATTACCCACTATTTATCTTCTAGATTTGTTGTTTGTCGCTTGCTGAATCATCATTTGCCCTAAAAACTTAAGCTAGTAAGAGGTAACAAATTTTGCTGCCATTGAATAGTTTTAATAATTTGAAGAAATTTTTTGAGGATCCAACCAAAAACAACAAAATGGCGAGCTTAATTAAAACTATATGAAGGGAAAAATAGTCTCACTGTTGGAGAGTTAGTCTTCTAAGTAAAGAAAATATAATTGGAAAGAGAAAGGAAAAGAAATTGACACAAGAAAATAAAAGAAACTGCCATGGAAAATGAAGGATCCAGTCACAATAGGTTGAGTGGCCTTTGGTATCTGAAAGCAATTAACGAAAGGAAAAATAAAATAAAATAGTTTACAATAAATTTTAAAAAAAAAAAAAAAAACGTTTGATAAGTAAGAAATCCAAGAATTTTTTAATCCAAATTTATAGAGACTGAGGTGGATGCTCTCTTGGCTGTATTAATGGTATAAAAGGACAAAGGGAGCACCATTGTATTCTTAACATGAAATGGCATAGTATCAAGTTAACAAATATTATTCAAAGAAAAAAAAAATAGAAAAAAAAAAAAAAAAAGTTGAATATTGAACTGCCTTTTTGTACCACATAAATAAACTGAAAAAAAAAATTAAAAAAAAGAAGAAGTTAAGGTTCCCTAAATGGCTAAATTAGGAATAAATAATTGATTCAATGGAACATTCTCTTCTCCTTCTAATGGATATTGAATATAAATTTAAGATCTCATCGAGTCCATAATTTTTAAAGAAGATATTACATTATTACCTGTAGATAATAGAAAAATTATCATAATAGCTGTAAGTGACATATCCTAGCTTCCTCAATAAAAAAATAAAAATAAAATAAAAAATAAGTCGGAGCACTTCCAATTAAATACATTATAAGGATATTTGACCAAACAAAAACTAGTTTAATAAGTCTGATTTTGAATCAATCTTTAAAAGGAAATCAACTTTAGATTAGTTCAAATTTTTTATGCATTTTGGATAACTCAAGTTTATAATATTCTGAATTTGTGTTTATTTTAAATCCTATATGTATACTTCTATATAATGAATAAAATATTTTAATCTAGCTTGTAAATCGTACACATGTATCGTTCTTGTTGGGAAGGACAACCTTGAGGTGTCATATAAAGCATTTGGTTTACACCTACACAACTATTTATGCTCATTGATGGACTAGGTACATGCTCGGCCAAATCAGATTGGAAAGTGGATCTTGGGAGCCTAGTATTCAGGTCAAGGGATCCGGCATGGATAGTTTAAAACTACCGCATAGATACTGTAGTGGAAAACAATTCTATTTTCCACAAAATTGTACCGTTTTCTACTTAAATTTTTTATTATTATTATTAAATTTAAAAAATTATAAAATAATAATAATTAAAAATCAAAAATATTAAAACCAAAAAAAACTTAAGGGGTGGCCGGCCACCCCCTTGGGCAACGCCGGCCACCCACCCCCTTGGCCGATCTGGGGTGGACGAACCACCCCAGTCGGCTTTGGGGGTGGTCCGGCCACCTCCAAAAGGCCAAAAAACAAAACAAAACAAAAAAAGTTAGGGGTGGCTCGGCCACCCCCAAATCGGCTGAATGGGGTGGTCAAAACCATCCTCAGGCCTTTGGGGGTGGTCCGGCCACCCCTAAAAGGCCTAGAAACCAAAAAAAAAAAAGTTTGGGTTGAGCCACCCCCAGATCAGCCGTATGGGGTGGTCGAAACCACCCCCAGACCCTTGGGGGTGGTCCGGCCACCCCTAAAAGGCCTAGAAACAAAAAAAAAAACAAAACAAAAAAAGTCTGGGTTTTGGGGGTGGCCGAGCCACCCCCATATCGGGCGTATGGGGTGGTTTTCAGGCCCTTGGGAGTGGTCCGGCCACCCCCCAAACCCCTAACTTTTTTTTTGTTTTGTTTTTTGGCCTTTTGGGGGTGGCTGGACCACCCCCTTGGCCAATAATGGGGTGGCCGGCATTGCCCAAGGGGGTGGCCGGCCACCCCTTAAGTTTTTTTTTTTTTTTTTTTTTTTAAATTATTATTATTTTTATTATTTTTAAATTTATTAAAAATTTTGTGAATTTTTTTTAAGTGGAAAACAGTACCGTTTGTGGAAAACGGTACTGTTTTCCACTACAGCACCATGCGGTAGTTTTAAACTACCGCACGGAAGTCGGATCCCAGGTCAAGATGATAAAGTTCAAACCGCAAGTTTCGATCACACACAAAGACCAACGCAATGGAATAGAACATAAAAGAGAACATGCAACGTGACTCGACGAAAGGGAAAAATTAAATAGGTTAACCAACAATGTCAACATATCAGTTATTTAAAGCATGTCGAGATTGTAGCACCGAAGATAATTGCTTCACTCATAATTTCAAGCGTATAATCTAAGCTAAGATTCATAATTTGCCACCAATAAGTGTTCTGGCACAAAACGTGAGTAGGGTTATAATCTATCGGTGAACACTCTACATAAGAAGAAGTAGAAGTGATATCCCCATTTTAGATACGGCCTTACATCTATTGCCATACACAAATTTCAAGAATACCCCAACTCTTTTGGAGCATCATAACATTTCATTTGTTAACTTAAACATTAAAGAGTTATTCCGTCAGCAACTCTCAAAAATTCTCTAACTATTTCTACTCCTTTTGCATCTGTCTGGTGACTGAATTTGATCGTGTGATCAACTGCATCATCATTCGCTAAATGTATATTAATATGTTTTTAAAATTTTGAAATAGAACTTCATGGTTTGTTTAGTTTAAAAGGCAAGACTAATATTGTAACAAAAAGAAAACATCAATCTTTCCTATGCCCATATATTATCAGCACTCAAATCAATAGAAGAAAATGTATTTGACTATGTGATCAACTGCATCATTACTTGGTAAATGTATATATTAATATGTTTTTAAAATTTTGAAATAGAACTTTTCATGGTTTGTTTAGTTTAAAAGGCAAGACTAATGTAACAAAAAGAAAACATCAATTTTAGCTGGGTGAAGGGAGGTGGCATTTCATTTTCTTCTATTGATTGGAGGGCAGATAATATATTGGCATAGGAAGGATAAAACTTAATGTGCAATCAAAGCCCAAAGGAATTACTTAATCCAAAAAAAATTATTTAAAGAACTAATCCAAAAAAAAGTGTAATCAAAGTAATATTAGAATAACCATAAGAAGGAACCATCAACTTTATCAACTTCATAATTACTATCACAATAATTTGAAGCCAAAGTTTTACACGTGTGTGATGACACGTGAGCATTAATCAGTTCATGCATGTAAAAAGTACATCCAACAACACAAGTACATAATTGGAAAAAAAGAAAAAAAGAAAAAAGAGTAGAGTACGCTAATGTATTTAGAATGCACTCTTAGAGCGTGTCATCCACGTCATCCCATGCTAGCGTGACGAATTAGCGGTTGGGAAAAAACCCAATACAAAGACTAATGAATTAATTATCTTAGTTTATAGTATCTCTCTCTCTCTCTCTCTCTCTCTCTGTGCAGCATTAGCATACCGTTTGTCATATTCGTTTTGGTCCGGTGACCGGCTATAGCCGGTGAAGATAAAGAAGAAAGAGAAACATCGCGAGAAAGAACGGGACGAGCCGAGGAGGGGGACCATGATTCACGTCGTTACTCTCTCCGCCACTCGCGGGACAACGACCCCAAACGACACGCGTCAGACGGTGGTCGCTTGGACCACTTGGTGGGGACCGGGTTCGAAGCACGCGCCAGATTAGCGAATCAGAGACGTCCACGTGGAGCGATCGCAGGGATCGGGACCACCCAGAATTTTTGACTTCTCTGACAGCCGCCGGCTTAATCAATGCGAACTGTGGGTGGTCCCCATGGTGAGAGAAATATATGGGTAAGAGATTGGTGGGGTCCAGTACTGTGTGGTGTTTTATGGCTAACTGTCCACCTACAAGGCTCTGTGGTCCATTGGTCCCCCCCTACCTAGTTGCGCGCCTTTGCATTTTTTCTCTTTTATATCTATTTGGGGACCTGCCGTCAGGCTAACGGCAGAGCACCTAAGAAATAGGCCTCACGTAATTTTCCTACCAGATGTCTGATCGTCTGTCTTTTCCTCTAACTTCGCCAAATTTTCCTGTAATCCTCCATTTTACAAAAAGTTTTCCTGTAAAATAATTGTAAATGACTGCGAGATTCCTTTTTTTAAAAATAAAAAACAAATAAAAAAATTAATATATTAAGGTGATATTATTCAAAATATATGTATATGCCCTATTAAAAATGTACGTCGTTCTCACATGTATTTTAACGTATAAGAAAGTTCATATAAAATTGAATTGTCCAAATCAATTTTGAGATGTCCGACCTCTTGTTTGAACAGATGAATTTTATGCGGACTCTCTCACAAGTCGTACGGAAATTTCTAGAGATCCTTATTCATTATTGGGTAAAAGAAAATCATTCCAACCTGATTTTAGGTTAAAAATTTATTCTTAGTTTAATAGAACTGCCTTTTCAGATATTTTTGGGATTATTTTTAATATTCTTGAAGTTTTAATTTGTATTATTTTAATTTATATTATTTTACTCTTTAGCATCTTTTAAAATTTTTTAATTTATTATAACTCATTAGATTGTATGCTAAAGTGAGAAAATTGAAATCATAAATTATAAAACCATTGTTTGTCCTGAATGTGAGAAGAAAACCCATGTACACGATTCCAACAACAGGCCATTGATGAGAAGTAACATATAGAAGCAATCTTTTATTTAGTTAGATCACTCGTAATGAGTTATTTATATTTGAATTTTCTCTAAATTTTTAACAAAAATTACAATTTAATAAGCTCTTTATCAAACTTATTTATCAATATCCTATTTACATTCAAGATCCAAAAAAGTGAATCCTATAATTTTTTTAATATTATTTTTTGCATTGAATGCTTTAAAATGTTTGGCTTGAATTGAATTTAATGCATTTAATGTTTTTAGCAGTTAACTTTTTCAATAATAAATAGTATTTATTTAAAGTAAAGTGACTAAAATTATCATTCTTAAACTAATATAATTTTTTTTTTATTCTATCACTATTATCTTTAGTACTCTTTACATAACTCTCATCACGGTTATTGCACGGTGGCGCGAACTACTACGTACTATTGCCGCCGCCACCACTGTCGTCCTTGGCACCGCCATCATCGTCGTTACTGTTATTGTATTTATCATCACATGCTATTATCATGACACTTTACTATCATAATCACTAATCATTAAGTTATTGTCACTTTCATCACACCATTTTAATTAGTAGAATAAGTTAATTTTTCTTTTCTTTAAAGCATATTTATTTAAATACTAAAAAATTAATTAATGAGATCAAATTTCATTATTGTAATGGCCCCGGTTGGCATCGATTTCAAAAAAACACACTTTTTAAAAAAATTATTAACAAATAATTTAAAACATAAAAGATACATTAATTCTCAACTTTATATCATATTAATACATTTTTTTTTCTTTTTAAAAAAAATTAAAATTAAAATTAACAAATACTTTTTAAAACCAATTAAAATTAATCCTTTTTTAACGGATAGACTATTTGTTGAAACAAAACTTAAGACAACTTCCGGATCCTTGAGATGGAAAGGTAAACGTCTTTGTCGGCTGCTAAAGCGTCGGTCGCTGTTTCTACCCATGCGTGGTTCTTATTTCACATGTCATATCCATCCATCTCCATCCTTTCTCCTGCTCCTTTACAACCTTTTTAAGCCTTTAGCTTCCCAATCCCATGTTTATAAATCTTCGAAAACTTTCCAGATAGAAACACTAGGGCTGTTCTTAAATTCCTAAATTTTAAGGGCCGGCTTAATAGTAATTTTTTCTCTCTTCTTAAATTTCTTATAAATTGGGTCATATAAATTCTTTCAATTCAGTCTCTAAAAGTGTATTTAATGATGTGAGAAATAATTTTTTTTTTATTAATGCTATAAAAAAGCATTAAAAAAATGTTAATTAAATATGTTGTTTTCTATTAATTTAAACTGTTAAGATTATTTGTGATTTAAACATAATATTAGAGCTTGAAAAATGTTAAACTTACAACATCATCACAACAACCACACAACAACTCTTCATATGAGGGTGGGCCCCACACACTGAGGCCCACCCTCATGTGATGGGTTGTTGTGTGATTGATATGATGGTGTTGTGTATGAATTAAATCCATATAAATTAAAACCGTCTGTGTTATGCGGTCCCATTCATGCGTAAAAATATTAAAATATTAATTAAACAATTAAATTTGTTATTTCTTATGTCAATAATTGGTCAATAATTTACATTGTCAATGACTCAGTAATCAATTTGATTTGTGACACCATTACCAAACTAGTAAGGATTTTTTTTTTTTTTTAAGAAAAAAAAAATGAAATTTGACTATACAAAAAAAATTTCAATTTATTATATCTCACTTTTTAACATAAGTTGATCATGCATCATACATAAAATTTAAAAAGAAATAAATAAAGAACATGCATTTCAAAAGATCTCTAGTATTTTGGGGGAATTTTATCGAATAATTTATTACAATCTTAATTATTATTTTAAAATTAAATAAATAATCAGATTTTATCATTCTAAAATTTATTATTAAGTGACGTACGATAAATTAAGAAAAAAAATACAATCTGTTACAAGTAATAAACACCGAAGTGGTTAGATGTAAATCATTTAATTCAAAAATTATGCTTAAAAAATTAAAATTTCTTACAATAATATCATAATTGAGATAATTCATTTTATGATTCAAATTAAATTTTTTAAATTTAATAGTGTATATATTAACACGTAATTTGTTATCGGAATTACTAATAAAAACTTTCTCACATTTTATTATTTAAATTATTAATAATTTAACTATCAAAATTGTTGAAAATATCTGCGCAAAGTTATGGAAAGAGTGGGACTTTAGTTGTCGACAGACCAAAATATCTCCACAGCTTTGTGGATGGTTTAGCTGCCCGAAACTTGGGCAACCCAGGACCAAAAAACGTTAAAAATCCAGTGCGACGCTGTCTAGTTTTCGTGGAGTATCCGCAACCTTCCGTGCCGACGGCCCGACGTGCAGTTCGTAGGGGCAGTGACGCGGAAGGGCCCCCACACGTTTCACACGAGCCAAACGTAGGAGCCAGCACGTTGTCCCATTCCATACGCTTTTGTGTTTACTAATCATTAAAATAAAAGATATCGTCGTTAAAAACATTAAAATGATTGATTAGTGGGTTGATAAGGTGATTATTATAATGATATGACAACATTTCGTCCTAACTAAGTTTTTTTTTAATTCAATTTATTAAATCAACATTTATCTTTAAAATATGTAATTTTTACATATATTTTAATTTAAGAAGATTAACAAAATGTTCTCAAAGGATAGCTCAATCGACTAGGGATCACGCCTCATAAAACGGAGGTCACTAGTTTGAATTCTCCACCTCTCTTATGTGAATATGTCAAAAAAAAAAATTAAGAAAATAGGTAATTTTCACATTAGAATCATGCGCTTTAAAGATATATATCAATTTAATACACAAAAAATTATCTACAAAATTTTTTTAACCTAATTTTTTACTTTTTAGTTATGATGATATGTAAATTTGAAAATAGTTTGAAGTATGTTATATTTTTGTGTTATTTGTTAATACTTTTTACTTTTAAAGCAAAATAATTATTTTAAAAAGCATCGCCAAACGAGCCTAAAATTTGTGATAATGATGGGGTTTTGGTTGAGGATAATTATAGTTTGAATTTGGGGTCCACGTAATTATGTGGAAAACAAGACTATATATTATGGGAGTGGAAAAGTCTTATCAAAGACTTGTCCATGTCTTTGTCTTTTATGGGTGACAAGTATTAAATAAAATTATAATATAAATGGCTCCTTTTTTCTTTTTCTTTTTTTTTTTTGCATACTTTTGGCTTGAGAAACGGCTTTTCCATACTTTTTAATGCATGGTAAGACTTTGAGACTTCATGTGCAAGACAATGTTGTTCTGCTTTGTGGAAGCATTCAAACTCATGTTTTTCGTGTTCATACATGGAATGGGGTCAGTCATCAATGAGTTTTGAATATTTCTATGCTATATGGATCACTCGTTCTCATCATGCTGATGAGATGTATAAATAAAATTATGAAATAAAGATAATATTGAGAGATAAAAAAAGACAAAAGTTATTATATCTTTATTAAATTTCCTCGCAAATTGGCATGATAGCTCATGTAATACTTACTTAATTACGTTAATCACAATCCTTAACAGCACTCAATATATATACAATACAATAGTAGAACGGGTCTATCAAGCACCATATTAGCGCAATGTACCAAACTCCTTCCTCCCACGCATATAGCTAGACGGTTGTGATCATATAAGAAAGTATACGATCCGCCTTTTATTATCTTGCCAATTCGAAATCAATCAAGCAAGAAAATGTACCATTTCGATATTATGCCGACGGAAAGTAATCTATTAAAGACCTGTCACCTTCCATATTAATTTTATATCCTCATAATCAACATTCGATAGTACTCCCTTATATTTGGCGACTGTCAAATCAATGTCAATCAGACTCCATTTGTCAATTAGAGATAGGAACATTAATTAATTTCATAAATGAAGGTAATAACTTTCTAGGTATGCTTCACTTTCACTCTCTTTGTCTTTTATTCCACCAATTTGCTCTCTCAGCCACCTACTAACTTAAGCATCAGAAATAGTGCCTTCGATATTTCCAGCGAGCTATTTTAACATTTTTTTTTTTTTTTAATCATCCTTATAGTTCTTTTCTTTTCTGTCAGACGTTTGGTGTGAGGTCAGTGTTTTAACATCCTTCATCATCTTGTACTTGAGTATGGGCTATGGTTTACTATTATTTTTGACTAATTAAGTCTATTCATTTGTTTAGTCCTCTTGATAGCTCATTTTTCTTTTCCAATATCAATGGAGTTCAAATGGTAGCTAGAAGAATTCATTTTGCAGGTCCCATGATACCTTATTTCTGTTTATCTAAATTTTTAAAGTAAATCCAAGTTGGTGTTTAGTAGTTGTTATCGCAAGTGTGGGGTATCATTCCTTTCTAAAGAGACTTGCCCAAAGGTCCATGGTAGCAAGTAAGAATAGGGGCATCTCATTGATCTTAGGAGATGGGAACGCTTGTGGATTCCACTTTGATTTTTTTTATTTATTTATTTTTTTTTTTTTAATAAAAAAAAAAAATAGCAAGAAAGAATTCAACATTGATTATTATGGAGCATTATTGGAGAGCTTTGACTACTATATGTTAGGATAAAAGTAGTTGATTGCGTTGACCAAAATGCCCATTCTAAACAAATATATATGAAATACCCCTAAAATGGCCCCTTTTTTTCTCACACATTGGCCCTTGTTCCATGCATTATTTACTACTGGATAGCTTTCATATCCTACTAGCTAAAGTTTTACTAAATTTAAATTAAAAACTTACTCCTTTTTTTAAATAAATAAATAAAAATTTAGCTACTCATTTTTTCAAAACATTCAACATCATGCCTTCTATTCTTTCACTACTTCATTTAATTTTTTTTTTTTTTTTTTTTTATTGTTTGAGATGAGAAAGAATGGGAAATAATTTTTTTTATTTTTATTTTTTTAAAAAAAAAAAAAGCTTCTCCATATTAGCTAAGAGAGTAGAATATAAGAAGCTTTTTGGTTATTTTTTGCTAGTCAAATTAGCTTAGAAAAAAGTGATTTTGTCCTTATTCTATAAATCGCTTTCTCTTTACATTTGGCATCACGAAAGATGTAATGTCTACCGGACAAACTCAAATATGCACCAAATTTGATTTTTGAGTGATAATTTTGAAGGAATCATTTTCAAAATTATCATTCATTTAATTTGAGCCCAAACCTAACCAATCAATTCTTGTTTGAGTTTAACCCGAATATTTTGGGTTCATCTAGAGCTTCACCATGAATACTTCCTGTCCACCTTATTTTGAAGAGCCTTTTTTTTTTTTTTTTTTTTGGTTTGAAAATGTATTATTATGAAAATATAAGGACAAAAACTATTTTTAGAAGTGTTTTATGTTTTAAAAAAGAGTAATTCTATTAATCACATTTTTATCGCACAATACTGTTGCGGCAGTCCCAATCAACTTTTAAATCAGTCATTGTTAAAAAATAAATAAAAATTAAGAGTTGGTTGGAACTGTCACGTCAGCATTGTGGAATAGTTGTGAGATAAATAATGTGGTTTCTAGCATTACTTTTTGAAAAATGTTTTTTGTTTGAATAATGTTAAAAATTATATTTTTATCCCATAATATTAACGTGATAGTTCCAAATAGCTGTTGGATCAGTCTAATTCAAGAGATGGTTCATGTCAAAATTATGAAATAATTATAAAATAAAAATATAGTATATAAATAACATTTGTCTTTTTATTTTGTGTTATTTTATTGTTTCATTCATGCATGAAAAAGTAGACAAACCGTACTGATCGCAAAGATTTCTTGTCCCAATCAAAAACCCTAATGTTCCATTGCATTAAGCATTGAACTGTCTTAATCCCGTTAGGCGTGGCAATGGGCATTGGCCCACAACAACCGATGCGATCGCCTCATCCACGGTGATTAAACGTTTATGTTTCACGTTGAAGACCTCCTTTTTACTTTGTAAAATTTTATATTTTACTTTATATATATATATATATATATATATATATATATATATATATATATATGATACTAGAGTTGGTCTCCAAGAGATAGTTCAATCGGTTGGAAACCACACCTCATGAAGCGGAGGTCACTAGTTTAAATCTCATTCCCCCCTCTTGTGTGGACATGTCAAAAAAAAGAAAAAAAAAAAAAAAAAAAAAAAAGAGTTGATTCCAGTGTCTTTTGGGGTCCTTCTATACTGACATAACACTATGTTTATAAATAAAAACAGAAGAGAGAAATCAAGTTATAATTTTTTTTTTTTTTTATTAAAAACAGGATGTCATATAAGTATAAAAAAACTTTAAAAAAACACTAAATGAGCTATATATATATATATATATATACATGGCTCACTTGTCACTTGTCGAAGGACCAAAATGATTGTACACGTTGAAGGAAAATGGTATCAATTTAGAGCAATTATGGAAGGGGAATTTGCAAAAAAGTGGTTCCAAAATAATGCTCTTAATTGGGGTGTAATAGGGACATGCAGTTTCTTTGAATATGTGCAAATTCACAATATTCTTTCATGGTAGATATCAAAAAGATGACAACTATGTCACGATCCTAAGATTAAGGGTTAGTATCCAATAATTTTAGGACTTTTAGATCAATGGTTAGGCCCGTAATAACTGCTATCAAAACGGACACTACATCACAAGTTAGGTTCAAGTCATGGAAAGGACGACCTATAAATGAGATTAAAATGTTATCGAATATTGTTATCTGAGTGGAGCCGAATCAGCCGACAAAAAGAAATCGCTACCACGTTTGATTCGAAATGTTACTATTCTAACCGTGAAATGTTTAGCTAAATCAGCGTTTAATAATCTTATAGCAGCTTTTGGATCAATAGTAGTTAGGACTTTAAGAAATTAAATTATTTATGATATGTGGAGCTTGTTAGGACCAAATCATATCGTTTGACATATTGAAGATGTCATATCATCTAACATAATGCCTCCTTTGGGGTTCTTTTGTTTCAAAAAACTACTTTAACAAATAATTTGAAAATATATATTGTTTCAAAACTATTTACGAACTCGGATCGTTTTAATTAAACTCATGCTTTTACATCAATACGGGTTTTCAAAACATAAATTTAGTTGAAATGTCGTCGGAGGAAATCTATAAAATTGTCAAGTGTCTCGTAATATATGAAAAACACTTACTTTTTTCAAAAAAAAAATATTTGCTTCTCACATGTTTAAAGAACACGTAAAAGCTGTACAGACCGAGAATTAGAGAAAATTGGTGTCCAAACAAAATAGCAAAATTTATGACAAAGACCCATCCTGTTGTGGGTTCAAAAATATGACAGCATGAGAAGATAAATGAGTCTGTCCCATGGTGGCATTCATAGCCCACCCGGCCTCATGTTCTTTTGCTCCCCTTAGCCTCTCAATCAGGTTTTCTTCAAGGACCACAAGAGCACTTTCAGGCACTCTTCCTGGACCACAACCCCACTTACCTCTTTGCTCTTGCCTTGCCTTTACCAACTATCCCTCCTTTCCCCCACCCCACTAAAAGGAAATTCCAAAAAAAAAAAAAAAAAAAGCTTGCATTGTAGATTTCCTGCTATTTTCCTATATATGAGTTTTCACAATTATCCTCTTAATTTCATGCCTTTTAAGCCACACCTATTAGGAAAGATTTTTATGGCTATGAGGAATTCCATGACCACTCACATGTAAGTGCACGGGCAACCATCTGAAACACGCTGAAAGGACAATTTTTTCCGGTCACGTGATTTAAACTAAAGACAGACGTTAGTTTAATAGATTAAATTAGAATAATTTTCTTCAATTCAATTTAGAAAAATTCATGACACTTTAAATTAGGAGTGACAATTCTTATTCACGTGTCAGGTTCGGGTCGTGTGGAGGCATGTGTATAAAACTATATAGGTAAACCTTTAATCCTCTAATTTCGTGTCAGGTTTGCGGGTTGTGTTAAATATCGTTAACCTTAAATGTCGTGTGTCGGGTTTGAATCATACATAGGTATAAAACTATATAGGTCAATTATAATATAATCTATTTAATTAAACGGGTCAGACTTCTAAACCTTAACTCACAAATTTTATATTAAATTAGTGTCGAGTTTGCTGATTGTGTCAAAAATTACCTACCAATACTTTAAATATGAGTATGAGGATGGTTTGGTCATCTTCTTTCCTGTTTACTATCTTACACAAAATAAAAAGTTTGTGCAGGTGAGGTTCATCTAAAAGATTATCCAAAAAGTCGCAAAAAAGGTGAAAGCGACAAGAAATACAAATTCATTTTAGTCATGAAATGAAAGCAAAACTGCAAAAACACACGAACGTGTAAATGTGATCAATAAACCAATAACGAATTTGCCTCCATAATAATGAAAGTGTGTAATGCTCTCTCTCTTTTTGGGGGGCCCTAAGGCTAAGACAACTTGGAAGGGGGGGGGGCACCAACTGCTTCCATTAGCCAATGTAGGTGACATGATAGATGAGGAAAAAAGGCATCAAAGGACACATGATAAGGAACCTGAGCATTCATGTAGACAATTCTAATAGATGGGGGGCATATTTCCCATTTACATGATGTTGATGGCACACACATGAGGAATTTTTGTGGCATTTTGTCGATGCAAGTCAGAGACAGCCATTGGCATTTAGGCAGCCATGAAGGCAGAGAGGAGAGGACTCTTGGGAAAATTTGTACACAAATTTTGACTATCAAAAATGCAGTGAGGGGTTTTGGCAAGGAAGCTATTATTGATGCAAGTCAGAGACAGCCATTGGCATTTAGGCATGGAGATTCTCCCCGTACTATTCTTGATGGAAGGAAGATCATATTCACGACTTTCGAGAAATTTTTCGGGCAAATCCGCATATTTTAACAGTGTGTTTGGCAATGTGATTTTGCAAGTCAAATGTGTATTTTTAAATAAAATCGTGGAAAGTATTCCGTCAACGGTTTGAAATATGAAGAAGAAAAAAAAACCCATAATTTCGTGCAATAGGCAAGGGCACGTGTTTTTAAAATACACAATTTTAAAAGCTGAATTACGTTTTCGCTTTACTGGTATCATATCTTTTGCAGATTATACCAAATGTTTTGTTGTGCTTTTAAAATCACGTTTTGATTATTTGCATTTTGAAATCGTTATTTTTTCTAACTACATTTTTTTGAAACCGTTAATCCAAACGGACACCGGATACTCACCCTTTCCACTTTCTTTTTTGCAATATTTCCATTTCTAAGACAGTGCATGTTTCCATTTCCCCACTGGTAACCTGAGAGTGATCACCCAATTTCAATTACAAGTAGCCCCAACACCAAGAATACCTCTCCTCTCCTTCATTGCCTCCAAAAGAAAATAATGAAATAAGATAAAAGAAAATAGGAATAAAATTCTTTAAAGGTTACAACAAACTTCGTTGAGACCCTTCTAAAAATCAAATTCAAAGAATCAAAAGAAATTATTAGTATTATTATTTTCTAATCAATATAGGGAGGGGAAAAGGGAGTGAGCAACAAAAACAACAATCCAAAAACGGTGTAGATACAAAGTAACCAGTAAAAATGGGTTAAATAAATGACCCAACCCATTAAGATAACCAAAGCCGTCAAAGAAGGCTACAAATAGAGGCAAAGCAAAAGGTTCCAGAATGAGCAACCATTCCCGAACCCTTGCGATAACCAAGGTAACAGAACAAGCATCGAGAGAGGCTGAATCTGAGCCACTAAGGGAATGCCATGCCACTACAATCAAAAGAGCGTTTGGAAAAACTACTATTCAAAAGAAATTATTTGAATATTAATTAAATTCATCAATTTTTATCAGCTTAAACTTTTGAAATAACGGGTAATTTAATATGGTATCAAAACAAAAGTTCTAACTTTTGGAGTAACGGGCGATTAACAAAAATTAAAAAAAAAAAAAAACTAATCAATCTCAATATATATCATTATCAATGTGAAACTTGCTACCTAATAATGTCCAAACGGTTCACCATCCTCCAACTAAAATTGTCATATACATTAAGAATGATGAGATCAATCATCCATCCAAGTTCCAACAATCAATATCTTCCATTGATGAAATTAAAAACGACTAATTAATACCATATAATCCAATAACCATATTTACAAGATTATAAATATGTCATAAAATACACGCATCAGAAAATGGAATTGTTAAAAGGATAGAAATGGTGACCACCGTGAGAAGTCGCCTTCCTGACAACCAATTCCAGGGAGGTATCCCGTCTTTTTGCTTTCACTGCATTACTTAATCAAGGGCTCAAGGCTATTCAAATCTTGAATTACTTAATTCCTACTGGCTACTAGGATCCTCATGGTTATCATGAATCTGTTCAAAACTTTGCCAAGTAGCATGAGCATCTCATATATTTAGGTTTCATCTACAGAATTCCAAACTTTATCCCTGTGGAGGTTTATCACTTGAGAAAGAGAAACCACTGAGCATGCCATAATGGCTTCCATCTCCTCTCAATTTATCACTCGAAGAATTTCGACAAACTAGTCTCCCACAATTAGCATCAATATGGCATCCAAACATGCTCAAAGCAATTTTGCCCTAAAATCATGAATGAATCAATTGTATACTGCAGTTAGTCTACATTCTTTCGTTGAACGATCTCATTCAACACGTGTAAGTAGGAACCAATTCAACCTCCCATCAGTCTTACTAAAAGTGTAACGACCCTAAAAAAGCACTGACCACACAAAAGCTATCACTTCAAAATGACTAATCAAGTTGCAATTGAAATCCCCTAGAATCACTTATAAAACTCAATCTCACCTAAGAATGAACCAATATGGGACTTAGCACTCATGATCTCTTTTATAATCAACCCACTCCATGTAAGCTAATTATCTTCCCAATAAGACTAAAGTGTTATAAAAAGTCGTTCAGAAATCAACTTGCACCAACACTCCCTAAAACCACCTAGGTTCTCTAGATGCATCCACGTGTCCCAGACAAGATTTGAAAATCAATTGTAAAAATTCATACCACTAGTGCCACTTTAGAAGTTTGCTTGAATCTATTTACCTGATAATCTGGCAACAAATGTTACTGTAGGTTCACGATATTAAGCTGCTACATTGATATCTCCTTTCCCCCAACTACTGAAAATTTAAACTTAGAAATGACTATCTTTCAGGAAACATTGTAATGAGAGTAATGGGACTCTTCATCTGTTGCAAGCATAGGCACATAGCCTGCCATCTAGAGCTTCCTATGCACCTGTTTGGGCACAAGCAGAAAACGAGCCTGAAATTGTGAACCTATCAGGGTTAACGTCCATAAAAGTCGTCTCCCTAAAGAGATCCACTACTCGGCCCAAAGACCCATTTTGAGCATAACCACGTATCAATGAGTTCCACAATCCACACCACGGTTTTCTTCTCCGACATTTCTTCAAACACTTTCCTTGCAACATCCAAGCTTTCACATACAAATGGTACAAACTCTTAAGTATAATTTACAGGTTTTCTCCTTATAAGGGAGGGTGTCCAAAAACTTATCCACATAATTAAAATTGCACTTAAGCTATGTGAGATACTTAAGATTGTAACATACCACCATACTCTACAGCCGACATCCACGGCGGCCCCTTCTCTTTCGACGGCTCCACTCATTTATCATTATTCAATGACTTAGTATCAAGACATTTTAATCCAGTCTATAAGTCTTCGCCCCCTCCATGACTCGACCACAAAGCCGTATAACTCATTCAATCTCATACTCGACAAACTGCATCTAATCCTATACCCGACGAAGTAGCTAACTCTAATAACAAATTATACAAACCTTCAGTATAACTCACACTTGAAAACCGACTTACAAGGAGAAAGTGCCCAAGAACTTTAAGATTACACTTAGGTCATGTGGATACTTTCGTTTGTAACAGAAACTCAACTCTTTCTTACATACCCATGAATCTCTCCCCAATTTTAAGTTCTTCGACACTAGTGTGAGCTGATCTCAATCTTAGCATTGTCCCTTCATTCGGCTTTACCTCCCTGGCTCCCTTATTCCATCAGCTCCTGTAAAATCTCACAAGCTTCCAAAACCAACCCTTTTTGTGCCTAACATATCATGGCATTTCAAAAAAACATCATTCGCCATCAATTCATCAAACTCCTGTGCAAAAAATAAACGGCAAGGATAAGCTCCACTCTTTTCAATGGAGTTCTCTCCCAATCTTACCATCTTCACTCTTAATTAGGTAAGCCAGGCTCTTCTACAATTAGTGCCCCTAATGTAGCTCAAAACCGTACTTTTAAACTTGGACCGGAGCTTCATCATGTAGCTTATCTCAAATCAGTGAGCGTGTTAAAGAAACAGAAAACAATTGCTTGAGAAACTCAGCAAAGTACTCTTCACCATGAACCGCATGGATTTTTGCATAGATTCCTCAGAAGACTTCAATTTTATGCCACAACAAAATATCAATGAATTTTCGATACTCAGATTGCAAAATGGCTCCAGTACAACGCAAAAGATTATAGATTGGTTCTAGAACAATAACAGAAAAACCAAACAAAAGTCAGTTCATATACCTAACATCAATTTCTTTCCCGTGTAAAACGCAACAAATTATTTCACAACAGTACAAGCAGATACAGCCTCAAAACTCCTAACAACAAAACATAGTGTTTCAATACAATGCCTCAAACATGGATTTACAAGCAAACAAAAAAAAAAAAAAAAAGGACTTCGTTTTTGGGTGGAAGGGAGTTCACTGAAAGAGGTATATAAAGAAAAGGCAATGCGTAACTCATGCTGCTGCCAAATAAAAAAAATTGGTACTTTTATCTACTTCGAGCAGTATCCTTAAATCTACTGTGATCTGCAATGAGATTACCCAATCAATACGGACAGACCAAAAACTGTCATGCAGTCCCAATGACACGGACATTATATGGAGGTCCACAACAGAAAATAGGCTCATCAGGAGAATTGGTCCTTGCTCGAGCCCTGAGGATGTCATTAGCATCATCTATCAATGCAGCAGCAACCAGTGTATATTCACCGGGGACGAGAAAATACAAAGAGAAAGATTGCTTGATTTCTTGAAGTGGCGGAATCTCCATAGTGATCCCATTCAGAACGCCTAAAAATATTTGGAAAAAGTATACACACTAGTCAATAGATTTGTAATAATGGATGTCTTCCATCTATGTAAGCAACACCTGAAGATTTTCATGAATGGCAAACATTTTCAAAAACATAGGCAGGACCCTGGTTAACCTCTAAAAGATGTGCGACAAACCTCTGCTTTGTGAACTTACTCGTGCAACAATTGTACAATATAGATGAGAAGCATCACTTATGAGACCAAACACCAAAATAAAATAAAATAAAGGCATCATAAAAGAAACTCACCAGCCCATAGGACAGTTGCCTTGGCACCCTCTACACAATTTTCTCCAGCTACATCTCGGCATGTAATACTGAGACCCAATTTAATCATATCCTTGGTGTTATTACGAACCAGAACTTCCATAGGAGTCATGTCATGTGCTAGCACAGAACCTCTAGACGCAGCCGAGTGAACATGATTATCGAACTCTATAGGTGAATCAAGTTTTGCAGGCTCAAGATCATTTCTAGCAAGCCTAAAGCCAAATGTCAATGGATCTGGCAGCAGTACATCCATTACAGATGTCTGGAGTGCTGCCTGTATAGCATCCTTAATATTTACTTCTCCAGAGCTATTCTGCCCTGAATGCCACCTTACTTTTATTCTAGATATGAGGTTCTTGATAGAAGCATTCAGTTCAGCCTTGGTATTTTTTTCTGAAAAAATTGAACTTCTGCCACCATCAATCCCATTTGCCTGAATATCCTTCATAAAAAAGGAACCATCAAGAATAGGTAATTTAAAATGCTCCAGTGGTATTAGTACCCTCGCAGAGCAATCCCTATCAATTCTAGTTTTAGGATAACCGTAATCAGTAGCATCATGGTCAGCAGAAAGGTTATCCTCATTGCCAGAGTTCTTCAACTGAACAGAAACACTAATGTCAAACACAACATCAGTTGGATTAGACAACTCGAGTTCAAGAAATCGAAGTCCCCAACTTCCTCTAAAAGGATCAATTTTCACCAATCTGTCTATTTTACCTTCAGAACCAATAGCTCCTTCAGTAGAGATATTATCCACATCAACCGGCTTAGGAAGGCTTTCACCCACGCAGGCAGGTATTTCCATTGAAAGCAATCGAGCCTTTACAAAGGACAAACCCTGCAAAACACAAATCTGCAAAGGAACAGCCAGTCGTCTACCAGGTGGCACAGCAGACCCACTTTTTGGAGGAACTACAGAATTTGACAGTGGCCCTGAGAAGCAAAATAAAGAGAGAATTACTGTCAGAAAGTATGACAACAAATTTTTATGCCACTAAGGAACACAGATGGTACTTGGAGAGGAATAGTCCATCTGATAGTTACAAATAACTGAATAATTTAAACAAAACTGATTATTCCGCCTCCTTTACACAGGTCGGAGAGCTTTTTTTTCTTTTTTTGATAAGTACAGGTCAGGGAGCATATTAAAAACAAAAACATAAGTCATCAAAGCCTTCTCTATAACTTGCAGATGTGAAATTTTAATTTCATATATTTTAATAGTCTGAAGATTTATTTTCAAACTTCTTTATCTCGTTCAAAAAATTTATCAAGTTCAGTTGTAATTTCACATATTTTAACATTTTCCGAAGATTTATTTTTGTACTTTTTTTTTTTATAAGTAAAAAAACTTTATTAATAAAAGCGTAAGACGCCCCATAAGTACACAGGAAATATACACAGGAACAGCCAAAGCTAACCCGCAAAACCTAAACCCCAGAAGCCGAAAAACACCCAAAAGCAAACTACAAAAGGGCACAACTAAGATACAAGGTAACCCACCACCCGCCAAGGCACACCAACCTACACCATGTGTGCCTTGCTTTTCCTACACCTGAAGAGATCTTTCGTACTTCTACTATGGATGAATCACTAACCAGCATAACGCATACAAACAGCCCAAGCCTAGCCCATTGCCAGCCCCAGATTATCGTGTTTCAGTGAGGAATATCATAATAGATGGCATGCGACTAGGGAAAGTGGGACCACATTACAAAGCTGAAGGCCCAAAACACAACAGCTAAACCAGAAATATTACCGGTCTTTCTTCTTCTTTAACAGCTACAGGCTACTAAATTAACTTCAAAAATTTTGGATGCTTATAGTCAGTCAGAGCTCATAAAATGCATAAATTCATCGTGAGGGAAATTTTTTGTATTTAGTTTGACAAAAGTACCTGCATAATGGATCAACAATGTGGGGCTGTTTCCATCTTTGGAGTGCCTTACCATGCTACCAGAGGCACTCCTGCCATCAGAATCCAATAAGCCAAGTTGCCAGGCTTTTAAGGTCACAGGTATGGTCACTTCTGCACCAGGCTTCAAAGGGAGGGCAGCTTTTAGGGTTTCATATGCCACTGAGGTGACACAATCTTGGTTTTTCCCTGATAGTGAAATATGTGTCTGCTCAACTGGAACTGTACCTGCATTAGCCAGGTTAATCCATACATCGCGAATTTCACCTTCATATAATATAATGGCACCATCACCACCAACAACGTGTGACACTAGCAATGGCAGTGGCAGTACAACAGAAATATTTGGAACAGATAAATTCCTCAACTTTGCAGATCCACAGCATCGAAAAGGGTCAGAAAGCACTAGTCCTTGTGTTGCTCCAAGTAACAGATTGTCAACATCCCTGAACAGGTGTTCAGTAATAACACCAAAACAATGAACCATGCACCCAGGAATTGTCACTGGCCCAACTGAAGTTGGGATTCCTGATAAGGTGATCACCTTTGATAAATTAGGCGGAAGATTCACGCTAACAGGGAAAGCATCAAAATTTCCAGAATGCACGGAGAGATAGATACTATCAACCCTTAAGTCAAACCCACATGGATTTGCTAACTCCACCAAGACCTGGACGGGTTCTCCGACCACCCAGGTCAGCTCCTGTTTGCTGCTATTATTTGGCTCTCCTTTGCTGAATGGCGTATAAATAAAAGGCCCAGAAGGAGCAGATCCAGCCCACCAATCTTCTCTTGCTGAATTGCGTTTTACAATGTCCATTTGTGAGGGATGGAGAGGAAAAGAATACAACCTACAGTGCATTAAATTAATATACATTATCCAAGTCGCTCCCACAAAAATTAAAATGAAAAAGAGGATAGACTCTAATAGTGATTTGTTCTTATCATTGACAATACTAATCAGAACTGGATACGCCTTAGGAATGAGAAAGGTCCTCATGGGTAGGAAAGCATTCATATGTGTTCAATACAAAAAGTGAGTGTCAAACAAAAAGGCTAAAGACTTGGCTCCACTTAAGAAGCTCAGAACCTCAAAAGTCTACAAACATTAAGTAAACATATAAATATACAAATTATGGGCAAAATCATAAACTGAGCCTCCCAGACAACCATTGGAAATTCAACATAATTCGAATACACATCTTAAATAAACTCAAACAACAATATAACCAAAGTACCAAACTTGAAACAACACCTTTTTTTTCAAAAGCAAGACAAACCCAGAGTAGTTTTTAATTGGACAAAATGCAGCACACAGTATCATCGAGATGACTGGCTAGGTGAAGATAATTAGATTCCAAAATCCACTAGTATGGCCATAAAGCCCCCACATCATAAGGACTAAGACTCAGCAAAAAATTTAATTGTTATTAATCTTCAATGGGACCAAATATTAATGGACTGTTGAGCACCTTATGAAAGGTAAGGCAGGATCAGCACAGCGTGTTCCTGATGGAAGCCTATCTGCTGAACTTGAGAGTGCACTAGCCAGGCCATTTTGCCCGGCAGGTGTGATTAGAGGATAATAAGATCTTAGTAGGCGTGCCGCTGCACTCCATGCAGCAAGAGGATCTCCCGCACGAACTGCCGAGATCAGAATCTCTCTTAGTACAACCATCTGCAGTGTGCTCCATTGACACTCGAATAAGGAGACTACTGACTGATGATGCATTTTCCCGCCATCAGCATGACTTGATACAATTTGCCTCTGTAAATAAACAAAATAAAAACAAGAAAAATTCACCTTCAGAATATGCAGAGTCTAAATTTAGTAAAACATAAATTTATTGAGAGAAAAGAGAAAAACCTAAACCATACTTCTAACTTAATAGAAAGACATTAGTACGTGCAAATTATTAATCAGAGTATGCCACCAAATAAGCTAGCTCATTCCTCCATAGCCCAAATTCAAGTTCACTTCCTACTACTGCAACAAATTTTTAACCCCAAGCCATTGGTTGTAAACTAAGACAGACACGCTCAGTATTGAGATTATACAGCCATATAACATAAAATTCAGTGAACCCCTAACCAAAGAATCACCAGCACCACCACCAACAACAACAAAAGTTCGTATAGGAAAGCCATGTTCAAAGATATTGAAAAAGGGTATTTCACAAATTAACATCAAGAAATAGGGAATCCCCAAGCAAGGTCACAATTGATGATCAAACCTGATTTTTCTTTTTTCTTTTTCCTTTTCCCTTCAAGAGTAACAAATTCAAATATATAATTACTTTCTCCAGCAAGCTGCTAGTATTTGTAATTTCACAGAATAGATGAAAGTTTCTTGTTTTATTCTGTAATTAAAAATGTAAATGAATAATAACCCTTTGCTTGTTATTTACCAGCATAACAAACTTCCCAAAGATGGTCTGAGTATGTGTCCTGTCCTCAGATTGGGGCCCGTCATTGTAGAAACTAGAAAGGTCTCATGGAGATCGGAGAAATTTGAATATTTTAGGAGGTTTAGATGATTGCAATTCATTCATTCATCCATCTGATCACAAGCTTTCATGTTACGCCAAACAATGAAGCTTTTGGCAGTCTTTAAAATCAACGATTTTAGGTCATCTAATTTTTTGAGAAGCTACAATTTGAGGTCATATATCTGAACAAAGTTCCAAAAACAATAGGTTTAAAATCAATTAGAGTGATGACTGGTAGATGTTATCAGGAGATGCAACAGTGACAGAACTGAATAAAGATAAAGGACCATTGTTAGCCAGTATCACAAAAGAACTACAATCACAGATGGCTGACTACCAGCATAAAAACCAAGAATTGATGTCTCAAATGCATAAATTGTTTCAACAGTTCAGATAATATGAACTCTCAAGTCCCAAAAATAAGACCAGGTCTTTTATTGCTTAATACTTGAATACTCACATCAGGAAGAGAAGGTTCAGAGGTGTATGCTCTACTTTGAACACGATACGCCTTTGTTGTCATTGCCAAAACTTGCATGGCACTAATAGCAGCCAGTCTATTTTCTTGTTGCAGATACAACTGAGCAACCTGCCTCGAAAAAAAGGCAGCTTTTCGCTGATAACCAAGAGCGCCATATAAACGGGCTATTTCAACAAATAATATTAGCCTATCACTGGCATCAATTAATGATTTAGCACCATCGGCAGCACTTGTCAACAACTCCACTACCTCCTTAGCCAGCTCTCTTCTGTAAAAAGTTAAAAAGAAAAATAAATGTAAGATGAAGAAATAATTTTGGGAAGAATAGTTTATGCTATATACTAAGGTTCAACAGAAAAATCACCTGCAAAGGAACCTTGCCAATTTCAATGTGGCCTCAAGTTCAAAGCTTAGGGGTGAAACTCTGCAGAGTAAACATCAAAATAAATAATAATGACAATAATATCAACTTTCAAGAGATTCCAGTATGAAGAAGGTAATATAACTCCCAATATGGCATGCATTTAATTACAGACTAAACTATAGTGGAAAAGAATAGGAAGCTCGAGCTTCTGTTATTTAAGCAGAAGGATGTATCAATTATATTTATTTTATAACTAATATAACCTAATTAATTGTAAACTAAATTAAAGCAAAAAATAGAAAGGAAGAAAAAAATAGGCAAATAAAAAGAAGGCCCTATCGCTACTTCTCTTATAATAATAATGACAATAATATCAACTTTCAAGATATTCCAGTATGAAGAAGGTAATATAACTCCCAATATGGAATGCATTTAATTACAAACTAAACTAGAAGTGGAAAAGAATAGGAAGCTCGAGCTTCTGTTATTTAAGCAGAAGGATGTATCAATTATATTTATTTAATAACTAATATAACTTAATTAATTGTAAACTAAATTAAAGCAAAAAATAAAAAGGAAGAAAAACATAGGCAAATAAAAAGAAGGCCCTATCGCTACTTCTCTTATAATGAGAGCAATCGCCTTATACTAACTTCTTTCCACAATACAGTATATCATACCAGCCCCAGAAACACGTGTTCCTCTCAAAGCTTTTTATGACGAGTAATTCTAAATACTCAACGTTCATCCCACTCCCATACCTGAGCTCATGTGGCAATGCCCATAAGCCCTTATATTTTTTCTTTCTTAAATAAATATTGATCCAATAGTTTATGGGCACTGCCACATCAACCCAGTTATATGTGAGTGGAATGGGAGTTAAGTATTTAGCATTACACTTTTATGATATAGACTACGATATTTAGGTAAACGCATGCAGAACTCAGTTTTCTAAAGTCCCAGCCTGGGTATACCATTTTTGTTCACCAATACTGTGAACTTATTTGACGGTTATATGGTGTAAAAAAGTAGGCCAGTGACTCTAAAACAGCACCTTGTATCTAGTTTTCATGCTTTGGCATAACACTTTGGATTGCCATTGATAATTTTGAAGGTATCATAAATTGTGGGTTTTCTTTACTGAACTTTAAAAAGTTAAAAAAAACAAGTACAATGATGCTCCTAAAAGCTTTTAAAACTGTAGATGAATCCTATACTATACCACATGTCAATCACTATACAATACCCAAACTTCGTCAATGCAATATTCACCTCAAAACCAAAGTTTTATGTTGACTACGTGAATAATGACTTCACTAACTTCCATTCTAACAAACACCCTTCTCAGTGGCTTCTTTTCTTCAAAAAACCAGAAAGCAATATGCATCTTGTTCTAGGGTTAAAACAAGTATATCGCATTGTGGAAACCACATTTCTCTTCTTGCAGGCTAGAAGTAGGCCTAAATATTCTGTCATGATCACCATAATTAAAGAGAGAATTTTGTGTGTCTTCTGTCTAGCCTGTGTATAACCCAGTTTACATCCACGCCCTTGAGAGTAATTAGTAGAGTACTAATCAGAACCCTAATGATCTGGCACTAAACCCCAGAACTCTATCTATTTTACAGGCACTCAGATTATCATTTACACCAGATCTTAGGGCATTGTTGCATACAGTTGTGATTGCAAATCAGCATTACTGTATACAACCTAGTAAATTTCTGATGTACATTTTAACTATAATTCACCTATTCGTATCTGAATACAGACAACTCAGCTTTATTTTCTCGTGCACAACAAAAAACTGCTAAGCAAAAAATACAAAGCAAAAGTGAGATGAAATCTATCACCAGAGAAATCCACCATACAAGATGAAATAAGAACAGACACTTTGCATGTAATCTACAACACACATTGAAGTATCATTTGGAGAAGAGTTGGAGTCATTGACTCATTCCTTGGCCAAAAAGTTGAAAGACGTGTCAACTACCTCTGAGCATTGTCTTGTATAAATGACTTCCTGTAATGCAAGATGACACTATTGTACCGATACCTAACCTCCTCCTCCAAAACCGGATCGTTTTGGCCCATTCGGTCTAGCTGTTAACAGTAAAAATAAGTAAATAAACAAATAAAGATAAAGAGATTATATGTATGTAAACCAAAGGCCTAGAACTACACAGAGTCTGCACAGAAGGATCTGAGACCAATCAAGAGAGGAGCTTAGTAAAACATAACGAATCAGGTACTCAATTTTTTATGAGTAAATTCAGGTACTCAATATTTACAGGGATGTTTCACTGCATTCTAGACAAAAAATAAAAAATAAAATTGACCAAACATAAGGATGCACTAGAACAGCATGAAACCACCATTCTGTCAGGATTTTTATGGCTATCATGTCTTCTTGTCTATCATATGTAATTCAAAAACTCATGTAACCACATTATATCTAACAACAACATATACCTTGTTTTGGTTTCTTGATCTTTATTCACACATCATACCGAAGTATTTCCTAATTGACCAATTGATGCTGTGTCAAAACTATCCCCAAATTTATCAAGTACAATCACAAAATAGTAAGCAGTGTTTACCAACTTGTTTTCACTGATTCGGGAAAATTTTCACAGATTCCTAACATTTGTCACACCTTATCAACTTGTTTCCAATCACTAATTATATTTGGCACGCAATTATTACCGAAAGTCTAAATTTATGACAAGATGCAGCCAGTCCAATCAATTTTCATCTTTTTGATTTGCCGTGCAAGAATTGAACCAAAGATCCACCCCTAATGGCACTTTGCCTAAGAAAGGTGCTAGTTCTTTGCCGATTATTACACCCGATTTGATATTCAACAATGATTCATGGGCTTACAACACATCTCAACAAGGATATAAGTTATTAGAGTTTGTAAGATATAGGCATAAAGATAGATAGACTTATGTGTCTTCATGAAAATTTTATGCTAGTAGACATATCTACCATCCTTGTTTGAGCACTTTCTTGCATGTAAACATCTCGAAAATAAAATAGTTAAAGTATAGAGTTATATTTAGATCTGTCTTGGAAAAGCAATATCCATACATCCATCCACACATTTATGAAGTAATAATGAGTAAATCCTCTTGTTAGTTTCCAGTAAAGTTGTCAGACACAAGTGATCATAATCATAATTAGGGGGAAAATGAAAAAACAAAAAACAAAAAACAAAACAAAACAAAACAAAAAGAACAGAAAAAAAAAAAATAAATCCTACCAGTAAAGCACAAACGCTACCCTCTATCGCCCCAGCATACCAAAAGTAATCACCAGTCAATCTTGCAAGCTCTAATGCAGTAGAATAGTGGGCATTAGCATCAACAGGTGATCCTGCCAACAAACAGTAATCACCTATAGTCTTTTGTGCCCGGGCAAGTCTTCGCTTTTTGGCCTTGATGACCTGCATTTTTTTTCCAAATACTAATTAAGTTGCAAATTCAAACACATTCAGGATCTCACAGTTCATTGAAGCTTCGAGAGAAAATGTATAGATTCAAATTCCTATAGGACACCTAAACATAAACCTCCTCTGAGCTGAGACTGGCTTGAGAATCTAACGGCGTCTTCAGTATAGTTCCAGCAGATTCTGCCTTAAGAACCCACTTTTCAAATTCCATCAACAATGAGGCAGCAATGTCTTGCATCATCGTCTGCAAGTGGAACTCTTGAGTTTGAAGGTCAGAAGGTGGAAACAACATTAAGTTACCCCCCTTTTTACTGCCGTCCTCCAGCTGCAATAAGAAATAAAACCCGTGATTACGCCATGCCACGAATAAGGTAACGGTCAAGACCAAAAAAAGAAAGAGAAATTAACAATAACTAGATCCATTCAGTCAATATAGAATGATATCCTTCATTTCCAACCCCAACAATAAGAAAGCCATAATTACCATTTCGAAAGCCACAAACACATAGATTCATAGAGAACTTTGCTAATCAATACTATGGGAAACATTTCACACTTATTTGTGACGAATTAAGTGCAAGGTTGAACCATTTTCCCTGTAAATTGACACCTCCTCGCCTTCCACAGTCACAATGAGAGCCTCTTGAGCTCAATAACAATAGCAACTCTAAACCATAAGAAGTTGTAGCGATATATAGCCTTAACAAATACATTTTTACCTAAACTTGACAATGAACTACACAATTTTGATTGATTTCCCCTACACCCGCCAAATATTGACTCCTAAAAGCTATAAATTAACCCTCAGAACCATAAGTATAATCTATGTCAACAAATCGCAAACTACTGATAAACAACCACTTATCCCAACCACTAATTGGAAATTGTGAATCCAATCACTAAACCATTGTTTTAAAACCCCTTGGGACCCAACACGTGTAATTATTTTAGTGAAGGCAGATCAAATGTTCCCATATGAAATGGTGAATTTAATGATTTAACCATTTATTAACAAAAACAACAAGCAAATGAAAGCGCACATACCTGCGAATCGCCGGGGCAAAAAGCGAAGCAGCGGTGGACGAGCGCGGACGAGTAACCCTTGCAGGCGGAGCCGAAATGGTCGATGACGGAGTCGAGATCTGGGGAGGAAGGGCAGTGGCAGATGCCGATGACAGCGAGGATCTTGCGGTTGGACTGGAAGTCTTCCCAGGGACTGGGCGGGGAGCCGCCGAGGACGAACTTGAACCGGAGGCTGCCGGAGTCCCAGGGCTGATGCGCGAACGGCGACTTCTGATGCTCCGTGTAGAACGAGCTCATCCCCGAGAGCGGGATCGTCTGGTGCCGCTCCAGCATCGACCGGTACTCCCGCAGGAGGCTCTGCGGGACCGTCCCGATCGGCAGGACCGCCACTCGGATCATGCACGAAGTCTCGATGCTCACGTCTGGCTCCATTCTCGAGATCGGAGAGGAGGGCGCAGGGTTTCGCTGTGGGGATGGGCGTATCAGATCGGGACCATTCGGATCGACGACGTTCGACAGTGTCACCCTAAACAAAGCGCGCGCGCAAGAGAGAGAGTGGAGTGACAAGCGAGTTGAATTCGGAGGGTCGGTGTTAGGCCGCACGAGAAATGCCTAACGGCATAACCCAATGGGATGGCTTGACTTGCGATACATAAAAGAGCATTGTCATCCGATAATCAATATCTCAATCTAAAATTCCTCAAAAAAAAAAAATATATATATATATATATATATCTCAATCTAAAATTACTAATTAAAATTCATTTTATCTAGTTTAGCTAATGAGTTTTAAAATATATTATCCATCCGATTATCTAAATTTTCTTCTATTTTATTAAAATAAACATTTTTACAATTAAATATTCTTTTAATTGTAAAATAAGACAAAATGTAAAAGAAAAACAATAAAATAATTTTAGATATGGGAATAGTGCAATTCTACATGTGGAGTTGCACTATTCACAAATGAATGAGAAATCTATTCTAGCTTTTATTTAGATAATCCAATGGAGTGAATTTTTTAAGTTTTTATTATTTATTTTAGCCTAAAGATAAAAATAGATAATCGGATAGAAATGCTCAACGTTACTATATACGTCCATTTATCTCCATTCCCAATTTATTAAATCTATTTTAGCAAGATTTTACACTTGCCGCTAATTTTAATGTGCCATGTCTTATCTTTCATATCTTTCGAGATCCACCCTACAATATGGGGTCAAAAAGCCAAAATAAATGATTTTAGCCCTTATAAAAAAAAAAAACTGATTCTTGAACCCCTTTTATGCTCATGTCACGTCGAGGTACTACAGAAGAAAAAACTGCAAAATCCGATCCAATTTATCGTAATCGATTGGTTAACATGTTGGTTAACCGTATTCTGAAACACGGAAAAAAATCATTGGCTTATCAAATTATCTATCGAGTTATGAAAAAGATTCAACAAAAGACAGAAACGAATCCGCTATCTGTTTTACGTCAAGCAATACGTGGAATAACTCCCGACATAGCAGTAAAAGCAAGACGTGTAGGCGGATCGACTCATCAAGTTCCCATTGAAATAGGATCCGCACAAGGAAAAGCACTTGCCATTCGTTGGTTATTAGGGGCATCCCGAAAAATGCCCGAGTCGAAATATGGCTTTCAAGTTAAGTTCCGAATTAGTGGATGCTGCCAAAGGGAGTGGCGATGCCATACGTAAAAAGGAAGAGACTTATAGAATGGCAGAGGCAAATAGAGCTTTTGCACATTTTCGTTAATCCATGAACAGGATAGGATCTATATAGACACATAGGCTGACAATTTTTTTTTAAAAAAAAAAACTTTAGAGTGTATAAGATGTTGCAGTTAGAGCATTATGGTGCATTTGAAATTACAATTTGCTAGATGATTAACTACATTTTTAAAAATCACTTTTTTTGAAATAGCAAATCTAAACGAAACCCTTAGTAGACTCACAAAAATAGTTTTTTGGCTATTTTGGTAAACCAATTTGTGGAAACATTCTAAATTGAGTCTCCATTAGCCTCACCAATTTGGTGAGCACTATTCACTCATCAAACACAATAAAAAACTATTATGTAGACTTTTAAATTTTTTTTGCTCTGCAACAGTTATTTTTAGGAGAGAGAGGTAGAGCAACAAGATTAGCTTTGTTTGTTGAGGAAGAGAGAAAATTTAAGCTTTCCCCCTCCGCTGGTGCTTTGTGTTTGTATTTTTAGTTTATGGTATTTTTTTCTCATCCTTTTTCTGAGATGGAGATGTAGTTTTTCTGTTTCTTTTGTGGCTTTTCGCCGGGGATGGTCACCACATCTAGGACGAATGTATTCACAGTCCTATGTGAAATTAGTTTTTTGTTATAGGGTGGTGTTGCAGGCCATGTTCCCTTAGTGGAAATGGTAGTTTTTTGTCTTGTCATTTTTTTGGGATTGAGATGTAATTTTATGTTATATTGTGGTTTTTATCACGAGGTAGCGGGCTGCTTTTCGGGAATGAGTGCGAAGGAGTTTTATGGTCCAGACGATTAAGCCGCTCAGACTCTCCAACGTTCTGACGCTTCGCCTCTGGCCGAGGCTGGATAGGAAGCGTCACTGCAGATGGTGGTCTCTAGGGGTTGTGCAGGGAGCAATTCCCGACGGATCTGGGTTCCAGGCCAACAATTCCGAATGATGATGTGGGGGTGATTATGAAGAAACAGTTACATGCTTTATGGTTTCCAGAGGCATGCATTGTTGGTCCGTGTTGATTGCATCAATAGCAGTTTGTTGCATTGTCGGTCCATGTTTGTTGGTCCGTTTTTCCATGACTTTTGTCAACTTCCCATTCGCAAAGTTCCTGTGGCAGTTTACGTGTTTTCGATGTGGAGTCGAACGTTATATGCTTTCGATGCATGTGGTAGTTTATTTGAAGGGGCCAACAGACAAGAAAAAAGGTTATGTGGGGGAAATTGTTTATGGTCCCTTCCATGTGTTTCGGCTCGTGATGTTGAAGTTTTTTCTGTTTATTTGTTTGGTAGTAGTCTTCTCAAGCAACATGCTTGGTGTTTTAGGATCAAACTTGGTATGTAAAAGTTATTTTTTTAGCTCAGAAGGTATGTACTCTCCTAGATCAATTAGAGGTTTATGTCACGTAGAGGCACTATTCTATTGTCTGGTAGAATTTGTAGTAGCTGTTGTTTGTAATGGTCTAAGTTTGACTTTGTCTGGGTGGAAGAAACTCTACTCCTATGCCTTTAACTTGGTTTATCAGGGAATCTTTGTAATCTTTGACATTTGGCCGTTTTGTCTCATTTATATGTATTGGAAGAAACTTTGAATAATAAATAAATAAAAGAAAATAACTATTAAAATATAATCTTTTTTTAATCTCCCATGCATCACACACAACATCCATTTAAAAAATAAATAAATTATTTAAATGGAATAATGATAGTGAATAGCTAAAATTGTGAGATTGGTGAGGTGCTTTAAAAAATTTTATGGTTAAAATAAATAAAAAGAGGGTTTTAGCTATTTTTGCTAATAAAATTTAATGAGACTACTAAGAATGCTCTTAGTGGTTATTGGCTATAATCTCAACCGCCTTAGATGTTTATCGAATTTTCATAACTGTACCCGCTCCACTTTAGGCAATTTTCCGTTTTAAAATAACCGTCGATTAAAGGTTAATAAACTTATAACTGCACACCATAACCGTTTTTTAGAAATTTGCCTATTTTAGTGTTTTGGGCTTTCGTTGAGCCTTTGTGTGTGTGTGTGTATATATATATATATATATATATATATATATATATATATATAGCATATTTTAAATGATTTTAGACATTTTTTAATGAATTGTTTAGGAATTACGTATTTTAAAAAATTGCAATTTGAAAACGCATAATTTTAAAGGATAACCTGCGATTTTAAAGGCTAAACTGCGATTTTGTCAAACACTTAACTGCGTTTTTAAAAATTACTTTTTCAAATCGATATGTTTAAATCGCACTTTTTGAAATTACAAATTCAAACGAAACCCTCAGTAGACTCACCAAAATAGCTTTTTGTCTATTTTAGTGAGCCAATTTACTGAAATAGTCCAAAATGAGTCTCCATCAGCCTCACCAATTTGTTGAAAAAATAAAATAAAATTGGTAAGTGAACAGTACTCACCAATAATAATGAGTAATATTCACTCGCCAAAACAATAAAAAACTATTAAAATTTTCTCTATTTTCAATTTTTTTTTTAATTTATCTCTCATGCATCATATACAACCTCTATTTTGAAAAATATTATTTAAATAAAATAGTGATAGTGGATAGTTAAAATGGTGAGGCTGTTGGGGTACTTTAAAAAATTGAATAGCTAAAATAAAGAAAAGTGGTTTTTAGCTATTTTGGTAGTAAAATTTATTGAGGCTAATAAGAATGCTATTTAGTGGTTATTGGCTCTAATTGCCAACCACCACTACCTTAGGTGTTTATCGAATTTTCGTAACCGTAAACGCTCCACCTTATGCGGTTATTAAAACTTATAACTGCATCGCATAACCGCTTTTTAGAAATTTGCCTATTATAGTGTTTCGAGCTTTCCTTGAGCCTTTTTTGTGTAGCATATTTTAGATGAGTTTGAACATTTTTTAAATAAGTAGAAGACTTCAAAATATAATAAAGCTCCATAATATTATTATTATTATTATAAATAAAGATCAACTTTATTAAACTCAAAACTCAAAACATATATCAAGTGCACGAAAAATGATATCGTTTTATATTATTATTATTATATATATCTATAATTGCATTTGCCTACTCTTAAAACTGCTAACCGTTTCACTCTAAGTTGTTACGGTTTTGGTTATTAAACGGTTAATAACTGTCTGCTTATACACCTTTAGGTAACATGACTTTTTATGTCAAGTTATTTAAAAAATATTTATTTTATCAGATATTTTTGTAAAATATTTATACAATTTATATCACTATTTGTTTTAAGCGACTTTCTTTCAAAATAAAGAACAAGAAAGAAACTTAAAACAATTAATGCTACATATGATACAAAGTTATAAACATTTCACAAATATTTTATAAAATTGATTATAAAAAGAAAAATAAAAAGTAAAAGAATTGATGTGGTAAAATATAGTAGTTATTTAATTTAGTATGAAGATGAATAAATAGATGAAACGAATTGTGTCTGTAGTTCAATCGACTGAAAATTACGCCTCATGAAATGGAGGTTACTAATTTGAATTTTTATTTTTCTTATTTCGTGAACATGTGAAAAAAAAAAAAGGAAAAAAAAATGAAACAAATAATTTCTATTCGCGGAAGATGCTAAAATATTTAAATATTTGTGGTATGCTAATTAGAAAATCACTTTATATACTACAAAAAGATGAAATTCATTTTTACAAAACCCCGCCTTCTCTCGCTTCTTCTCGAAAAGTTATCGCAAGAATAATACGGTGTCGATTCATCGGTGCAGAACCTTCCGATAATAGGGGTAGGATTGATTCGGATTTGGTTCCGCTGTCAGATTCGGAGTTCCAGAGTTGCAGCGGCGCCATGTCAGTGGCGAACGCAGACGATCGCAGCCCCTCCGCTGCTCTTCGTACTATTGACATCCTGAACTCATGCTCCAAAGTAAGACCCCGCCACTTCTCTCTTTTGAATTTTCCGGAGTACTCCTGTTTGCTTCCCGAGAAAACGTAGGAAAATGGTAGAGTTCAAAAGCTTTTTCCTATATTGCAAGTTTCTCTGATTCGAAATCAAAGTTCAAAAACTTTTTCGATCTTGGAAGTTTCTCTGAAACAAAATCAAACAAAAGGAAGTTTAGCTGAGTTGAGGATTTGGTTTTTCTGTGGTCAAATGGAAGTTGCAATTTCTTAGTGTTTGTGCTTGTTTGCTGAGAACTTGTGGCAAGGTAATAGAAAAGAACAGAAAATAACGTATATACAGGCTGAGTCGAGGATTCTGATGTTTTACAGATACGAACAATAAGAAATCAAAGAAAAATGCTCAGATATAATTAAAATTCGTTATTTACTTTATCTTGTCACGAATTAAATGGAGTTTTAATGTCTAAGATCATGGTGTTTTTGTATTACTCTAGTCGATCGAAGCAGGAGATCCACATCAGTCTGATAACCCAGTCTCAGAGCTTGTCGAGTTTCTCGATACAATCTCAGATGCTGCTGCATCAGCGCCTGACAATGAGGACGCAAAGCACAATGCATTTGAAGTTCTTTCGGAAATTTATGAATATTTGTGTTCTCCTTCACTGGACCAGGTTTTATTTCCTTTTGTATTGTTTATTGTTGATAAATGTTTTGATTTGTTGACGACTTCATAAATTGTTTGACGGTGTGGCAGACAGTTATTGACATGCTCGCGTTTGAGTTGCCGACAGCAGTTTCAAAGTTTGCAGGTGTCTCGGATAGATGTTTGGAGATTGCTAATTGTGTTATTGATCAATTTATAGCAATGTGTAGTCCCCGGGACATGCTTTCAATTCTTTGTGAGGTGTGTTGTTTGGATGTTTATAATCAAATTAGTCGTGTTTCTTTGTATCATTTTGATGTTTGCTTAGGAATGCATAGGTATGGAGTTTAACTTTTCTTGAAAAGTGAGAAGGGGAGCAACCAATATACATGACAAGGATTTTCGTCTGTGATGGCTCATCTTATAAAACATGATTTAAACATATATAATCTGAAAGTGAAATTTTGACTACTCCTATATAATGTCTATGCATTTTGATTTTGTTAATTTTTAACTTGCTACTATAGTGTATCTCATTGACTTCAATTCTCAAAGTGAAACAGGTTTCTCACTAATATCTCTGCATGGGTTGTTTGCTAACTTATAAATACGCGTAATATTAACAGCAACATATATTTTTAGTGATGAGCAACAGTGATGGATCATGGAATTCCTCTGCTAGCATTGCCTTTGATGGAATTTGTTCTCCAAATAAAACTTGACCCATTGTCTGAATACATAGACATTATGCTCCTAAGCATATCTAAAAAACGAAGTTCGAGAAGATTCATGATCCATGTATAATATTCTCATGTTGTGGAATACACAGGTGGAGTGGAAGATGAATTCTGTCTCCTGTTAAGTCTCTTTGTAATTGATGAACCAATGTATGTCTAAATTGTATAGTAAACACCTGGAACTGAGAGCTAAGAATATATGTATCTCAAGTACAAATATTTGAATTCTTTAGATATCATGTCCAAAAAACACAGACATGAAACACAAATGCTCCCATTGAAGGGAAGAGAGCTCTGCCACTTAAGAGATTCTCCTATTTTGATCATCTCAAACTCAAGCTATTTGGGTCAACACTTTCTCTAAGCTTTTGGCCATCGCCAAATAAGTCTGAGATTTTAGTTTGAGGGAGGCAAGAACAAGTGCCAGTTTTTTCATGATACTTAGATTGCTAACTTTCATATAGCAGGTTAAAGGAGAAACACAATCTTGGAGAGTGTTCAATATTTATGAGAGAAGTACTTGATGCTCTATGGACATCAGAATAGCTTTTCATGTATTTTGTGGTCAACTAATAAAGTTTGATTGCCTAGCTTGAAGAACCCCACATTTTTAGTATTGTGAGGTCAAGATGTTAATGGGGGCTCCTTATATAAGAATCTAATGAATAATTTTGTGGAAAGCAAGAATGATTGTGTTTCTATGGTGGACTCTTGGTTATCATGATTCCGGGGATTCGTCAATCTTAAAAGAACTTGCAAAATAGCAAATCATGACCTAAAACCTGCAAATGTTAGTGGTTTCACCCAGAAAACTCTCAATTAACAAGCACCACCTTTTGGCTTTGATATCAATTTCTTAGTTGGTTGTGTCAGAATTGTGAAAACAAAATGGATTCCTCAGCCCCCTGCCTAGTACCCCTTTAACTCTCAACCAACATGTAGCTGCTATTCTCTTGCTTTTTACCTCGTTATTGATGAATATCATTCATATAATCTAATTGTTTTATGAATCTGCTTCTTGTTTGATGTGTTTTTTGGGAGTTAAGTTATAGAGAATTTTCCATTACTTTAACTCATTCCACTTGTAACCAACCTAGAACTACTACTGATCCTACGCTACCCACCATCTTTATCCCCGTTATTCATTCTCTTCTTCCCCCCCCCCCCCCCCCACACACACACACACAAAAAAAAAAATAGTATTCAATAAATCTTATTGATCTAAAAGCTTAGATTCTATATAATTTGACAATCATATAGTCATTATTACCAATTAGTCTTTTACTTTGTAACTCCATGTGAAGTTGTTCTCAACACTTCAGTTATTCATATTGCACCTTAATTTTTCATATTTTGAGTGACTGATCAAAGTGGACATTAGAAATGGAGCTTAATGAATTTGTTCTGATAATTAACATGCATTAAAGTTGAATTTCTCTGAATATGATGTATCAGATTTTGATCTTCTGTTTTTTGACTAACATGTGAACTTATATGCAAGTGGCATCAATTATGTGCGTTAATGTGGCACCTCTCTATTTCTCATTGCTTATATTCGTAGAGGAGATGTATGCTTAATTTATCCGTTCCTATGTTACTTGTAATTATTTTTTGTTCTGTGTTCTAGTTCATCGCTAACATATGATTTTAATTGTACCAGGCATTAAGCAAGACGATTAAGGCTTCTGCTTGTATTGCCCCTCTACTAAGTGGTCTTTCAAAAGGTAATGAGATTTACATTGTTGCCTTAAGTAATGGTGAAAGCAACGGTACTATCAATTCATTTACATAATACTTAAGTATGGATGTTGTACTTGGAATTGAGTTATTGTGTTACGGTCCTCCGTAACAGGGGATGAACAATTGTAAATTGGATAGTAAGTGCGTGTGAATGGTGTGATAGTAAGGTATTCGAGGTACCCTAGGCCTCCTAATGTTAGGATTATTCGAGGAACCCTAAAAAACTCCAAAGCAACTACAAGAGTTGTCTAATAATTTTCTACTTGATATTTTTATTGATCACTCTATTAGGTTTATATAGAGATGATTACATAAGAGGAAATATAATACGTAAATATTACTTCTAACTCTAATGGGAAACAAGTCCCTTATTTCTCTCCCTAAAATCCTGCTTACTCTAATGGACAACAAGTCCCTTATTTCTCTCATTAAAATCCTGCTTACTCTAATGGGAAATAAGTCCCTTATTTCTCTCCTTAAAATCCTGCATTTATTCTCCTAGTAGGATTCTTGCTTTATGAGCATGTATCCTATGTTGGTGGGTTTGTTTGGTGGGTTTTGGCCAGGATGTGCTTTTTCTTTGCGTTTTGGGTGGGATTTTAGGTAGTGGCTGTGCTGATGGGTTGATCTATGGTGGTGAGTAACAGGAAAAGCAATGATGGCCTTTAGGTGGTTTTTTTTCGTTTGGGTTTCGTTCTCTTGTTTTGTGGCTGACAATGATTGGCTTTTAGGTGTGGGGAATGCGAGATTAAGGAGATCTCGCATGAAGTGGCTGGGTTTTGAGGTTTATGGGGTTGGTACTGTGGGTGATGATTTGACTTATTGATGGGTAAACTAGGTGGGAGTTTTGGAGGGGAACTGAGTGAGTACGTGTGTGTTTGTGGTGATGGTGGGGGTTGGTCTTTCTTTTGAGCAGTGGTGGGTCTTGGGTCCTTGAATGGCATCGGGGCTGTGATTGTTTGGGTTTGAATTTGGGGCTGTGATTGTTCGCAAGGTGGTGGGTTTGTGGTTTCTTTTGGTGGTTGTTTTTCTGGTATCTTTTCTAAGGGTGAGGATGGGAGTGATATTACCTGCGAAGAGCTTGTGTGGGATGGGTCTTCTGCACAGAATTTTTGGAACTGGATGGAGAGGGTAGCCATCATCTCATCGAGGTGTTTGGTTAATCGTTCCTCCATTGACCCCAACGTGCTCCACATGCGATCTAGCCGTTGCTACGTCATGTCGAAACGTGGCTTTGATGCCAAGATGTTACGGTCCTCCGTAATGGGGGATGAATGGTAAATTAGATAGATTGTGCAGCTCAAGACTATTTCTTTGGAGGAAAGTCCCTTATTTCTCTCCTTAAATTGGATAAGGGACATGTTGTGCAGCTCAAGACTTTCCTTGGGAGAGGCATGGTATTCGACAGCTCACTTCCTTCCTTCTTAGTCATGGTGTAGACCCGTAACATATTGCTGGTAATGTCTACTTGTTGTGTCATTTTCTTATTCTTAGTAGTATTACATACAATGGTACAATTGGGTTCGCCAATGATGGATCTAGCAAATCTTGTGTGTGTGTGGGGGGGGGGGGGGGGGGGGGTAAGGGCTTTATTATTTGGAATGAGCTAGTACAAATTTAATTGGGTTTTATGTACTAAAGTTATAACTTATGAAACACCAATATGGATACAATATGTTTTGGACATGGTGATACGTCAATTCTTGAAAATCTAGGATACGATAGGATGGAGATACAGTAATGAATTTAATATATTATGCGTACTAATTTTTAATTTAAAAGATGAATAACAAACACCATAAGAAATAAAATAGATATGAATAACAAAATCAATTTTGAAGTTATAAACAACAAAAGAATGCATAACCGACTGATTGACATTTATAAAGATTTGATTTGATTTGATTTTTTTTTTTTGTTGCCTAACTTTCTAAAACACTAGGCATAGTGTTTTACATTAAAACCCTAACATTCCCAACCCCCTCCCCTTTAACCAGGACTAGATTTTGACTAGGATTAGATTTTGGCATAATCTATGGTGTGGGGATATGGTTCTGAAGGTTGCTTTTCCTGTTTTTTTGGTATTGCTCGGTCAAAGGACGCCTCTGTTGCGGCTAATGTGGAGCTCCAGTATCTTTATTAACAATTGCAGATTGGTGCATGCTTATATTATTCCTTGGTCTTCTTTGGGCACATGTTCCAAAATACTTAATTAAATGAAAATTGTCTAAAATTTGATTATCTATGTCCAAATTTTCTTGCAATTCTCTTTCTGTATAATGTGGTCTGTGCTTGAAATTTGTGTGTATGAAAGGGGTGAAAGCTACACTTTTGCCTGTAGTAAGCTGAGAAAGTTCTTGGTCCATACTCTTTTTGGTTTTCAGTAATTCTTTCCATTCGGAAGCATCACTTTGAGCAAGTAAAAGAAGCAGTTCCTATTATTGTTAAAGTTTTAAAGGTCGCGTCGTGGGAGTCAGATGATGGGGAAACAGAAGTTGAGAGTTTGTTTGACAGAGCTGTAGGCATTGCCAATTCTATACGTGCAGTTTGCACAAAGTTGGTCTGTGACATTCTCATACAATATGTTTCCCTACTTTATTGGGCTATTCTTGAGATTCTTGATATGTTCTCTATTAGATCATGATGACCTTCCATTCTGTGCGACAGGAAGGTAGATCAAAGGAAAAGCTTTGTGCTCTACTTGGTCTTTATGTCTTGCAAAGCATGGTTGGCATTTCTCTGTGGGACTGAACTTCCAGTTTGAGTATTAATTGTTTTCATTTATGTTACACCTTGAAGATTTTTTGGTGTTTGATTCTATTCAATCGTCTTTTCCTATTTCATTTTCTTGTGGGCCTTATTTTTTGCCGTTTTGTATTTCAATAATTATTTCTTATTTATTTGTTTTTCTGGTTTTTAATATATGTGTGTGCATGTCTCTTAAAATAAACCCTTGATGTGCAGGCTCTTGTTTCCGTCAGCTTGAATCATAACAATCCGAACTGCCATCGCTTGGTTTCACAATTTTTGCTTTTCTTTCCTTATTGTAGTCTATCGTATCTTGGTCTAATAACTGGGAGTGATGTTGACAAAATGACTACCATTGTTATAGGAGGTAATTTTTCTTTGATTGCTTATTTTCTCCTCTTATTTTAGCTGGTATTGTTTTTTCATTTCATTTTCTTTTTTCTTTTTACAGAATGCACAGAAGACAAAGATGATTATATGAGTTGTTTAGCCTATGTCAAACATGGTGCATCTCTTTCAGGTTCATATTTGCAAATACAGATTTTATTTATTCTATTGGCATTGAGTTTTCTTCCAATATTTTATACTGTTTCTCTAACATGCCTTTATCTTTCTTGAGGCAGTTATTTGGGGCCATATCTCGGATGAAGTTGCTCAGGCTGCCGAGGAGGACCTGACTGCTGTCAAGGATGAGCTTCGAAGTAACCAGATGAGAAGGTGGCAAACAGTAGGCATGTTGAAGCACATATACTGTTTTGTCAATCTGCCATGGGATTTAAAGAAACATGCCATCAACTTGTTGCTTTGCATAACTGATGGAAATATCTCCCAAAAATGTGATGATGAACTTGCTGACTTGTCATCTTATGTGCCCAATCTTTTTGCTGCTTTGCAGGTAGTCTCTGACATATTGAGCTTATACAATATATCCAACCTGTGTCTTATTAAAATGGATAAAGTTTGATCCATTTCATCTCTGATGGTCAAAACTATATATTTCAGGCTATTAAAATGATCATCATATACGCACCAGATACAGTGCTAAGGAAGCTTGCCTTCGATGCATTTAAAAGGGTAGGGAATTTGTATCTTTTAGTGCCATGAAGTTTCAACTCCACAAGAAATTTGTTGTCTGCAATCTCCAAAAGTGGGTTATATTGTGGTCCTCGACCATATTTTATCTAAAGCTTTAACATTTACCATGTTCTTATGACCTTATTTTCTCAAGCATTGTATACACTTATTAGTATTGTTAATACCTGCTTGCGTTGGCTACTCAAAACCAGGTACTTGCTGATATCCCAAGTTCTCAGAGGTTTGACATTTTGAAAGCTTTGATCACAAATACCGACTCTTCCTCCATGGTAAATTTTTTCAGTTAGTTTTTATGAATGGTAACATTTTATATTCGTTTTGCATTATCTGATGTAGTCGTGAACCTTTTGTAGATTGCAATTCTTTTGGATCTTGTTAGAGGAGAAATGCACATGGAAAATCGCAAAAGACTATCAATGAGAAATGATGAAGCTCAGCAAACAGAAAATAAAGAATGTCCAAAATTGTTCTTTTGGAATGCCACTGTCCTTGAACTGGTGGAGTTGGTTTTGAGGCCACCAAAGGGAGGCCCTCCATCCCTTCCTGAGAATAATGATGCGGTATTTTTTCTAATGAATTTTTTTCCTTCTGATTTTATTGTTTTTCATTTACTAAAATACTTCCTTTTTTTTCAGATGCAGTTCTCATTTTGTTATTTAACTACTTTATGCTGTTTAGCAGATTGCAATGGCTTTTAGAGTTATGTTTTCCTTTTATGTTTATTTTAAATTACCCAGTAACTAAGACTTATATAGTCTTAGTAAAAATTGGACACAATGTCTTTCTCCTGGATAACCATATATATGCAATATGTGAAGCAAGTTGTTGCATGCCATTTAGGCATAGACTATGTTTGGGAGTTTGGAGGGAAAGGAGAGGAGAGAGAATAGTTATCATTTCCTTTGTTTTGATGTCTTTGTAAATATGGAGAGGGAGAGGGAGAATGCATTCCTCCCTTTGTTAGTTGTAATAGGGTGGAAAGGAGGGGAAAAAAATAAGATATTATGTAAATTGACAATAAAGTAGGATGAACGATAGGAGTTTGTTTACATATTGTTGAAGATATTGTTGAAGATAATTATTGATAAGTTATTTGGGATAAAAGATGAAGTACAGAAAATTGCATTGAAGTTGGTATTATGTCCCTTCATATTTCCCAAAAGTCAAGGGAATTGAAAATTTTGAGGGAAGAATTAATTGAATTTTTTTTACTTACCGCCAGGGGGCTGAAGGGGGTATTGGACGTTGGCACCCCTCCAAATCCACTCAAATCCTCTTCTCCCTTCCTCATAAAATACATCCAAATATGGGAAGTGTAACCTCCTCTCCCTTTCTCTTCTCTCCCTCCATCATAAGGTACCCTTAGAATTTTTTTTTAACTCTACCCCGCTGTCCAACCTTAGAATTTAATAGTTTGCTTTTGAAGTTTCTATTAGTCCAAAATTTGAAGCATGGTAGCTTCAGTTCCGCTTTAGTTGTAAGAAGGTTTTTCCAGTGCTTAACTTTGTTCATTTTGTAGACATCTTGTATCACTTATGGACGTGTCCATACTTTGGGTTGGTTTACTTCACAATGGCTAGTGCTTTATATATTTGGCTAACACCAAGGCGTGTATTTGTGTTTGTTTCTAGTGCTGAAAACTAATCACTAAAGGATCTTCTATTAGTTTGAGAGTTCTAGAAAAGGATATAGAGCATGCAGTTTGCGTATATGGTAATGTTGTTAATTGAGTTTGGCTGTAATTTCTTGCCAGTTTGACAGCCTGAAAGTGTGTCAAGTAATTTTGTTCAGCCTTGTAAAGATTTTTTGGTTTAACTAATTTTAATTATTCCTTCGTCAAACTTTATACAGGTCCAATCTGCTCTCAACTTGTACAGATTTGTGTTAATAACAGAGTCGACAGGTAATTCATTATTTTATCTAATATCTAGTTAGAATCAAAGTTGGAAAAAGGTTTTATTAGCTTGCTTCTTTGTTGCATAAATTTTGGTAGTACACCTTTCAGGCTACTACCATGTAGCCATGGCTCAAAGTATGGTCCATTTCCACTACAGTCAAGATGCCAAAAAAGTAAGACCAAGGAAGAAGTGTGATAATAAAAGGAGAGAATCCACTTCATGCACAACTAGAAAGCATCGCTTTACCTCTACATTACTTTACCCTAGTGTGGCTTAATGTGCATTATTGATCCCTCTTCCTCAGGCTTCCTTCTTTTTTTCTTTTTTCTTCTTTTTTTCCTTTTTTCTTCTTCTTCTTCTTCTTTTTTATTTTTTTTTTTATTTTTGTCTCTGGAGTTTATAAGGTTGTGTTGGAAATTGGAATATAAACCCAATTGGTAAAATGGACCAATCAAATAAGATTTTAGCAAACAAAAGAACCCTACCTCCATGAACCCTACCATTGCATTGTATGCACGCCACATGCTTGAAACACGCCATGAACAGTTTTATTAGCTTGCTTCGTTGTTGCATAAATTTTGGTAGTACTCCTTTTATATCTGCTCTTTGTATTATAAGAGCAAAAGCACAAAAATGGGGGCATAGATGGAAATACACCAAAATGATTGACAATGACAATAACTCTAGAAATTTAAATCTATTGTACCGTAAACTTGATTTAATATTTAGAAGTGAAGAAGAGAGTATGTTTGTAATTTGGTCTATAAGATACGACTTGTATTTTTTTTTTTTTTTTGACTTAAGTGACCAATGGAACAGGAAAAACCAATTATACTGAGGTGCTTTCCAAGATCAATTTGCTGAAGGCATACAATGAATGGCTTCTACCTCTTCGAACACTGGTGACAGGCATAATGGCAGAAAACAGGAATGATTCTGTTCCACTCGCAGATGACACAGCATGTACCCTAAACCCGGTTGAGTTGGTTTTGTACCGGTGTATTGAGCTTGTCGAAGAAAAGCTGAAACAATCTGCATAAGTTGTCACTTAATGGTTCGTTTGGGTATTGAATTTTGAGAATTAGAATTGAATTCTAATTCTATTTGCAAATATCGAGGTAAAAAATTGTGTTTGGATGTTGAATTTTAAGATTGAAAAATATTATATTTTAATGGTAAGAAATGATTGAAAGTTTAAAAAGTTGTGTATAATGATTGGTATTTTGAAAAGTTGTGTAAAATAATAATTTATTATATATTGATTATTTAATTAAAAAATAAATAAATAATTTTTTTTTTTTTTAAAAAAATTAAATTAAAATTTTTTTTAAAAAAAAAATGATGCAGGGGTGGCTGCCGGGTTGGCATCCACCCCCGGAGGTGACCGGGGGTGGCCGTGCGGCCACCCCCAAGGGTCAGGGGTGACCGCGCGGCCACCCCCGTTGGTCGAGGGAGGCTGCGCGGCCACCCCCAACCAACCCCTTGTTTTTTTAATTAATTTCTTTTAATTTTTTTTTATTTAAATTTGTATTATTTTATTATTTATATGTGGGACCCACGCGCTTTTTGGGAGACAGCTTGTCCTGCGCGTGGGTCCCAGCCATTACTCAAAATGTCAGTTTAGAATTCAAATGAAATTCGGGTCAAACTCGGGTATTCGGGCGGGTTTTAGAAAAAACCTGAGTGGAATAATTATTCCACTCTGTTGTCAAACACACCAGTGTTGCGAACGTGTCAGATTTTTTTTTGTTGACAGAATTACCCCTGATCACGGGGTATCTGTTTTTGTTTTTCAAATTGACCTGATTACCCATAAATTGATTTCCTTTTTTTTTTTGGGAAAATTGGTGAAATAATTGCGAGAATTAAGGTTTTTTTTTTGTTTTTTGTTTTTTTTTAATTAAATCATTGTCAGCATTTACATAAATATTTCATTGAAAAAACTTCACTTTAGCTTAGGAAGTGTTAAGAGTTGCAATGGTAATTTCGAATTATCAAAATTAACTAAGGGTACATAATTAAGCTGGGCCCACGGCACGGGTCAGGGGCGTGGGTTCGGTCACTAGAGAAAATTGTTTTTTAAGAAAAACAAAACAGAGTATTTTAAATTAGGCATTTAGGCATTTGGCATCCTAAGAATTTAACAGAAATTTTTAATGGATTTGAGAATTTGAAAATTTGATAATCCAATATTACAATTGCAAAATTCTCGACACTTGGAGGGGGTAAATGACATTTTCCTTTTGCGTGGTACGTTTGGATGATATGAAAGGAAGAAGCCAAACACCCGGTAGATTGAGGGTCTTAAGTCATAATTTGCTTCCGCTTTGAGGAAACGGTCAATGCATTATGAATTTGTCATCACTTAGTGAAGTATCATACATTGAAACTAGTGCTCTTGAGATAGAATTGTACTGATATTGCTATTCTTGGGATCATATCTAATTACATTATATACATACAAAGTAAGACATAAGGCCGAAGCAAGTTTAGCTGCTAAAGAAAGAGAAAAGAAGCCATTTCATTATTGTAGTTTTATTTGAACAAAAAACAAAATATTACATAAAAAGTGCATTTTATTTTGGTCAGTGCCAAAAGTTTGTCATGGAACTTGCTCTGTGAGTTATTTCCGGTTAGTCTAGCATATAGAAATCACCATCATGATCAACATAAAATAGAAATCACAGTTCGATTTATATTTGTATTTTGCCGAGTATTGAAACTAATGCTCCGTTTGTTTCGGTGTAAAATAATTTTCTTAGTAAAATATTTTCAGAAAAGTTATTTTTTAAAAAAAAATATTTTCTGTCGAAATCATTTTTTCGGTGTTTGGTGTGTACGGAAAATTACAAATATTTTTTTATATTTTTACTCAATTATAGTAATTTATAAAAATCAAATTTTATTCACAATATAAAAAATATTAATGCAAAATAATATAAAAATATTATTTTATAGTTGGCTACGGATTCTAGCAAAAGTGATTGGATCCCGGCACCGACCAATGCTGGAATCTGGCTTGTCGGAATCCGGTGATAGTCGACTGCTTGAACGTAAAGGTTGACTGCGTTGTTTAAAAGAGGGTCGATTATGTCTGCCATCTACGAAAAATAATTTACGCTTTTAAAAAGCGTAAATCATTTTCCGAAATTTACTAAGCATTTTTTGTCAAACAAAAATCATTTTCCGGTTGACCATTATTTTTTCCCTTACCAAACACCGGAAAATGCAGAAATAATTTTTCAGAAGCTATTTTATGCCGAAACAAACGGAGCATAAGTCACAAATTAAAATAAATGCACTTAACTAGGGCTTAGGGGTGACAATTGGTGTTTGCATGTCGGATTCGGATTGTATTGAGGCATGGATATAAGACTATATAGGTTAACTTTAATTCAGCTCATTTAATTAAATAGGTCAAACTCTTCAATTTAATTTTATATTAATGGATTTTGTAACGGGTCTTTCAACTAGAAAAGAAGCTGGAACAAACTTTTTTTTTTATCTATTTAGATAAACTGTTAGGTTCTAAAGGAACCTATACCTTTTCAAACACAAAGTTTTTGGGCACCTTTCAATTTGGAGCCCGTAGCTGCCTATTAATGGATTCATTGGATTGGATCGGTGACCATAGATCCATAATTCTTTTAGAATGAGAGAAAATTTGACTTCTTGAACTTTTGTCTTTCGATTTTCAGTAGCTTTGACTGCACAAATCCCCTTTCTATTTCTTTTCGTCTCCACCTCCGCCTCTAATTTTTTTATTTTTTTTTAATCTTTTTTATTTTTTTATTTTTTTTTGGGACAGGATGCAATGAATGCAAATATAGGTCGGTGAAAATGTTAACGTTAGTATTAATAATCTGACATTTATTTATTTAATTTTTTATCCGGGTATCCCACGGCCCTATAGTTACGATGTACGTCGTTACAAGATAGTAGTCGAACCTTTCGAGCGTAGTGATTGCCTGCCAGGAACCGCAGACTAATTTTTGGCCCAATGTCTAACATCACTCCAGACATTAGGCCTTAAATCGCAGGTAAATAATCAGAGATCCGAAGACCTACCCACCGAGGAATCTCCCCCTGCCACACACAACTTGAATGGCTGAGGCCAAAATGAAGTTTGCACCCAGCAGGATTCAAACCTGGGATCAGAATGGAAAAATGTCCCACCATCCTTAACTTTCTGACTCTAACCAACTGAGTCAACCCCTATGATTATTAATAACCTTACTTTGTTAATGCGCTTTTTTTTTTTTTTTTTTTTTTTTTTTTAGCACTTACGTTTTTTCTTTTCGTTTTCTTTTCTTCAGTAATTCAAGCCTTTTGATTTTCCATGCAAAATCTTATATTCATCATCAAATATCATATTTATTTAATTCTACCTTTTGAACTAAAGTTCTGAGCTAAAGTCTAAAGAGGTAGACGTTAGAATAGCCATTTGGTCAAATTCCCATAGGCAGCCGCCACTGCTAGAGGCTAGAGCTATCATTGGTGGCCGTCCCATTTCAACGCTAACAACAACACTGCAAAGAAATTTCTTTGTTAGGCTTTTCGATGTCTTAAAAAGAATGTCAAAAGAAGCCTTGCAGTCAAATGACATGCCCACCAAAACTTTTTATAAGAAGAACATCAGCTATATATGTGCAACCTTCAATCAAATTTGGTCGCAAGCTAAAGCAATCGAAGTGTTAATTTGGTTTAGCGGTTTAAAAAAATAACAATATAAAATATAATTAATGAAAATAAGAATTTTAGTATAGCACGTTTTTAACAATATACCGTCTTATTTGAAATTATCATTTTTTTTCGAGCTCACTTCCAAACAAAATACTTTTTAAGATTGATTTGTTTAGAACAAGATCCGTGTAGCCCGCAATCCGCAAAATTGCGGGGCCAATAGAAGAAAGTTGCTTTTTCTAGCGGTAATCCCAGGCAATTTGATATGATTAGAAATAAGCTCCATAGGTGCTCTTAAGGTCAATGCCAAACTTGTGACATTTTGACAAGGTAACCTCCCACACCAATAATTATCATGGAATCTAACTCAAGCTATTCAATCATCATCACTAATGTTTCTGAGGACAAACCTGCAGAACGAGCCTCATTCCTATTTGCTCCATGAGAGCGTTTTTGTTGGGTTGGCCGAAGACTATTTTGGCCAGTCCAGTAGCAAAATTGGGTAAAAAAATAGTCCTTCTGCTAGCCATTTTAGCTATATATATTAAATTTTCTACAAATTGATCTGTTAAAGATTCATAATCATTTAAAAATTATGTGTTTATTTAACCTTTGAAAAACGATGTGTTCTTTAACTATATGTATATATATAAACTAAAATTTGGTGAGTTGAATGTGAATGTTTGACCTCTATTTGAGAACCCTCTCTGCACTACCAATTGTCAGCTGACTTTTGAAAACTGGCAGTCGTCAAGTTTAAATGGAGAAATTTACAAAATTTTGGTAAATTTGCTTCGAAAATAAAGCATTACTAACACATAACATATATATATATATATATATATATATATATATATATATATATATATATAAGAATTGAAAAAATGCAATAAAATTAGAAGAAGAACAGCGTTATTGACTTCCAAGTACCTCAAACAGAGGAGCCCAACAGCTGTTTGCCTACAAAGAATGACACAATTACGTGTCCATAATTCTGAAACGAGAAGTGACAAAGGGCTCACCCAAGAAATTTTGGGGGTTAGTAGGAACCTGCCGCAAATAAATGATATCGTCAGCCTAATGGCTAGGATTGCCACACTACCCTCAAAATCCTTCTCTCCAACTTGTTTTGCCCTTCAAGAACTGAAAACCGGAACAAGTTGAATCCTACCATCTGCGACTTCATCTAAAGATTTACAGAGTTACATCTACGAAGGGGTCCTTGGCCCGGCGCAACGTACCGGCGGATCACGTTTTCCGTACTAATAGAGACGGGTTGATAGTGTCTTATAGCCATGTCCTTTTGGGGAGGAGTAGAAAAGCAGTCAGCACGCATTTCTCAGCTCATCCCGTATAAGGTCTCAGAGCTGGAATCCTCCTCCGATGGCATCATATTTAGATCAGGAAGACAGACTGCCTTGCAAGGTTCTGATTCCTGATTATCATCCTTTGTGTCATATGCCGGTAAGCTTGAAGATATATGGTCAGGAGTGGAGGCTACTCTCTGGTAGGGTTCTCTGGAAACTGCTCTCTCCAGTCCATCAGAACTTGCACTCAGATTCTTTGCAGAATGCAAAACCAAATCAAGCTGCAAAACATAAATGGAATTTTGAGCCGCAAATAAATCTAAAACACAAAGATTCTTTGGAAGTAGCTGAGTGTGTGTGTGTATAGTCTATTCTTGACACTTCTATTAAAATAATGCTGCTCTTCACACCCATTTATCACATTCATTTTATACTAACAGACGTTGCATATTTATGTTTGAAGTGGCTTCCAACATCAGCCAAAAAAAAAAACACTTAAAACATGTTACATCAGCCAATGTGAAATGGATATATACTACATAAGTGTGAAAGAGAAGCATTACTCTTTGTTTTATATATTAGGTGCTGAATCTGCAGAGGTTATAGTACGAATAATTGTCGGTATCAGGTCTATGCTAGGGAAATTTGCATAGTGATTACATACATAGAAAGGGCATGCAAACCAAATCAGTAAAAAAGAGGATTAAAGAACACTTGGGTTACCTTCATTCTCTTCAAGCTCTCATTTTTGGCACTCTGTTCCTTAAAAGTTGCACGAAGTGTTGCTATCTCCTGTTTAGTGAATGCAAGATTAATTAAAGGTTACAATAAATTATTAAAGGGGGACGAAATAATCAATAAGAACCACCAATGACACACCTTTTTCAAGTGTAGCCTTTCCATCAACAGAGAATTCTCCTGCTCCTTAAGCTCAGCAAATGTCTAGAAAATTTCAATGATCTTCGGATCAGAACATCTCAAATAAAAATGCATTACATTTGTCAGGATGTAATGGTTTATATAGCTTAGAATTTACCCTTTTTCTTCTTGACATCTTGGTAGCTGTCGATTCATTTGCAGCAGTACCCTGAAAATATTCGCCCCACACATCAGTGAACTAAAATAAACAAAACCATACAACATATCTGCAACAAAGTAAAGGAAAACAAAAGGCACAATAACCACACTCCACACTTACTTAAGATGGAAAGGCCCTGTATATCTTTATAACAAAGATTTATTGCCTGAACCCACTATAACCTGGAATAGGATTCAAGTGAAATGGACAAGAACCATTTCACGATTCCGTTCAGATTTTGTTTTGTTCGGTCTATATGTCCATGGTCAAATTTTAAATGACGTGATAATATATTTATCGTACGACAACATATACAAAATTAGATACATGAAATTCATTCTGAATATTAAATGGTTCCTCTCCAGTCTCCATCTAAATGCTGATCACACTAAAGCAAAAAGGCAAAAATCTGAAAACAATAATTATTTGGCTCCAAATCCCACAAAAGCTACGAATGGACTAACAGTGACCAAATATTGCAATCCGAGTCATGGATCACACCCATGACCCAGCACAAAAAAAGCGGCAAACACAATAGACACCGTGGCAAGTGGCGAAAGGTTAGGACACAGTTGCAGCACTATTCCTCAAAATACTCGCACTTTCCAACTCTCGAACCGGACCCATCAAAACCCACAACATATCCTTATCTTTAAAAACATCTACTACTATTACGTTAGATGCCCACACCTCAAAAAACACGGTGGAGGATTTGGCAATCCCAACAGCAAAGTTGAGAGTCTTTATAGAACTCAGATCAGGTGACCCATCGGATCAGGTTACGGCCGGTCTGAAATCTGCTCGGACAAATGAGCCAGCAAGGACTGACATATGAAAAATGTCTCTGGGACAGGTGACCCATAATCCCGTGAAATTGGGGTAGGGTCCCAGCACAAACATCCCAATAAAACTGTAGCCCTCTATTATCCCCCAAAAAAAAAATGAAAAAGAGAAAAGATTCTTTCAAAGCGTCTCTCTTTGGATAAACTCACCCAATCACAACCCCAGAGTCAAACATCATCACGGCCACGAGGTGCCACGTGACAACTCGCTGATATTCAAACTCCCGAAACCTTTATTTATTCCGTAGTTAAGCGACACGCGTGTCGCCCGATGATTCTCCACCGTCAGATTCGCAACCCACGCAAACAATCTCCCAAAATCAACGGCTCACCATCATCCGACACACTCTGATACATGCTCCCTGGTTACACGGGAGAGCCACAAGTACGACTCCAAAAAAAAAAAAAAAGTTTCCGAATCCAGACTACACCGGCCGTCTCAGCAGTGGCGCATACAGTGTCAGAGGTACAACTAACCACACCCAAGACTTTCCCCAATCTCGAAAAAGCGTGACTGCGTGAGACTGATTAGATAAAGTACTATCAGACAAAGAGATAATGACCTGCATGAGGCGCCACGGTACACCCGCGCCACACCTGATACTTTCTCAACCCCCAACATCATCAAAGACCACCCGCCACTCGCTCCACCCACACCAAACCGAACGCAGGCCTATCAAAGGGTCCCACGTCTACCACAACACGCTCCTATTGACCGAAATGCCCTCGCGCCGGGTACGAAGCTTTTTTAACTCTAACCGAGTGGTATTTTCGTCAAAACGACAAGGAAGGATCGTGTGAGGGAAGCTTCCGGGTTCTTACCACGGGGAAACGACGAATGACGTAAGACCGGTTTTTGGCTTTCTGACAAAACCCTCGCTCCGGTATGCGATCAGTCAGCAGAATCTAGGGGGCACTTTCGAAGGATATTTTGGTCAAATCGTCAGCGAACAAGAATGACAGGTGACCGTGAAAGAGGCGAGGAGAAAACGTGAAGTAACGAGGGGTGCTCTCTCAATCTGGCTGAGCTCACGTGAGCGTAAAAATCGTAAAGTAACAAGGGCAGTTTGGTCATGAAACGAAAAAGTACACGCTCCGCCGCGGGAGTTTCAAGCCGCCGACGATTAATCACTGTCTGATCGGAGATCAACCACCAACCGTTTGTAAAGAGAAGATTAAGACAGATTTGCCCTTGCCAGCTGGGCGATACGAAAGACAGGGAAAAATGATAGCTCGACGGGCATATGGAAGCAGCGGTTTCGAAATTACCTTATATGAGGCGGAGTAAATAAGGTCCTAAAGAAGGGGCAAAATAATCAAACGACCGAAAACGGCCTTTCTGAAGATAAAGGAATGTCTCGTCGACGGGCTCAAGAGCAACCCTCGACGTCCGAAGCCTTCGTTTCCACCACTCCTTAGACATACATAAATTACAACACTCGCCGACGGCGTTCGGTCAAACCACAAATAAAAATCTGCCACGCCACAGATCAGATGGCCAGCAAAGAAAAAAACTGGAAGAAGAGGAACAAGAAGCAGAAGAAGAGAGAGAGAGAGAGAGAGAACCTTGGATCTGCTGGCGGGGCCGCTGGAGGCTTCAAAGCCGTCGGTGGTGGGGGAGGGAGGGGCGCCGCCGCTCCAGGAGAGGGGGGTGGTGGGGCTGCATCTGGTAGAATCGGCTTCCTTCCTCCGCAAAACGGCGTCGCATCTGGGCCTGGACCTGGGCTGCCTCAGGCCCCACCTTAGCGGAACCAGCGCTCTAGGCCACGACTTGGGCGAGGACGATGACGACGCTTGCGACTGCTTGAGCCGCACCAGCAGCTCCACCACCACCGCGTCGTCCGTCATCGCCGCCCTCACCCACTCGTCCCCCACCATCATCGTCTGCTTGTTTCTGAGAAAGAGAGAGATTATTGAGAAAGATCGAGGACTGAGTGGCGGAAGAGAATGAGAGAGATGTTAAAAGCAAGAAAAAGAGAGAGTCTGAGAGAGAGAGAGTGAAAGAGGGGGTTTATATACGGGGGAGTGGTATTATATTGGGTGTGTGTGGGTGGTGGCGAAGGTGGAGTAGATTCCAGTTATTTATTTGGTTTTGTTCGGCTTCGTCGCTGACTCTTTTTTAGCTTTTGTAATTTTGTTTCAATATGAGGCGTAGGGCTGGGCCCACAGTGTGATGTGGCAGCGGGGGAGTTTCGCTGTATTTAATTAGGGCTCCGTAAACCGATTACCGAACACCGATCCATTCTTTCTTGTGTGTGCTGTCATCAGATCTCCTCGTATTAGATTGATCTCAATAGATTAGTGTTACAAATTACAGTTTTATTTTATTACTGTCTACCTTTTTTTTTTTTTTTTTAATCATTTCTTAGATTTCAATTTTTAATAATGTTTTATTTAAGAATGAATCGACACTAGCTATCACGTTAAGTATTCTGAGTTAAAAATGTAATTTTTAATATTATTCAATCAAATAATACAAACATTTATATTATTTAAAAAGAAAACATTGCAGAATTTACCTGTCTTAGTCAAGATAAAAATTTATGTTGCATCCTTGAAAACCCAGTTTATATATATAAAAGAAAAAACATAAAAATTAACGACCCAACTACTAAATACAGCAACATCACTGACTTATGTCGTTGTGTGCTTAATTGTTTATTGCTATTTAGTCACTTGGTCAAAACTCTTTAGATGGCAATTAAAACTTGTAACAGAAACATTTTTTCTTTGAGAAAATAAATGTGCTCTGCTCCCGGGGGCGGAGGGAGGAGGGGTCGGTATAGGTCATGCCCCCAACTCACCTATTCCGGCCCCAACTCTTAAGAAATAAAAAATTTTAAGGTAATATATATATATATAAAATGAAGAAATTTTTTGGCCCATTCCCTTTTAACCCCTACTTTAAATTTTTTTTTTTTAAAAAAACAATTATTTGACTCCCTCCCATTAAAATGTCTAGCTTCGTTCCTGTCTACTGCTATAGTGTTACTCTAGTTTACTTTATTTATGGCAAATCTTATTTTGTGGATGCTTGTTTCCTATGCCATTTCAAAATTTCATACAATTAGCTATTTGAATTGTACGTAATTAGAGTAGTTCTTACTTGGAGTAGGCAACAGGAAGCAATTGTAACTATTCTATCTATGCGTGATCACAATAGCACCTACATGTTAGAAACCGCACAAAAGGAGGCCTAAACGGTAAAAACCGCATGCACTTTCTCAAGTTCGATTGAGTCATAGTTTGACCTAGTCAAATCAAGACATCAATAGAACTCAAGGCGGTTAATATTAATAGGATTGAAGTTCTCATTTTAAGAATCGAACTCTCACCCTAATACATGTCTAATTACTTTAAAAAATTTATTGAAACCATTGAACCACCTGCAATCGCACATATGATCTTAGTTTTATAGATTAAGAACCATATTTTGTCTCCTATGTCTATGTCTAACCCAAAAATGAGCCTTACCTAATTCATGCAAGAAAATTGGTAAACAAATATATACAACGACCAATCAAGAGAAGAGTCCATGTTGGGCAATAGGCATAGGCACAATAAACAACAATATATCAACCACGTAGTCATCAGAAGCACAAGCTCTCCACATAAATGTCGGGTATTTATCTACTAGTTGTAATGGTATACACTTGTACTTGATAAAATAAGACTTAAAAGCAAGTATGCACCACACGATCCTTTTAAATTATTTATTTGAATTTGAGAGAATTCAAATAAGTAATTGTGAGATACTATTTATGAGACCCATCATAAGTTGAGTTGTTCAACTATTTATCCGGTCATGTGAGTCTCATAAGTGGTCTCGATCTCACAATTATCTGTTTAAATTCTCTCAAAATTCGGACAAATAATTTAAAAAAGATCTTAATCCGTTGTATGCAACTCTTCGTATACAAAAGTTAAGAGACGATGGAGTGTTTGGCAAGCATGTGTAATAATAATATATGTTTCGGCATGAAATTATGCATTATTTACTACAACCATTCATTTTTTTTTTTCTGGGCACGATAATATTCATTTAAAAGTAGTTATAATAGTCTAATAATTGCACAAGTATATTACCATATTATAATGAACAAATTCTTCCTCTAAATTGGGTTGAAGAAAATTCTTCCATTCCGATTTAATAAAACGCATGTAAGAAAGATCTGCTTATGATAAATCTAAAACATTTGTTACTTACCATATCTTTATTAAATATTCTATTTTCTCCGTTTCGAAATTTAATGTTGCCAAGCAATTATGGCATTCACCATGAGTAGAAATCTAATTATGTAAAGCCAAAAATAAAAGTAATATATTATCATTCATTATGATAATTTTTGAAGTAAAATTAATTAACATCTAAAGCATCTCTGGCAAAAAGAATTATTTTAGTTACTCAAAAAATTATAGTAAGATTGCACCGGTAAGATTATCTATTGCACCATTTATTGTCTTTAAATATTATTTTTTATTATTTTTTTCAAGTTTCATCTTTCACCTCTCTCTTTTTCTTTTTTCTTTTAAATATGATTATATTAGAGCATTAGCAGCAGATATTCAACTATTTTCCCTATATTTAAGGAACAAAACTACTTTTTACTTCCCTATAAAAAAATACCCCACAATAGATTCCCTTACTTTTCCATATATCAATTAAATATTATTTTTTTACTCTTATTTTATTCTTTTTCTCTCTTTCTTACTTTTTCTCTCTTCACTATATCAATTAATTCTTCTTCTTTTATATTAAAATAATACATAGGGAATGAATAGTAGACATGTATACATTGGGAATCACTATTCATTCCCAACCCCCTCATCTAAATATAGGGCATCTGCTGTGGGAGGTTTTTTGATGTTTTTCATGAAATTTTCCCTAAATATAGGGAAGGGAACCAGTATAGGGTAACTGCTACTAGTGCTCTTAGTCCAAGTTGCTACCGTCTATTGTGATGAGAAGTTTTTATTTTAAAAATTCTGTTGAAAGACTAAATTACATAATAATAACTAAATATAATCAATATAATTAATATAAAACTCTACTATAGATGCTCTAAAAGTGTTCCATTATTGTTTTATTCAAGCCGGCTTGAGTCGTGTATTAAATGTTTAAGTTTGGCTCATTTAATTTTATTTCAAATACGAGTCGAGTTCGAACTTATCACCAGGCTAGTTGTTTTGTTCAAGTTTGGCTCATTTAATTTTATTTTGAATACGAGTCAAATTCAATCTTCTCATGAACTGCTCAATTAACTTATTCATTTATTATATAAAGTAAATATCATAATTGTTTACATTTCCGTAAATCCATATTAATAATTAATTAATTAAATATTGTTAAAATTTTATCAGTTGAGTTCAAATAAATTAACCTGAATCTTAAATAATATAATCTTGAGTTTATACGTATGTATAGAAATTCATTATGCACATACACAAATTACGCGCGTGCATACACACACACACATGTCTCCAAGGAGTAGCTCAATCGGCTGAGGACCACACTTCATGAAGCGGAGATCACTAGTTCAAATTTCCCATTTTATCCGAGTTGAGCGGAGTTTATACGAGTATATCTCGTTTAATATTCGAACATATTATTGTATTCACAAACAACTTATTTATTAATCAAACTGAAATTGAATTAAATTTAACCAAACTGAGCGAAACCAATTTTACAAGCAGTTGGATTTATTTTCACACCCCTACTTGCCATGTAATTTGATGACCATTGACACTATTTTCTTTCGCACGTGTTTGTCATGTTGGCTGACTGGCACGCGCGAAAGGTACGGGGTCGGCAGTCGGCACACACAGCATAATTAAAAGCTAGCGTGCGTGACAAGTATGCCTTTCGGCGAGTTCACGTTTCGAACTTCCACTGTTTGATTTCGACGTGTTGTGGTTTGAGAAGGAAGAAAACCGTATATATGCCGCACAGCAGGTGATCATCACCCACTTGACCCCTTTGATTTTTTTATTAAGAAATTTCTTAGCTAGAAATCGCAATGCTCTAATGATGCGTTTGGCATTGCAATTTTTAAGACAAAAAATACGATTTTAAACCAAATTATAGAAAATAAATTATTTGTGAATGCGTTTTTATTTTTTTTAAAAAAAAACTATAATTTTATCAAACGCTTAATTGTGTTTTTAAAAATCATAAATTTTAAAATAATTATTTTTAAATCGTAAGTATTAAAATCACAAACCCAAACGAACCTAACTATTAAAATTTGGAATAAACTATTTTTGTTCAAAATGTTCCTTATTAACTAAGTTACTAACAAAGACTACTAGGTTTACACGTGGATCAACATCACAACTGATTTTTTGGACTATTCAATGTGGGTTTGACTTTGGGTCCAATTATAGTTGAAACAAAACATATTAAAATTTAGACAAATATCTTAGGGTTAAAACCTATTATTAACCTAAACTGAAGCTGAAGCATAAGTGAGAAGGAGGGGTTGGCCCCTTGTGTTAGCCGAGCCCATGGTCCACGTACAGTGTGTAAAGACAATCCGCGACAACATTGAATGGATCCGTGACACCCAATCAAAGCATGGAGAGGACAAATTCTCTCCAAATTAATGTATATTTTAAGTATTTAAAAAATGCTTTTTTAAAGTATTATAATTTTTATTATATTTTTCTTACAAACTCAAGTATAAATTGATGCGATAAGTATTGCGTGATGAAAAAATTAACAAAATTTGACCCTGTGGATTGGACTGTCACATAAACTTGTAAATAACTTGTCGTAGAAACTGTAATTCTCTTAACAACACTATTTAAGTAAGTGTATTTACGAGGAATTCCTTCTTCCAAACCGAAAAATGAAATCGGATGATGCAACAAAGTATGTAAAAGACTTAAAAATAAGATTAAGATTCCTACCTATCTAATTTTAATTAATTTTTTAATGACTCTTAACTCCTATTCCTTTCTATTTACCTAATACTACTAAATTAAATGATATTAACTAAAAAAAAAAAATCTAAATTATGTTTTACCAATTTAAACTTATAATTTCCAGTAAAATCTCAATTAAAAGGATTGACACCTTAATTTAAAAGAATTATTGTAATGTGTCATCATCGTCCAAACTAAACGTTAAGTATAATAGAAATGTAAAATGATTGAAATATATTTCTTTCTCGTTTTATTAATATGTTATGAATTTTAGCATAATTCATTTATAACTTTGGGTCATATCATATTGAACTTTTTGAAAGGACGTAAAAATTAGTTTGATTGAGAGAGAGAGAGAGAGGAGAATGTGGGGGAAATTGAAGAAGATTCCCTCGAGAAGAACAAAACTTATGTGAAATGATGTTATTTTATCGTTTTGGACTTTAATTATTTTTATACCAATAATAATTCAATTATTAAATTAACATTACTTTTTGCTTAAAAATTCTCAAAAGTTTTTTTTTTTTTTTTGTTGTATTTTATACATAGTAATAAAAATGTTGTCGCTAGCCACAATGGTGTGTTTGGATTCATAATAGAATCTTTATTTTATTTAGGTTTTTTCTAAAACCATTCCACCCGTAAAAAAATTTGAATTTCACCCAAATCTTGTCTCAATTCAAGACTGATATTTTGATGAGTCTGATTTGATGACCAAGACCTACGCGCAGGACAAGTTATCTTAAAAAACGCATGGATCCCACAATTAATGAAAAATTAAATCAACAAAAAAAAATTTAAAAAAGGGGTGCGCGGCAACCCCCTACCCTTTGGGGTGGCCGCGCACCACCCCTAGAGGTTGCCGGGGGTGGCCGCACGCCACCCCCGACCCTTGGAGGTGGTTGCGCAGCCACCTCCGACCCTTGGGGGTTGCCGTGCAGCCTCCCCCGACCACAAGGGGTGGCCGCGCAGCCACCCCCGAGGCAGCCACCCCTTCACTTTTTTTTTAATTTTAATTTTAATTATGTTTTTTTTAAAAAAAAAAATTATTTATTTTTAATTAAACAATCAATATAGAATAAATCATTATTATTTAAATCATTGTTCCATATAACTTTTCACAATACTAATCATTATACACAACTTTTCAAACCTCCAATCATTTTCTATTATTAAAAAATAATATTTTTCAATTTAAAAATTTAACTCCGAAATACATTTTTTTGCCTCGAAATTTTTGCAAAGAGAATAAAAATTCAATTATGATCTCAAAAATTCAATACCCAAACACACCATTAATTAGAGGCCCTTATACAATTTTTTTAAAACTTTTCCATATAAATTCTTTCTATTTTATATCACATCAATCATATTTTACAACCACTCAAAAAAAATTCTCATCATACTTGAGGGGAGGGGTTACCAGACGAAGCCTAGGTTGAATAAGCCAATTATCAATTCAACAGGCCCTTTTATTTTGTGTTTTTTTTTAATTATTTATATATATAATAATGCTACTTAATATATTGTTATGTGATTATTATATAATTAATATGATATAGCAAAAAATTAATTCTTATTATTTTTTAATAAGTATTTATTTAAAAGCTGATTATCTTATCACATCATTAAATTATTAATTTTTATTTTTGAACAAATCAGGATACCACTTATATTGATGAAAACTGACCCATCAAAGAGTTTAGGGAGAAACTTGATCCCTAAGTACAAGAGAATAAATATGACTTGGTACATCCTCTAACCACACAGAATTTTGCCTACAAGCAGTAGCCAGTTTTGTGAGAGAATGGGCTACACCAGTTGCTTCCCTAGGCGTATACACAACACAAGAGGATCTAAACCCAACCAATTCCTATCGAATGCTTTCTACAAAATGCCCAAACCTGCTAGTATGAGGAGGGGTCGACTGAATTTCTTTTACAACTTGAAGCGCATCTCCTTCGAATATCACGTCAAAAAACCCCACCTCTTTGCAAAAAATTATTGCATAAATAGCTGCCAAAGATTCAGCCACCGTTGGATTTGCATTAATCAAACAAAACACACATTTTGCACCCAGTAGCACACCTTCACAGTCACGGGCAACAATCCCAATCCTTAAGCAACCCTCATTTTTATTAACGGCGGCATCCCAATTCACTTTAACTACCCCCACAGGCAGCGGTTTCCACGTTCTCACAGCAGTAGGTGCCATATCTCCAACAATAAGCTGCATTTTTTTATTACAAAGTTTAAATTCTTGGTGAGCTTCAAATGCCAACTCAACCACTTTATTTGGTAGGGTGAAAATACCGTCAAAAACGAAAGTGTTACGTCAGAGCCAAATACGACGAGCCAACACTGCCAGAAGCTCCATTTCTTCAGCCGTGAACCAAGTAAAAAAATCTGTCATTATCTCCATAAAAGAATTACCCCAAGCATAAGACTTCTGGAAAATCTTTGGGCCACTCCCCCAAACATCCACCGCAGCAGGGCATGTCAAGAACACATGGATAATTGTTTCTTCTTCCTGTTTACAACATGGACACAAAGGGTCCTTTACCACTCTTTGTTTGAATAAATTTCCCCGAGTAGGCAAGACGTTGTTTCCCGCCTTCCACAAAAAGACCTTTACTGGATTCAGTAAATTAATGCTCCATATGGCTTTCCAAATCTTAGAACATGAATCAGTATTAGAGCACTCACCTTCAGATCTTCTTTGAATTTCTTTACTCAAGTGGAATGTGCTCCGGACCGAGAACATCCCATTAGAAGTACCACTCCACACTAGCTGATCCTGTGGTTGCATGGGACTGAGAGGAATATTGAAAATGACTTTGGCCTCATCCACATTAAAAATAGTGGCAAACAGCTCTAAATTCCATCCTTTTGTAACTGAGTCAATGAGGCAGGAAAACGGTGCTTGTGCATCCAACAGCCGAGGGATAGATTGCACCATGTGAGTATTGGAAGTCGACAGCCACCTATCTCCCCAAATATGAATACTATTCCCGTCCCCCACCCGCCACACCGGTCCTTGCTTCAGCAAATCCTAGGCCGATAACAGGCTCCGCCACACAAAGGATGGTCGTGATCCCAGGGACGCTTCAAGGACTGAGCCTTGGGAGAAATATTTGGCTTTAAAAATCCGCGCTACCAACGACTCCGGATGCTGATGAATTCTCCACACTTGTTTGGCAAGCAAGGCCTTGTTGAACATTGGAAGGTCTCGGAAACCAAGCCCCCCCTCATATTTTGCTAAGCCCATTCTTTCCCAACACATCCAATGGATGCGTGAATTATTAAACATGTGCCGCCACTAGAATTCCTGCATCATACGGTTAAGATCCTTGCAAAGAATAATGGGAAGGAGAAAAAGACTAATGTTGTGGGATAACTTGGACCACAGCTTTGAGTAAGATCTCCTTACCCGCTTGTGAAAGAAATTTCACCTTCCAATTATTGAGCTTCTAGCCGACCCTCTCCTTTATAGACTAAAAGGCTTGCATTTTTTTATTTTCCAATCAGTGATGGCAAGCCTAGATAAGTGTCAAAAAGTGTTGCTTCAGAAAGTCCAGACAATTGTAAGATGTCCCTCCTTTGTTCTTGACTAGTGTTACGGCTGAAAAAGATAGCTGTTTTTTGAAAATTTAACTTTTGACCTGAACCCTCCTCATAGATCCTAAGAATCTTCACAACCTTCCTCCATTTCATGGAGTTTGCTTTACAAAATATCATGATGTCACCTGTAAAACACAAATGACTGATCTAAGGTGCCCGTAAAGAAGAAGGGACCTCTGTGATGGCTCCTGTCAACTCAGCATGGTGATGGAGAGAACTAAGAGCCTCAACACAAATAATGAAGAGGTAGGGTGAAATCGAATCCCCTTGGAAAGGTGAATATGCTCCACCGGTGTGCCATTAACAATCACTGAATAAGTAACTGATCAAACACAAGTCATGATGAGATTAGTTCATCTTGTAGAAAAGCCTAACCTCAACATTATAGCCTCCAAGAAATCCCATTCCACCCGGTCATACGCCTTACTCATATCCAATTTAAGTCCTATGAATCCCATTTTGCTGAACATTTTAGTCTGCATGGTATGCAAAATCTCATATGCAGCTAGAATATTATCAGTAATCAACCTACCAGGGATAAAAGCACTTTGTGTGCTAGAAAAAATGTAAGGCAATACAAGTTTTAATTTATTCGCAATAATTTTTGAAATCAGTCTATACAATACAATGCACAAACTAATTGGCCAAAAATCAGTTACACAAGTGGGGGAAAGCACCTTAGGAATCAAGGCGATGTTGGTAGCATTGATCTCTGGATTTAGCTCCCTCATATTCAGAAAATGAAGCACAGTAGCACTGACCTCGGCATGAACCGTGGCCCAATTTTGTTGGTAAAAACAAGCGGGGAAGCCATCTAGACCTAGGGCCTTAAAGGGGGCCATTTGTTGTAGAGCCTGACTAATATCATTAATAGAAAATTCTTCAAGCAGCCTGTCATTCATTTGAGCGGTAACCCTGGACTTTACATGATGGATGCAGGCTTCCACATTCAAATTATCACCAACAGCAAAAAGATCTTGAAAATAACCTACAAAAACTGCCTCAATGGCTCCCTGGTTTAAGCATAAAATCCCGTGATGATCTGCAATTTCTGAAATAGTATTCCTTCAACTTCGTTGGCTGGCACAAGCATGAAATGCTTAGTATTGCGGTCCCCTTCTTTCAGTTAATCTGCCTTTGCTCGTTGCCTCCAAATTAGATCTTTCTGGTCCAATAGCAAAAAAAGCTCCTCCTGGACACTTTTTTCTTGTTCAATAAAGTCAGGGTTAGCCGAACTTTGTAATGCAATTAACGCCAACTGCTTCTCTTGTAACAAATGCTCCCCCTGTTTAGCTGTTTTACGCACGCAAACTTGAAGTGATTTTTTGCACCGATCTAACTTCTTCCTTACTTGGCCCCAAGAATCACCACTAAGTCCTTTTACCCGCCACTCATTTTTAATTATCTCTTTAGAGTTGGAGTCCTTTACCCAGGCCGCCTCAAACCGGAACTGCCGTCTTTTTGTCCATCTAAACTCTAAAGAGTTTGAGTAGGTGATGAGCAATGGGTTGTGGTCAGAAGCGCATCGTGGCAATTTACTAACCTCCGTAACATTATACAAGCTACTCCACTCAGCATTTGCCACTGCACGATCCAGCCGTTCCAAAGTATTCCCCTCCTCAGGCCGACCATTCGTCCATGTAAAGAATTGTCCCTTGAAACCCAAAGCCGCAAGGCGACACTCCCTCAATGTGTCCCGGAAGTTATCCATAAGCGCACGTGAACGAATCGAGCGGGAGGATTTTTCTGAGAGATAAGTAATTTCATTGAAGTCTCTTACCACAAGCCACGACCAAGGGGTAGCCTGTGACAAAAATTTCAGCAGAGACCAGGCCTTTGGGCGCTTGACCGGGTCCGGGTGCCCATAAAAACATGTCAACTTCCATACCAGCCCATTCCCCCCAGCCTTGATTACAACATTAATATGCCTCTGACTAAAGTTCTGTATAGAAACATTACTGCTAGAGTTCCATAGGAGGATAAAACCCCCATTTTTCCCTTGGCAATCAACAACAAACATATTATCGAACCCCAACCACACCTTCAAGAAACTAGCTTTATGCTGGGTAAGCTTGGTTTCCATAAGAAAAACCATATAGGCGACTTTTCCTTCACCAATTGACGAATGACCCGAACTGTCCGGGGGTTTCTAAGCCCCTGGCAATTCCAACTCAAGAGGCTTATTGCTCTTGGTGGGGCTGCTCCGCAGCCTCCGTCAAAACACAGTCGAAATTATCATCCTGATCATGTAAAACATACCAGGAAACAAAGTTCCTATGGCTTTCTATCCCCTCTGATGTTCCTTCTTGCTCACTCAAACCCGAATGACAGCCTTGAGCAAGCATTGTTATTTCCTCCGACCGATCCCCACGAGCTTTCTTCTTACAGGATTTAAGACTTCCTCCTGACCCACCCTCAGGAAGGTGTTGACCAGGGGACTCTACATTGGTTTTTTCTGAGTGGGTATTAAGATCAGGTTCCACATTCTCCATCACCCATTTAGCCAGTTTCTGAGTGCCCTACGTGTGCCACATTCTGTTGACGAAGGCCCCCTGTGCGGGCTTGGGAGAAGCCCTTCTTAGGATCAGTTTTCTTTACAAGCCCACTGCTAACTGACCCATGTCTAACTGGTTGTTTTCTGTCGAGCCCATCTGGCTGAAACAGTGCCAACTCACTATATAAACTGCTGTCCTATTTAAAACTTACCTCTATATGATTCTCGGAATTCTTTTCATTCTTAGAAAGATATTCCTTTTTTTATTTCCCTGCGCTACCTCCTCCTTTCCTTCTTCTGCACCCCCCAAATAATCCGTTATGCGAGGATTATGGGCTCCCAATTTGGAAAAAATCGGAAGCAATGAATGTTCATCCAACCGATCTGCCACATGCTCACTTTCCATCCTTGGATTTCTTTCCTTCCGCTCCGCCCCTGTATGGCCTTGGTCAGAGTGCACTGGAGATGATGACTGAGTGCTGGGTTGCCCCTCAGTGATTCCTAGTCCTTTAGACAGATCGTCTGCACGTAGCCATAGTCCCCAACCCTCTGTGCCCTCCTCATGAGACTGTTTCTTCGAGTAGAGATCAGAACAACCCTTTGGGCTGTGGATAATCCTTTTGCATCTGAAACAAAAGACTAGGAGCTTCTTGTATTTGAATGAGACCTAACAAGAGTTTCTGAAAGGAAAAGTATTTTGCCTCGCTGCAGCAATTGATACAAGTTAATGGCCATGCGAACCCTTAAAAATCGGCCCCATTCGACATTATCTTCCGCCACAACCACTTCCTCCACCTTTCCCATCGTACTCCCGATTTAAAAACCCACTTCGCGGTTCATACAACCAAGTGGCATATTATGTATTTGAACCCAGATACGAGAGATGGAGAAATCCATCTGTGAAGGTGCCAGTTTACCATCAAAATCATTGAGTATCAGCAGAGTTCGGTCATACGACCAAGGCCTCCCAGCCATCACCTTTTGTTTGTCTCCTTCATCAGAAAACTCAGATAGCCAAAATTTTTTGAGTATCTCCTTAAAAACCACATGACCAGCCTACCTCCAAATACGCATAAGGACGGCTTTGAAAGCCTCCTTATTGAGTTTCTTTGGCACTCCCAACCGTCCCACTAAGCACCTGGATCCCTTTGCTCTGAGTTCCTGCGTTGTCCCATCTGCTATCGTTATGCCTTTTTGCTCACCCTTAGTCAAAGAAAATCCTCCCAAACATTCCCCATTACCTCTTGACATTCTCCTTTGCCACGAGAAGGATGAAACAGAAAGAACAAGGCCCGAAAAACTCCTACATCGGTGCCCAGAAGGAGACTAGACCGTCAGAGAATTTTTTACTCTCTGTAAGGGGTACCTCATCCATTAAATTATTAAATTATATGTCAATCAATCATGTGTGTGTGTGTGTGTGTGTGTGTGTGTCTATATATATATATATATATATATATATATATATATATATATATATATATATATATATATATATATCATTACTCTCTTCTTTGGGATAAGTGACTTTAGTTGCATGAGAAGAGAAAAAGAGGTTCGATTCATACAGTAACTTCAGTCAATGTAAAGAATCATTGATTTACTGTTCGATGGATTCCAAACAAAATTGCTAAAAACAGTCTTAAGGTATCAAATTAGGGTTGTGTGATAAATATTTTGAAAAATCTTTTATCTTTTCAATATAAAAGTACATATTTTAGAAAATAGTTACCAAATAAAACACTTGAGAAAATAAAATACAAGACACTTTTCAAACAATAAAAATACACACATTTTAGAAAACTTATTATAATTTCTTGCAAGAGTAGTTTTAAAAACACGTGTTTATATCTTCAAGTGTGGAGAAAGAGATGTGGCCGCTTGGCCACCTCCAAGGAAGGCGAGGGAGTGACTATGTGGTCATCTCTCTATTTATTTTTATTTTATTTTTTTTTTATAATTGAGAAGCGTGCATCTATACTAAAAAATAAATAAAAATATTAAACGCTAAAAAATTTCCAGACAATTTCGTTTGATAAACCCCCAAAACAACACTTTTAAAATGTAGACCCCATTGAAAACGGTTGTCAACTTCTATAATATCATAACTCTTTTCAAATCAAAATCTGAACATACTTTACATACTTTTCAAACAACTAGGCAAACATATATGGATGTTTTGTGATAAAATATGAAATGTAAATTAAAATAGAAAAATATTGGAAACATGTTTAGAAGAAGAACAGAAGAGTTAGATGTCTCCATAAACAAAACCCACATAGTCCTTATCCCAGAAAAAGCCTCCCATGAAAATTTTACTGATTTTAGGACTATTAGTTTGTGCAATGTCACTTACAAGCTAATTTCGAAAGTTTTGGCTAATAGGCTAAAAACACTACTGCCTAATATAATTTCCCCCACATATAGTGCTTTTATTCAAGGCCATTTAATCACTGACAATGTCTTAACTGCCTATAAGACTATGTATTTATATTCAATGCAAACTCGTATGTAGAGCAGGGTTGGATTTATGAGCCTTAAACTTGACATGAGTAAGGCATAGGACAGGGTTGAATGGAGTTTCTTGGAGGCTGCCATGTTAAGGATGGGTTTTGTTGCTAAATGGGCACCGCTAGTTATGGCTTGTGTGAAATCAGTGAATTACTCTATAGTGGTCAATGGTTGTCTAGTGGGTAACATCCGGCCTACAAGGGGTATCCACCAAGGAGATCCAATCTCCCTATACATCTGTTTGCTTTGTGTTGTGGTCCCCAGTTCACTCCTATCACAAGCTGAGAGCAAAGAAGTCATTATAGGTGTGACGTCCCACATCGCCTGGGAATGAGGATGTGTTTATATGTATAAATGCACCCTTTATGACACAACGCGTTTTAAAGCCGTGATGGTCGTGAACCTATCAGAACTCCGCAGTTAAGCGTGCTTCTACGAGAGCAATCCCAGGATGAGTGACCTCTTGGGAAGTTTGATTTGGGGAGCCAAAAGCGGACAATATTGTGTCATTGGGGGTGGGTCGTTACAATAGGTGTGCCCACATCCCCAAATGGCCCATGGATCAGCCACCTATTCTTTGTAGATGACAACATCCTTTTCTGCAAATCAAACTCTATGGAATGGCATAGACTTTTGAGAATCTTGGGGACTTATGAGGTAGAGTCTGGACAGAAACTTATTTGTTGAAGACTTCCATATTCTTTAGCCGTAATACTAGCCAGACACGAAGAGAAGAGATCCTTAGGCTTTCGGGCTTGACAGAAGCTCACAGATTCGATACCTTCCTTGGGTTGCCTGCTTTGATTGGTAAGTCCAAAGCTCAAACTTTTAGGAGTATAAAGGAGAAGGTGGGGCAGAAGTTAACCAATTGGAAAGTGAAATTCATTTCTCAAGCAGGCAAAGAAGTGCTATTTAAGGCAGTAGTTCAGGTGGTGCCAACTTACAGCATGAGTGTTTTTATGCTGTCGATAGGCTTGACAATTTTGACACGACCCATGAATCTGGCACGAACACGACACGAATATATAGGGTTTAAGCAATAACCTGTTTGTGACTCGTCAACCCGTTTACGACACGTTTGTGACTCGTTAATAACCCGCTTATGACTCACCAACCTGTTAATGACACGTTTATGACCCATCAATTCGTTTATGACATATTTATGATGCATTAATGACACATTGTTTACCAAATTAGTTAAACGGGTTGATACGACAACCCGAATTGCCAAGCCTAGCTGTCGGTTACTCTTTGTAAGGACCTCAATGGCATGACGCAGCTATTCTGGTGGAGTCATATGGCAAACTCATCAAGGATTAATTGGATGAGTTGGGAAGATCAAAAAATAGGGGAAGGCTTGGGTTCAGGGATCTTACATGTTTTAACAAGGCGCTCCTCGCAAAGCAAGGGTGGAGACTTATTCAGAACCCCTCCTCTCTTACGGGCTGTATACTTAAAGCTAAATATTTTCCAAATTCATCTTTTTTGGAAGCTTCTCTTGGTAATCATCCTTCGTTTGCCTGGAGAAGTATCTTCTCTTCCATAGACTTACTACAACAAGGACTTGTTTGGAGGGTGGGGAACGAGTCTAGTATCAAAATTTGGGGGGATAGGTGGCTCCCCACCCTCACCTCCTATACGGTCTAGTCAACACACGGCATGCTACTAGGAGTCACTCGGGTGAATGCACTAATTGACCAAGAGACGAAGGCCTGGAATCTCCCACTTATTCATGAAGTTTTTAATCCGGAGGATGCACGGGTGATAGCTCACATGCCATTAAGTCCGAGCCTCCCACAGGATCGCCTAATTTGGTTAGGCACTACAAATGGAATTTTCCAGAAATGTTTGCTGCTATTGCACGTCGGTTATGGCTTAGGAGAAATGCTGTGATCTTTGAGGGACTTTTTGATCATCCTAATAAAATTTTTGCATATGCGGATGCCTCTATGGAAGAATTTAAACAATGCACAAAAAGTGGCGAGCAGCTTTCTTTTAGTTTTTAATTTTCTTTCTTTTTCGTTTATTCTTCAATTTTTTATTTTTTTTTTAGAAAAAAAAAATTGTCTTTTAAATTTTTTTTTTTTCGAATTTATACAGATATTTATGTCTTATTGAAAAAAAAATTTGGGTCATTTTTGTCTTTTTGTTAGTCTTAGGAAGACATTTACATTGTTTGGTAGTTTGAGGGGGGACATTGACACAATTGGTAGTTTCTGGCATATTGAAAATTGACTGGTAGTTTAAGGGAGATATGCGTACTTTTCTCAAAAAAATCATTAAAAAAATAAAATAAAATAACCTAGGGGTGGTGGCCGGACCACCCCCAGCTGTCTGGGGGTGGCTGAGAGCGGTTTTGGGGGTGGCTCCCAATATATATATTTTTGTTCTCTTTCAGTTTTTTAGTTTTACAATAATAGTTTTTTTATTTTCATTTATATATATTTTTTCCAATTATATTCAATTCAATTCACATTCCCAAACATCTTTTTTTTTTTTTTTTTTTTTTTTTTCAATTTTGTTTCAGATTCTTTAAACCATCCAAACATAATTTTAAAAAACAAATTTTCTCGTATTCACAATTTTGAATATAGTAAATAATAATAATAATAATAATAAAATCGTACATCCAAACAAACAAGCCTTAAATTGTTTATTATTTTATTTTTAACAATGATTGACATTATCACATCAGTAGGGTGTGATAGTAGTTAGGGATGTAAATAAGCCAGTCCGTCCGACAACTCGCTCGATACCCGCCCGGTTAAACTCGATCCGAACTCGAGCTCGGTACTGTACAAACCTGCTCGTTATTGTTAAAATCCGCTCGATTAGTAAGTGATACATACCCGACTCGCTCGATAAAACTCGATAGGGGCTCACGAGCCTAGCTCGTTTAAAACTCGACTTAACCCGCTCGCCCGACTCGTCTATGGGCTTGCGAGCCTAGCTAGCTCATTTAATATATTTGAATATGTTAATCAAAATGAATTATATACATTTAAGTATGTGTATTAGTAATTGAGTAATATGCGTGTATTATCTAACTTACTAACTAGTTAGTTCATAAACTAACATATTATCTAGTTAATTAACATATACTAAATAAACATAATTAACTATAGGTTACTCAATATTTTTATGTATATTATATATGTGTGTGTGTGTGTTAGTATTAACATACTAACTAGTTAATTAATATATACTAACTTAGTATTACTACGGAAGGTTAATACTATGTTAATAAAATATATATTAAGTTACTAACTAAGCATAATTAACTACATGTTAATTTGATTAAAAAAAAAAAGTCGTAGGTTACTTAACATATTTTTATGTATATTATATATATGAATATATGTATGTATGTGTGCATATATTAGTATTAATATACAAACTAGTTAGTTAATATATACTAATTTAGTATTACAAAGTAAGTTAACAATTTTTTGTTTTTTTAAAAAAGGTAATTTAATTAACATAAGTTACACAAATATTGGTTTATATGAAACATTATGACAAATGGTTAAGTACTTAAGTTGTTAACTAATTAAATATATATAACTATATAGCTATATTGAATAGTTACTAAATAGTAAATACTTTCTATATAACTAAATAGCTAATATTAATAACAAGCCATAACATGTTTAATTATATAATTATATGCTAAGAATTAAGGTGTTAGTGTATATTAACATATTAATGTCAATTAGATTTTTTTTTCTTCTTCTAAGCAACATTATATTTACATTATGTATTATAATTACTAAGTTATTGATTAGTTGATTAATTGTTGATTATTTTAATTAAAATGGATTAATTGTTGACATATTAATATACTAGTCTATATATATATATATATATATTGCATATAGTATTTTTAGTTTTTAATATGATGAATCTTAACTGTTGGATTAATATAAGCAAATCCTAACCGTCCAACATTTCAATTTTTTTTTTTTTTTTTTTTCCAGTTTTTCACTTTATTTTCAACCGTTGGATTCAGATGTTTTACTTTCATATTTGAAAACGTCACACACCTAATACACCTACCACCTTGTTTTTGGGAAAAATCTGACTCATTCACGTGGGACTAGTAGAGCTTATTTTTCACCTACTCTCAATTGTACATTTTTTGTTTTACACATCGATGGTAGGATTGCATTGGTAAGGTTCAGCCCATGACGTTCAACATATCTACTTATCCTATGGCCTACTTACCAGGTTTTACCACAAGGACAATATACTCGATACAGACAATTAGTCCACATATTGCTTCACGCGTCTTTGATTCACCTTGTCACTTCTCTGACTTTTCGAGCTCCACTCCACATACTGCTTCGATTCACGCGTCTCTGTATTTTCACGCTACTGCTTTTCTTCTTCCACCTGTTCTCTCTTCTACAAACGTCTTCTATCTTCTATTTTCTTTCTTCTTCACGCCATATACCTACCATCCCCAGGTGACCTTTACCTTCTTCTCCACACTAAGAGAGATGCAAACTGAGAGAGAGGGAGAGATATGCAGACCTAGAAAATGAGAGAGAGCTCCTGGTGGCGAGGAAAAAGAAGAAGAGGGTGAAGCCAAGGAGGAGGTCCGGCCATTTGGAGCTGGCGTTGCGTGTCTAGTATGCGCACCCTATCCAGAACATTGTTGGCTTCAATCTTGAGGCTACACGCTGTGGAATGCTTCAAGCTCGAGTCGAGTCGAGTCGAGCCTGTCGAGTACCCTGCTCAACTCGACTAATTGTTTTCAAACGAGCTCGAGCTCGAGTTCGAGTTAGGCTAAACTCCTAGCAAGCCGAGCTCGGACAAGCATTTCTTAGCCCGGCTCGAGCTCGGCTTGAGCTCGAGCTCGGCTCGATTAGGAACCTTCATAAACGAGTCAGTCCTGAAAATTCAAAGCTCGGCCCGGCTCGGCTCGATTACATCCTTGATAGTAGTTAAATGAAAATATAGTTTATAACATTACTCGTTAACTTCAGATAATTGGTTAAAGGTAATTTCATCAAACTCTTTCACAATGACCTAAAAAAAAAAAATACTGGTTTTACATTGTAATTATTCTCTAAGGACATGTTATTAAAAAAATATATAATTCTCACGTACTAAGAATACATGTCACTTTAAGACACTAATTCCTAAAAAATTTGTGTCCCTCATTAGTAGTGAGTACCTCTTGTTTGTCTCACTATATTTATTTTTGGCCAACACTTGAGGAAGGAGCACGGGCATTTGATCAGCTGACAGTAAATACAATGAAGTTTGTCATGTGTCAGAATTGATTTCTATGATTGTGTAGAAATATAAATAATTAAATATAGTAGGTGAAGCCTAAGAATGCAGTTGGTAAGGCCAAAAATACAGGACCTAACACTGCACTCTTGAGCCTTAATTGAGTCTGGCTACTCAATTCATCTACTCATAATGGGTTGGCTTCCTTTAGTAATTTTCTAGTACAAGAAACAAGTTGGGGAAATAAGTATATCAAGGTGAAAAAAAAAAAAATGTAGGACAATCCAATAAAAACCTAAAATCTATTGAGAGTTTTTGCTTTTCTCGTCTGAAATTTGGAGAGTGATTCATTTACGATCTCTCCCACATAACTCATACATGTTAGTCCCGTCCAATATGTCTAGGGGTTGTGTGGGACTTGTAAGGAAATCATTATTCTTGAAATTTACCTAGATTTTATTCTTAGTAGTCTCGTATGAAATTTTATTCTCTCAAATTTTTTTTATAGTTTAAAGCCGTGATGACCATGAATTTATCAGAACTCCTCAGTTAAGCATGCTTCCGCTAGAGTAGTACCGAAATGGATAACCTCCAAAAAAGTCTAGTTTAGAGAAATAAAAAACGAACAATATTATATCGTTGGGGTGGGTCGTTACATTACTTATTTATTTTGCTTAGTAACTACTTTGCTGTTTGCTCTAGTGCTTTGCAGTGGTTTTGAATGGATGCTGATTTTTCCAAAATAGGGGGAAAGAAATAGAATCAAGAGCCAGCTGACGTTCTAAAGTATATCTACTATTCACACCAGAAGAATAAAAACTCATAATAATCAAATTTAACTATTATAAACTATTTATCTATTCTGTTAGAGATGCTCTTAAGGGAGACTCCGCCATTCATTAAGTTCTTTAAACTTCCCAAAAATAAAAAAAAAAAAAAGTCATTCTCTTTTCAAAATTGTTACTAATGCTCCGTTTGTTTCGATGTAAAACGATTTCCGTAGTAAAATGAAATCATTTTCAGGAAAAATGATTTTCTCGAAAATATTTTTCGGTGTTTGGTTCGCACGAAAAAATTTCGAAATGCAAAAATAAGAGTTTGGTAATTGTCACCGGAATCCGGCAACATCCGGTCGCCGTTGCCGGATTCCGGCGAAAAAGTTTGACCGGATCTGGCCAAAATGGCTGGATTCAGGCCGGAATCTTCCGGATCCTGGCTGTTTGGCCAGATCCGGCCGGATCTGGCCGCCTTGGCCGGAATCCGGTAATATTCTGGCGGGAATTTGGTCTCCGGCAGAATTCTGGTGGCCTGATTCTGGCAGGTTCCGGCGATCGGATGTTGTCGGACTCCGGGGCCGACCAGATCCCGACGACCGACAATTGCTAAATTCTGACGATCGGATATCAAACATGCGTGTAAGGACGAAGAGCTTAATTTCGGAAAACGATTTACGATTTTTAAAACCGTAAATCGTTTTCCGAAAATTAAAGAAGCTTTTACAGTCAAACCGAAAATGATTTTCGTTGACCATTATTTTCGCCCCAACCAAACACCGAAAAATGCCGAAATCATTTTCCAGAAATCATTTTACGTCGAAATAAACGGAGCATAAATAACTTTTTTTATCACAAAAAAAAAAAAAAAAAAATTCAAATTTGCTTTGACCTTTATATTATTTCAATCATTTTTTATTATTATTCAAATAAAAAATTCATAAATAAAATTCTTTACCAAACTACTCCAGATAATTTTTTTTTTTTTTAATTTTTAATTTTTTTGTTTTTAATGTTACTGACATGGTTGAATCCAAGCAGTTCCTGAATCATTAAATTTGTAAAATAAATGATTGAAATTGTAGGTCGGTACTTCAATCCGGATTCACGAGTTCCCTTCGGCCAGTCTCTATGCAGGAGCCAGGACCAATAAATGGATAGTGGTTTAAAATTCACATCTCATAAATACAATATTAAATGAAAGCAAATTTATTTGCTGCTCCTACTCGGTACTTTTTTTTTTTAGGTGGGTTTACGTTTAATGGGCCTTATTTATTCCTTTTTTTTTTTTAAAAAAAAAAAATTAAATATTTCGATGACAATCTTTAATTTTCCTTAATTTTAGAATGTAGATTAAATTGTTAATTTTTTTTTTTATATATTTTTTTTAAGATTAATAGTATTTTTTTTTTTTACATGTCCACATAAGGAGGAGGGAGAATTCTAACTAGTGACCTCCGCTTTATGAGGCGTAGTCCCCAGCCAATTGAATTGAACTACCCATTGGGGACAAGATTAATAGTAATTGATTATGGTTTAAAAGCATAGGTTTTGAGTTCGAATCCTATCTTCTTCATTCACATTTCATTTCAATTAAATGTTTCAGGTGTTGGGTTTCACTCATTAAAAAAGAGTTTAAGCCCATACGTAAGGAAGAGTGTTAGAATATAAATTAAAATTTCTAAAATACCCTTGTTTTTTTTTTTTTTTTTTTTTTTAAAAAAAAAAACTTAATTAAAATTTTCAAAAATTCAGGCATAGATATTTTTACAGATTCTGTTAAATTCTGACAAAAAGCCTAAATCTTTGAAATTTTTTTTTTCTTATCTTTTTTTCCTAAAAAAATGGAAAACTACACTTTAACCTACAATGTTTCACGCCTTTTTCAATATTGTCTCCAAAGTGAAAAAAAAATTGTAATGCACTCCAATCAAGTTTTACAAATTTTCAATGTTATCCATATCCATCTGTTACTTTAAGTTCGTCATTTTTTACGGAAAATCGCACATGGGTTTTTAAGAGCAATTCTTCTTGAAATATCCCTAAAAAAAATCAATTTTCTTTGTTCTAAAAAAAAAAAAAATGAAAGGAGGTGGCCGAAACACTCCATGGCCAAATGGGAGTGGCTTTGGGAAGCCACCCTCATGGCCATGAACACCACCCCCAAGCCGGCCGAATGAGGTTTTTAATCGTTTTTTTTTTAATTATTTTTTTTTAAAACAAATGGTTTTTTTAAGAGATATTTCTGAAAGAATTGCTCTTAAAAACCCACGTGCGTCACACGTGGGTCTATTTCGGTAAAAAAATGACTAATTTAAGTAATAAATAGGTTACATTGCAAAATTAGGAAACTTTGATGGGGTCCATTGCAAATTTATTCACTTTGGAGGTAAGATTGAAAAAGGCGTGAAACATTGGAGTGTAAAGTTTAGTTTTTCCTAAAAAAAAAATGATAGTTATTTTGAGAATTTTAGTAGGATTTAACGAAAAATTTTAATGAATGGTTGAAATTGAAAAAAATTGAAATATGAATACCCTAAATTGCCACTTTCTAAAATTTGAGTATTTAATTGAAAAAAATGATGAAAGATCAAAAATTATAAATGAAGTTTTTCCTAAATTAAATGAATGAATTCATCTATTCTTATCAGTTCAAGCTTTTAGAATATGTGGTGATTTAAAACTGAGTTCTAATAAGAGAGAGCTTCGAAGAGACGCAATTATTTAGACAAATGTGAGTAGTTCAAAACTTGCTCGAACAAGTAAACTCCAACGTAGTAGTTTTCTCTTAATTAATTGTCCAAATTAGATTCAATCCGGAAACAATTTTTAGAAGATTTCAGTCCCTCAATAACCCTAATTTGTCTTTGTTGCTTTTCGTTGCCTCATTTCCCGTGACAGGAAGTTCACTTTTGATTTCAACCACCCCAGCATGAAAGGCTCCTCACCGAGGCTTTGATTTATGAGTGTTTGGATACCATTGTTATGACTTAAATGGATGAAAAAAGACAAAGGTTGCTTCTAGAGATTATTGAAATGTGACCAACAAAGCTTTGTGTTACACCAAAGTTCTTTAAAGGCTTCTGCTTTTGCATTATTAATTACTTTTGCAGCATGGTTTGTTTTAAATCATTCTCCTTTTTACTTTTGTTTTCTGATTTTAAAATAAACAACTTAAAGCATAAAAATAGAGTCAATCTTATCTTTAAACTCTACGTATAGGAGTTGGGAGGGAGCCAAGTAGATTTTCATTTCCTTGCTTGGTTTCTGAACTAAAAAGGTCAAAAAAAAAAAAAAAAAAAAAAGAGGTTAAATACATTTTATCTTCTTAAGGTATCACTTTTTTTTTTTTTTTTTGCAATCTTGTTTCGAAAGTGAAAAAAAATGTGCAATGTGCCCAAACTAAGTTATAAGCATTTTCAATGTTACTCATCCGTTACTTCGGTCCGTCCTTCTTGACAAAAATAAACCTATGTGCGACGCACGTGGGTTTTTAAGGGAAAAAAAAAGAGACTACAATAAGGAACAAAAAAATTGTTGCCACCTCCAAATGGTTCATGAGTGGCTTCGGCCGCCCCAATTTTTATTTCTTTTTTTTTTTAAAAAAAAAAAAAGTTTTATGGAGATATTTCGAAAAGATTTTTTCTTAAAAACCCACGTGCATCGCACAAAAACGGACTCAAGTAACGGATTTACAATATTGAAATTTTTTAAAACTTGGTTGGAGCACATTACAATTTTTTTTTACTTTAAATGCAAGACTGAAAAAGATGTGAAATATTGGAGGGATAAAATGTAACATCCAAAAAAAAAAAAAAAAAAAACCTGAGTAGATAGAAGTATCATGTGTATTGCTAAAAGTTCATTTGAGTTGCTAATCATTATGATTTATTATAAAGAACCAAAAAAGAGATGTCATTAAACTTGCTATCCTTTCCCTCAAAATTCCTCGTATTTGGATCCCCTCCAAATATTGGGGAATAAAATACCCCTCGAAATCCCCTTTAAATCCACTCTTCTCTGCCCTTAGAAAAAATATATATATATATATATATATATATATATATATATATATATATATATATATATATATATATATATATATAGGCTATGCAAGGGACTAGTCTCAGGTTCATAATATTTTCGACACAGAAGAAAAAGAACAGTTTCATCAGCATGGAACCAATTTTTTTTTTCCCCAAGCTCCCCAATGACCATACAATGATACACAAGTATCCAAAGTAAGAGTTCATTTGATTGATGATAACTCTTCTTATTATATCAATTTAATTTTGGATTCTATTTCCTCATGCTTAACCATTGAATAGAGTTTCAGTTTGAGAAGTCATGGTGCCATTCTTCATCACCCAGTAGTTATTCTTTGATTTATGAGTTTGGCATATTGGATTATTCTAATCCTTGTCTCTAAGAGATAATCATGGTCACAACTCATAAATTAATATTTTTGAATGCGGAAGACTACGAAAAATTCGAGCAATTGTTTTTTGAAAGCTTTGGAAGAATATTGGGATACAAAGACAAGGTTGTTCGAAAACCAAATTATAAATGTAAGGACATGGGGGCGCGGAAACCTCAAGAATACCTTCTAGTATATGAGTGACTGTCCAATTTTTGTATTACATTTTTATTATTAATAAAGTTGTTTATTTTCTTAGAATTACAAAAATATTGGGCATTAGATAACTTAAAACATAAAAATACTTTAAAAAATAAAATAAAAATAATACCCTTTAAAACACATTAATAAATAGAGCCAATCTTCTCTTTTCTACAAAACTCTACGCTTAGGAGTTGGGATGGACGAGGGTAGATTTTCATTTCCTTGATTGGTTTAAAAAGGTTAAAAAAGGGGGTTAAATACGTTTTACCCTCTTAATATATCACATCTTTTTCAATCTTGCTTCTAAAGTAAAAAAAAATTGTAATGTACCCCAACTAAGTTTTAACAATTTTCAATATTGTCCATCAATTACTTCAATTCGTTATTTTTGATAGAAATAAACCAACCGTGCGACAAACATGGGTTTTTAAGGGAAATTCTTCTTCAAATATCCCTAAAAAAAAATTCAATTTTTTTTTTTTTTTTTTTAAAAAAAAGAGACTAGAAAAAAGGTAAAAAAAAAAAAAAAAAAAAAAAAAAAAAAAAAAAAAAAAACCCAAATTGTTGCCCCCCTCAAATCGAAGCCACCCCAATTTTTTTTTCTTTAAAAAAAATGTTTTTTAGGAATATTTTGAAAATATTTTTTCTTAAAAACCCACGTGCGAAGTACGTGGGTCTATTTCTATCAAAAAAGACAAACTCAAGAAACAGATTGACAACATTGAAATATTTAAAAACTTAGTCAGGGCATATTGCAATTTTTTTTTTTTCTATAGAGGCAAGATTGAAAATAATATAAAATATTAATGGGGTAAAATATATTTAACCCTTTAAATAATAATAATAATAATAAAAAGTAGTTAAAAGTAGATAAAAGTATCATGTGCATTGTTAAAAAAGTTTATTTGAGTTGCTAATCATTATGATTCATTATAAAGAACAAAAAAAGACAAGTCATTAAACTTGCTATCCTTTCCCTCAAAATTCCTCAGCTTGATGGAATTGAAAATTTGAAAATTGTATACACACCATTAATTCTGTAAAACATTATATATATATGGGAAATGATCATTGCACAACTTGTGCACTCTTGTTGTGCAACAATCAGTTCCCTATATACAAGGAGGAATATGCAAGGGACTAGTCTCAGGTTCATAAGATTTTTAGACACAGAAGAAAAAGCACAGGTTCATCAGCATGAAGCAATTTTTTTTTTTTTTCTCTTCCCCAAGCTCCCCAATGACCATACAATGATACGGGAGTATCCCATGGAACATGAACTCCATACCAAAGCTGTGACAATTTTGTTCACAAGCTTTCATGGCCAATACCAGCCCTCACCCATCCCTCCCTCCATCTGAGCATCTCTGCCTCCTGCAAAGCTTAGAAATGTGCCACTTAAATACACACAAGCAAGCAGACATCCAATTAAAACTACACCAAGTGAGAATTTTCATCAAACAAACACAACAGAATGGAATTGAAAAGGCAAGGATTACACACACCAATGACTCATACCATGAACACCCATCTATAAATTACCTAGAAAATTCAAAACCCAAACACCCATCTTCATCTTTCGACTAACCATCCACCAACTAATCACTCTCAGGAAAACCTAAATCTATACATAATTATCGATTTAGAAACACTTTCTAAATATTAGAAAAAAAAACCCATCTATAAACTACTGAAATTCCATGATTGCTTCAGAGTCGCGAACTCAACGACCTTCACCTATTTAAAAAAGCAAGGGAAGGTCGAGAATCGGATGACCCAAACCGCAACTTCTTCGAACTCGAGAGCCGACAATAGGCCGCCGACCCACCCATCACGACAAATCGAGCGGTTCGATCCGTAGAATCCTACGCAAATCGCTCGCGACATCATCGGTTTTCGCAGAAACACACTTCTTCGTGAAGAAAGCCGGCAAAGGAAGCGAACTCGGAGGCGGCGATGCAACAAATGCTGACGCGCCGGCGTAGAACAGGACAGGGACCGACACCGGTTCCGGACCCAGCCGCTCCGCCAAGCCCAGATCCAGATCCGCCTCCGGCTCCTCACGGTGGTTCTCTTTATCCGACGATGTTCCGGTCAGCTCCTCGCCGCGTTTCAGGATCTTCACCTGGCCTACCACGAGGTTCTTCAACGGCGATGCTTTCTGCGCCGGAGACGACGCGGTGGTATTCAAGCGGGAGGAGCTCTTTTTACTGCGGTTGGGCTGTGTACGGTTAGCCCGAGTAGCATTAGGACTCCGAGGTTTCTTCTTGGGACTCGGAGATCTTAGTGTTTTTGGCCAAAAAGCGTCTTTCAGACAATCTTGAGGATTGAGAACTGCCACACCACCACCCATAATCAACAGAGAAATAAATAATAACTTGAATTAGATGCCCCGCTAATTCACACCAGGAAGCGTTCGGAGAGGTTTTGAGAAAGAAGAAAGGCGGTTCCTTTCAATTTTACAGGAAAGAAAGCTTTAGAGAGAGGAGGGGAAAATAGCAAAATACGCAGGAATATCCTAATAAGCATGTAGAACACGTCTTTAGTTGTGGAGGAGAAACGGCGTTTTATAGGAAGAAGGGAAAGCCCAAAGGCCTAAAGACATTTTCGTGACCTGGCCAAGAAGGATTTCCGAACCAGTCTCACCGGATTTCCGTGCGCTACACGGTTATGTATGGAATCATAATTACTTTTTTGTCGGTTCTTTACTTCTTTTGTCCGTTTTCTTAATATGGATTTTGAAGTTATTTTATTTATTTATTTTTAAATTTTTAGAAGTATTTTATATCTAAATTATTCGTTAATATTTTTGATTTGAAAAAAAGAAAAGAATAAAGATAATACTAAAATTTTAACCAACGGATCCAAGCTTGTGTTAGTTACTTTATAATATATATATTATTTTTTAATATTTGGTGTATGTGAAAAATATTAATAAATAAAAAATAGTGTTTAAGTTAACAACAAATTTACTACGTTACCATCCGTAGATTACTATTCGGTGAATTAAAATACCCGCATTTAAAAAAAATAAATAAAAAAAAATAATTGTCATATATTTCTATTCAAAAAATAATATATTAAATTATACGCATTAAAAATAATTTACGCGGTGGATTTCTTGGAAGTTGGAACAGGTTTCACTGTTCAGACTTGAGGCGCGTAGGCTATTGCGACCCGGAACCGGAATGGTACCGAAAACGCTGCTGCTGGTAGCTGACGTAATTACCAAGTTGCCATTATTATCCTCCTGTGGCATAATTATCCTCGAGCTTTAACTTTTGCTCTATTCCTTTAACGTAATTACGAAGTTGCCATTTTATGATGTTGACTCGTTCATGTGATTTGATTAGTCTTATAAAACCGCTGTTGTTCGCGGCAATGACTTATCTGGCAAGTAGATATGTATTAATATATGTTTCTTATCTATAAAAAAGTGTAGACATGTTTCTATTGTTAATTAAGGTTTCTTTTTTTTAAAAAAAAAATATTAATTAAGGTTTCAATTTTCTTATCTCAGAGAATTCTAGAGAAGCTAAAATGAGAGCAAAAATTGCAGTTCATTCTGTAATTTAGAAAAATATTTAATGAACACTGTTCACTTGTTGAATGTAAAAACAAAGATTAAAATGTTTAAATAAAATAGTGAAAGTTAATAGCAAAAATTGAGAGTCATAAGTTCGTGCTTTGAACAAATAAGTAGCTAAAAGAAAAAATTGTTTTTTTTTTTGTTTTTAATATAGCTAAAATTGAGAATAAATAAGCTGAGTCGAATGTGAATTCTCTTAAATTGTTGGCATATTCACACTTTTCTATGAGCATCCATATTTGGTTCAGCAAATTTTCTCTCAATATTAACTAAAAAATTATTATTTTTTTCTATTTTAATTACTCAATTTTCTAAAGCATTTACATTAGGCTCTTTATTTTAGTTATTGCATTTAAATGTTCTTTTACCAATAATTTTTTACAACCCACATATAAGATTTATATGTGTCCATTGGTATGCTTTTTTAATAGCATTAATAAACAAATCATGTACTTCTCACATGTTTAAAGGACACGTGTCTTTTTTATATGTGAGTTGTAGGAAATTTCTTTCCATTTCTTTATTCTTTATTAAGAGAATATAAAATATTAGAGATTAAAAAATAATTTCTTGTTATATTTTGTAAGTAAATTGTGTTCATTAAATTGGTAGCAGCTCACCAAATATTTTTTCAAATTGTTGAACAAAATGCAACTTATTTTATCCCAATTTTTTGGCTAGCCCTAACCGGATGAAAATGCTCTTATTGACCTAATTTTTTGGTGTAAGATGATTAAGATGTTCGAAGTTTACACTAATCTAAAAATTATTGGTCGAAATTCAAATCTTGTATTTGATTTTGTATTTACTCGTGAATTAACATAATATAATCTTTGAGTTAACTCTATATATATATATATATATATATATATATATATATACTTTTTCTTTCTTATTAAAAAATAAAAATTCATGTGATTTTTTTATTTTTATTTTTTTTTTGTATTTCAGTGAATGTGCAGGCATCCAGCGGCTGCTTTTTGTTAAAAGGCACGAAAGGAATCCAACGGCTCTCACGCTTTTAAATGGTAGACCCTTGTTTTTGAACGGAAACACGTATTTTGAAGGCAAAGCCAAAAGTGCCATACTGCGGCATAATACCACCATGTGTAGTTAGTCGCAAACCGAGGGCAATCTTGGTAACTCAGATACAAATAAAAAAAAAAAGGGAAAGTACACCGAAACGTGTCATGCTCTGAGTGGGACAACGTAGCCGCCAACAACGACTTCGTGCCGAATCGGTTAACCGACTCATATTGGGCGGTTCAGCTGGACCATCTTTTTCATTTCACAACTTTGTACAAAATAGTTGGCACGCATAGAAATGACTTTCCACCTCTATTTATTAAAACAATAAATAATATAAAATTATGACACATTATTTAAAAATTAATTTTTTTTTTCTTAAAATTTGAAAAAACTAAAACATTTTTAAAAAAAGTTGTAGGGCCGTTTGGTATTGATTTTTAAAATGTAATTTTTACTTTTTTAGTTATGATGTAATATAAATGTAAAAATATTTTTGAGTATTTTGTAAATATTTAATGTATCAAGTTATTTATTTATGCTTTTATTTTTTTAATAATTTTTAATATTTTGTAAATATTTTATATATCAAGTTATTTATTTATATTCTTTATTTTTTTAAATGAGTAAATACAAAAATAAAAAAGGGTACAATCAAAGTATAAGTGGCCCACTTAGATTCCTCAATGGACCAAGGCCATTAATGGTCTACGAAAAGAAGACAAAGATGACTTTATATAGGTTATGCATATATAGTACAGCATTACAGGTAGGGCAGGCCTAACCTTAACCTGTCCTACACGTTGGTTTATTTATGTACAATATATATTTTACACATTTTATTTTTATATTTATAAAACATATTTTTTAAATATTTTATTTTTAAATTTATCATATGTTTTATTGATTTATAAGATTCACTTTGAGTTTCATAAATTTAATAATAAATTTAAAATCTGATTACATGAAAATGATAAAAGTAAAAAATAAAAAAAATTGTAGGACATGTGTATCATTTATCTTTTTGCACATAGACGTGCTTATTAAAATTAGAAAATAAAAAAGAATAAAAAACTTTGCTTGCTTATTCAAAAAAGTAGGAAAGCTGTTCCTATAGTTTAGTGCCACGACTCCTCTGCATCATCGTGTTTGATCCATGTTGATAAGGAACAGATCCTCTCCTTCCTTGTTTAACAAGGGATAAAATTGTTATCTTGATATTTTTAAAAAAATTAAAATTCTCAAATTATATGAATTTAAGCCCTTTTTTTACATCGAATGACATAAAAAAAATACTACATGTTGGTACAGTTTCCGGTATGGTGACGTGTCGCCTAAAGATTCGCTACTGATTTCTACCGAAGTCTAAATCAGTTTTCTGCGGAGTATTCTGAATCTTAATCTCAAGAGCTTAGAGAATTCGTGATCTCATACCTGGTGTGATGGTCTTTATTTATAGGCCGGACCTTCTTGACACCTAGTTGGATTAGGAGTTTGAGTCCTAGCCTGGTTGAACTTTAACCATATCTTCAGGGAATTCGAGTAGGAGTGTGAAGTTCGTAGTTGATTGCGTTTGTACTTTTTTAAACTTGATTCCGTGTCAATAACCATTTTATCCCATAAATTATGGATCTGTAGTTTATCCCTGATCTTCTGGGATTCTATCCTTATCGCCCTCTAAGACGAATGTGGCGCATGGCACCTTTTAGAAGACTGTAGCACATTTCAGCCAACCTCCGAGGTGATGATATCCGAGATGTGTTCGCTCCGACCTGGAGATCTCGGGATATATTCGCACCATAACGGGGTTGTGTAAGTCCGAGATGTTCATACTCCGAGATGTTGACACATCCAATAGATATCACCCCGAGGAGATATCACACCGACTCGATATCATACCGAAGCGTTATTACTCCGGGACACAAATATCCGAGATATGTTCGCTCCGTTTTGGCTGGGAGATCCCAGGATATTTTATATACCGTAACCTGGAATGTTAAGACCGAGACATCGCCATATCTCCGAGATGTCTTTAGACCTAGACGACCTTTTCTTTGCTGTGCGGAACTGCGCGGAACAAATGTCCGAGACATAACTCCGAGATGTCATTGGATCTACGTGTCTCTAGGGTTGATTTTATCCCTAACACTACATAATAAAGATATGACATGTTATTGAGCCAAAAAAAAAAAAATAAATAAATCACTTCAAAAGGCTTTTTCTTCACTTTTGAAGAGACGTTTCTTCTTTATTAAACTAAAAGATAGTTTTGTGCTCAAAGCTTTTATACGACATAAAATGTAAGAATCTGATAAAAATATACCAAATTCTCATTACTAACATGTCACTTTTTTAATACGTAGTATTTTTCATGTCGTTCGATGTATAAAATGACCTAAATTTATAAAATTTAAAAATCTCAAATTTCTTTAAAATTGTAGAGATCTTGGCCTAATCCGTAAAAGCATAAATAAACAGTAGATGGCCGGCCACATGTCACTCTTCTATGCGAAAGAGGTGTCTCTTCCTCTCAGATTTAGTATGGTTGTTTTGGATTTTGTTGCTGATCGGGTCGAGTTCATTGCAGAGAACTAATCTCTGAATTTTCTTTTAATCTTTACACCCTATGAGTAAAAGTGAATCTGAACCGTCGAAATAATTTACAGGAGATGTCCTGTAATCTTTTAGCCAAAATATAATGAAAATTAATGTTCAGAAAGCTAGCGTGGAATCTCTCAGTTGGAGGGCGTAATAAAAGAAGACTTCCTATATATGTTCATCAGCAGCTGCCATATTCTAGCTTAAGTCTGTTTACCTTCACATATTATAGCTGCAGCCTGCAGCTCTCTCTCTAGATCTGGGTTCACACTTCAAGGTACGTTTTCATGCCAATGCAATTTTGGCAGTTCAAGTGATCTTTAGCAAAAGGGTATATTTAGATGTTCTAATTGATTTTTTGTGGATGTATGATATAATGGGACGGAATTTACTCATATTTCCGGCAAAAACGATAATGGAAAAAATCTCAAAAATAATTTTAGAATACCACCGTTTGATTAGAATTTTATCGGTTTTCAAACAATGAAAGTATGTACTAAAGGAAAGACTTGATTGTCAAGCCGAGATTTTTTTTATTTTTTTATTTTATTTTTTTTATTTACAATTAAAACTAGATTTACTTTATTTATTTCTTTTCATTATTAGGATTAGATTTACTTTAGCTATTAGGAATATGTTTATTTTCTGTACAAGTATTTTATTTTCTTACTAGGATTAGGTGTACTTTTACTACTATGAATAGTTTACTTTCTCTACTATTTATAAATGAGTTTGTAATGTAATAATCAACCATTGAATTATTAATCAAACTTGAGAATTTCTCAACACCCTGTGGAGTTTATTGTTCCTTTACACCTGTGGGTTTGTTTTATCTTTTGTGATACAGACGCTTCTGCTTGTTGTTACCAAATCTTCTGCTACATCAATTGGTATCAGAGCCAAATTATCTGCATCATGGCCAATTAGTGCAACTGTGACGACCTTCTCCAACAACACCACTTGTAGGGGAGGGGCTCTTTGGAGAGTCAAATTCATGCGGTATTTGAGCTGGCATTATCTGGATTCGATGGCCAACTTATACTACAATAACAACTTCTATAACAATGTCTTTCGAGAGAGAAAGATTGTTTCAGGAATACATCAAACGATCAAAGGCACGACCACAACAGACACTATATCAGAGCAATTACAAGTGATGCTTGAACTCTTGGACGATCTCATGCGAGTGGTGAGCAAACCTATTCAGTCTCGCTGTGTCTTGATGATTGAGTTCTTAGAGTTAAAGCAAAAGACGCAACAAGCATTCCACAACATAAATGACACTATCAGTAGATTGACAGGGAAACCTTTTGTACGTAGACAAGTTTCTTGATGACGATGTAAGTTGCGCTCGTTCGTAGCCATATTTATGAATCTCGAATAAGAAACCCATCTATGAAGAGAATGTTAGTTACGATGAAAAAGATATTGAAGCCATTGATTTAGTTGAAAAAATAGAGTTTTCGTCAGATAAACAATATATGCAGCCACAAACATTGGTTATAACTACTGTACCAGTGGAAGAATATCCACTACAAGCGTAGCTCATCACGATCACTACAAAAATAAAGAACAGTGGTGATTCATTTGAAGAAAACGATAAAGTTGAAGATGACATCAAAAAAAAAAAAAAAAAAAAGTTGGAGGAATTTTAATGGAAGGAGACGAAATGGAAAAATCGTGTCTTAGTGCTTTCTATGTAGATTTCTCCAATTACCTTTCTCCGGAAGAGCCGCTCGTGACATATCGTAAAGAATACTCGAGGATGAGTTATATTCCAATAGGGGTGTATAATGTAGGATGTAATTAAATGGCCTATTTCTATGTTCCCTTTAGACAAATTCAATTCATACTATATAGACATAATAATAGCCATGTAAATCGAAGAGAAATCTCTGGTAGATCAAGATTGTCTACATGTATTTGCTCAAAGTGTAGACGATTTGAACATGTGATGATAAAATATTATTTATGAGACTCACCTAAACGGATAAGTAATTGGGCAACCCAATTTTTATTTGATGAGAGATTTCTCACAATCACCGACTCAAATCGTTTATAATTGCAACAAATAATTGTTGACGTCTAATCCATATATATCTAATGACAAATATAAAACATGTTTCATGGTGAGTAAAGAGAAAGTACAAAGAAACGTGTCATGCTCTCAGTGGGATAACGTAGCCGCGCCAACGACCTCGTGCCGGATCGCATATCGGGCAGTTTGGTTGGACCGTCTTTTAATTTCTTGAAAAATGCTAAAATCACAACCCTCACCCAATTATTGCAACCCCAATTATAAGGCCCTAATTTCTTTTAACTTAGTAGTAGAAAATAGTTGGCACGCGTCAACAAAAAAGTTTAAGTTGACTTTGAAGACACAATTAACGGCAGTCGACTTTGAATATACAGAAAATGTCCTGAAAATCCCAGAGCGACAAAACAGTAAAGAAACGTTTTGGAGAAAGTTTGACCGGAAAGAGCCCCACGTATTTGCCCATTCTGCAAGTTAAGGGAATTCAAATCATAGAATTAAGTGTGGGTCACTCAACGTGCCTTGAAATTGTGCAATAGTTGGGACGGGGTTGTTTGTGAATCGGGGCCTAGAATTAATGCTAATGATTCTATTTACGCATTAGTTGTGCCAGTTTATAATATCACCAAATTCAAGTTTTAGTTTAATTGTTTACTTTTCACATGTTATAGCTGCAGTTCCCTTCCTCTTTCTCTGGGTTCACAGGTACGTTTTTAATTTTCAGTTATTATATGCAGGATTAAGACACCATGCTAGCTCTTGCTGTTTTCGGATTTGTGTTCTTTCTTATTTGATTATGTTTATTAATTTAAGCATTGTTTTAATTGGAACTAGGTTCATATGTCAAATTTGATCAAATGATATGAAATCGTAGACTCATAGTTATGAGAATGGTGAGCTTGGTTTATCAATAGAAACTTTTTATGTTTTTTTTTTTTTTTTTTTTTTTTTTTTTTTTTTTTTTTTTTTTTTTTTCCAGTTTTTTCTCCGTTCTCTCTCCTCCACTCCTCTGTGACTCTTCTCTGTGCAAGTCAATATGGGAGGGAAGCCTCTTCCCTCCTCCCCTTCCATGTAACTTCAACCCCTTCTCTGTAACTTTGCCTCTTATGAGGTTATCCATCTACCCAACCACCTTTTGCATCAAAGGCCATGGAAGGGAAGCAAAAAACTTCCATTTCCATCCTTTCATGAACCTTCCGCCTCTTTGGAGGTGACTCTCATGCTGGTTTTTTCAGCATTTTTTTTTTTCCTGCTTTCAATATCCTAAACACAGAGCCAACTGGTTTTCCCCATCTCCTCCCATAGTGTTTTATGTGTTTTTCGGACCGGTTGTAGGGTTGAAATCTTTGGATTTAGATCTATGATTCTCTGTTTGGTTTTGCACAACACTCACCTCACTAGTGGGTTTGCCAGCGTCCTCTGAATCTACCGATGGCCGCCACGTCTTCAATCACCGCCTCCATATCAGCGCGTGGTTTGTACGTGCCAAGAAGTTTGTCTCCCTTTCCGGCGCGTGACGACCACGTCTTCCCTTCCAGTTTTCCTCCGCAACGGCTCTCGATGGTTCTCGGCGGATCCTGCTTTCCCTATTGGTGAGCGGCCATCCAGTGGCGGCGCATAGTTCTCAAGCGCCAGTGCTAGTGGCTCTCACTCCATTTTCCTCGGCCGATTTTCTGTTGCTGTTTTATCTTTTGTTGTTTGTTTGTTTGTTTTTTTTTTTTTTTTTTTTTTTTTCTTGTTGCTTGGGATATTGTTTTCCTTTTTGGAAAACTTATGTATTTGGAATTGTGTTGGGTTTTCTCTTGTCTGGAGTCCCTTTTCCGGATTCTAACAGTATTCTTACTATTGCTGCCATCTTTTGGTGACTGTTGTAGGCTTCAAGTGGGGTTGCAGTTGGGCTTATCCTGATTTGTTTTCTTTTCACTTTTGAAACTGCCTTGTGCGGCCCTTTGAAAGGACCGGGTCATTTATTTGTCTAATTTCCTACCTATGGTATATATTTCAGCGCTGTTTCTGTTTGATTTGGGTCTAATGTTGGGAAGCCCACCCCTTTTACAAACTTTTTGACGTCTAGCTTGTAGTGTTCCTAGCTAACCTCCTAGGTAGGTAATATGTTCCAAATTCTTATAATTCATGCTTGCTTTACATGGTGGCGGCTGGACAACTGGTTTTTCAAACTCCAAAATTGGCCTCCAAATATCTTCATGTCTTGTCTTAACATATTCTCTCTGTAATATATTATAAGGGTTTGGTGGACAATTAGCAAGAGATGAATATTGCGTGCTTAAAACTGAAGAGGGAAGCCAAACAGGAGACGTCATTTATGAAGAATGGGGGATTATTATTAGAGGAGCTGATTGCCTTTTGCAATGGGAAATCCAATCCTATCCGTAACTTCTCTGCCAAAGAGCTTAGAAAAGCAACAAACAACTATGACCCAAGTCAAAGGTTTCTGTGGGCTGCTGATTTTGCATTTTACAAGGGTTCTCTTGAAGACCGCTTAATTTCAGTTAAAGTGTACTGGGAAGGAGTATACGGAGATTATCAAGACAAAATATTAGACTGCATTATTAAAGATATTGCCGTTGGATCACAAATGAGTGCCCATAAAAATGTTCTAAAGCTCCTAGGATGCTGCTTGGAGACCAGACTTCCGATTCTAGTGTATGAATTTGTAGGGGAAAAAATTCTCTCCAATTGTATCCGTCAAATTGATAGACTCAACTCTCAGCCGTTACCATGGAAGTGTAGGTTAAGGATTGCAATGGGCATAGCTAATGCAGTTGCATATCTCCATACTGCATTTTCCAGGCCCGTTGTGCATAGAGATATTCAGTCGCCCACCATCATATTGGATGAGGACAATGTTGCCAGATTGAATGACTTCTCACTCTCCATATCTATTCCTGAAGGTCAGTTGCATGCAGAAGATGCTGTACGCGGGAGAATGGGTTATGCTTATATTGATCCTGAATATTGGACTTCAGGCCATGTAACCGAGAAGACTGATGTGTTTAGTTTTGGTGTATTTCTACTTGATCTTTTCGCAGGATTCAAGTTGAATAGTACTCCACATTGGATACACTCTGCATCCTCTCTGCCAGAGTGGGTGAAGTCATATGATGAACAAAACCGGTTGAATGAAATTGTAGATCCGGTGTTACTGGAAGAAAGAATTGATCAGGAACAGCTTCTAGCTTTTGCAAAGCTCAGCCTGAGTTGTATGCGTGATAAAGGAGAAGATAGGCCTGGAATAATCGAGGTGGCAAAACAACTCAGGCGTATTTTTCAGTCTGCCATGCACACCACTTTAACTTAGCTCTCCATCCAGACTGAATTTCAATTTGTCATCTGTTAGGTTGTGTTGAACTTATTTACTTTGCAGGTAATATTTTCAGTTCAGTTAAAAGGATAATTAAACATCTACCGAGTATGATTAGATCGGTGAAGAATTGCATTACTCCCTTATCAAAACTACATAACTCAATCTAAAATGTGCTGATTACCAAAATTTGCTCCAATTAATTCAGTCAACAAAAAGATTACCAAATAAAACTCAATAATCACATCCCAAAATTTGACAATCAAACCTGACTTGTTTTAAGGTGGGTTTAGTATTGTGATTTCATAGAAAAAAAAAATGATTTAAAATAAAATCACAAAATTTTTCTTACAAAAATCAGCACATAGTCATCACTCATCAACCCACGTAAATACCCATTAACAATCCATACGATAATAAGCAATACATAGAAAGTCAATCAAAGCCCATCAAATAAACGGATCCCAAATCTGCTCTACTAAAAGCAAATAATAAACCTACGGATAAATACTCTCATAGTCTCATGTTCTGTTAAAGGAAGTAAAAGAAATGGGACAATAAGTGTTACTCTTTTACGAGAAATGCTAGAGTATCTATCGTGGTCTTGTTTGAGCTTTTCTGTGCTGACTTAATATTTTTTTTTAATAAAAAAAAACTACAACTTGCAGAAGTACAGAAGTACCACAATAAATGCTCTCACATTTCTAAAAAAATAATGTTACTTAACATTGTTACGCATTCTTTCTTTTTATCACCATAAGAAAATTCATATAAATAAATATTTTTTATTTTTAGAACCATTGTCGTCAGAGAGAAACCGACCGAGAGGGGGTTGGAGGAGGGCCACCGCTCCACAAAAAAAGAAAAAAAAAGGGTTAAAAAAAATTAACCTTTAAATTTGTTAAAAAAAAATTAGAATTATTTTTCTTTTTGACTTTGGCCCCTAAATTTTTTTTATATAATCCGACCCCCCTAAACTTAAATTTCTACTTCCGTCCATGATTATCGTCATCATTATCACTTCTTCTTTTTTTGAATCAATTATCATTATCAACTTGGTTTTAAATTTAAGACTTTTATTTATTTATTTATTTTAATGACATGACGTGAGGGGGCGTTTTCAATGTGGGATTTACGACACGCCCGTGCCTGATTGCTTGTTCACGGGTGGTTAATTGTCAAGTAATGACTCTGATTAATCAAGTCATTGAAAAATAAGAGTTATCTCAATTTAACAAGTCTTCCTTTCTTTCCTTCTTTCTTAATCAAACAATCAATTTAACAAGTCCTACTCGTACTCTTAGTTAAATTATTATGAGTAGAGAAATGCTTTTTACATAATAATTACACATATTTTCTTACACGAGGTGAGACGTGAGGGGGTTTTGTACTCATGTTGTATTGATGTTGTAAAAGTAGCATTTCCATCTGAGAAGAGATGTATAATTGTTGTGTAACATTGGTGTGCAATAATTACTTCCAATGTATAACTATTAGAGAAAGATAAATGATCCCTACACTCTTTTCTCACAACAACTCCACAACAAGCTGACGTGGCTGGTAATATTTTATTATTATTTTTGTTTTGTTTTGTTTTGTTTTTGTAAAAAATAATAAAATATTACCAACCACATCAGCTTGTTGTGGGACTGTTGTGAGAAATGAGTGTAGGGATCATTTCTCTAACTATTATATGTCTCCTACAAAATATGTTTTTTTTTTATTATTATTATTATTTGCTTGAATAAAATAAAATGTTCTTTTGAAAATATTTGGTGTAATATAAATTTTAGAGATATACTACTTAGTATTCTTTTGTCTTTTTCCTATCATCTACTCTGACGTGACATTATCAATCCACCTTTAAATCAATATTAATTAAAAAGAAAAAGAAAAAATATATATATATATAATGACGAATAGCAGAAGGACAAGAAAATACAAAATAATATTTTTCTAATCTTTATTACAACCTCTTATAAACTAACGTGACAATCTATGTGTAACTGTCACGTCAACCACAATCAAATTTAATTGTTTAGTAGTTGACGTGATGAGTGCCACATGGATTTACAAACTAATGTGGCAATCTACGTAGCTAGGGGCAGAACCGGCATTTGAAATTGGAGGGTACGTAAAACTAAAAAATAAAAAAACTTCGGGTGGTAAAGTTTTAATTTTCGAAGGATTATAAAAATATTTTAAAATAATTTTGAGAAAAACATGGTGGCTTGGGCCGCTCCACCCCTGGACGTAACACTATCATGTTACCCACAATTAAATTTAATTATGTTAGTATATTATCATATGTTACCGTAGTACCATATTTGTGCCAAAATATTTTCAATATATTCTAAGCATATTTTGGTAATATTCTTTATTAGTATATTTCCGTTGCAATATTATCATACTTGTGTTAGAATATTATGACAAGGCAAATGATATTTGTACATATTTTGTATACACACTCACATTTAATATGAGACATATGCATGTGAGTACCAAAAAAAAAAAAGCGTGTGCAAATAACACATCTCGACAAGGCAATTTTCTCCACGTATTATGATAATTTTTACTACCATATTAGTTATTGTAAATTTTGTAATAATATTCAGTAATTCTGTAATCACTGTATTTCCCTTCTTTTCCTGGCCTAATTCAACTATCAATATGCTATTCTATTGTTTGTTTCCAATCATTAAATTGAAATATATTGTTCTTGTATACTGTCTTTTTTTTAAAAAATAAAAATAAAAATAGTCGACATGATAAGTGACATGTCAATTTATAAAAATTTTATAATAAAATTGTACTACCCTAACGTACAACTGTTTTTTAGTCATACCCATTATCATTCCATTTCAACTCGAAGGCTGGAATTTCAAACCCATATTTGGGACATGGGCTATATATGTCCCAAATTCCAAACTAAACCGGTAGAAGTCTAACCAGCTTACACCCACAATCTCTCAATCTCTAAAGAGTGGATAACCAACATATTTCTTTTTGGGTTAAATACATATTTACCCTTGTGCTTTACGACCTTTATTTTTTGCCCTTTTAGTTTCACTTTTTATCAATTTTGGTACCTGTGGTATGTGAAAAGATGAAAATAGTACTTCCGTTTGATTTCCGGTCCAAAACTAACGTCTACCCACGACATTTTCTATCATGTTGTTGTCTGGATGTTGTTGGAAACGATGTGTAAAGAATTGGGTTCTGGGCTTCAAATTTTTAGGTACCCAATGACGTGGGTGGACGTTAGTTTTGGACAGGAAATCAGACGGAGGTACCATTTCCGTCTTTTCATATACCACAGGTACCAAATTTGATAAAAAGTGAAACTGAGTGGGCAAAAACTAAAGGTCGTAAAGCACAGGGACAAATATGTATTTAACCCTTTTTTTTTTCCTTTTCTATATATATATTAGTTTTGATGATTAATTTATAATTTAGAGAAAATTATTGGATCCATCTAAACTCCGAAATATTGCAGCAATATTCTTCTTTAGCATGATTGGAAATGTATGCAATTTGTCCCCTCCGGTACGTCCAATAAAAGTGAACGATTTAAGGAAATTTAGCCTATGTTTGGCCGCACAATTTGTTTTCAATTGTTTCATTTAAAATAAAATCGCAAAAATTGTTTCATTTAAAAAAAATTAACGATTTGAAAATATGAAAAATTTGCATTTTGAAACTACATACAGACAATGAGAACGTTTTTAAAACCGAATAATTTTAAAAGTTAATCTTCAATTTTAAAACTGCTAAACCAAAAGAACACTTAAAACAGTTAAAGTGCGAAAATAACACACAAGCACACCTTATTTTGTTTGTTACTATAGATTCTTTTGGATAGAGTTGAATTTGTTTTCAATTTAGCAAACAAATCCTCAAATCACTTTCTCCTTGAATGGAATGATAATGGGTATAACAAAAAAATTTAGGATTAAATACACCTTTGGTCCCTGAGTTTTGAAAACTTTATTTTTAATTCCTGAGTTTCAATTTGCATCACATATGATATCTCAATTTTGGGAAAAGATCGAATTAGTATATTGGTTAAGTTTTCTGTCAAAAAACTAACGGTCCGTCAGGTGATAATCCTTGAGGGTTGACATACATCACAATATAACAAATAAAAAAATAAAAAATCATTTAAAATTAATTATAAAATTAAAAAAAAATTAAAAACTAAAAACTAAAAAAAATATTAAAGATGAAAAAAAAAATGAAAAAATAAAAAGAAGAAGATGGTTGAGCCACCCCATAACCGGTTTGGGGTGGCCGGACCACTCCCATGGGTGGTTCGGATGGGGGTGGTTCGGCCACCCCATGAAAGGAAAAAAAAAAAATTGAAGCGTTTTTTGCCACAGGGGTGGTTCGGCCACCCCCAAGGGCCAAAACTCTTGATTTTATTTTATTTTTTTCTGCTATGGGGTGGTCGAACCACCCATGGGGGTGGCCGGCCAACCCTATGGTGGCCAAAGGGTGAGCCACCCCCTCTTCTTTTTCTTTTTCTTTTTTCCAATATTTTTTTTTTAAGTTTTTAGTATATTTTTAATTAATTCTTAAAGATTTTAATTTTTTAATACTACAACATGTGTCAATCCTCAAGAGTTAACACGCAGCAGACCGTTAGTTTTTGGACGAAAAACTTAACATAGGTACTAATTCGATTTTTTTCTAAAATTGAGGTATCATCTGTAATACAAATTGAAACTTAAAGACTAGAAAATAAAATTTTCAAAACTTATGAACCAAATATGTATTTAACCCAAAAATTTAAAAGACGTGTAAACACTACTTTCATATATACCATTGTTACACAATACGTTAACTTTAAATTCGTACCATGATGGTTCCATCAATGAAAATGAAATGGCCACGAATCGAAGATGTGACTCCTAATTGTATTCACATATTGCAATGAATTATTTGTGTGGATACGAAGGTGCACACATTTTCTCTCAATCCCGATCAAACCTTTGGTAGCACGGCTAGTCTACCCACCAATAACATGCATGATTATCTCCAACAAATAGACTTTTCCAGCTAAATTTTAGGGACAAATTTTGGGGCTTGGGGGCCAGGCCTGGCCCCAATGTAGGACCGACCCTGTTTTCAACACTTATGCACACGTAAGGCACATGCTTTGACAGACTTTTAAATGTTAAGAATTGAAAAAAAAAATAACTAAAATAGATGCTAATTAAAAGGGTCTCATTCCTACAGCTAGTTGCCGGCATATAAACTGGCCCACTGTAATTGAAAAAACGACACAAAATCTTAAGGCCATTTCTCTTTGTTGCCTAATTAAATAGTGCATGAGCGGTGAGCAACGCAGGCATGTCCAATCAGTCTTCGTCCTCTTTACTTATAATACATATAATGCTAATCTTGTAAACACCAAAAATAAAAAAATTAAAAAACAAATTATGAAGTTTTATTAAAACGGATTTCGGTTGGGCGACACAAGTTTAAGAAACGGGCGATGATCTCCTCCTGGCTGGCAAAATCAAAGAAGTAAAAAGAGTGTTTCCTGGGGGTGCTAGCATCTCCCACTCTGATGCTTAAGTCAGTTTTCTGGTATAATAATGACAGCGCTCTAATAACAATTCTTCAATTGGAGAATATCTGGAAGTTCGTCTGTATTTATACTGAAGAGATGAGACGGTTAATTCCTTGAGATGAGGGAGAACATCTCTTTGATCGTGGTCTTTGAAACGTGGGTTATTGCACATCTCGGAACGCAGTCTTTCGATAATCCGGAACACGTATATCCACGATTAGATTGGAGGTATGAGGTATCTTTGTGGAATGTGACCGAGTATCTCGGCTTCTTCCAGCTTCTCGTCTTTTGACAAGAAGTTGATGGAGCCCTGTATTAGACTGGGCCGGCCAGCCTTCTTTTTGGATTAGGGGTGGCCTTAGTTGGACTTTCGGACCCACTCCCATTTTGATAGGGATTATCTGAATTTCATGCCGACCAAACCGGCTTGGCCGATTGGGCCCTAACTTTTATAATAGGTCCGTTTGGGCTTTGGGAAATGATAATTCCCTAACAAGTTTTAATTTATATATATATATATATATATATATATATATAGGCCTAAAAATTAGGTTAGGCCCCTCCTAAAAATAAATTTGACCCCTCATTTATACTTTTATCCCTCCAAATAAAAAATTGTGGTTCGGTCTCTACATCTGAGTATAAGTTAAATAAATGGTTTGACTCAATAATTTTTTGATAACAAGTTAAGAAAGAAATAGAAAAAAATAACGGTTTTTGAGTCGGTCCATTGTAACCTAATTAACCATAGTCGTGTTTAATTATGACTAAATCTTAATCAGCATTGCGCGGACCACTGCAAGAAAAATCAAATATGTGATTGGGTGTCTGAACCCATCACTTTAAATATGGGATAAGCAAATAAAAATAATGAACCAACTACTATAATTGGGTCTCACCGGCCAGTCATGCATATAATTTGCAAGGTTGATCAACGATTTGGGACACAATATATATGATGTTCCTCAACCATATATCATAGCTAGCTTAAAATGTTGTTTTAAAGAGCTGTATTAATTGTCTTAAATAAAGCTGAAAGAATCAATCAAATTATCGAAGTCTATATAATAAAGCATGATTTTTCTTTTTACTCTTTTTAAAGCATAATGCCTAAAAGCACGTAGCTAGGTTAATCTTTTGGTGATTATTGTCCCTCTAACATGTAAAGTAAAATAAGAGAGTGTAGACGAATTAATTTCAACTTTTCTTGAATTAGTAAAGTAAAATAATCTATGCTTGTGGTTATATATATATTTGTATGGTGAATAGTATTGTTTACATGTAATTAAGTCAAAAAAAAAATATACAAGTGGTGAATTTATAATTTTCATTCAATTATTTAACAAATTGAATAAACTAAATTTTGATAAAAGTTTCCAATTATATATAAAGAAAATGTTCGGTCCATCAAAGTTGGTAAGGCACCCTATATATATATTAAATGTTCGACGTACATTAAAGCCGTATATTAATATAGGTTTACTTTAAATTTGAAATTTGATTGTATGAAAATAGGTAAGAGATAGTTAAAGAATTTAATGTTATTTTATAGATGCATAGTTAATGTTTTTAGTTTTATTTATCAATCATTATTTTTTATTGGTTTTTTTTTTTTTTTGTTCGCATGAAGATAGACAATCATTGATTGGTTTTTAGATATATTAAATTTATTATCCTGAAAATGTTTGTGGCAATGATTTTAAAAGCCATGTAATATTTGAAATGGCACAAAGAGGACTCTAATCCTTCTTATAGCATTACTCAAAACCTTTTTTTCGTGTTTTAGTTTATTGCTTCTTTAGATATTCGAAATCTTCTTCTTTCTTCTTTTTCTCCCCCCTAAAATGATATGATTGTGTATTTTCTTTTATCTTATAATGTAACATAAATATGAAAATACTTTTTAAGTGTTTTGTGTTTAAGTTAAGTAATGTTATATATATTCAAGAACTATTAAACTCTGACACGTTAGCTTTGTGAGATATTTATGTAGTATATATATATATAGCATTACTTTTTGTGAGATTGTGAGATATTTGTGAAATGTTTTGAGTTGTTTATTAATTTTATTTTATTTTTAAAAGAGAAAACAAAAAGAGAGAAGAAAAATATGTTATCAAACAATTACTACTATACTATTCCTATTTTAAATCGGTTTGGAAAAAATTCTTCCAATTAAGTGTATTAATTAATTAAACTCACATATTTTACATGTATTTCATGCTTCAATTAGAATAAAAGTTAATTTCATATATTAAATTAGAAGAAAACGTTGTCCAAATATCGATAATAAGATTTAGAATCGTGCTATAATAGGTTGCATATTTAGGAGTAAATATTTTAAAGAAGAAAAAAAAATAAAAATAAAAAATAAAAAGGAATAAAACAAAAGCAATTTGCGCCGCTAGATGGTAGAACCACGTAAACTCATCTTAATTGTCCGATAATGACACTTTACTGACCCTTAGATCTTTGACTGTATTGTTGATTTGCATGTGGGCCTATAGGATCCTCCTCGCCATCTCATACTTAGAACGTTTTAGTATTAATTAGCTAGCTAGGAGGTGACATGCTTGATGCTTGAAGAAGTTTATAGTCCAATGAAAAATGAAATTAAATAGCAGAATAAAAGAAAATAAATACAAAGCACGAGAGAGGGAAGAAGAAAGAAAAACCCACCAGAATTATGTGGTTCAGTTTATGATTTATATCAACCCGTTAAAGTATTTAAGGCTACATTTTTACTTTTATTCTTGATTTGACGTTTACAATACTAATCATCCCTAAAATGATAAGAAGGTTTCATTCTATAATATAAATTAGGGGTAATTATCTTTTTCCCCCATCAACTACCAGCCATTATCAACATGGCCCCATGAACTGACACCTCGACCAAAAAAGAACATTCAACTACCAACTTTACATACTTTGCCCCCCTTTCGTCAGTTTAATTGGCAAAAAGACTTAAATATCCTAACTCAAATTCAAAAATGATATAAATGCCCTCAACTTTTTTAAACATATTAATTTTAATATTTTTTTATTAATTACTGTTGGAGGGCATTTTGGTCTTTAAACCAAAATTAAAGCCTAAAAATAGAATATTCCGTTCAAGTTAACGGGATTCCCTGACAGAAATGGGGCAAAGTATGTAAAGTTGGTAGTTTGATGCTCTCTTTTGGTCGATGTGTCAGTTCATGGGAGCATGTTGACAATGGCTGGTAGTTGATGAGGGAAAAATGTAATTAGCCCTATAAATTATTAAGAATTCGTTGCGTTAGAATACATGAAATATATATATATATATATATATATATATATATATATATATATATATATATATATGTTATTGTACATATATTATATATTATATTTTTCATATATTCTAACAACATTCCTAAAAATGTGGATGCCAGAAAAATATTAGATTTTACAAACAAAATGCCATCGTCTTTGTCATATATATATATATATATATATATATGATGTAATTGCATTGTAAATTTTAATTTCATCGTCTTTATTGGTTGGTAAGATTTGGCTTATTTATTTATTTATTGTACATGTAATCGCATTTAAAATATACAATGTCAACGTTTTGTATTAATTAAAGGGTATTTTAATTATTCTTTTTTCATTTTGCTATAACTTGGACAATAAGGATATATTGCAACAATTATTTAATATTAGAGAGTGAAATAAAATTATTCAATACACGATTTAGTTGGATAAATTTGCTCAACAACCATGATGCAACATTGAGACCGTCTCAGCAATCATATTAAATTTCTCATACAAATACATTGTTCATGACTTTGGACCCTCGTTCTTTGAAAGGGATAAAAAATTGGAAATTGTAATGAGATTTTGAGTCCTTAATTATTTGGCAAATTACACTATGTAATTAAGGAAACTTATGTGCTTAGTTTGTTAAGAAGGTTTCACAAGTTTCGAGATCAAATTTGATTCTGACATCATATTAAATTATTAATTATTTTTTATTTTTAAATAAATATCTCTTATGAATAATCTCAAAGCATACAATCAAAATCTCTGAGTTCAAATAAAACTACGGATTAAAAAGTTCTCTACTTACAATATCATAAATAATTGGGAGAATTTATTCTACCCAATTAGAATCTATGATACAGAAGATTGCTTCTTTAGCAAGCCAATGTGTAGTGGAATTGGCATCCCGTTTCACATGAACCATCCGAGATGATCGAAAAGATTGTAGAACACTTTTAATGCCGTGCGCAAGGTGATTATGCCTGATAGTATTTGGAGATCCCCCATTAAGCTATTTCATTATTTGTTGGAAATCTCTCTCAAGAATTATATCAAAGATGCACGTCCATATCTTTACTTAAGACTGTTGCTTTCATTCCGGCCCAGGCTTCAGCCACAATAGGATCATCAAAGCTTTATTGTTTTAAAAGTTAAGCTAATACGAAATACTTGATTAAATCATTTAATTAACATTCTAAACTTTTCTTTATGCGTGTGGGCAAACTTTTTCTTAACACGATAGGCTTAATAATCTTCTAACAAAGACAATTATCACATGCAAATAAAATTTTGTTAGGGGCTCATAAAATAGTTTTTTCTTTTTTTCAGAAAAAAAAAAAGGAAAAAGGAAAAAGGAAAAAAAAAAAAAAAAAAAAAAAAAAAGGGTCTCTTTTGACCCTTTGGTACCGACATTGAAAATTATTTTCTGCTTTATAAAACCCAAAAAAATGTAAGTAAAGCTGGAAACATGTCTGATACGATATATTACATTTCCAAACATTGGTCCCACACTCCACAATTTATTGAAAATGATCATTTTCGTAATTATTATGAGTGCTTTTAAAGAAAATTTAAGTGCTTTAATAAATTGAAAACAAGGAAATGATGAATTACTAAATTCAGTCACTTTCATACTCTCAAATGAGAAAGCATTCATAATTCAATTTTTTTTTATCCATTTCCCTTTCATAAATCCAATTGCAACTATTTTTTTTTAACCAAATCAAACTGTAACTAATGGTAATGACTCTAAACCAACTTTTCGAATAATAATTAATGTTTTTTAAATGGTACCTTTTTTTTAATTGTTTTAATGTGACATGAAAGTAAAAGTAATTTTTAGTGTTTTAAATTATTTGTTAATATTTTTGTTTTGAAAAAGAAAAAGGAAAAGAAAAATAGAACAAAAAAAAAATGTTATCAAACAAAGCCATTGTGTTTTTCTTTTCCTTTGAAGAGTAATATGGACCATATGGTTGTTTCTTGAGAAAAGTTTTTTTTTTTTTTTTTTTAAAGATATTTTGTTTTTTTATTATTTCTTAAGTTGAAAACAATAATTTTTTTTTAAAAAAATAATTTTTATGTTTTCTAAAGAATATTTGTATATATCGTTTTCTATTTTTATAAATTTAAAAACTAAAAGGAGGCAATTCAATCAGTGCCACAAATGATTTGCACTTTCAACATATTCATTATTAAATACGTAAAATCTAAATATAAACTAAGAAATAAATCCTCCCTGTTCCACTTAAAATATAGATTCTTTCTCTCTCTTTTATGATCCTTTGAACAGAAAGAAGGATTCAACCAACCAAAACCTCTCCCAATGCTGTAGGCTGTAGGCTGTAGTGGATGCCTCTTCCAAGAGAGACGAGGACTAAAAGGGTGAGACTTTCCGCAGCTTTTTTGGGTATATTTTTATTGGTTCCTTTTTCATAACTGCCCACATGATTGTTGTGCACTCGTCCCTACTTCAATATAAATTAGCTTTTCTTTGCCTTTCCTTTGTCCCCTTTTGCCTCATGGGATTGTAGATGCTGAGAGAGAGAAGGCAGTTACAGAAGCAAAAAGAAAAGAACAAATTATTTTGAGAGAGAGAGAGAGAGAGAGAGAGGAATTTAAAAGGAGGAAAGTGAAGGCTCGGAGGATTCCAAAACATCCATACACTTTCTCTTCATAGGCTATTGTTGTCCCTTTACAAGCCACAAGGCCAGGCCTTTACATTTCTTTCTCTATCTTCATGTGTTCATCTTATTATAGGACACAGAAAAAACAAAACAAACAATGAAGCTTCTTCTAATCCTTGTTCTGCTGTTTCTTTTTCTCCATGAGTTACCCATTTGTTCTGGTTCCACACAACACCCTCTTGTTCCCTCCATATCAGCATCTGTTTCCTCACCAGCACTCTCACCCACTTCTCCAATTTCCACATCAATGGCTGCTTTCTCCCCAGGTACTGTAGTATTACTGTGTTCTTCATGGCCATTGATAGTAGTACTTGTTTTCAGATGGGTCATGGGTCAAATCGGTTCCAAATTCAAATTTCAAAAAGTAACTACCAAATTCAGTGTATTTAATGCTGTCACTTTGGGAATTTAGTGTAGTTGATTTTATCCATTTATGGTTAATATTAAACTTTTTGTCTGATGTAGATTTGTTTCCCTCTTTTGGGACTCCACAAAATCTGGTTTAATTGAGCTAAATTTTATTTTATACATATTCCTTATGCAAACCAGGAATTCAACTGGGACTCGAAGACGAAGAGGATCATATGGATGCACGCAAGAAAATGCTAATAGTACTAATTGTTGCTTGCACTGCTCTTGCTTTAGCCATTTTGTCATTGTTATGTTTCTGGATTTACCATAGGAAGTTCTCGCACAAATCCCACAGAAGTTCTCGGAGCAAAGGTACATCCTTTGGCAACAAAACCCAATTCTTTCTCTTTTTTTTTGTTTGTTTACCATTTGTGGGGTTTGGTAAATTTGCATCAATTATATCTGATATGGTCTGAGATTCTTCATATTATGCTCTGCTCTCTATAATGTTGTCTGAGATTCTTTGTTTTGTTTTGTTGGGTTTTGAATTTGAAGATGCTGAGAAAGGACTGGCTTTAGCACCATTTTTGAACAAATTCAGCTCCATAAAAACGGTTGGTAAGAAAGGATCTGTTCCATTGATTGACTATAAGCTACTAGAAAAGGCAACGGACAACTTTCGGGATAGTAACATCTTAGGCGTGGGTGGGTTTGGATGTGTTTACAAGGCTAAATTGGATGATAACCTGTATGTTGCTGTGAAGAAACTTAACTGTGAAAGTCAGGATGCCGAGTCAGAATTCGAGGTAATGCTTGTTTCCAATTCTAATCCTTGGTTTGGGTTTGCGATTTCAAAACACGCTGTTTAAAAATAGCGATTTGAAAACACGATTTTTAAAATTTTAGTATTATGACCTGATTGTTTTGGGCTTGAGTTGTCATTTGGATTTGCAGAATGAGGTCAATTTGTTAAGCAAAATTCAACATCCAAATATAATTTCCCTATTGGGTTCCAGCGTTTACGGCGAGACAAGGTTTATTGTTTACGAACTGATGCAAAATGGGTGTTTGGAAACTCAATTGCACGGTAAAAACACATTAATCTCATTCTTCTTCTCATTAAAAAACCTGGAAAATGGAAGGTAAAAAAAAAGGTGCAATTAAATAAAGCTAATATCTTTATTTTCCATATCTCTTGTTGATAAATAGGACCTTCTCATGGTTCAGCATTAACTTGGCATATGCGGATGAAAATTGCTCTTGATGCAGCAAGGTGAGCTTGTTTACCCTGTTTTTTAATCATTTTTGTTGATGGGGGGGCACTTGATTCTTGAATGTTAATATATTGGAACGTTTTGACCAGAGGATTAGAATATATGCATGAGCACTGCAGCCCGGCAGTGATTCATAGAGATCTGAAATCATCTAATATACTTTTGGACTCCAACTTCAATGCTAAGGTAAAATATGTTTAGGAAAATCATGGAAGTCTCTGAGTTCCTTTATAAAATTCCTGAAATTGTCTTATTGTATTGCCACTATGCATTTATATTATCTTCCGTGCAACTCTCTCTGTGGAATCAGCTCTCGGATTTTGGTCTTGCTGTAACTGATGGGACCCAAAACAAGAACAACATCAAGCTTTCAGGCACTTTGGGCTATGTAGCCCCAGAGTATCTTCTAGATGGTATGCCAACTAAAATTGTAATAATTGCTCACTGCTCTGCTATGTCTATAAATATATAAACTTTCTTTTCCCCCAAACTAAACGTAATGATTATTCTTTTGGACCTCTGACAACTTCAATAATGTTAAGAGACGGTGTCGAGTTTGATGCACATTTAAAATCAGTGTATCTTTAAATTAAGCATCTCAAGCACGTGCACATGTACTAGCACTGTAGGGCCTCTAGATCAATAATGTTGTGAGTTTCATTGATCTCCATAACCAATTATGCCTACAGTTGACTTGGTGTGGATGTCAATATTTAGTTTTCATTTCAGGTTCTAGTTTGAATCGAGAGATTTCAAAATTTCAAATCTTTATTTAAGTTTGATTGAAATTGAGGGTGGGACACATTATGTAAGTGGAACTTATTCTTGGGGCAAAGTCGTACCCGTGTAGTTGGAGGATGGATAGAGATCCTCACTTCAGGCTCTCTCACAGCAATCCGGACAGAAAATTGCTGGGAATCCGGATCTAATGAGGATTGGTAACAGCTATCCGAGGGTATGTGCCAACTTTTGAAAACAAAATAAGAAATAGTAACATGAAAAAAAAAAAAAAAAAAAAAAGAAGAAGAAGAAGAAGAAGTTGGCAGGATAGAAAAATATAGATAACGGATCTTTGTGTTCGAAATGGTTACTCACTGGCATATGGATTTTCTAGGCCATGCTATTGACAACATTTTAAACATCTCTAAAAAAGCTGTTGTTCTTGCATTTTAGTCTTCTTGTATGAAAACCAGTATTTCCAATTTTCCAGGTAAATTGACGGATAAGAGTGATGTCTATGCTTTTGGAGTTGTGCTTTTGGAGCTTCTATTAGGAAGAAGGCCTGTGGAAAAACTGGCACCAGCTCAGTGCCAATCTATTGTCACATGGGTATTTATGCTTTACTCTTAAACCCCCATCCAGTCAAACTTATTTGGTGGGTGTCCCAATAAAAAATTGGAATTTGAATCTCCGAACTTAATGCTATAGCCCTTTATGGATGCAGGCCATGCCCCAGCTCACAGACAGATCTAAACTCCCAAACATCGTGGATCCTGTAGTAAAAGATACAATGGATCTTAAGCATTTATACCAGGTTTGTAAAATGATAATACTTACCTTATTAGGGTTTGCAACTTCGGGATCAGAATCCCTTACAACTCGGTTAGGGGATTGTGAGAGGCCTCCGATGGAGCTTACTTATCCGAGCAGGTGCTCGGGCTACTCGGGCAGGAAGGCTACATCGGAGGACTCTCCCAGCCCCCTACCCAATTGCAAGGAGATTGTAGGGATTCCGATCCCGCAACTTCGATGCTTCAAATCAATAGCTGACTGAGCATATCAAACTTTTGGGTTCATCTTGTTTCACAGAATTTAAATCTTGACATGTTTGTGTAGGTTGCTGCTGTAGCTGTGCTATGTGTGCAACCAGAACCAAGCTACCGCCCACTTATAACAGATGTCTTGCACTCTCTCATTCCTCTTGTTCCCGTGGAGCTTGGAGGCACACTAAGAGTTGCACAAGTAACACCACCTGAAGGCCCCCCAGCTAATCATTGATAGAGGATTAGAGATACCCAGCAATCTTGTTGCTTGGATTGCAAAAAAAAATTAAATTACTGGGGATCCGGATCCCTGATAGAGAACAACCATATGTTTTGTGATGCGGTATTACTGGGGTTCTCCTTCCAGTTAGATTGCTCGGCCTACATGAGTGCTTGATGGTTTTGTTAGAGAACTAAAAGCTTTGGTTAGATGGTGAAAGGAAGTTGGTGTGGTTGGAGTAGAAGAGTATTGGATTGTTTCTTACCTTTGTAATTTGTAAATGAAGCAGTTTAGTTCTTGAGTTTCTGAAAATTACTTGTGCATACGAGCGCATCCAGAGAACATTGAATTATTCAGCTGATACGATTTTTATTTATTATTTATTTTTCTTAATTTTTAATTGAAAAAAGTACATATAATCTTCTTAAACTATCACCTCATTGTCAATATCTCTCTAAACTATTAATTGTGTCAATGTCTCCTAAACTATAAAAAAAAATGCCAATATCCCCCTAATGATAAAAATACCTTTCATAGAATTATTAAATAAAATAAAAACTAAAAAAATTTAAAATAACAAAAATTTATACAAAAAAAAAAACTAGTTTTTCTTTTTTCTTTTTAAATTGTTTTTATAATTTTCAGTTTTTTTTCGTTTTTTTTTTTTTAAAAAAAAAAAAAACTTTCTTTTTATTTTTTTTTAATTTAATAAAAAACTGGTTCTTTTTCAGTTAATTTAATTTAATTTAATTTAATCTTTCTTTTTCGTTTTTTTAATTTTTTTTTCGTTTTTTCTTTAATTTTTTTTTAAAAAAATAACTTTTCTAGTTTTTTTTTTTTTTTTTTTTTTTTTTTTTTCGAATTTATAAGGACATTTTTGTCTTATTTAAACAATTTAGGGTCATTTTTATTTTTTCGAATTTATAAGGACATTTTTATCTTTTTGATAGTTTGAGGAGGACATTAACACAATTGATAGTTTAAGAAAAACATTGACAATTAAGTGGTAATTTGAGGGGGATATGTGTACTTTTTCATTTTCAATTTCTTTTATATCCTTTTTCTAGTGTATACATTAGCAAAATTTACCAGGGGAATTGCCTCTGGAGATCCATTTGTCTTTCGGCAAGAATGTTGAAATCCGTCTCTGTTCCTTCAAGTTATCTTGGCAAAAGGCTCCAAAAAAAAAAAAACAAACATGGGCTTAATTGCTAATTTGCTACATCAAAATTTGCCTTCAGAGAATCGGCAGGCGGAGGGAGCCAATGCTGAGGGGAAAGGTGGGACACTTTCCATGCTTGCAAGTGAGCCTTGATTAAGGAAGGCTTTTAAATTGGAAGTGAGTGGTCCAACCACCCCCTCATCCTCTTGAGGGGATGCTTTTTGGCCACCCCTTTTAAGATTTTTTTGGTTTTTTGTTTTTTTCTTGCTTTTTAATGCTTATATGGCTTAGTCCACATGAACGCCAAGATTGAAGGAATTCGAATTCAATACAACCGCCCCCCCCCCCCCCCCCCCCCCCCCCCCCCCAAAAAAAAAAAAGGAAGAAGATGAAGAAAGAAGAGGAACGAACTGTCTTTACGAATCCTCAATTGTTTCTTTCATTCTTGCCTCCTTGCACATCAGCCCTTCAAAGGACAGTAACCTCATTGCATGTAACAAAGAAAAACGTGTGAATGCACGAAAATAAAAAAGAAGTTTCATGGAGGCATGGAGCAACTTAAATTTGTGTCGTAAGCATGGGTACAAAATAGCACATAGCATCGGGCTATCGGCTGTGACGCTTGAATTGTACAATCCAAAAGTGCTACACTTTCTAATTTCTTTTTCTCTAAAAATTGGTTTCCAAGTAATGGTGACACATTTTTCAAAATAATAGATCTTATCACACATCACTTGAAAACTAACTTTTGGGAAAAAAAAAATTAAAAATTAAAAATTAAAAATGTAGCATTTTTGGAATCTAAAATATGGGACATTAGCCCGCACCCCAAAGGCTGTTTCAACATGAGGCCTGCCGAGCTCAAAGCTTTCCTTTAGGTTTGTTTGATAAAAAATTTCCTTTTTCCTTCTATTTTTTCTTTTCAAAACAAAAATATTAACAAAAAAACTCAAAACACATAACATTCAAAATTACTTTCACTTTTACGACACATCATAATACCTTTTTATACAAAAATAAATAAATAAATAACGCCATCTAACCTAATCTATTAAACTAATACATGTTCTTAGAGCAGGTGATTCTCACGTGCATTTTTAAAAATACATGTTAGAATCACACTCTATTAAACAATACACATAAGAATAATATACTCTAAAATCATTTCAATTTAATATACTGAATTAGACCTCCAACCAGCTTGAAGGAAACTTTGTCCTAATTCTAGGGCTTTATGCAACACCAGTCATCACCAACCAAGTGAGTCTTCCTGTGCTGAAACCCCAAGCCTGGCTAGTAGCCCAAATGAGCCCAACCAAGCCTATAAGTCTAAATCAAGACTTTGAACTGGGCTGCATTTAACAACAGCCACACCGTAATGCTTATAAGCAATGTTATACAGATGAGAATTCAAAAATTTCAACTTAACTTCCTCTAACATATCGGCCTCAATTTGAACTTCAGATGCAACAATTTTCCGATGGCCAAAAAGCATATACATTATTACAAAATGATCGACAGTCCATATTTCAGTAACTAGGTTGAATATTACTCACAAAAATTTTAGAGTAATGCTTCTAATATAATACGTAGCTCAGCATCCCGTTTCAACTGACATTGTGGAACGAATCAATGATGGCATCCGCAAGATACTCGCACTTGGCTAAAGATAATCCAGCCAAGGATATCCTTCCATCCTTTGTCATGTACACACGCCATTTATTCGTCATATTCTCAGTCTGATCAGACAAGAAGATATAACATTATAAATCCAAGAATTGGAGCTGTAACCTATTCGAGATATATGTGCAGACCAATGGACCACAGTCAAGAACTCAAAAAATTATGAGTTGATGTGAAAACATTCATGATAAACACGGAAGTTGTGCTCAAATGGAGATACAACAGAAGCATGTGGTGGAAAGGAAAAATCCAAAAAACAAAAAAGTCAATTGAACCTGTGTAGGGAGAGGCAATGCAAATAAAGAAGAAGATAAAAAGGCATATCCATCAGTTGGGAAATATCCACAAATAATATAAGATTTAGACTAGATATCAGAAAAGTTGACTACAATTCAGCCACTTGAGCAAGATAAGAAATGCTAGCGTGTCAAAATGGGACAGATGAGTCACTATAGTTCAAAAATAAGATCTGGGAAACAAGAAGTTTTATGAGAACAAAGTTTGTATGCTTTCGTAGAAGTTGAGAAGAGACAATTACCTGAGCTTTGTTCAGGCCTGTGAACGAGAACATGCCGATCTGCTTAAGTACAAACGACCAATCCTTCCCACTCTTATCTTTTGCAGAGAGGTTATCATATAGTTTCTGTCTCACGTTCTTTATCCTTCCAGCCATCATTTCCATTTCTGCTTTCCATTCATTGAAGAGAGATGCGTCCCCAACAACATTGGCCACAATCTTGGCCCCGTGAATAGGAGGATTAGAGTACATTGGTCGAGCAAGCCTTTTGAGTTGGCTCTTCACCCTGGAAATATATAGAAATATACCCATTAATCAGTCTTAGAAATCATCTGGAGACATTCATTGTGACTTTTAGGCATGCTTAATCTATAGGAGCGAGGAGTGGACGTATTGTTGAAACGGTAAGTTTATTTAAATCAACTATTTAAAGAACACACTAGGCAGAACCCTATGATGTGAAAGACAGAGCTCCCTATCAGTTATTGGTGTGGGGTTGGCTAGGAGTCAAGATTTTAAACACAGATATCACATATCCCAAAGGAGATACATAGGTAACACAGGCTAGAATTCATAGATATGTCCAGCATGAATGTGCAGTAATGTTTATCTTATCATGCACATATTTTGTGGGATTCGAATTTAAGTCCAAAAATAATTAATTATAGGATATTTGGTTCAACGTACCTTGCTGCCGCATCTGCTGATGAGCAGACAACATTGATTGCGCCAATTCTTTCAGCATAAAGACCCAGATTTTTACTGTATGACTGGGCAACAAGAATCTCCATACCACGTGCAGCAAATAATCTCACAGATGCTGCATCTCCATCAAGGCTTCCACTAGCAAATCCCTAAGCATTGATAAGTTCAGAGTAAAACAAACTATGCAGAAAGTTCTATACTTCACACAAATTTCTACATGATGCTATGGATTACAAACCTTCTAATATATCACTGAAATTTTGAAAATTTTCTAGCCAAAAATTCCAGCATCAAAATTTCCAATTTAGCACGATATAAACCAACCCTGCAATCATACCTGATAAGCAACATCAAAAAATGGTATCTGGTTCTTCTCTTGAATGACGTCAGCAATTTTTTCCCACTGTTCAGGGGTTGGATCAATGCCAGTTGGGTTGTGGGCACAGCCATGAAGTAACACAAAAGATCCTTCAGGGGCAGCCTGAAAACAGATCAAACAAATTATTGATAAATTGTTTTAGAGAAGTAAAGGTTAGGCTGGAATTGAGAATTACATGGAAAGCAAAACACAGGTACAAAGTTTTACTAGTCTAAGATGTCCAAAATTACTAAATAATTTTGCATGTAACACTTGTCTGTGATTCTCGGATCATTTGAAAAATTACAAAATACTAGCCATTTCAGCTGAAAGTTCTCATAGCTAACATTTAATTGAAACACGGATGTTATAATGAAAGCTGCTAACAGCTTAATTGGTCAAAGGAAACCCCTAAAAATCACAACCATGCCAAAATTGGAACCTTTATGTCAGCTAGCATCCCCTCAAAGTCCAAACCAACTGTTTTTGGATCATAGTATCGGTATTCAGACCACGGAACTCTAGCATCGTTGAAAATATTCTTGTGATTACCTGCAAGACAATTTTATTAGCCATGAAAATTCAGTACCCTTGAGACAATCACATACAAGTTCAAGCGAATGGCCATACACACCCCAAGTTGGAGATGAGATCAGAACTTTTGCCCCAGGAAAATATCGTTCAATCAGAGCTGCAGCAAGTCGAAGAGAACCAGTTCCTGAAAGACCTTGAACAGTAGCAACCTGAAAAAGAAAAATGTGAGTTTTTTTTTTTTTTTTTTCTTTATATAATATAAAAACCAAGAGAAAATATCATATTAAATTTGAAAAGATTCAGTAGCATCGAATTCTGACATACTCTTTGTTGCTTTATTATGGGGTTGTCTGCCCCAAATAATAACTCAGCAGTCACCTTATTGAATGCAGCCAAACCTTCTATTGGGAGATACTACACATTATCATCAAATTATAGTAAGAGTCTACATTGAGAATAATGACTCCAGGTCACCCATACATTTGAGAAAACATTGATACCTCTTTGTTTTCTCCTCTTTCCACCATAAGATTCTCTGCCTGGAAAAAAAAAAAAAAAAAGTTTCAATATGATTAATTGTAACTCAATTCACTCCTCCAAAAACTAGTACTCAGTTTCTGAGAAAAAAATTTAAAAAAAAAAAAAAAAAAAAAAAAAAAAAAAAAACCAAAGTATATTTCTGACACTAAAATTCTGTCCACAGAGAACACACACAAAACAAAAAGAGATTCATTTATGAAATATTTCCCAATAGATGAGGGAAAAAGCCTGACCTTCTTGACAACATTCAGCACATAAGGTTGTAGCTCTTCTGTTCGATAGGCCCCAACTCCAAGGTTGAGCTTATTTTCATGTGTGTCTGCTTTAAAAGCTTCAGAAACTCCCAGAATCGGATCAGGAGGAGCCATTGTGACACCCTCAAAAAGAGAAACATTAACCGCAGCAACCATAGATATCCGACTAAAAGACTGCATATCAGAAACAACCGAAACTCAAATCTAACAACCAAACATAGATAAAGTGAAAGCAATGATACAAAAACAAAATGAATAAACAACAAATAAGCAACCAGCACCAATACAAGAGAGTAACAGATCAACTTGACATTAAACTAGACAGAAAAATAGAAAAAATTAAATCCAATCTAAACACCTTAAAATATATATATATTTTTTAAAGCAAATGTTGTAACAGACTTCGACCACCGTATGTAACTATCAGCATAGATGATCAGACATGACACAAAGCTCAAATCGTCACAACAGGTTAGCATTAATATTAAAGAAAGACCGTACAGACCATAATTGGAACGAAAGTGCTAATTAATCCACGTTTACATAGCCAGAGAAGGCCACGGCATACATACCTTTGTGTTAATAAAGAGATTGCATTTGTCCTTGTTGAAGCTCAAGCTAGCACTTCCAAGCTTCGACTTTACCTGTTCAAATTACAACAGAATATGTCAGTGATTCACACGATAACAACCCTGTTTGGTTGCCGAGAAAACATGAGAACAATAAAAAAGGAACAGAAGAAAAATTTCGGCCGTTCCGGATCCTAAAATATGAAAAAAGATTTGGAAATCATAACTACAATTCGTTCTATTTTCCTGCATTTTCTCGGCAAACAAACAGGAACCTACGCTTCAAAATAACACAAAACGTAATTGAAAGTGAAATCACAGAAATGAAAACTAGCAGTACCTTGAGATTCTCATGAGCCGAAAGAGACGCAGATGGGCAGGCTGAAGCTACAGAAAGCATCGCCGAAGCCATCTGAATCAACAACAAAAAACGATAAGACCGATATAGAATCTGAGAGTCACTAAAATCGCAAAAATCAAACAGTTTAACGAAAATTACATCAAATTTGAAAAGTAGAGATGAGAAGTACACTCAGAATTATACGTCGATTAATAAGCGAAAATTGAATGTGAAACCGTTGAATTTTAGTTAACAACTCAATCTCAGAAAGAGAGAGAGAGAGAGAGAGAGAGAGAGAGAGAGAGCGATGGGTACGAAGTGGAAGCCCGAAGTGTATTATATTCCTTGCTTCCCTGGTTTAAATCGACGCCGATGTATTTGTTTGTAATTTTTCTATGCCTACAAGGGTAAGATAGTCATTCTGAATCTTAAAAGTTGTGCTCGGCGTTCGTTTCGCGCCACGTGGTGGTGCTGTTCTGGATAAAAAGAAATTGATTCTGATCATGAGATGGGACCAACCTCTCTATAATTCTCCGATTATTTTACTCATAGATTTCTTCCATAAATAAATAAATGACGAGGATGTTGCTGTATAATCATGAATAAATATGGTAAAATTATAATTAATTTAATTTGAAAATAATAAATAATAACACCAAAACCTAAAAAATAAAATCATTTTTGAGAAGCATCTCACGTTAAAAGGGTAACACCATATAATTAAGAGTGCACATTCTCTTTTAATTATCATACTGACTTAAGCATTGGAGGTTCTCTCGATCTCTTACGGGTTAGCAGATTTCAGTGACATTTTTTCTCTATTTTGCAAAAGTCCCGTTGCTATTCCGACCGTTCAAAAACATGCTTCAACAATATTGAATGTTATTTTTTAAGGTTAAGGTTAATTTGTAAGTTGTTAAATAATAATATTTAACGAAACAGACACTATGAATTAAAATCTTAAAATGTTAAAAATAATAAATCATTTATTGTAATAGTCATCATTTCCCTTCTTATCTTTCTTTATGTTTATTTCAAAAACAAAAAATAGACACCATGAGGCATGAATGACAGCCTATTTCAAACATGAACGCCCAAAAAAAAAAAAAAAAGAAGGTAAAGAGTTGTCAAGATTGAAACATCTTATTGTTATGAACTGTGAAAGTCAAGAGAATTGGCTACCAATAGAGATTGATGAATAAAGAAGAAAACCTGGGCATTAATTACCGCAAGTTAATTTGGGTAATTTTTTTTTTAAAGAAGATTTCATTAAAAGAGAATGAGACATACAATCAACTAGCAGGCAAAAAGGCCCACATCAAAGAGAAATGTGAATATTTGTCACTACATATGGGAAAAGAGGGATAAGAGAAAAATAAGTGGGAATGTAACCAAAGTGAACTCTAGCCACAACCTAATAAGCCACATGATGGACACAGAAGTTTACACTTATGTGAACTCTAGATGAATTTTACATGAATTCTTTTACGTTAATTTGGGTAGTTAAGGTAAAAGAATTCATATAAAATTCATCTGTACAAATAAAATTTAGACTGTCCTGTGTAGACAAATAGGTTTCATATTGACTCTCTCACATTAGCTATCAAGCAATTTGAACAACTAATTGTTGTGAATCCCATTTATATCATGTACTAATAATTCAACTCATAACCTTATATTTTTAGAGTAATGCAAGAAACTATTTTTACCTGACAACTATTTTACAATGTTGACATGACAATCCAACCAATTTTTCGATCAGTAATTGTTAAAAGAATAAATAAGAATCTAAAAGTAAGTTGAGACCGACACTTAAAATATTTTTTTGATAAAAAAAAGAAAAAGAAAAAAAAGAAGTAATATATTGCATTAATCTTTCTTAATTCATTGGATCTCAATTAACCATAATAAAGGCAGAGGTAATAAAATATAAATCATTTAATTCAAAAATGATGATGAATACCTCTTTTGGTACATAAGTCAACAAGCCTCCAATATTTTTTATTTTCTTTTCTTTTATTTTCTTTTAAGATCTATGACCCAAAATTTGCAAGCAAATCTCTAGCCTTTATTCCCTGTCAGTATGATATGAAGCCCAATTCCCACATATTTCAAACTTGGGAGTTAGAAATGTCCTAAAATTTTGTTCCGAGCAAATAAAGCCATCCTAATCCTATTCTTTGTCCCTGTCAACAGGTTACAAAGCACAAAGAAGATCGGTGTCTCAGCACAAAAAAAAAAGGTGATTTTCTCGATTGGTTAGTTAAACCTTAATACGAAAAGGCATGAGCTAATTCAATTTAATTGGGCATGCAAACAAGCACCAATAGATTATAAAGAGAAAAGACATCAATAATTTTTTATTTTATTTTTCCTTTTGAGACACATTCCTGTCGAGTAAATCTAAGATACACGACCCCGCTCACAAAAATTGTATATCAAGTAATTGAAAAGACTTGAACAGCCAACCAGGTTACAAAGCACAAAGAAGATCGGTGTCTCACCATGAAAAATGTGACTTTCTCGAAAAAGATGTTTTGGTTAATTAAACCTTAATACGAAAAGGCATGAGCTAATTCAATTTAATTGGGCATGTAAACAAGCACTGGTCAATTATAAAGAGGAAAGACATCAATAATTATTATTATTATTATTTTCTTTTGAGACCCATCACTGTCGAGTAAAACTCAACCTCACTCGCAAAAACCATGTATCAGATTATTGAAGAGACTCAAACAGCCAACCTCATGATATTACACTAAACAAGCAACCATCTGAACTAACCCTCTCGGGCAAATAAGTTTCAATTTTAAGTAGCCAATGGTCGTCTAGACACTGCACATATGAGTGGCAGTAATCAATTCAGAGGCACCACAATGAGGGTTTCAGGTGGGAGTGCCATCAACATGTGTCTTAAGAGGAACGTATAAAAGAGACCAACGGATATAGAGACCATAAAAAGGATAATCATCAAGTAAACATGGAACTCCACACTTATTTGATGCTTCAGGAAGATAGAAACTATGATATAAACCAAATGGCATGACAAAAGCACAGATCACAAGTAGCATTTAGAAATTTATATTAGCAAAGAATCCAGAAAACTCTTACAGATTAGCAATAGCTCATCACCTTAGATCTTTACTACACTTTTAAATTGAAAAGTACATCCAACTGCTTGAAGTCTCACTGACCAGTAACAACACTTTTAGTTTTATTATCAATAGATAGTTTAAAATTTTAAATGATAACAAAACATCATACTAGTGCTCACTGCTCAGGAGAAAAATCTTACGTCAGCATAAAAAAGTCAAATCAGAGTATGAAACCCCTAAAAAGAAACTGTTGCACATCACCAGCCGGGGGTCAGATGACTCGGATCAAGAGATAAGGCACACATTCTGTTCTGTTATCAAATTTAGATTGAAAGAAACAACAAAATGCAGAAAGGAGCAAAAAACAAAACAAATGGGATATAAATTAAGGACATCCAATATATCTGAAGGAATGCATTCTAAATCTATACGGAGTTTATGGGGACTAAGGTTGCAATTGGGATCTCAACCTCAATCCAATATGGTTTGAGATGGCGTTGAATTTCAGCATACTTTTCAATATACAAAGTCTAATTTTAGTAATTTGCGCATAATGAACCTTTTCCTTGGGAACTTTATGGTAAATGTTACTTACCCCCACCCCCTTCCAAAAAAAGACTCAACAAAATAAAAGCCCTAGAAATTGTTTGTCAAATTGAAGTAGTGTCTATTTTGATGTGTGATAAAGTGCCAAATCAAATAATTGTTTATCATAGCATGATGATATACAATTAATAGATAAAGAAGTACAAACCATAACATTGTGATCGAGTGAGCAAAGCAAAGAAACAAGCACATAATTTTAACATTGAATCAAAAGATAACGAAACCATAATATCCCATAAACATACAAAATGAAATTTCAAAAGCAGCTCTTACAAGTTGCTTGAGAAGCTGAAGCTCAAAGAAATACAGACTTTTATGCTCTTCTGCATCAATAATTTGCATTGCTAAACCACTACTCTCAAATCTCAATCCAAGAAAGCTAAAAATGTGAAAAAGGTGAAAAGCCAAAAAGCTACAGAACAAGCAATGTTCAGAACAGAAACATAATTAACTACTTTGCATGGAAAGAAGTATAACCCATTAACTAAAATTAATCAGGTGATACGCTATAGCAATTGGAAACATTTCGCTCTGTATCATTATATAGAATAAATTGTGACGAAACCAAGATTAACCCATCAATTCAGATTCCACAAATCAGTAAATAAAAATTGAAACATGTCAGGGGAAGTACTCTTGTGCGTTCCTTACAACAGGGTTCTTAAAAGAAATACAATACATCAAGCTCCGAAATATATAAACTCCTAACACTGATTCAAAATAAGATAATGATGCAAAGGTATAGAGCAACCAAACATCTCAGAATCCGAGCTTGGTGCGACGCCAGTGCCTGCGCTTCGCGTTGTACCTGGAAGAAAACATAACGATAGGAACCGTTAGCATTTCAAAGAGACTCAAAGAGAACACTTAAAATTATACAAAAGATTACAAAAAAAAAAAAAAAAGAGTTGGGAGGTGAAGTGGGTAATAGACCTGATCGTGTTGTCGGTCCTCATCCGAATCCAGTGGGGTATCGGCCTGTTCTGACGCATCTTCTTCGCCAGCTTTTTCTTTATCATAAAGGTCTTGTGGGAAGGCTGCGCATATGTACATATTCATCCAAACCCATATCAAGAACTCACTCAGTTTTCAACAAAATTCACTAACAAATGAGAGAGAGAGAGAGAGAGAGAGAGAGAGAGAGAGAGAGTACCATCTTCGCTGTTCGAGGTCGCCGCTGCAAATGCTTGGGGAGGGAGGAAGTGAGCGAAAACCCTAGTACAAAGCGAAACCCTAGAGTTGGGCCTTTTATATCAGATACAACTCTGGCCCAAGACTATCTTCTAGGTCGGTTGGGCAATATTTCACTTGGGCCTATCCTAATGTTGCTAGTTGTTTTCCACAGAACAATTTTTTATTTTTTTTATTTTTTTTATTTCTGAGGAGCGATTGTTTTACAGCTATCATATTCTTTCATTTCTATTTTTGAATAAATAAATAAATTATTTCTCCAAGACTTTAGTGTACCCAAAAAAAAATAAAAATGATGAATAATAAAAAAAAAAATTCCATGTCAAGTAAAAATCAGCATGAAGAAGCACAAAAAATGACTTTGACCCCGTTTACTATCCCCCTTTCCCCTCCCCACCCCACCCCCCTTTCCCCATTTTTTTTACTGTTCATGTCATTACGAAACTGACGAACGTTTGAAATGTCTGGCTTCTTGAATAAGCCAATGCAATGCATTTTCCTATTTTACCAATTTTTTACTGTTCATGTCAATCACTTGCGAAAAACTTCCTGCATCTTCACTGCTCTCTGTGTTTTGTAATTTTCTTCCAACCTTTTTTTATCTCCTCATTCACTTCCCTCAACCTCTAAACTGAACCCACACCAATAGCCCAAAAAGCAACCGAAGAGATTCGGTTGTGGATTTTCTTCAACTCTAAAAAATCGAAGTTCCATCTTTTTGGGCGTTGAATAGTCTAGGCTGTTGTACCGTAGAGGGAGAGTGAGAGAGAGAGAGAGGGTTGCTTTTTGGGCTGGGTTCAGAGGGAAGTGAAAGGGGAGAGAGAGAGAGAGAGAGAGAGAGAGAGAGAGAGAAGTGAATGAAATGCAGAGAGAGAAAGAGAGAGGAGGAAAAAGGTTGAACTGCCGAGAAATATCAGAGGGGGAAAAAGTTTCGTCACTGTTGCAGAAGGGTAAAATAGGAAATGAAATGTATTGAAGAAGTCAAGATTTTCAAAAGTAAAATTTTCGTACTGAGGCTGAACAGTACGGAAGGGGGAAGGGGGGGAGGGGGTTTAGTGAACGGGGCCCACTTTACGAAAATGAAGTGGAGACTATCTTTTAGATCAGAATTAGTTGTAATTTTCTGTTTGAATTGTAGTCTATCAGATTAGGAAAAAATACATTTTACCCCCCTAATGTATCCACCTATTGGCAATTTGACGCCCAATGTTAAATTTTTGGTAGATGACCCCCCTGACATTTACCACTTGTTCCACATTAGACCTTCCGTCCACTTAGTCCGTCTAAAGAGACAGAAATGTGCACATGACCTTTTAAAGAACAAAGTTCCAAAAATACCCCAATCAAAACGGTGAGTTTGGCCACATAATTCCAAAAATCTAAAACACACCGTCTCATTTAATATATATACAGAACCTTCTTCTCCATCGCCTCGCTTCGCAAGCTCCTCGACGTGTTGGAACAGAGGCTGATCGGAGATGGGCAGGTCCGGCTAGCCAAAAAGGCCTTGAATTCTCTGATATTGATGCTTGAGGACAAAGAGGGTAGCACCCACAAGACCGCGAAGCGAACTTGGTCGTTTAGTTTGCGAGGTGCGCCGTCGAACAAAGATCGATCCACCTTTGGGAATTTTCGGTCCTTGTCATGGACCATGTTGAAGGGGTGGTCGGTGGCATGCTTTGCAAAGGCATATTTCTAATATATCCCTTTTGCTCATAGTTTTCAACCAGGCCTATAAATATTCCAAGACAGTGCACGCTTTACATGCACAACACTGTGCATGTATGGAACAAGAGATGAAGCCAAACTTGGACACGTCGTTGGAGCTAGTGGCCTGGAGATAAGATGTTCATCCGAAGTGTGACACGTTGCTGGAGCAAGTGGAGTGTCAAGAGTTTGAGAAGATCAAGCTTTTGGGCGAGCTGTAGTTTGAGAAGATCAATCTCTTATCCCTACTTGGACTGAACGGTGGGTTTTGGAAGGAGACTGCCACTGCAAAGGCTTGTTTCTCTATGAACTTCTTTTCTTTGCAGAGGCCGCGCTTGGTAGAAACTTTATGACCTTCTTTTCTTTGGTTTGGCTTATTTTTCCACTGTACATAAAAGACTATAAGATATTGCTCAATTTCTTCCTCAATGATCAATCCTCTATGTATACGAGAAAACAAACTCTTCCATTAATAAGGGTCTTACAATCAGCTATGATGTGTTTGCCTTTCATGCTTAGTTGCTAGAAGTGGTATGTAGTAAAAGACTGGTGGGTCCTAAAGCATTGCCTGGGAAGCTAAGAAATGGTCCCCTGTTTGCACACTATAAAACAGGGGAGAACAAAGGGTTCTCTAGCTCCCTTATCCTACGTGATTCCTTAGTTTAAGTTTTACGTACTGCTAGTCTACAACATTCCGCAACATGAGCATAAGAAAATAAAGATTGAGAAGAAGGAAATGTATCTATAATCTGTGTGTGAAGGAAGGGAAACTTGAATGGGCTTGTAGAACTGAGGAAACAGCATGCAAATGTACATTCTAAACTAATGATAATATTGCCACTGAGAATTTAGATGTCTGAAACTGTAAGAAAATAATGGCTATGGTTGAATTTAGATGTCCAGAGATCTCATGGGTGCGTGCGTTGAGAGACTTTGAAGCTTTCTACATTTTGGTCTGCTTGTTTCGAAACTAGATTTTATAATAAATTTCTCTTTGGTTATTTCAGTAGCCACTAGAAAATAGTGCAAGTTTGGCCAATTCTGGATATTGCAACAAATGGAAATTAGCCATTTATGAGTATTTCTTCGTTAGCGGGATGTGCATGAAGTTGTACGAAACAGAGTTGGCTAGAGAGCTTGAAAAGGTGATGGGCGAAATAGAGTTGGACATGCTATTTGGCCCAGAGCAAGCACTTCCTCCACCATGCTCCCACGTTAATGTCTAAGAGACTATGCTCTCTAGAGTTTTATATGATTAGTACTAACTTTGTATTCAAGACATTCAGTTTAAAGAATAATTCATTATTGTATTCCTTTCATTCAAGTTCCATTGATATAAAGTTTGCATTGCAACCAGAAAAACTGGTTGAGGAAGGAGAAGGACGCATGTTGTCGGACGAGGCGTAACATGTCCACCAAGGGACTTCCACGTATTAAACCACGCACACCCAGCTACTGTCCACCTTCCTAGTGGTGCTCATGCACACAGCCATGGAAGTGTGTGCGATTCTGAGTCATGTATTTCAGGGACACGGCTCATACGTGATCTTCTCGGCGACGATGACAACTTTGGATGGGGAAGAAACAGGGCAGCAACCGACGATCCTTTACTGCCAGTCGTTGGTGCCAACGAAGAAAATCGGTGAGGAATGACGAGCCCTACTCGAAGAAAACCAACAGCATTTCTCTGTATTCTAGCAGCTCCGGGGCCGCTCTGTTGCCAGAAGCCGATGAGATTCTCCCGCTCGTGTTCGGTTTGCGTGAAAGACGCTCGTGTTCGGTCTGGAAGAGCTCGGAAGGTTCTGGGCAAACGGAGTGTTTTGGATATTTGGAATTATGTGGCCAAACTCACCGTTTTGATTGGAGTATTTTTGGAACTTTGTTCTTTAAGAGGTCATGTGCAATGCACGTGACCTCATTTCCGTCTCTTTAGACGGACTAAGTGGACGGAAGGTCCAACGTGGAACAAGTGATAAACGTCAGGAGGGTAATCTATCAAAAATTAAACATTGGGCATCAAATTGCCAATATGCGGATACATCAGGGGGGTAAAGTGTACTTTCCCCATCAGATTACGTTTGTGAGAGGTTGTCCTATCAAGAACTTTTCAGTTTTCACAATTATTGTCAACGGTAGGGAATTCCTATTTACAAGAAATCTCAGTCCCTATCTTTTAACCCAATGTTTTACAATGAATCAAACACACCCTTAATGGTTGCAAACTTTCTGCTTACTCTTCTATAAGGGAAGTGAGGAAAATCTCTACCTAAAGCAGTCTTTGTTCCATGTAGTTTTAGGCTCAAGCATGAATTTTGTCTCTTCTTTTGTTGTTGATGATCGAAGCCTCGGCTAGGAAGATGACTCCGTAGAGGGCTAATAGGACTAAAGCATGGCGTAGGAGCGGAATACTTGGCTAATGCTTCGTTTGTTTTGGCGTAAAATATTTTTTGTCGTAAAATATTTTCGACGAAATCATTTTTTAGAAAAAAATATTTTTCGGTATTTGACTCGTACGAAAAAATTACGACGAAAAATCACCAATAATTATTTATGCCGGATTCCGGCCATATTGGCCAGAGTTCGGCCAGTTTTGGCCATAATTTGGTAGCTGGAATCCGGCGACGGTGGCTAGACATCGTCGAATTCTGGTGGCAATCGCTAGTGTCAAAACTTGGTAAACGGGAATCTTTAGCAGTAAATTCGGACTACCAACAAACTCCAATGCTCGGCAGTGAATGATTCCCACAAACCTACCTGCAAAAATGAAGTGTTTAAATTCAAAAAACGATTTACGGTATTTAAAACTGTAAATCATTTTCCAAAAATTAAATAAGCTTTTACGGTTAAACTGAAAATAATTTCCGCTGACCATTATTTTCGCCCCCACCAAACGCCAAAAAATACCGAAATCAATTTTCAGAAAACATTTTACGCCAAAACAAACGGAACATAATAATAATAATAAAGCATGCTTTTTGATATTTCTTCCCATGTTAACGACCCAAATATAGCAAAAAACTCACGCATCAAAACAAAAACAAAAACATTAACCAACAAAGAAATTTATCACTATTCATAAATGCATTTATTATGTCGACCACTAAAATATGGACGGTTGTGAGTGAGGATTGTCAAAACCGAAGTACTAAATTAACCAAAAAAAAAGAAAAAAAAAGAAGTTACTTGCTTATGAAAATATAAGCATGCTTTTTTCACATTTCTTTCCACGTTATTGAACTAAATATAGCCAAATTATGAACAATTCAGACGTCCAAAGTGATAGAATCCCTAAAGAGAGAGAGGACTGTTTAACATGGTCATAGTTTGTATGGGCCTGTATAGGGGATTGGGCCCAACGCTCAAAATAAGTAATTGGTTAAGGCATAGACCAGGTTAGGCCCAATAGAAATATCGGCCAACCGACCTAGAAGATTGTCTGGGCCTGAGTCATATCTGACATAAAAGGCCCATCTCTCCCCAACCCCTTGGGATGGATTCTCTTCTATTTGGGCTTTCGCTCGCTTCCTCCCTCCCTTAGCATTTGCAGCGGCGAGTCGGCGACCTCGAACAGCGAAGATGGTACTCTCTCTTTATCTCCTTATCCCTCATTTGTTAGTGAATTTTGTTGAAAACTGAGTGAGTTCTTGATGTGGGTTTGGATGAATATGTATATATATTTATGCGCAGCCTTCCCACAAGACATTTATAATAAAGAAAAAGCTGGCGAAGAAGATGCGTCAGAACAGGCCGATCCCCCACTGGATTCGGATGAGAACCGACAACACGATCAGGTCTATTGCCCACTTCACCTCCCAACTCTTTTTTTTTTTTTTTTTTAAAAAAAAAATAAAAATCTTTTGTATAATTTGAAGTTTTCTCTTTGAGTCTCCTTCAAATGCCAACGGTTCCTATCGCTTTGTTTTCTTTCAGGTAAAATGCGAAGCGCAGGCACTGGCGTAGCACCAAGCTCGGATTCTGACATGGTCAGTTGCTCTATACCTTTGCTTCATTACCTTATTTGAATCAGTATTAATTAGGAGTTTATATGTTTCGGAGCTTGATGATATTCTATTTCTTTCAAGAACCCTGTTGTAAGGAACTCGCAAGAGTGCTTTCCTTGACATGTTTCAATGATTATTTACTGGTTTGAGGAATTTGAATTGATGGGTTAATCTTGGTTTCTTCATTTGGTACAATTTTGCTTCTTTTTGGATAATCTCAAATTAAGTTCTTTCTTTCTTTATAGGTTTATAGATATACATTAAATTTTGGAAAAAATGGGTTATCTTTCTGTGGGAGGTAGTAATGTTTCTGTGCTGAATGCTTCATTATAAGTTGATGTTGGTGGTTCTGTAGCGTCTGTTCGCAGTACCTCCTACACATTTTTGTTTTTGCTTTCGGACGTGTGGACATGAGCTCAATTATTTTGTAGATCCTGGTTGACTTGAACAAAAGATAGATAGGAGATATATCAGAGAATAGAAAATAGCATTTCTTTTGTTGGATTGAGAGTAGTGGTTTAATTGGTAACAATTTGTGTTCATGCGATGGGTTCGGGTTATATTGAGACAGAAGTATATGACTATATATTCATCCTAATTTAATCTATTTAATTAAACAGGTTAGACTCCTCAACATTAACTTATTAGTTTCGTGTTGAGTTTGTAGCCCGTGTCCAAAATTGTTAAATGTTGCATATTGGGTTCGAGTCATGTCGAGGCATATGAATATAAGAATTATATAGGTTAACCCTAATTTGAACCCTTTAATTAAACGAGTTAAATCCTTAACTATAAACTGTTAATTTAATGTCAAATTTGTGTTGAATTCGCAAATAGTATAAAAAATTGCCAATTATGCAAAGTATTGATGTAGACCATGAATTTCGTACTTCGTTGAGCTTTTGCGTTTCAAGCAACTTTGGAGAGCATATTAGGACATCACCGAAATAAATTCTCTATGAATAAAATTGGCGGGGTGAATGTTAAATTAGTAATGTTAGGGGTCATCTTTTTGTATTTTATTCTCTTAAAGTTGACGTGACTTTTAAAAGTGATTTATTCTAAATTCAATAGTGATTTTAAAAGCCACATCAACTTTAAAAGTGTTTAAAAAAAAGACGATCCCTAATCTGAATTCATTAACCTTGCAAGATCATAGCTAGTTTTAACATATGCTCGCGAAGCTTTGATTTAAGCAAGAACAGAATCATAGTGAAAGGACTTTTTGCATGGTTCAATTAGAAATTCAATGCTTCATTTCTTAAGAGCATGGTCAAGAAAGCTTCTTAAAAAGGTAATGTTTAATCACTAGTTAGCCTAAAAGTTTAAGATGATTGGAAATAATTAAACTATTTTAATTAATTGAAATGATGGATAAATCATAGGGTTAATGTTCGAGGTTATGATACTATGTTATATCACTAATTATTCAAAAGTTTAAATCGATAATGAATTATTAATTAAATAATTTAATTAATATTTTAATACATAAAATAAAATTTATAGGCTTTATTGGGTCATTAAAACTCATAAAATTGAAATGTGTTTGGTGTCATTTTCTTGCAAGTCTCTTGTACATCTCTTTTGTAAATCCACCACTAAATATGTGGAATTCACATGCAGTCTTACAGATTTAATGGTGAATTTGTAAAAATCTCTTAGGCTAATGAGATTTGTAGATGGAGATGTGCAAGACAAAAACAAGAGAATAAAATCAAACATTTCTCCGTAACATTACAGGAAACCAATCGACAATTTACCACCACAAACTAGTGAATATTGTATGGATTCTAGAACGAAAAATGTTATCATCATCATCATCATCACAGCATAAATGAACATGGTAAGGTAATCAATCTTTAGATGTCTACCCTGTGACCTGTTCAGGTCACAGCATAACAAGACTTCTGAGAAATGACATTTTCTTGCAGATGCAAAGCAGCATCATTTGTTGCATTAGTTCTCGTTTAGGCATGTGAAGTACCCTACAATTCTTCTCACCGTACAAAGGGAATGAGGAAGTACTCGGCATAGAACAACTGCAGAAACAACATCATAAATCAGTGTTGAGTTGATAAAACCAACCTTGCAAATGAACTATGAAAATTGCAAAAATTGAAATCACAACTTCAAGGCTCGATCGCAACGGCGATTTCTTTAGAGCGATTGATATAGAAACATTACCCACCTTCCATATGAACATGTAAAAAGAAGTGACTGATGCTTTACTGGCAATATCAACTGAGTGAGCTCGAACCCACAGGAAGGAAGCAAGGGCCAAATGTCCTAATGTCTGCAATAAAAAATGTCAATAAATGGACACAGCCTGCAAAAACAGTTGTCAAGGTACAGTGCATACAGTAACAAGCTTGCTTGGCAGAAATGAAGAAGAAGCTCCTATCACCACAGCAGCCCCGTATGCCACTGATAGCATGTTAACACAAAGCCAAAATACCTATTAAGAATTACACAGTACATATAAGGCAACATTTCAAGGTTTTTTTTTTGAAGGAAATTTTTGGAAACACTACAATTTGTTGGGTTGCATGTTTGTGAACATCCCAAAGTTTCTTGTCTTCTCCATCCTCTTCTAGGAAACCAAACAGAGAGTAAGGAAAATGAAATAATCTAAGCAATATTCATATACTGACCTTTTCCTGACCCAGTTTAACACTGAATGATTGAATGCCAAAATCTCTATCACCATCCACATCAGGTATGTCCTGTCCGAATGCCAACAAGATGCATATCAATAACCATAAAAAAATATATGCAGGAAGATGACATGGACAAGTGATTTAAAATTTCTGAACAAAAAAAAAGATACTTCAGCAAACTAGATTAAAAATGGCTGCAGTTAAAGATCCATAAAAATCGGGTTATTTCGTTTTATATTCCATAGCATCTGAAGGCGCAATTCCTGGCTCTTTAGTGGAGCTCTTCATCACCCCAAGATTATAGTAAGAACAGGAACTGAATCTCATGAAATAGAAGTGCAATTTGGGGCAGGCTGAACTGATGTCCCCTTCCCCCAACCTGATTTGAGGGCAGCCAAGCTCTATACTTTAGGATGGGACTAAAACTCAGACTACATGCCTGCAGTACCATATCATATGGAACTACTTTGTCTAAGATATATGCAGCTTCTCTCTTAGAGTGTTGTAGGATTCGATAATGTGAACTTTGTTAATCTGTTTGATTTGGGGTAAACCAGGTGTCCCCAACGAATTGTAGGCAATAGGGGTATCTTTCATACCATATGCAATCTTCTGAACATGGTTAATTGTCAGCACAAACTGTCACGCCCCCAATTTGGATAAATTAAAAGGGCGCGAAACTCAGGCATACATAATCATAGCATATAAAATCTTATTTTCACTGCATGATAGCACGATGGCGTGTTGTATTTGGAGGAATTAAGAGGGCACAAAACTCAGGCGTTTATGATCTGATCACAGTGTAAGAGTTCAGAAGAAAATTTTTAAAACTCTAATCATGAACGCCCGAGTTTCGTGACCTCTTAATTCCCTCAATTTGGGGCGTGACACAAACAAACTTTTGCTTGGAATGATGCTTTGTGTTTGTACTCTGCTAATTTCTCCTCAAGTAGTAGTATCCGATGGATATATATTTGGAAATTCCTTGACTTGATATCTTATATTAAGGAACATAAATGAAGTATATTATTCAATGCCTTTTCAAACCTCGACATCAACACTTCACTATGAAGAATACTTAAAACAAACTAAAGCTGTAAATGGAATTGCCTGGTCAAATTATAATTCTTACTAACCTTGAATAATGCAATGACAGCAGAGAAGAAGCACATGAAAGTTGCAGCAAATACCAATGATTTTGTTATCATGACTGGTCTACCAAGCACGTATTTCTGCACTTATGCCACCACTTTTGTATGTTGATCAAGAATGGAAGCAGAAACTCAATGGGGAATACCAAATTCGAATTTGAAATAACAAAAACAAACTCTCTTCATAGTCACCTATAAATTGAAGGAGCCGTATATATATACCTGGATGTGTAAAAAGAAAGCGAGTTGAACAACAAGAGCCCTCACAATAAGAATGCAAGTTGCAGCAAGAAATGCGTGCCTCTTCCATCTGAGCAAAGGAAGCTACAACAGAGAGAGAGACACAGACAAACTTTGATCAAATTATCCACTACTGCATTTGCCATTTAGCCTAATATGGCTGCAGCCAAACTGAAATTATAACAAGTTCAAAAAATAGCACAACCATAAGCCAAAATAGAACAATATCAAGCACAGATCTTCTTCCCACACACACACACACAAAAGGTTTTTCAGTTCAATTTAAAGCACTTAGATACTGAGTTTGTTTTCTTTTAAATTGTCTTCTAGTTATATTGGAAGATTAGGTCTTTGATTATATTAGTTTTAGTTGATTGTCTTCTCTTGAACTTAATATTAGTCAACAAACAGAAAAGGCATGGGAAACTTACTTCAATGGAATATGCACTCCCAAGCAGAAAACTCACGAGAAGTGCAGAAAAAAGTGGTGGTGATTTAAAGATGATTCCCATAGCAAAACTCTGAAAAATAACACCAAAAGAATTTATGTGAAATTTTTTTTGGAAGGCATATATACTTTGATTACTACTCACATATCTGCATGTTAATCAACTAAATGATTATGAGTTTAAGCTTTTGAGATAATTGGTGATTCAACACGGCCAACTAACCATCACTAAACATGTCATGACGATTGTAATTCCGGTTCCCATCGAGAAGTCACCAGAAGCGACAGGGAGATCAGGTTTATTGACCTGCAAAATTGTAAAGAAAAGACTGATATTTCAATGGGGGCAGCATTGCAATCTAGTCTCAACAAGACAAGAGCACTACCTTAGAATTTGTCAGTATGATAAATATCTTTTTTTCTTTTTCAGTTTACTCTAGTGTATGTGTTGCATCTACTGATATTACCTTGTCTATTTCAACATCGAACAATTGATTCAAACCCACAACGTAAATGTTCATAAATATTGAGGGCACCAATGCCTGAGACAACAGGAAGACAAAAATGTTAATTTGGACATGATCATAACATAAGCTAGTTCTTCTATACCTAACCAAACCTTGCCTTCAATAAACCCATAAAGAATGTGGGAGACAGATCAGAAACTGTTTCTACTGGAAGAAGAGAAACCGATAATATCCCTGTAATCTGACAAACAAAGTGAGCAAAATTTACCATGGTTAATTTCTTGTTACCTCTCAGCAAAAATCCTATCTTTTTATCAAATGGTGTATGGAATTACTCACAGTGCCAATTACAGTGTGAGGACGTGAAAACAAGTAGAAAGCTTTCAACTGCTTAGAAAGAACATTAAGAAAGCTCCTCGAATTGTCTTCCTCTGGTTTTGATGCATAATATTCATGTTTACATGTGACAGCAAGTCGGTATTTCTTGGCTCTGTCACGGTTATTTCTAATATCATCTGCCAAAGAAGCATATCTTCTTCTGGAAGAACATCTGAAACACTTGTTGGGTCGGCATTCGATGGAGTTAATGTTTCGGAGTTGCTTCACTGACAACACTTGACATGGAAAAACACAACCTAAACAAGTTCGAAGACAGCTCAGATCATTGGCGTACAAAGTGGTGGAGGCAACCATGAAAACCATTTACGTATTCACTACTAGCATGTAGAGATTGGCAAACCAAAGCGAATAGCTGTGTTCATAATACTTTTTTTTTCCTATGTATGTTTCTTCAAACAAACGTTTAAACAAGCTTTAATTTACACCAACAAATGCTTGCCTATAACCTCCTTCCGTAGGAGGAGGAAAAGATGCTTAGCTGCCCCACTTTAAAGGGAGGTTCAACGTTATATATATGAAATTATGAATGAGATAGATTTTGAGTTATTCCTTAATTTTGTCGAATCCATTATTATTATAATTTTTTTTTTTTTTTTTTTACTCAAGATGTTAAATCGAATGATAATATTTGAATCCACGGGATTTCCTTCTCCAGAGATAACAAAACATCTAGCACATATTATTCAATATGGGTGTATTTTTTGTTGATTTTTCTTTTTAATTTAATTTTCTGGTTATCGAGCATGCTAAATTTGATTATAGATGAAGAGAATGTGGCAAGTGTCGTATAGATTATCATGTCAATTTGTAAATATGGTAAATGTCATGTGAACTATCGGCACTTCTTATATTTACATACTAGCGTAACAGTTCATATGACACTTATCACGTCAATTAACCACTAATATGTGAACTGCACGTGTCACATATTTTCATACTGTCACGTGAGTTCATAAAGAGGTTGTAGTACCCTAACCATCTTCCATATCTAAAATTCTTAGAGGTCTCTAATTATTATTTTTAAATAAGTAATGCTACACCAACTATTGTTAAAGAGTTGTAAAAAAGTGTTGGTCTAGCATTTTTCTTTTTAAATTATTTTTTTTCTTCGTATTTTTAACTGTTATTTGGCTTCCTATTTAATTAACATATATTTTTATTGCATCCACCTTGCATTTTTCATTATTATGAATAGTTTTATTTGGTATGTGCTATAGTTAGAATTTGTATGCATACCGTTGAAAAATGCACCCACCAGCTTGATCATAGTTTGGATTTCCAATTATAAAATATTCATCTGGTTAAAGAAGAAAAATATTCAATTTTAGGGTTGTCATATCCCATTTGAAAGGCTACATAACTTAGACTTAGTTGGATTTTTTAAAAATACAGCTGGTTTATCTTAATAATAGGAAGTTTGAGGACATCTTGTCAACATGGATTTGGTTGAACTTAATAATAGTTTTTTAAATGTCTAGATTTAATTTCAATTTTTTCAAGAGAACAAAAAGAGAGAGTGAAATTAGATACAGACCATTGAAAAAACTACAGGAGATGTGTTGACATATCATTAATTTTTTTTATTAAATGACATGACACTATTAAAACTATAAAATTTAATCTATACCATAAAATAGATCCACTCCATTATTCCGCTTAAGATAGTCATGCTTTTCGTCCTCAATTTATCTTTTGTTGCCTTTTTTTTTTTTTAATTAATTGAATAAGGAAAAGGGTTATAAAGGAAGATTATTCTCACTCCTGATCCAAAATGAAGTAGTGGGCGATCGTGTGAATGAAAAATGGGTGGGCTCCCCAACAATAAACCCAAAACAAACTATAATAGTGCTGAAATAATTACAAATTGTAGGAAATAGGTTAAACAAGTGACCCGGTCTTCTCAAGGGGCCACACAAAGCGGTTACAGAAGTTAAAGAAGCACAGAATAAGGCAAGAGCCTATCTGTACTCCCACATGGAAACAACGACAACCACCGGAAGGAGGCTGAAAGGTAAAAGCACTGTTTATAGTCCAAAATTGAGACTGTAGAATAAAGAGGCACCAACACTAATCCATAAACCAAGTAACATAAAAATACATAACAAATAAACAGTAAAAAAATTAAAAAAAAAAAACAATGTCGGCGTCTGGCAGGGCGCATCAGAAAAAGAGACCCGGCGCCGATGCGTGAGAACAATCTTCCTGCGCGTGAGAGCCACGCTTCAACGCGTGGAGGGTTGAATGAGACGCAGCCGGGAGCGTCGTGAAGCTGGAACGCCGGAGAGAACTGTGGAGGAGCATGTGGGAGGCAAAGACCATCATAGGAATGTAGATCTAGGTTCAAAAAAATTAGATCTAAAAACTTGGACAAAAACAGCCATCGTCGCGGGGAAACTGAGGGAGAACATGGTGTTAGAAGATACCGGCACAGTAAAAAAGTCAAGACACAGAGGCTGCAATTCCGGGCAAAAATAAAAGGAGAGGGGGGAAGAGATGTGGCCCTTCCATCCTCCCTGAGTCGGCTGGAAAATGAAGAAAGCATATAAAAAAAGAAAAGATAACATAGTTTTATGAGACAAAAAAAGGTTGCGTCTTTATACTTTGTTGGCTTGTTAAACGATAATAAGCACTAGCCTACCCCATGGTGAACTGAACACAAGTCTAACCTCTTTGAAATCAACTCTCTTTGACATAAAATGATTATGGTCGAGTTAGCTTAATTACAATAAATTTCATATCAAATTCCTGCAATGCTAGGAAAGGATAGGTGTACATGCACATGCAAGAATTTGTAATATTTGTAACCGTATCTGCAAAATACAAATATCACTTCTAAATATTCATATCTGCATCATGATTTTATTAACTGCATCCGTGCGATTATTGTTGTTATTATTTGCTATCCGCATATTAAGTAATGAGCATAATTTAATCTTTTGGGTCTTCTTTGGTTATCTATTAGTGCATATTTTAAACGATTTTGAAAATAATTTGGGTCAATTTTTAATGTTTTTAGCTTGTTTTAATTAAGGCTGTCAATTTTTGACACGACTTGCGAACTCGACACGAACCCAACACAAAGTTAAAGGATTAGGGTTGAGATTAAAAGGGTTGACCCGTTAGATCTGTTTAATAAAATAGTCATTACAGGGTCAATTCGTTTGACCCGTGGGTTAACCCGTTTAACCTGTATACTTAAACTTTTTTTTTTTTTTTTTTTTCTTTTTCAACATTAAAAATTAAATCTAAACAATCATGTTACCTCTCTCTTTCTCTCATTGTCTAAAGAGTAAACATTAAACTAAAAAAATCTCACAAAAAACAAAACAAGTCTTTTTCTTTTATTAAGTTAGAACTTGAACAAAAAAGGCAAAGACTAAGAAAAATTAGCGGAGTTTTTTTTTGGTCTTTCAAATTTTTGAGCTTAGAAGTTGAACCAAAACAAGTAAACAAGTAAACAATAAAACAACTCAATGTTTCATATTTCAACTGTGAAATAATATGATTATTCAAACAATATGATTTTTTTTAGTTTAAATTTGTGTTTTTATTTTTATTTTTATAGACTTTATTATATAATGGGTCAAATGGGTCGTGTCGTGTCAATCTATTATTTAAGTGGGTCGTGTTATGGTCGAAGGGTCTGATCCTTTTATCTAAACGGGTTGTGTCAAGATTGATCCTTAACGGGTTAACCGATCAAACGAGTCATATCAACCCGTTTTGACGTCCCTAGTTTTAATATATATACATTTTTCCAAATGTTAAACTTGAAAGCAACATAACCAACCAAACAAGGCCAACATCGAATGACACAAAATAATAGTTATTTATTTAAAATAACACAATCAGTGATACTCTCAAAGCTGGTAAATCTCTTATCGAACATGCCCATACACAGTTATACACTTTGGTCATATGTCAACGATTCTCACTCCCAGTGAAAAGTTTCAAGTTTTTTTTAGTACTAAACATAACCTAAAAAATATAAAACAATGTAAACATAATTTATACCTAATTCAAATCAACTTCATTTTGATTATAAACACAAAAAATACATCGTTTTGTTGAATTTATTAAATATATATATATATAAAAACATTAAAATCTACTCATCCAAACTATAGAAAAATCATTAAGTCTGAAAGCACTAAAAAATTGATGAATGAACATAATTTGGGAGGCTGGGCTGCTCAATGAATCAATGACGTTGAGAAATTAATTACTTGCTTACCATCCAAATTATAGAAAAATCATTAAGATTATCTCTTCATTTTGTACTTTGGCGGCTCTGCATATAAAATTTTAGTTCCGTCCATAAATATGCGGCTTACAAACTTTCCAAAAGCACTCAAAAATTAATGAGTCAACATAATTTAGATGGCTTTTTTTTAATTTTTTAATTTTTTAATTTTTTTTAATTTTTTTTTTTAACAAATAACATGTGCTATTATAAATTCTGCAGAGCCCTAAGGCATACATCTTGAGAAATAGAGGGACATGACCTCCTATACTTTAAGCCAGAAAGATCTGACTTAAAAAATAGTTGCTTGAGCAGAAACAACAAACCTTACTAGAATTACATTTGAGTCTATCTTATATTAACGCTCACTCTCAAATAAAAGAGGGTCGATCTAGCATTTAGCCAATAATAATTTCAATAAAATCTTAGCAATACACATGCAGACTTTACAAAAGAAAACAAGGGAATACACAACACAAAACAAAAAAAAAAAAAAAAAAAAAAGCTACCGGCAAAAGAGGCAGGGGCAGACTTCGCCAGAGACGGCGGTGTGTTGAGGGCACGCGCTGTCACCGGTACCACCCAACTATAGATCAGCCACCATAGACCCTATCCCCACCGTGCATGGCCAGAAAATGGCGGAGCGTGGCCGTCACGTGCGCCAGAGAGCTCGCCAAAGAGCAAAGGGCTCTCTGAAGCGTGCAGGCCACGTGCCGGACTCCAACGACCGGTGTGACCTGTGCTTCTGAAAGCGGGAGTGGACGACGACGAGGAACTCGTGTCTTGAAAAAAGAAACGGGGTTGTGTAGATCTGGTTCCAAAAAGTCGAAGAAAAACAATTGAAAAAACTGGCCAAAACCATCGTTAAAAGACACGAATGGCCACCACTTCCCCAAGCTGGACACCTTGATTTTAGCTTTCTTGCCTGACACAAAAGAAAGAAAAGAAGAAAAATAAATACAAATACAAGCCACCGTAACCTCAAAAGGCTAGGGGGTGGCTTGGCTACTCAATGATGTTGATAAATTAATTCCTTGCTTATATATAGCTCGTTTGGGTTTTCGAGGACTGCATTTTTCTTGTAATCCTTAAGGAGTAACTTAATCGGTTAGGAACCATGTCTCATGAAGCGGAGGTCATTAGTTCGAATTTCTACTTCCCCTCTTGTGTGGACATGTAAAAAAAAAAGAGAAAAAAGTAACTTTGAGAAGGTTCTTTCTTAATAATAATTATATAAATAAATAAATAATTCAAGTAAAAAACTAGAAGAAAAATTCTCAAAACAAAAATATTAACAAACAATTAGAAACACAAAAAAGTCCCCTTAAAAGAGTGCGCGCCAAAAAAAAAGAAAAAAAAAGAAGCACATTAACAACACATTCCATCTGGTATACCCAATTACCGACGGCCCTTTCTGGCCCTCCAAGTTAAAAATGGGCCATTGGGCCAGAAGGCAAGTCCATAACCAACAACACAACAAATGTTGTGCCTCGACCAATTCAGCCCTTGACATTTATTGTGGGAGGCATTCCAGGAGATTCCAACCATGGCACATCACATAACCTCCCCAATATTCTCGGCGGTGGGTGCACAACCGATGTAGCAACAAAAGGGTGGGAGGCTGATTCCGGTACTCCCCTAAACCCATGCTATATTGGGAAAAGAGGCTACCAAAAAGGAAAATGCTATTTACTTTATACCCACACAACAATGATACAACAGCCCCACCCATGTGAGGGGCTGTTGTACCATTGTTGTGTGGGTTACCAAAAATGCTTATAACTATAGAGGAAGCAAAGCTGTCAAGTATGATATAATCTCTCTATCTCTCTTTTTCTTCTTCTTCTTTTTTTTTTTTTTTAACTAATCACTTGTTGAGTTTTCCTTCAAGTCTAATCTACTGAATTAAGTATCAGAGTGGTTCTCCGTCAATACACCTAGCGAGCTTCTTGCTGACTTTCCTTTGTGTAACAGGAATTTTCAATCGATATCCCAGTGTGCGGTCAATGATATTAACACTCGCTATTTTTTTAAACCGCATGTCTTGAAACTAATAAACCAAAAATATACTAATATTTAAGAAAAAAAATTGAACTTTTTTTTTTGAGCTGAAATGTCTTGCTATCAATTACATATTTCTCTTTAATAACATTGTATATTTCTTCGGAGCTTTATTTGTTACCTCCTCCTCCTCCTTTTTTTTTTTTTTTTTTTTTTTTTTTTTTTCTTAATTGTTTGACAAAACTTTTTAGATGGTGTTTTTTGATTTTTTTTTTTTTAATTTTATTGTAATGTAATATAAATGTGAAAATTGTTTGAATGTTTTGTGTTTTGAAATATTTGTTAATATTTTTGTTTTTTTGCTAAAAAATAAAAAAATTACCCTAAAAAACATAGTCAAACAAGCTCTATACGTAGCGTTGTAAGCGAACAGAACGACTCGTGAATATGTTCGGGCTTGACTTGAGATCGATTCGTTTATTAAACGAACAAAGCTTGAACAAAAAATTCAGGCTCGACTCTACTCGTATAGACTCGTATAACTTCATTTGTATTATTTTTAACTTTGTAATATGAACATGTTAAGTATTTTTTTTAAAAAAATGTTCTTCATAATGTAATATATATAAGTTGAATTATTGTAATTGTAAGTCTGAATATAAATATAAATGCATTTGTGTATATATGAATGTATAAATATACTATAAGATAAACATATAAAATTGAGATTAGATTATTTAAGATATGAGTTAATTTCTCTAATCACTCAAACAATAAATCTTAACCATAATCAAGTAACTAATAATTAGTATTAATTTTTTTAAAAAATTAAACAATCGCGACATTTAGTTTAGATATAGAATGACTAAATAAATTGAGTAGCTAGTGAACAAGCTCGAGTTCATTAAAAAAATAAATGAACAAAACTTGAAAAGATTATCTGAATCAGTGATAAGCTTGAGCTTGGCTCGTGTTTGACAAAAAATTAAATGAACCGAGCTTAAACATTTAATACTCGATTCGACTCGGTTCAATTAAAGCCTTACCTACACAGTATGCTTTTTCCTTTGATCTTTTTGGAATCAATTGGATATTTGGGCCACAAATTATACTTTAAGTTGCACAACTATTTTTTCTTTGCCAAACTGGGCCTAGGTATTATTGTCCTCCAAGGCCCAACCCAACGGATATATCCACTTTCAGGTTCACGTCGGCAGGCTTGGGTCAACAACCAGAGACTTCAGGACTATCTTCACCACTATCCAAATAGATAAAATTAATTAATTTGCCCACGAAAAAAAAAAAAAAAATTAATTGGAAAAATTGAAAGCAAAATCTTGGCCCATGTTCGGTCACGACTGGGAAAGAAAAGAAATTGATTAATCAAAATGCAAAATTTTGAGTTTATAGATTTCCACATAAATTTCTATTTTGCCTTTATATTCTGTATCCATGGCAAACCTACTCACATTATTTATTTTAAAAAAATTAAAATTTCTTTAGAGTTAGTATTTTCATATGAAGTGGCTCGAAAGCTAACTTTTTTTTGCCTCCGGACAATTCATTTTGAGTTTTTGCTCAAGCTTACACAAAAAATTCTAATTCCACCCGTGTCTGTATTCTCACCAACTCACGAAACAATAGATTATTTAATAACTTTAGTCAGCAACATCCACTACAAACCACACATTAGAAAAAATAATACTCTTTTTTTTTTTTTTTTGGGGGGGGGGGGGGGGGGGTGGGTAATAAAGAAAGAAATAAATCCCTTTAATTATTCTTTAATTAGTTTGTTAATTATTCTATGCACATGGCACGAAATGGAGTATTGCTATTTTCTATTAGTTATATGGCACTTTATAATCTATGTGTAAGATGATGTCAAAGTCAGTTCAATTTTTTAAACTATTCGATCACATTCACGGTTTCCTGAATTCCTCTTAAGCAATTCTAAGAGTACACTGAACATGTGATTAGGCTTGATTGGGTCAATAATGGATCCCATTATTATATCCAATTACATGCTTATTTTATGCACAAAATTTCTGATTTTCCAACCCCCACGTTAAAACAGAAATAAATGAATCTTGTTGGTAGAGTTGACCGCATACTAAGATTTCGTCAAGAATACCTGCAGTAAGAATGAAAGCGAGCAAATGAACTTGTTGGGTGTACCGGCGATCGAGAAACCTCTCCGACGATTTAGTCAAATGATTTTTTTGGTTGAACAATAGAGGGTAGAATACTCCGAAAGGCAGAAATGGCCGTTCTAAAAATCATACCTATAGTGGTTGCTTCCTCCTTATATTGAGCATGGATCCCTTCCTTGCGTTACCGTCTAGCCAGGTGGCGCCCTTTGGTTGGTCATGCTCCGGCTATATTGAGCATCTTTCTTTTGTCTTGCAATCTGGACTCTAGATGTACATTACTTGCAGGTATAGTTGAATAAGTCAACCTATGCAATTAAACTCATATCGACTTATTCAAGAAAAAACAAATCGACCTAGACTATAAAATATAGATCAATAATATTATATTTAGAATTTATTCTAACAGAGGGGAAAAAAGAAGTTTCCTTTACGGCAACTGTCATTTTGGTCATTTAGTAAACGGTTATGGTAACGTGTTGGGGTGAAAATTCTCCGTAATGCACCTCTCGTTATTATCCAAATGGTCAACATTGGGCCGAGAAAAGGCACTTAGTGGTTTATCGGTCCTGAGCCCTGCCTTATGTTCCAGCACGCTTATCCTAATCCCACATGCCTTTGGTAACTGGGTATACCAAATCTCAATTTAAAATTCAAAACATTAGATATTAGAATATTAATTAAATGATTAAATTCATCAATTTTTATTAGCTTAGCTTTTGAAATAATTAGTAATTTAACATGTTATCACAACAACAAGGACTATGAGTTCAAACTTAATTATACAAGTCATTGAATAAGAGTTTGAGCGTAGAAGTAAAGAAAAGTTATAAAATATTAAAAAAAACAACTAAAAAATTCATCGTTCCTTATCCGCTTAACCCTGAGAAAATTAACAAAAAAAAAAAAAAAAAAAAGTGGTTTCCTTTCACATTCCTTGTCCTAATTTGTCTATGGAAATATCAATTTCCTTGATAACGTATTATACTTTAATTTATGGGGGTTGATTTTTAATGGTGTGGCGTGAGACAGAACAGGAAGAAGCACATGGAGATGGATGATGAGAGATTTGTGGTCTTGTTCAAAGTTCAAAGGACCAGCCTGTGCAAAATCCCATGGACTGCGGGTGTTGGACTTGGAAGGCATGCATAATCACATCAGTAGTCATCACCCTAATTCACCTCTCTGTTTCTTGCTTAGCAACGAAACCGCGTTAAGGGTAAGAATAATATTTGCTTTGTTTCCGAATATTCCATCCTTGACTAGTCCCTAGCTATCTATCTTAACAAAAATAAAAATTTAAGGATGAAAAGACCAACAAAATAGACTCTTTTTATTATTATTATTATTTTTCTTTCCAATTCTCCACTAAACTAGACAATAAAATAAAAAAATATTGAAATCAAGTTTTTCTACTGAGGTAATGCATGCCACCGTATTGCTTGCTAATAAGAAAAGAGAGATTTAATCATTTAATTAATACTTTAACACTTACTCTCACGTGTGGACTTAAACTTCATTTTAATAGGTGAGAATATTTAATTAAAATGTGAAGTAAATGGAAGAGACATGGTTCGAACTCATAACCTCTGCTCTGATAGTATTTTAAATTACCACTTATCTCAAAAGCTTAAATTTATTTCTTTCTATTTGCTTAAGTTTTTTGGATAAGTGGTAATTTGTGTCTGCGTATCGAGTTCGAGTCATAAGTATACGGACGGCCTTATAAGTCAACCACCCATCAACCCTAACCTGATAATTTCGTGTTGGATTCGTTCAAAAAGCGTAAGACGTGTCAAAAATCGCGACCCTAATTTCCGTAGCGGATTTATGTAATATTTTTTTTTGTCGACTTATTCACCCTAAACAGAAGGGAGAATTGGTCACAATGCACCGTAAAGAAAAGACGAGTGCTAGTATGTATGCAAGCTGGGCAGCAAGATATATTAGAAAAGAGGTAATGCAAAAATGTCTTCAGAGTGACAGAGAAATAGCATGTTGTAATCCCCCGCTCCCCACACTATTTCTAACCTCTTTTTGTGGTTCTGAATTTATTTTCAAAGGATTGTGTCTGCATGTGACGCTCAAAAAGACAGAGAAAGAGACAGAGGAAGAGGGAGGGAGGGAGAGGGAGAAGGAGAGGGGAGAGGGAGAGTAGCCTTCCTTTGACAGGGACAGGACCGTGATGTGGGCAAGAAACCGTGGGAGGTTTCATACATTTGCACACACAAATGGACAACATGCTATCATCACCCATGTTGGATTTGGGGCTCCACTTTACGCGTTTATGTGTGTGGGTGGGTCCTAGCCATTGGATTATGTATTAGACATTAGATTTTCTGCTTTTTGACATTTCTGTTGATTTCGGCTCCCTATATGGTTAGCTACTAGCCTACATAGCTGTAAACCAGAAAATGGGGGAGAACTTTTTAATCAATAAATAAACTATATAATTCAAAAATTTGTTCCTCTCAAACTCTTATTAGACATGGCTTTTTTTTTTTTCTTTTTTTTTTTTTTTTTTTTTTAAAAAAAAGCTAATGATTAGTACATTATGTTGTTGGTAAGAATATTACTTAACATAACGGTCTATATTTCATGAAAATAATAGTACGTGCGTGTGCACGTGTATGTATGCGCACGCCACCGCCACGGTTCATCTTTTTCTTATGTTTTTAAAGCCTTGTAATACAATTTATCGTGAGGGGTCGTAAACTCAAGGTTTTCTTAAACAAAAATGCTATTTCTGAGCGCCTTTGGGTTGTTCTGAAAAATATTTTTTACGATGTTTGATATTAAGATCCTCGAGAAAAGGTACAAGAACAACCTATCGGATAGAAGGGTCATTATCCCCCTTCGCTACGCTCTTCCCCCTCGGGGGATTCATAGTCTCTAGGAGATGCTTGCTTTGGCTGGATTTTCTAAGTGTTATGTTTTTGGTATTTTTCTCTGTAGAAGTCTTTGATTCCCTTAACTAGCTCTTAGTTAGAGCTTTTAAGAGCTTTAAAGAATAGGAGTTGAAGTCTTTTATGACCTTACCCTTAGCTCAGCTCAACCATGCTTTTAGTGCTTCGAGCCCGATTAAGGACAATCATAAACTAGGTGGAACAATCATAAGGACAATTGATTAACAAGTCTTATCATGTTTGCAAAATTGACGTGGTCAGCAACTTACTATGTCAGTAATTAAAATGTAAACTGTCATGTAACATTTGTATCTATAAAAATGTAATATGTCACGTGAATTTGTATGAAAGTTACCATAAAAACATTAATATTCTTAAAATTTTAATTATTCCGTACCAGTAATTATTTTAGTGATTGATATAATAAATATCCCGTGACTGACATATAATAAAAGATTCTCTAGTATCATAAGTCTCTGCCTTTTATTTGAGCTATTAATGGTTTGATTTATGACCTTTTCAATTGTGGGGTAAGTTATCCATGCACACCCATTTGGGGCCATGGTTTTCATGGTGAAAAGCTACATATTCTTTTAGTTATTAATGCAACGATTTACATGTAGAACATCATCTTCTTTTTGTCCTCTTCAATGTCAAATCCAAAATTAATAGGCTGAATCAGGACCATACACCTTGGCTTGTATGATATTCTCCATTTATGGTGAAACATTTCTTGCCTCCCCATCCTTCAAGTTGCACCACACGGCAGGCATCTAAAGATATTGATATTTTATTATTTGGAACCTAGAACTTCCTAAGTTTATGTTTAGACTAGTAGTTGCCGTAAGCCCATAACACTTTTTCCGAACGAGAGTACAAGTTTTTGTGATGGTTATGATATTCTGTGAAGATACAATCACAAGTAGCAGTAGAACAAGATCTTCATTTGTACCCTCGTATGAGAGTGCGCATATTCGAGCTCCGATTATTCAGATAAGTGTTCGGACAGTTCGGTAATGTAAAATTTTGAGTGCCCGAACACCTACTCAACTCAAGTAAGGTGAAATGAAAGTGTCCCGTCATCACATGAAGCAATCCATTGCACCCGGTCGCCATCCGCCAAATAGATAGCGGCACGGTTCTCTCTCACAGGCGGCACAATTGCGTGTGCATGTGAAACAAAGTCCATCTATATTTAACCAAAACAGAGATTTGTGGCTCTCTCTGTCTTCTCCTCTCTCCAGCATGGGGGCTCATTCTTGCCACGTGGGTGAACAGTAATCATGGTGCATGGCCGTCCAACAACAAGAAACCTGTTTCTGTCCTCTTCTACTGTATAGCATATGCTTATGTTTCCAATTTTTAGCACCAATGCCGTGAGCGATATGCATTAATTCCTAGCTATCAGATTCTACAATACAAACAAAACCCCTAAAATATTGCATGGTATGAGCCGATGTGTTAGGATTTGAAGTATCTTAAACATGCGTGTATATGCTTCTTGACACATTTATTTTGCAAGCCAGTTTTTACGGGTGAGTTTTACTTTAAGTTTGTATCATTTAGTATCAAAGTCAGACATGACATCACAGGTTCAACCTATCTCGTTGCAAATCTATTTTTAAAAGTGAATTCTACTAGAATTTGTATTAGTTCACATGAAAGTGAAAGCTCCAGAGTCCAGACCAAATACACTACTTGAAGTAGCCCACCTTTTTTTTTTTGGCAGAGAGATCCATCTCGTATCCTGTTGCATCATCACCATACTTTTTCAATAAAAATTACCATATAATTGATATGTGTTCATCAAATTGATCCAATAATAGTGAACGAGATTTGATTACATGATTTGGATGGTTATGTTAATTATTACACTCCAAGAATCTTTTAATCGACGTGTCCCAACAAAAATTGACCCAATCATGTTTGCATAAACCTCTCCCTGTGGATATATCATGTTGTAATGTATAACTATTCATCCTTTCATAATGCAATGTATAATGCGTTTTGAAGAAAGTTTTTATTGAGCAGTTTCATTGATTAGAACAACAGGGATTTTTTATTCCCGGCCCAATTTTTTTTTATAGGTATAGGAACTACCAACTTGATTGAGTCATTGTCTAAACTTAGACCATAATCACATGAGAAGAATCCAGGAGACTATGACATAAGATCTTCTTGAAGAAACAACAGGCATAAAAGCAAGAGAACAGTATTATGATTTTTTGGATATGGTAGCCAGTTTCTTATTCATGTGAACTGAATTTGGTCAGATTGAAATTTCAGTTCCACTGTTTATTCAATAATCACCACTTTGCAACAAGCCAACTGGTAACTAAAATAGAGACAGAAAAGAAGTTAGACCCCTCCCTTCAAAGCTCTCGTGGGACCCAACTCTCTTCTCCAAATTGGTTGCCAGAGAAGGCTTAGAAAAAGACCCCTCCAGCCTCCAGTTGCCTATAAGTGTGACAAAAAATCCAACTACAAAAAGCCCCCCTCTCCCCCTCCCTCACTGGCACCACTCTCCTTCCTCATTCCCTCGTTCAGGCATTTTCACAAACACCTCTCCTCAGCGTTTCCTTTTCTTCGGCATGGCCAGACTGCAGCAGCGATACCGAGGCGTCCGACAGAGGCATTGGGGTTCTTGGGTCTCCGAAATTCGCCACCCTATCTTGTACGTTCACCTATGTACGTTCTTCATCCAAGTTTATGTGTATCCTTGCTTTGTGTACTAAACGAAACGTTTCGTTTATGCAGGAAGACTAGAATTTGGCTAGGAACATTCGAAACGGCGGAAGACGCGGCACGAGCCTATGATGAAGCAGCAAGGCTTATGTGTGGTCCGAGGGCCAGAACCAACTTCCCTTTCAACCCAAATGCATCTCAGTCATCTTCATCGAAGCTTCTCTCCGCAACTTTGACAGCTAAACTACACAAATGCTACATGGCTTCACTGCAAATGAACAAACCATTAGCACAAGAGCCTCAAAAACAGCCACCACCACATGTCATTGCCGCCAATATTGGCTTCGCCGGAAAAACCATCGAAATGGGTATGCGGTTGCCGGAAAATAATCCGGTGGGTGAGCTAGAACTAGAGCCAAATAATTGGGTTTTGAAGAAAGTGAAAGTGGAAACTAGCCAGCAGCAGTTCAAGTCTCTTGAGGATGCCCAGATAGAGCAAATGATAGAGGAACTTCTCGACTATGGGTCCATTGAGCTTTGCTCTGTTGTACCACCACAGGCTCTCTAATGTCAGCTCCAAACATCTCAAACACACCCTTCCTTCTTTCTTTTACCTCTATGGCATATGTATATCTTTTCTGCTAATGTCACTCATTGATCTTCTAAATTCTAATTTAACCTATTTTTGTCAGCCTGCCCAGACTCCAGAACCTCCTGTTTCTTGGCCCCAATAGTTCCCATTCTGTTTATAGTTTCTTCAGGTGATGACCCATGTGAAGAATGGTGCCATATGCAGCATCAAATGTGTTACAATTATAATATGATTTAAGCTTATGCTTTAGTTTTGAGCATTATTATACTCTATGCAGCCCAGATGCTGGAATTTCATTTTTTTTTTAATTTTTTTTTGTTTTCAAATTTCTTTTATTCTTTGTTTTGGAAATTTGGTTAACGGTAAAAAATTACTCGGACCCCACCTCATGGAAGAACAGCTTTGGCACTTTTGTTGTATCCCTTTCTGGGTCTTGTCCCGCCTACATTGAACCCTGATAGCACAGTGACATTGATATCAATCGAGACAAGTTTTGCTCAAAAGGGCAGGAATTTTCCTCCACTTTAAGCGCTAATCACGGGGGAATGGGGGATATTTTAGAACTGAAAAGATGTACAAATATTAGCCCTAAATATTAGTTTTCGTAGGAAGATTCAGATCTCAAGTAATTTGTTGTTCGAATTGCTAATATTTCGAGACTCACATGTGAGAGAGCCTATCTATAAGGCCCACTTGTCACAACAAGTGAGACATCTGTCCGAGACTTGTCTGGACAGATAGCTAGATTCCATACAAAATTTTACATATGTTACTCAAATCGCTAACAATCCAAATAGTAAACTGTTGAAAATCTTTCATAATTATAAATTGAGTCAATCATTCGTAGCCGCATCATGGAACAGGAAGTGCTCCTCTCTGTTGGTTTATTTTAAGGAAAAGAAACAAATAACTTGACTGAATCTCTCTTGCATCTTGGGAGTTGGGAGATCCAAAGGGCAACATAAGAGGAAATGGGAAATAAGATTGTAGGAAACCTTTTTTCTTTTTCCATTTTGTTTTCTGCTAAAAGAGGTCTCTTAATTCCTACGAATAACCATCCTTTTAAATTGGTTGTAGAAAGAACCCACTTGTTTCGAGTAATTCAGGGTACGGAATACACCTCCCATAGCATGTAGGCTTCATGGCTGTGCAATTCGAATAGCCAATTATAGAGGATTCCGATCCAATCCCCAATCCTTGCAAGGAAGGCCTTCATTTACATTTACATTTACATTTTCATTTGTGTTGTTTTAGAGGAATGCCATGTTAAAGAAAAGGGAGCTGGTCAATATGTCAAACACTGAATTTCTACGCAACCCAACTGTAATTCAGTTAAGAGGCCGATTGGTCGGGTCGGGTTACCATTCAGGCCTTTGGAATGGGCTTGGTAATCTTTCCAAAAAGACCACTTTTTTGCTATCTGGGCCCGGGGAAATTTTGATTTCCTATGTAGGGCCTGAATTGTTGTTTCCCACTAGACATTTAGCTATTATGGGTTTTCACTTTTTAAAGTCAAGGAATTTTTTTTTGTTTCCCTTTTTGGTAACGCATACAAAATGAGATTGGATCGTGTAGAGCAATACACACACCAATAAGTTACATTGTTTTGCCTTTATCCTCCAACTATGTAGCATGTGCAATTTGAGTGGTTAAATGAATTGAGTTATTCGTAAATGGGCTCAAATTCAGCTTGAATAAACTTAATTCGGTCTTGATTCATTGAATAAATTAAGGGTGAAAACCAGGTTACGGTTACTGGTTATTGTAACCGAGGTAGTCGGTTGGCCAAAATCGCCAACCGAATAGCCGGTTAATTGGTTTTTTAATAACCGGTGGTTACCGGTTGGGACCTGTTTATCAATACCAATAATTAAAATTTTTAAAAAATTAGGTCTATTAGGCCTAATTTGGGCATTGGGTCTACTTTTTGGGAATAATTTAAACTTTTTTAGCCCTTTAAAAAAACATTAAGATAACTTCATAAAAAGGTATCGAATTATACGCCATTTTGAGATAAGGGTACTGAACTAGCAAACGTTTCAAACTGGGGTATCCAAGTTTCCAAACATCTCACTTAAAGGTACTCCATTAGGATTTGTTGTTAAATCTTGCAAAAATTCTCAAAATACCTATGCGTTTATTTTATTTTATTTTTTAAAAAAAAATTAAAATTTTCAAAGATTCAGGCATGGATATTTTTGCAAATTCTGTGAAATTTTGACCAACACTTAAATCTTAGCATTTTTTTTTCTTAAAAAAAATAGGGATATTTTGGGTACTCCATTAGGACTTAACAGCAAATCCTAACGAAGTACCCTTAAGTAAGACGTTTGGAAACTTGGATACCCCAGTTTGAGACGTTTGCTAGTTCAGTACCCTTATCTTAAAACGGTGTATAATTCGATACCCTTTTATAAAATGAAAGTAAAAGTGTAAAACCCTAAATTTTATTATTTCAGTTTTTTAAATAAATAAATGCATTTAAATATATTATATATACTCGGTTACCGGTTATAAGCGGTTTCAATATTTTCTAAAACCGGTTACTGGTTAATACTTGGTTATCAGTTACTGGTCAGATATAACCGGTCAGCTTTACACCCTTAGAATAAACGTAGAGTAATCGTTAAGACTCAACTATTGTAACTAACATGTTTATAAATATATAACAGCCTCTACCATTTGAGGTAAGGCAGCATAACACATCCATATTTGTATTCTATTATACTTGTATTAATGCAATCTCACTTATTAAAAAAAAAAAAAAAATTATATTTTAGAAGCAATAGCATAACCCGATTTACATAAAATCTCAATCTATCATACAAAGAATCTAGTCATGAGGAAAGCCTACAACTACCACACCGAAACAAGAAGATTTGGGTGCTAAAATACAGAGACATAAAATGATGGGTTTTATGTTAAGAGCATCGGCAATAGTTTCACTAAATTTAATTTTCTTCCCTAAATGTAAGAAAATTAAAACTCCTAAAAATGCCCATGCAACATACTTTATTGGTGTTCCCTAAATCAATGAAACCAAAAGTCTTATCCTAAATCTATGGTATTACTTTTGCTTCTCTTAACATTATTTTAATTTAAAAAAGCTTTCTATTTTCTCTCCCTTTCTTCTAACATTTATTTGAAAGAATATTTAAATGGTATTGAAAAGGATAAGGGAAGCTCTTGTATAATTTATTTGAATAGGGAAGTAAAAAAGTAATTTTTTCTCTAAATTGAAGAAAAATTAAAAAGAAGTTGTTGCTAGTGCTTTGATAATCCTCAAAAACTCTTAATAAAGTGGAAAACCTTTTAAAAGTCATTAAAGCAACTCAAACAGGAACCTATGTAAACGTTACTAATACTCGATGACAGAGATTTACAACAATTTTATTGTCCAATTTATTAACAATTCAGGCAAGAAATGTGAGAGAATTTTATGAGATACACCTGTCTGTTCAAGCTTTGGACAGCCAACTTACTTGTTGGAGTATGTGAACTCCATATAAACTTTCTCACATTTGCTGTTCAAACAACAAATTGACGGGGATCCGGAGCCAATACCCAAAGCATAAACTAAACAAATAAGAAAAATACAACAAAAGATACCACAATCATCAGGAGATCTTGAGAAAACCTCTGTTTGTTTAGATTTGCGTTGACAAAAGGTATTATTACTCATGTGAATTAAATTAGGTCTTTCAAATTGTATCCATTAGTAATTAATAATTAAAAAATCACTTGCAATAAGCCAAAAGATAAAAGGAGGGATGACCCAATACCCCTGTGGGACCCAATTTGCTAATTGGTGCCAGAAGGCCGAGTAAAAGAGTCAAAACAGTGACCCAATGTGTGCCAACAAATTCAACTACATAAATCCCCCCAACCTTCCCCTCATCATCCCTTATTTAGGGCCACTCCATTTTTCTCATTCAGGCATATCACAAACACCTTTCTATCAAGTCGTTTCTTTTTAGACACTAAACATGGCCAGGCCACAACAGCGATATCGAGGCGTCCGCCAAAGGCATTGGGGCTCTTGGGTCTCCGAGATTCGCCACCCTCTACTGTAAGTTCACCTCACTATCAACTATATCATAACCTACTCATTAATGCCGACAAGTTTCGGTCGGTACTGATGGAAACGTTTCGTTTTGTGCAGGAAGACTAGAATTTGGCTAGGAACATTTGAAACTGCGGAAGACGCGGCGCGGGCGTATGACGAAGCGGCAAGGCTAATGTGTGGCCCAAGAGCTAGGACCAACTTCCCATACAACCCAAATGCGCCTCAGTCATCGTCCTCAAAGCTTCTCTCAGCCACTTTGACAGCTAAACTGCATAGGTGCTACATGGCTTCACTCCAGATGACAAAACAGGAGCCTCAAAGTGCCCCATTGCCGCGTGCTAACTCAACCGGCTGCACTGCCGGGAAAGCGGCTGAAATGGGTGCCCGATCGCCGGATAAGATGCTGGTGACTGAGCAAGAAACGGAGGCCAATTGGGTTGTCAAGAAAGTTCAAGTGGAAAGCAGCCAGCAGTTCAAGCCTCTTGAAGATGATCACATTGAGCAGATGATTCAAGAGTTGATTCATTATGGGTCTATCGAGCTTTGCTCTGTTTTCCCACCTCAGGCTCTGTAACTTCCTCCTCAGCTCAGCCTGTATTTGCTTCCGCTGCCAATGCCACTCTTTCTGATATTTAACCCATTTTTCTCAGCCCTTTTAGACCCCCCCCCCCCCCCCCCCCTCCCCTCCCCTCTCATTTAGATCCTCTCTAGGTCCTAGAACTAGCTTCCAAGTGACCCAATTGAAGATGCTGCTATTGCTATTTGTACAGTCAATTGTGTTGTAATGTATGACATTAGTCTATGCTTCATGTCTTTGTTTTTCCCCAGATTTTCACAGTTTCAACGTGGGGCTGTTGGGTCTCTCATGTGAAAAAAGGTGCTGAAAAGGTGAAACCTTAAAAAACACTGGTATTTCCTTCCTTCATGCCAACACCATTTGGAATTCAACCCAAAAAGCAAAAACAAAAAAAAACAAAAAAACAAAAAAATTGCACCATGTTTGGAATACTCATAACTTACTGTGAAGTGGTTTGTCACTCAGAAGATTAAAGGCACTTTTCGTTAAACACCTACATTTTCAGTCCTCTTTGGTGAACCACGTTCCACCAAACATACAGACAGTATCACTCTTATTGTCAAAGATACTGACAGAATGCCGCTTCTTTCTTCTCTCTTTTACAAGGCAAATATTTTTATTTTTTTTAATTAGTCATCAGATTGCATTAATAAAAGAAAAGATAATAAAAAGGGAGGGGGTGGATAAGGGACCCGACATAGACCCAATACAAATATTACGTCGAAAGACAAACTTAACAACATTTGGAAATAAACTAAACAGATGGTCATATCCAATAATTTCTTGGCACACAATTTAAGAAAGGAGCCGTAAAAAGCGACGATTTTTTACGCAATTTAGTGGATAAGCTGCCTGCAGAAATGCCTAATGCCACTGCAAGAGAACTAGGAGTATTCAAATTTGTGCGACGAAATCAAAGAAAAAAAAATCATTACAGAGAATATTGTAGGTTCCTGTGACATAGATGACTTGTTTGGCATCAAAGAAATTCAAGATTCGTTATTAGTGTAAGCTCGTCAATTTGTCATGTTACATGAATGGAGCACATGCAAACGTGCAGTGTATTCAAATGAAATTTTAATGTGAGATATTTTTCCGTATATTCCTGCAACAGTAAAAAAATTTAAAAAAAAAAAAAAAATTGTTGTTACTTGATAAAATTAAGATTTTTCTTTTGGGTAAACACAAAATTGTCGGGATTATAATATTTGAATATTTACCACATCACATAGATACAGTAGAAATGGGTAAAGAAGAGACTGGCCGGGGTCATCTTAAGATGGAACGAAGAACAATGGAAAATGCTTTGGATTTCCATGGATGTGTGGAACTATTAATATAATGCCTTTTATCCACCAGAAAAGATATGTTTCCACTTATTCTTGGCTGGTGGTCTTTAGAATATAAAGAGCACCTTTTTGAATTGTTGGAAGGGTTTTGTATCCAGTTTTTCAACCTAGGGTAGGCTTTTCGTTGGGTTTGCAGCTGTTAAAGAAGGGGACACAAAATGTGATTCAGTGGTGTTCTAATCATTTTACTCTCTCTCTCTCTCTCTCTCTCTCTCTCTCTCTCTCTCTCTCTCTCTCTCTCTCTCTCCAACTTTATGTGTAAAGAGTGTTTACAAATAATTCTCTATACTCGTACACGTGAATCTCACATGTATTTATATGGACGGAATCAAAAAATTTCTTTCAGATTGGCTAAATTATAAATGCGAGGCCAAACTTAATTTTTAAGCTATAAAACATATATATATTTAGCTTAATAAAAACTTCTAAGAGAAATTTTGAAAATAGATGAGGCCATGGCTCCATTTGGTCATGGTGTAGTGCGTATATGAGAGAGGATCGAGTTGTATATCTTCTCTGTAATCACATATGTGAATCCCATATGAATATGAGAGCTGTTAAATCATCTCTAAAAAGGGGTCATAGGCTCCTTTTTTTTATTGTTTAGGATCCCCTTTCTACATTTAATTATTAGAAGCTGAAAAACGGAAGGGCACGCTACCACAACCCTGGCTAGTAGCTCTTATTACCCTACAATATTTATTCCCAGTTCTTCTGTTGCAACGGTCCGCTCCTATATAGCCTCCAATTTTCGGAAGAATAACTCTATTTTGAAGAATAACTCTTTGAGTTTGATTGAATGTAAGATATGAATAGTTGATTTACGTTATGGAAGGGTTACAAATCTTTTATACTGTCATCGATCGACAAAGCGGAACGATCAAAAGTTTATGTTGATAAAAAAATGATGAATTTAATCATTTTATTAATACTTTAATACTCCTCCGAGTCAACACGTGAAATATTTAATTGAAATTTAAAGTAAAATGTGAAGTCAGAGTTTAAACTCGAACTCATGATCTCTCTTTTGATAGCACGTTAAATTCATACTTATTAAAAAACTTAAGTTAATAAAAGATAGTGGCATTTAATTAATACTTTAACAAAATCTCTTAGAGAAAAAAGAAAAAAAAAAATGCATGAGATACTTGTTTTAGAGGTGTGGAACATTTATATCATTGTGATTACATCTCAAAGAAAGTTTAAAATCTTAATCTTCTATTAATTAAAAGCATGGTTTCTCAGTGCTGCTAACGTTAGTACCAACTTTAAACCATCATTTGAGCATAAATATAGCATGCAATTTTCACTTTTTACTGCTGCCTTAAGGGTAACATTACAATGAAAGAGACAATTCAACAGATGATTAAAACCGTGTGGTTGATCATGAACGCATATTTTCAAAAGCAAATTTCTTCTTTTTTTTTCTTTTTTTTTTTTTTTTTTTAAAAAAATTTTTTATTATTATTATTATTATTATTTTTTATAGGGAAGCCTTTAATTGATTGTGATTTCTTGAATACAATTCACCTTTTAATCATTTTTTATGTCATTTTCATATCCAAGTCTGGATCCAATTAGGTTAAAGGGACAAGGATCCTGGAGAGCTTTTTCTTGCATGAAGATATTGAACAGTCTATTAAAATGGAAAAAAAAGTAGATATTAATATGAAAATTTCAATCAAATTTTGACAATCTAAATGGTCCGATTTGTTAATGGTATCATAGCAGAAATTCAGAGATCGAATTCTGATTCTAAATTTCATCTCTATTTCAGTTAAATATTTCACGTGTTGGATAGTATGGTCTTGAATACACTACGGCAACCTGACAAACTGGTTTGGATTGGCACAAAAAATGGGCTATTCTCATTCAAAAGTGCTTACCATATTGAGAAGAATATATATAAGGCTACAAGAGACAATAGATTTCTACGAGGTTTGGAAAATTATTTGGAAATTGCAAGTTCCAGCTATTACGAAGAATTTTTTGTGGAAGAGTTGCAACAACTTGCTCCCCACCAAGGAAAATCTGTTCAAAAAAAACATTGTCCAAGACCCCTTGTGTCCTTTTTGTAGAGTAGATATAGGCACTATTGGCCATATACTGTGGAGCTGCCCTTCCTCAATGGCCGTTTGGTAGGAGTGTAGTCGACAAATCCAGAAACTCTCTATTATGGAGAGCGGCGGTTTATATATTGTGAAGTAGCTTATGGAAAAACTTGAGGAAGGAGATCTTGAAGTGGCAATTACGGTGACCCGCATGCTTTGGCTTCGTAGAAATTCCTTTGTGTTCGGAGGGGAGTTTACTCCCCCTTCTCAACTGGTAATTAGATCTAATGATGCACTGGAAACCTTCCACCTAGCAAATCAAAGCCTGGACAAGAACGACAGTTCTCCTGTGCAACATTACAAACATTGGGACAAGCCTCCTGAAGGGATGGTGAAGCTAAATTGGGATGCAACCCTTGATATAACAAATAAGAAGATGGGTGTGGGAGTGGTCGTGCGTGACTAGGAAAGAGGGAAGCCCGTCATGGAGAAGTCGACTAGAAGTAGAAGACTGCGGGCGTGAGAGAAGGCGGCCTCTCTCGGGAAACATGGCCCAATTTTTCTTCTTTCTTTTTGATTTACTTAGGTTCTGTCTTGGCAGCCTTGGCGACAATAGTTCCTTTTATTATTGACTCGACTGTAGCGGAAGCATTGGTAGCCTAGAAGGCTGTAAATTTTTGCATTGACTTGGGTTTTCATGAAGTGATTTTTGAAGGAAATGCCTTGACCATTGTGAATGCTTTGCGCCACAGTAAACCTTGTTGGAGTAGTTATAGCCAACTGATTGAGGATACTCAAATACGGCTCCATAGTTACAAATCATATGTTGTTCGGCACATTTGAAGGGAGGCTAATAAAGCCGCTCATCGAATGGCAAAGCTAATCCTTTCACAGTTGTTAGGCCAAGTCTGAATTGAGGAATGTCCTTCCTCTATCCAAAGTATTGTACTTGCTGAGCAAGAGATCTCTCTTTGATATATGATAAATTAATATCATTTTATTCAAAAAAAAAAAAAAAAAAAAAGAGTTTGAACCCACACGTAAAATGATGTGTTAAAATGTTAATTTAATTATTAAATTCATCATTTTAATTCATATCATTGGTCTAAATATTTTCCACACAAGTCATAATGATAAGGTTATAATATCAGCTAGGCCTAGTGAATGCACAATGGTAGAATGAGATTTTTAAGGGCTTTTTTTTTTTTTTTTTTTTTTTAGCAAACTAGTCCGAGAACTTTACTTGTAGCTATTGCCATTCATTTTAGACCAGCCCTAAATATTTTATTTAATTTTTGGGCCTTGCCATCTTGTTCCACTAATTTAAAAATATACATTTACTTTTGGTATTTTGGGGTCCCATCTTTGTCAATGAAAGTTCATGATTGTTCACCTGTTTGGGAATTGATTTTGTTCCCCACAACCATAAAAAATTAAAGTTGTTTAGTCTCATTATTTTGTCTTACTTTTGATTCAGTAAAGGTGTTTAAAATCATGGCATGTTATTGAGTTTACCATCATTAATAGTTTGAACCATGTGACTTTGGGGACACTTGAAATTTCACCCTACCAACCTCTTTTTCTCATCTCACCCCAAGCAAATTGCAAGTTCACCAATCACAAGACTAGTTAATCTTAGAGACAGAAAGAGAAGACAAATTTTTTCTCAAGAGAGAAAAAGAGATTGAATGCTTTTATGGAGTATTGTTTCCAAGGAAAAAACCCTTTAAGCTAGTAAGATTACTAGCATACCTGACAAAATGCCATTGAAACCCGTCCATTTGTCCAAACTCAAACTGAATAAATTGATAGAAAAATGTTTGGGTTACTACAGCTTTTACTACAATTAATCATTTCAAACTCATGACGTGATAATACCTTAATGGTGAAAAAGTTAAGCAACAAAATTTGACAGCTAAATTTAATTGTTTGGTAACACGTCAAATAGCAAATGACTTGTAATAAAAGTTGTAGTACCCCTAACAACATTCTCGAAGCCAATGCAACCCATTGCCAGGTGTAGTTACTAGTGAATGAACTGATAACTTGATAAGATAATGAATGGGACGCGTATTGGCTCTTGACTTGCCATGATTGTTATGTTTTCTTATCTTTGCTTTTGAATATTGGAAAGCATTTGTGTGGAGATGGAGTGGGGAACCCCATCTTAACAAGAGTTTCAAGTACTTCATGACTATGCCTTAATTGCTACACTTTATTTCCCAATCATTTTTCCAAGATCTTTTTATTTCTATTTTAATTTTTTTTTCCCTTATTGGTTTTTTCTTATGATGGCATTATCTAGATTATGCTCTACCCCCAATTAATCCTTATTTTTGTAGCAAAAATCTGGTGTCCCCAGCACATGGTAGTCATATTCATGGAAAGAATGGTAATTTGGCATTATCCGTGGACCACCTTTTGTTTTAGGGAAGCTCAGGGGAGGGGATGATAAGCTCAGGTGTAGCCTCAATTTTCATAATTCTCATAAAAAGGAATAAATCATTGTACAATATCTAACATCATATTCTGCTATTGCTCCATGACACAAATTTTGCAATTTAATTCAGGATTATAATCTACAAGTCAGCTACAATTGTGGCCAATTGTTGAAGTATTCATAGAACTAGCAATTTTCTCTTTTCCTATATGATGGAGACCTGGAAATTCAATAGAAAAGGAATTGCTCTGTTTTAGTATTTAGTTAAGTTGTCTATCATTCAAGTTGTTTAGTCTTGACTAATGTTATGTGTTACTTTTAGTAGGACTCTAGTTTCACAACAAAACTCTTTACCAAACGCGCCTGTGATTCCTCTAGACCAATAGTTATGAGACTCCGCTATCATCTTTGCCGAAGGTTTGTGAGATTCGAGCGTTACCATAAAGCTTATTTTGATGTTTCTTTTGCAGTATTGTTCTGCATACTCCACCATAAGATAGAGCTACCAATCCAATGACCAAATAAGTGGGAGTAAAACTATGCAATCTGCAGAATATTTTTTGTAGGAACTTTATCCTGCAGGATTTTTTGTAAAATGTAAGTTTGTATGAAAAGAATTGCAGATAAGATTTTGCCAGTCTACTCTAGGTGGTGAAGCAATAGTGATGAACATAGAATGAAAAACTTTTTTACAAAACGGTTTTGTACAGAATTACATAGTAAAAGGACATCCTTGATTTGCACTCCCCAGAGGAAAAAGAGAGAGAAATGGAGTCAAAGGAGAGATCTTCCTAAGAAAAAAAGCAGTCAAAACCAATCATTGTGTATCCAATCATGGTGTATGGAATCTCATGAGGAAATGTTGTGAAAGAAAGAATCATATGGTCTCTACCTTTTCATGAACTATTAATTATAAATGTTGCAATATTCTACTTAGTGGGCCTTAATTTATCATTTGTTTTAGATGCCTTGGATCAAGTGAGTCATGCAAAGATCCAAAAGGCATAGAACTTTGTTTGGGAGTGAAAGGTTAATGTTGGTGGCCTACCCCCTGAAAAGCCAAAATACTTTCAACCTGATTTGAAGCACAAATGTCCCTTTTAAATATGTTCACTGGCCGGAAGTGATATTTTTGGGATTGGAAAATACAGACAAGACCCCAACAAGATTATTTCTATCTCATTAGGTTTAGGGTACATGTTATGTCTAGTCTCTTTCTTTTCAGAAACGGAATCTAGATTTCTCACTCTGAAGGATTAAAGTATAAATGAGAGGTCAATACTAATTTTAATAGAGGCCAAACTTAATTTTTAAGCTCATATATATATATATATATATATATATATATATATATATATATATATATATATATATATAACTTAATAATAATAAAAAAAAACTAAAGAAAATATGAAAACCAAGGGGGCCATGCCCCCTTGGTCTATATGTAGTTCTTAAAACAAATCAGAAACAGAGTGATGGAAAAGGAACCTCTAAGCTCAAAAGGTGAGTCTTTAGAGTTGTATATTGTTGATATATATATAGTCATTATGAGTAATGTTACTCTTTACGTTCATTTTATACCGGTTGATGTGGCGTGTTGTAAATAGCTTCCCATGTCAGCCAATTAAAAAAAAAAAAAAATCACTTAAAACATGTCACGTTAATCGATGCATAATTGGATCCCTTCATTATTCAAGGGATGTGTTTTCTACTGTTACCATACAAAGGTCTCCCAAAGGGATACGTAACATACTTACAATCAAATAGGATATTGCTGCTGCAAGTCAACTTATTCAAAAATCATGGAGAAGATTGTGGGTCTTCTCTAGCAGGTGTGTCCCCTGCTTTCTTTCCTTTTCCTTTCCCATTCCTTCACATGGATGAACATGCCCTTGTTAACATCCAGCCATCCACATGACCCTAACCACCCCCTTCATTTTTAGCAATGCCAAAGAGACAAAGAAGGGATGGGACCCATATCAGCCCCATACCAAGTCCAATAATGTCATCAGTTTCAATTTATGCAGCAACTAATGCCTTCAAGCAAGAGTTCCAACAGTAGCAGGAAAAATTGGGAGCAGGCGATCCTCATTCCCAAGTCATCAGCAAGCACAATGACACTAAGAAAACGACAAAGAATGTTTAGACATTATCTAAATGTTCATTGAATTCCGTCACATCGGCTCAGCCTTTGCTTTGATGCTTTTTGTTCAGTATTTTGAGGAGTCACTTGTCACAGCAAATTAATGCTGCATCACATGTAGTTATGTGGCATATGTCAATGTTGGAGGCTTCAGTAACACAGAACAAGGTGGTCAGATTGCGGGGACTGTGTGCACAGGTGTTTGATACATGCACCAAAGTTAAAGCATCGCAGAACAAATTAGGTAACAAAATGTGGTACCACCACTCGCACAGAAGGAAAAAAAAAAAAAAAAAAACATGGGTACTAGTCACAGCATTGCTACATTTTATATATGAAGAAGCAGTTAATCATACGTCAAATCCTTAATCGAGAGAACGTACATAAAAAAAAGATGGTTAAGCACTTAGTATTCTGTCGGGATCTAGCAAGACTCCAAGAGTCGCTCCGAATCTCCGATGCATAAGTTAGTATGGTTGGAAAAGGTAATGAGTTCAAAATAATTGCAAAAGAAAGTGTTACACTAAAATGATGCGTACCTCATGAGCGAGTAACTTTCTTTCTTTTTATGGAGTGTTTTCCTGCACTTGGTCGATAAGGGAGGGGGGGTTGATGGGATTGTTGATTTGATTATGTAGCCCCCACTTTGTTATGCAAATGCCCATTAGCCCCCAAGAATAAATGGGTGTTATAGTTTAGGTGGAAGTGGGCCAAATATTGTGGACACAACATCTCTGTATTGCTTGTGCGTCCTGGGCTTACCTGAGTTAAGTCCATCCATAGGACTTTTCGAAAATGGGTTTGCTTGGGCTAACCAAATGGGTCAGGGAGGCCCATTTCCAATGATTTATTCTTGGGTACACTAATATAGAAATGAGGCATATTAGTGCATGTAAGCAAATGTAAGAACCAGATTGATTGAGGGGAGATATAGGTTAAAATAGTGACAGATTCAGGATTTTCGTTTAGGAACCGCAAGATTAAAAGAAAGAGCTAAAACAAAATTGATTATCAAAAATATTAAGTAATATAAATAACAAATAAATTAAAAATTAAATATGATTTAATTATCATTTAAAATATATAGATGTAACTTATAATTTGCTATCTACGTCAATTTGTTTAGTTGTTTTCAACGACTTTTCATATTTTGAAATGTCTATATATAATATATTCATCAACACATTAACTCAAAAAAATAATCCAAATAAAAAATTTAGAAAGATAGTTTGATTATTTAAGAGTAAATTGAGAATAAATCCATGTGAAAGTTTGACAACATATATGAAAATTTTCAAGAAGGTCTCTGTGTGCCTTGATTTCATTAAAATACAATATCTTCTTCTTCTTCTTTTTTAATTTTTTACTTTTTATCTTAGTTTTTGTTCCCGATTATTAAAATCCACGGACAGAAAAAATTGTAAAAAATGTTGTAGTATTGTAGAGAGAATTTTCTTAAAAATAAATAAATAACAAATCAAAAAATAGAAGAAAGTTAGATACCTTTTTTGGCCGCATCATCCTATTAACTTATGTTCACAACTTCTTCCCACTATTCCCTTGCAGGTAGGGATGTAATGGAGCCGAGTTTGAAGATTTTAAGAATGACTCGTGTATGAGTCGAGCCTAAATAGTCGAGCTCAAATTCGAACCGAGTTATAAATTGCATGTTCAAGCTCGGCTCGTTTAAAACTTGGGCGAGCTCATGCTCGAGTTCATTAAATATGACATTCGAGCCGAGCCGGGTTGCTGGATAAGCTCGGCTCAACTAGAACTCGATGTAGGCTATTAAATTTTTCAATGAGTGATCAAAACAGAATTCAAGCCCAAGTTTATGAACAATCTCTATGCATTTATCAATAACATAAATATATAATATGTAACTAATATAATGCATATTATAAAATATAGTACATAACTATAGTTTATAAGTAATAAATTAATAATATGTTGTTATATATAACTAGAGAGTATAAACTATGGTATATGTATAATGTGAACAAATAGTAAGTCTAATATATTCTATATAACTAAGTAACTATAATAATATATAACTATTGTTAACCATGTATAATGTGATATATGTGTTTATGTGTGTGTGTGTGTATATATATATATATATATATATGCTAACTATTTAATATTGTTATATACTAACTATTAATAACTTAATATGTTAATTTAACATACTAAATATTATTATCAAAGTATTATAATTAATATGTAATACTATATATATTATACTATATTTACTATTTACTAATATATATTTAAGATATGAACGAGCTAACGAGTCAAACTAACGAGTCGGGCGAACGATCTGATCGAGCTTTAAATGAGCTGAGCTCACGAGACTCTATCGAGTTTGTCGAGCAAGTCAGGTATGTATCACTTACTAATCGAGCAGGTTTCTACAGTATCGAGTTCGAGTTCGGATCGAGCTAAACCGAGGAGGTATCGAGCGGGTTGTCGAACGGACTGATTTATTTACATCCTTGCTTGCAGGGTCGACTCGATATATTTTGAAACTTTAGGCGATAAGTTTAAGTGAGACATTTTATTTAAAATTAAATATTATTTAATTTTAAATTATATTTTTATTTAAAATCCATTCTTCTTGCTTTTTGAGATGCAAAATTACTTATTCAGTTTTTATATTCGAGTTTTTTTAACATTTCCTTTTTAATTGATAATATGGCTAATATATTTAATCTTTCTTGTGACGTTGTTGATCTTAGGTAAGATTTTATTAATTTTAAGTTTGAAAAACTTATTTCTACATAAGTAACTGTAACAAGTATTATTAATAAAATTCTATAAACGATGCTTGTATTAAGAAAATAATCAAGTCTTTTAATATAATTTAATTTGTCAATTGTAGAACTTTCTTTTATTTGTAAAATTTCTATTAAAACTTTTAGTTCTGAAAATAAAAATTTCTGGAATGATTTTAAGGAATTGAATAGTAAGTTATTGGGAAATAATGGAAATGGAAAAGAAGAGAAAAATTCAAATTTGAATAAGACTTGAATAGATAAATTGAGATAAAAAATGGAAACTTATAAAGAGTATATATAGGATTTTTTTTATAGGATCTTATAAGGAGTAGGATTTGAAATGGAAACTTAGAGTCTTTTCATCTTCTTGGCTTTTTTGTTTTTTCTATTTTTTTTCATTTTATTTTGTCTTTGAATGTTGGACTTAACTTTAGGCCTTTAATTTTAGTAACTAAGGCCTTCATGACTTTTGAGAATTTTCATATCTTTTTAGCATTTATTTATTTTATTATTTTTCAGCCTATTTTGTCTTTCAACGTTGGATTTAATGTAAGGCCTTCATGACTTTTGAGGTTTTACACATCTTCTTAGCATTTTTTTTCTTTGTATTTTGTCTTTAAACGTTGGACTTAACTCAAAGCCTTTAATTTTGATAATTAAGGCCTTAATGACTTTTAAGACTTTCCATATCTTCTTAGCATATATATATTTCATTCTATTTTATCTTTGAACGCTGGACTTCACTTAAGGTCTTCAATTTTGGTAATTAAGGCCTTTATGACTTTTGAAACTTTTCATATTTTAGCGGCTATATGTAAAGGAAAATAAGCATCGAAAAAGTTTGTCGGTGCCTTTTTTATTTTTATTTATGTTAGCATTATTGGCCGCTCAAATATGTTAGAGTATATTTGGATTATCCTAAAGTTAAAAAGGATTTGATGAGCATTGTATTGCCTTTTATAAAGATAAGATTGCAATACAATGCTCATCGATCAAATCCCTAACTCTAGGATAATTCAAATATACTCTAACAGAATATGCACCTTTTTCTTTTTTTTCTTTTTTTCTTTTTTTTCTTTTTTTTTTTTTTAAACCCCATTCCAAGCATGGTGGCAGAGCCTCACATGAATGGAAAGATGGAGTAATGCGATTTTTAGATATGTAAATAATGCTAAGTAATTAAGTGGTCAAGTCCCCAGATTCATTGGTTTAAATTGCGTGTCTTGCTTGTCTGTAGACTTGCATGTATATAGTGCATCCAGCTTCTATGCGGTAGTGTAGATGTTTTTTTTTTTTTTTTTCTTTTGAACGGGAGCAATTCATTAAAAGCATAACGCCCGAAGGCAACACAGAGTCCCAAATCTAGAACAGGAGCCCAAAGGGCCAAGGTAGTGAGTAGAGATGAAGAATCCCTAAACACAAAGCCAGGAACAAACCTGACTTGAAGCAGCTAACAAATGCAACAAGTTAAAATACAAGAACAAACATTTGACCCTCTCTAAACAATAAGGAACAATCCACCTAATGTGAAAGAGCCTGGTTTAGCTAACGAAGCCACCAAAATGCCCATATAAATTTAACCCATTACACAAGTCAGCTGTAAAAGGAAGCAAGAATGTACATAAGATAGTAACAAAACGCAAGCCGGCAAACGGAGGATCCTTCCTGACCATCAAATGAAACCAAAAACACACCGCATCCGGGCCTCCCCTGTTGCAACCTGAAACAAATCTTCCCGAAAAGCTCCATCCAGACGGCCAGAAAATGGCGCGTGGCCCTCACGCGCAAGCAACATCTCGGCGCGTGAAAGCCACGCTCCGAGCGTAAAAGTTCGACACCGCCGGAGGATGAGGCGACGAGATCAGAGACTGACGGCAAGCACCACGGGGAGAGTCGTGTCTCAAGAACTCCAGTGAAACCAAGTAGATCTAACAAAGAAGAAAGCTGGAGACCACACGAACAAAGAACACTCCCTTGGACGACTTAAACGAAATGTCGCTGTCAAAAACCAAGAAAAGAAGAAGAAAACAACAACCAAAGAGACAAATAAACAACTCCATAGCCCCAACAGCTAGGAGAACAACAGCCTCCACCGAAAACTAGCCGGGAGGAACAAAACTCCCACTGGGACAAGCCAGGAGACACAAAAACAAAAACCACCCTAGCTCCCAAAGGAATTAGAGGGAGAAAAACATCACCGGGAGGAGAGAGGCGAGAGGCCTCCCTCCCCCGGAGAAAAGCAGCCCTCCGAAACTTTCTTTCTCTAAGCTAAGAAAAACGAGACTTCCTCTCTCTAAACGAGAGAGTCTTACGGAGTTACGGTAGTGTAGATGTTGTTGGTCTAAACAACACAGTTTTTGAGTAACAACGCATATACTTGTTCTACGGATACAACAATGTTGTCATGTCGTGCTTTAGCAATGATTCCCAACATATATTAAAAGAGAAATGTAATTGATAATATTTTTGAAATGCAAATTATAATATTTTTTATTTTCCTTGTTTATTTCTGAAATAAAAAGGAAAAATTACAAGACTAATTTTCATGTAATTTCAATAATTTCTTAAGTTTTAATTTACTTTAAAAAAAAATAATGTAAAGTCAGTCCATGTGGTTTGCATAATTTATAAATCACTCCATGTGATATACAAAATAATTCAGATGTGCTTTGGGTAGACCAAAATAACAATTTAGTTCCTACAGTCTAATTCCGTTAAAATACTCGACGGATTCCATTAGTGTGCTACGTCATCACCAATCTTTTAATTTTTATATTTTTAATATATTAATATTTTTTTTAATAAGAGTGTCACATGTCATCATTCTATTGGTACATGTGCTATGAAAAAAAATGGAGATTGTACTTCCGTCCATTTTTTCGTCCAAGATTGACGGATTTCCACGTCAATGACACGTGGCACCATTAAAATTGCGACACGTGGCTCCTATATTTTAAATTTTTTTATGAAAAAATAACCTCCATTTTGGCCAAGCCACAAGGCTAGTTTTGGGGGTGCCCAAACCACCCCCATGGCCCTTGGAGCCACCTCCATTTGACTTGAGGCTGATTCAGCCACCTCCAAAGGCCAAAACATTTTTTTTTTCTTCATGTTTTGAAATGTCTATATATTCATCAACACATTAACTCAAAAAAAAAAAATCCAAATAAAAAAATTTAGAAAGATAGTTTGATTATTTAAGAGTAAATTGAGAATAAATCCGTGTGAAAGTTTGACAACATATATGAAAATTTTCAAGATGATCTATGTGTGCCTTGATTTCATTAAAATACAATATCTTGTTTTTTACTTTTTATCTTAGTTTTCGTTCCGATTATTAAAATCCACGTACAGTAAAAATTGTAAAAAATGTTGTAGAGATAATTTTCTAAAAAAATAAATAAATAACAAATCAAATAGAAGAATGTTAGATACCTTTTTTGGCTGCATCATCGTATTAACTAATATTCACAACTTCTTACCACTATTCCCTTGGTGGGAATTGAGTTTAAGGTCATGGCTCGCCTCTTCATCGACTTCCAACCGCTTCCTTCCCGACTGCTGTCCAAGCTAATAAAAGTGCTACTATGATTACGTCTAGGTAAGATAAAAGTACAAATTTCTTGCCAATCACAACATTACTGTATTTTATTCGTATACGCGGCATATGAGTATAAGCAAACGGAAAAACTAGATTGACAGAAGGATATAGGTTTGAATCTCTACGAGCACGATGCTAAACAGATGAGACTCATGTCCATTAATCCATGTTTACCTACTTCCTACCACTATGCCCTTTTGTGAAACTGAGGTAAGGCTATAGCTCAATTCCCCACCAACTTCTTACCACTATGTTCTTGGTGGGATTTAAGTAAAGCTATGACTCAATTTACCTTGAGGAAGTGCTTGCGGATCCTTAGCGTAATGCAACAAGATCTCAACTGAAGCGGATCCAGTTCTTAGCGTAATGGGTCCGTTTAAGTCCGTCCTGGCTGGTGCCAAAATTGGGTATATTTTATGTACAAAGTTGGAGCATCAAAACGAAAAATATGCTTTTAGTTCATCCCCTTACTGTTAATTGATTTTAGGCCACAGATTAGCAATCAAAGTACCAATTTGCTGATGTATATTGGTAATCTTTATAGTTTTTTTGGACCTAGAATTAAATGGACAACCTTTATGTGCAGAGTTGCCCATTGGAGGGCCTACCACTTGGTCCAATCTACTCTGATCTTTGTTAATTTATTGGCCAAAAAACCCTAGTGGGCTAGTGACCACATTTGAGGATCCGACCCAGTCCACAAACGTAATTGGGTTGGGCTCAACGGGTTTTCGGCTTTTCCTCTATATGGTTGGAGATGCTCTGTAATTTTCATAAACTTGTTTAGAATTCCAACATTATAGTTTTGTAAAGGATAATTTAGTCTTCTAAATTAACATGATATCAAAATAGATTTTTTGAGTTTGAATTTTGATATATTTTACCGTTTATCTTTTATTTTAGTTAAATATTTTATGTGTTTGGCCTTATTTCAGCTTATCCTTTTAAGATAAATGGTTAATTAACAACTATGGCCAATATTTTCAATATTGGTTCACTAGTAAAATTTTAACTACGCGCACTAGTCGTATCGGGCGGGCTCAATAGGTAGGCCACTTAGGCTATTGCCTAAGTTCTCAAAATGAAAAAAAAAAAAAAAAAAAAAAAAAAAAAAAAGAAAAAGAAAAAGAAAAAAACAGAAAGAAAGAAAGAAGATCCTAAATATTAGCAAATAAAAATTGTGATTGCATTTTGTGTCTCTTCGTATAAGAGTTTTGACACTCTAGCATATGTATTTTTATTTTTTTTGTGACAGTTTTGTATTTTGGCTGTTCATTTCTAAACGTGTGGGAGATTTAGAGTATATAATAATATAACCAAACAAACACTTAATTAGTAATTTGGCGTCCTCAAGGGGTAACTCAATCGGCTGGAGACCACGCCTCTTGAAGCGGAGGTCACTAGTTCAAATCCCTCATACCCCCTCTTGTGTGGACATGTCAAAAAAAAAAGTTAGTGATTTGGCATCTCATAAAATGAGAAAGAATGAATTTTAAAGAAAAATAAATTACAATATATAATTTCATTTCTGAAGTAGCCTTTATACTTTATTTTTACCCAACAAAATAATACTTTATTCAATCGATTTTTTCTCCCTCTTATTTTACATTAATGTTTGGAACTTCGACAATTTTTTTTTAGCGACTAAGAAAGAATATATTAGAATCATAAAACAAAATAAACAACATGCTACCCCATCATCAGCAGCAATATAGTAAAGGCCAACCAAAGAAAGAACAAAGTATTCTTCAAAATTGAGTTTGAATGAATTTCCTTCGACCTAGTTTATTAATTGATGTGTTCAGATGCATTTTTAATAGAGCATTTGTATTTTAAACACGGGTTGGTTTAATATATTGGATTGGAATAAATTTTTTAAACCCAATTTAGAGAAAAACTTTGTCTCTTGGGAAAAGAAAGACCCCAGCCCCAAAGTGCTAGACAGATCAACCCCTACAACACCAAAGAAACAATTAAACACAAATAAAAACATCATTAACAAAACCTCACGACCAACTATTTCTTAGCACGAGTTTGAATCATCTGCTAAACTAATAATTTTAGTCTAGAATTAAATGGTAGACTGTGGACCATAGGATTTATTGGCTTTTCTTAATTAGGGTTTTGTTGGGTAGTGTGGTTGGCAAGATGGGTTAGGAGTTAGGACATACCAAGATAAAGAGAACCCTAAAATTAATTATGCTTTGTTTGTAAGAAGTGGTTGGTAGTGTGGTTGGCTTAAGTACTTTCTTGAACTTGAGGGAATATTTGCACATGGTGGGGTTCCTTTGCTTTGCTTTTGTTTCTTTTAGTTTTTGTTTAAAAACTTGTTAACTCTTGATAATAATTCCAAATGGTGTTTGGTGTGAAGAATCCAATATATTTTAGCATTGGATTCACAGGAATATTCAAATATAAGGATTCAAATTAAAGGCCCCAAAATATAAAGATATTCATATTTGATTTGATTACCAAATTTCTAACTTTTCTGGAACATGAGATTTATTTATTTATTTATTTTTTGTAAGTGAATGTGATATTTTTGAGTTCCACTTATTTCTAAGAATTGGAAAGGAATTATATAATGAACTTTAAACACACATATATATGGACAAAAATTTCCTACAAACTGGTTTGCAGGTTGTAGGAAATTTCCTGCAACTCATATATAAGATTGACATGTATCCCTTAGCTTGTGAGAAACATTTGTGAATTATATAATGAACTTTAAACACACACATACATGGACAGAAATTTTCTATAAACCGGTTTGTAGGAAATTTCTTACAACCCATATATAAGATTGACATGTGTCCCTTGCCTTGTTGGTTGTAGGAAATTTCTTACAACATATGCTTCTCACATGCTTTTTTACTAGCATGTTGGTTGTAGGAAATTTATGTCCATGTGACACATGTTGGTCTTACATATATATTTCCTAAGCAAAAAAGGTAAGAGGGGCGACCAACTTTGGCTACTCTAGCTGGGTGTAATTAACATAGTAGCACCTATCTGTTGAAAACTACTGGCTTAGACAGTGGAAAAACCAGGCGCTCCCTCAAGCCTAGTTGACCTATAGTTTGACCTAGCTCTACCATAGCATCAGTAAAACCTAAAATGACTAATACTAATCAAGCTTGTGTGGGGATTCCCATTACGGGATTCGAACCCACGTCCTAGTGCGTGCCCAACCACTTGAGAGTTTTCTTGAGACCATTGAACTACCACTATTAATGGTTTTAACATATATGTTAAATAATCAATTATATATCTCAAAAATTTAAGTGGATAGAAAGTGATGAATTTAAATTTAATCATTTAATTAATATTCTATCAGTCTCTCTCAATAAGTAAGGTTCGACATATAGAATATTTAATTGAAATGAAACGTAAATTATAGAGATTAAGGTTCAAACTCAAGACGTTTATTCTAATGTAATGTTAAATTATAGTTATCCCAAAAATTTAATCTGATTGATTAAAAATAATAAATTTAATAATTAATTAATATTCTAACCATCTCATGTAGTTGAATTCTCTTGTCAAGTCAACATTGATTTTTGTTTGGTTAGCAATCTGGAAAGAATGAGAATATTTTTCTAGGCAGATTCTCTTGGAAAGTCATGAATTGTTTAAAAAGGTTTATAGCTCATGTTAAGGGTGTATATATATATATTTTATGGAAAGGTAAATATTTCATTAATCAAGAGAAGGGTACATAACATCACCACCATATAGGTGTACACAATGCCACCATTCAGGTGTGTAACCCACCTGAACCTAAAAGACTTAAAACATAACAGACAAAATGCTACAAATAAAACTTAACCAAACAGAATGATGTCTCTGCGTTGACATAAAACTTTCCTTAAATAAAGTGTCGATCACACATTCTGGCTAAAAACAATAACTAGATTAATAAGCATAAAGCAAACTAACAAACAACACAGGAAAACACAATACAAAAACTGCATTTCAAGAGATTCGCCACTCGATACAGCGCGTGTGGCACACGTGCTGCCTTCAAAAGACTTCCTACAGCCGCCGTTCACCATAATCCTCCAATGGCCACCAGACACGGCCAACAAACTAAAAAGGCAAATGGGAACAATGAAGCTGGGCGCCTCTCCCCCCTCCCCCCATAACAGAAACCCTCAAAGAAAACCCTAGAAGCATTTCAGATAGAGAACCTCTGGAAGAGAGAGAGACAGAAAGTACAAGTCAAGGGTATATTTAACTTAATTTAATTTTTGTTTGGTTAGCAATCTGAAAAGAATAAGAATTTTTTTTAGGCAGATTCTGTTGGAAAGTCATTAATTGTTTAAAAAGGTTTATAGCTCGGGTTAAAGGTATATTTAACTTAATTTGAAAAGAAATTAAAATTGTGAAAAAATTTGTTGTGCAACTTTTGCTGTAAGTAATAATAATCCTTCACACATTTCACAAGGTAAACGGAGATTCCATTATTGCTTGAAGCCTTGAAGCATTTGAAAACCCCAAAGGAAACCCATAACATGTATCAATCTTTCCTCCTTCTTCTTCTTCTTCTTCTTCTTCTTCTTCTTCTTTTTTTTTTTTCTTTTTTTTTTTAACTAATAGCATGTGCTATTATAAATTCTAAACGCCCAAAGGCTTACATCATGAAAAATGAGGGACAGACCCCCCACACTCTTAAGCCAGAAAGATCTGGCTTAAAAAAACAGCTGCTTATGCAGAATTTCAAATTTTACTAAAATTACAATCAAACCCCCATTACAAAGAGAATTCCAATAAAATTTGAGCCATACATAAGCAAATTATACCTAGAAACAAGGGAATACACAAACATAACTAACAGAAAAATCAACTCAAGTCGTCAGAAGGGGCACTGTCATCGCCGGAGTCCCGCGCGTGTACGGCACGTGCCTCCCCCAGAGCTACCAAACAACAGATCAGCCTCCCTATGTCCGGGCGCCACCTTTGCACGGCGAAAAAAGGTGGAGAGTGACCGTCACGCGCAGCTCAAAGAGAAGACTTCCCTGGCCCGTGACAGTCACGCGCCGGTCACCGGTAACCCACACGGCCGAAGCAATCAACGGCGGAACCTGAAAACACCGGTGGACCATCTGAGTGGCGTGTGTCTCTCAGAAGTCGATGGATAAGCGTAGATCTAACATCAAAATTAGCTTAACAAATAAAGTCCGAAAACGCTCCACCGGCAACACGAACGATAACAATATCACCCCACCAGATGCCTCGAGAAGAACCTCCTGTTAGAGAAACGAGAAGAAGAAGAAGAAGAAGAAGAATAACCAACACAAACTCCAAAGCCCAGAAAAGACTCGAAGAAGCAAAAGCTCCACAACCCTAATGGCTGGGAGAAAATTACCTCCACCGATACACACCATGAAGGATCAAAAAACTCCATAGCCCATGAAAGCTAGGAGGCACCACCACCGGGGAAGGGAGGCAAAGAACCTCCCTTCCCGGTGAATAACAAACCAGAAAAGAAACTTTCTCTCTCAAGAAAATAAGAGCTTCTTTCTCTAGACGAAGGCTATTGATGATAGTCAATCTTTCCTATTTTATTCTTAATTTTCATTTAGGAAAAGTTCAGAGCTTTGAAATTAAGTTAATGACATCTCACCCTAAGAAAAGATCAACTAGATACATGCACTGGGCATCATTAGGCAAATGAAATTATTATTATTTTTTTAAAAAAAAAAAATTAGGCAAATGAAATTATTTGGAATAGTGTATAAGGGGAATCTAAAAAGGAAAATATTTGGCATATTATAATTTTTACTATAATTCCTCTATAAATTTGTCACATGGCACAGGTAAATTTAATTGTTTAGTGAATAGCGTAGTAAGTTTACTGCTAGTTATTGCTAAGTTTGTTTGTTTGGGTGTTTGGAGCTTCGCTACAACTAAATTCATGTGACACCGTACTAATCGCTCTTTCCACATGGGTATGATAAAACTCAAGTTTTTGCCCTTGAGCTTGGTCCTAAAAAATTATTTGCATTCAAAGACGATTGGACCTAATGCTTCACGAGACATCAAGACCAAATAACAAACCCATCCAGCCAACCCATTAGAGTTATCCCATCTGTATTATTACATAAACGTGTCATATAAAATATATATATATATATATATATATATATATATATATATATATATATATATATATATATATATATATATATATATATATATATCCTTTTACTGAAACAAAACTTTCTCTCTTTTTTTTTCTTTTTTTTCTTTTTTTTGTTTTAGATTAAGATCTCTAAATTTCTTATGATAACTATGGAGTTGCATAGCTCATAAATGACATGCAGATGGTTGTGCTTCAGAAATCAAATGGTCATAGTTCTCCATCTTTTTTGTGAAGGAAAATGATACAAATACTTCTGCTGCACAACTTGTGCACTCACAGCAGGCACAAGGAAGTGGGACCACCACGTCCTACTTTCTTGTGCCTGCTGTGAGTGCACAAGTTGTGCTCGATGAGTGCAACAATCACTCGTCGTTTGTGAAACAACGAATAGGTCTTGACGTGGTATTTGCTTTAAGGCTTAAGCTATCTTTCAGGATTTTTGAGAAAAACCCTAAACCAAATACTGAATCACGGTCAATAATAATTAAACAAGGCAACCTTTTGATATGGTGGTGACTAAGTCCTTGTCGTACACCAAGCTTGTTTGGCAATGTTTTTTAACGTTGTTTTTAACTTTTTAGCAAAAGAAAACAAAAATAATATAAATACATCTTATACGCACCTCATTTTTTAAATTTATCATTAAATTTATAGAACCCAACTATAGATTCCACAAATATATAACAATAAATTTAAAACTCAGTTGTATGAAAATATATAAAAAAAATATATGTGTATCATTTCTGTTTCTAAAACGTTTTGCCAAACAAACCGTAAGCCAAGGCACCACCAACCCCACATGCGAAAAAGACATCCCTAAAGTAAACTTCTTAGATTCTTCTTTTCGTAAGTTAAAAGAGTGGTTCCATTATTCAACCCTACGAAATTAATTACTCTTTTTTATTTTTGGTGATTAGGGCGCAAATACATGGTTGGACTCGTGGACCAAGTCCGAGTCTTCAAGTCATACAGAAGTTGATTTCTTTTGTTTTTGTTGTCGATGTTGACTATACTTGTACTACAAAGACTTCAAACGCTTTACCTTCCCCATTCATTTTTATGATAGACCTAATCAATGGAAATGAAAACTTTCCTCGAAGTTCGAGGTTCACAAATTGACATTTCTAATCTTATATATAGACTCATATTTATAGGGCCGTAAACGAGTCGAGTATTGACTGTTTCTGTTCAGTTCAGTTCGTTTAAAAACAACTTGAACTTTTAAGATTAGGTTCGGCTATGTTCAAAGTTCAACAGTTATTCAAGCTGAGTACTTTTTTGAGCTCTTGACTCGGCTTGAGTTTTTTTTTTCTTTATTTTAAGAAAAATAAAATAAAATACAAAAATTTTAATAAACAAATTTTATTAACTTATTATTCAAAATAACATAACATAAATTTGCCTTATAAAATCATGATCTAGTGCTCCTTAATGGGCAGCAACTTGTAATGGTGTAGTTTGGTGGAAAAAGACAAAAATATGAAACAAGGGTTTAGATGAAAAGGCAAAGATTTTTGTAAGTAAAGTTGATGTTTGGGGTCATGCATTGGGTGTTTAGGTTTGAATAGGGTGGAAGAAGAAATTGGTGGAGTTAAAAAGAACTTTATGCGGTTTAAATATAAAAATTCAGGCAATTCTTGTTCGAACAAAATGTGTTTTTGTTTTTTTGAGAGAAATATTTTGATAAGTTTCACCAAATAAGTTTTTTTGAGCTTGACTGCCCTAAAGTGGTTATTCAAAGGTTTCTACTTCGTTACTAAAACTAGTCACTGGATGTGATTGCTGAAAATAAATAAATTATTCATCCTGATCCCTCTTTATTATTTTGGGTTATTGGGCATTTTTTTACTTTGTTTTCAAAATTTTGAGAACTAAAAATAAAAACAAAATATAATTAGAAATGATGTTTGGTCCAAAAAACATATATGAGAGGAGAATCTGTTCCCTCCTCCTCAATATTTTTCTTTTTACTCCCCGCTCCTACTTTCTTCCTCTCATTTTGGTTTTTTCTTTTGTTTGTAGGTGTTCTCCAACCAGATCAACAATTTTGGCCTCTCCGCCAAATACCAGTCTATCTACCTTCGTACTACGTCATTAATCTCCTCTCTGGTTGTTGCTACTGTCTGCTGGTTGTGTTTTTTGCTTTGAATAAAGAGTTTTTTTTTTCTTTTTATATCTGCCATCATGGGCGATCTATGGAATGAAGGTTAGTTGCGTGTGAAGGGTTATCTCTCACAGACGGTTTAAATAAATTTTTAGGATATTTGGTTACCCTTATCTTAGATATAGTCTGCTTGGAGTAGATCTGCTCTTTAACTATTTTTGTACATGGGTTAGCGGAAGATAAAAGTCATAGATAACATTTTATTGTAATAATTTTGTTTGTATATATGAATATGTAACGTCATAGCATATGGTCATGATTTTACAGAGTTTTATGCTTTGTGATATCAGAGCTTTATACTCGTGATCTTTGATCAATTAAATACTTAGCTCTTTCGATTGAAAAAATAATAAAAACAAAACTTTTAAACCGGTTCCGAATATCTGGATTGGGGATATAAAAAAAATCCTATTTTCAAACACGTTAACAAATGGTAATTTATAGCCCCCCATGTCACCACATGTTTGAGAAATTTAACAGCAACAAAATACGTGAAATATGACTTAAGAAATGCTTCTCGTTGCAAAGTCGATGTTGAAAACTTAGTAAATGAGTTTGAGCTAAAAGGGTGGGGAGAAAGATTCAAATTCATGATTTCTAATTAACAAATGTTCTTCGGCCAATTATATGATGGAATTTGACCGTAATAAGTGTCACGTGAATTGTCTTATCATTCTTTATTAATTTATAATAAAAATTATAGTACTTCTTATAGAACATGACTCTTTTTGATTGATAACTGTAATATTACAATAAAACGAACGCACGTGTAAGTAGGGGTGGCAATTCGTGTTCGTGTGTCGAGTTCGGATTATATCGACGCATAAGTATAAGACTATATGGGTAAACTTTAACCCGACTCATTTAAATAAACGGGTCAAACTCTTCAACCCTAACCCTCTAGTTTTATATTGAGTTTGTATCTGATTTGCGAGACAAGTCAAAAATTGTCTGTCATTATGTCGCGTGTTGGGCTCTGCTCGTGTCGAAGCATGGATATAAGATTACATAGGTTAGACTTCTCAACCTTTTAATTTCGTGTTTGGTTCGTGTTAGATTCCTAAATCGTATAAAAAAATTATAAACCTTGATTATAAGTCATATATTCCATCTCATTTACGCAATATTTACAAATTATGCCTATAATACAGTACACTCGATTGAAATTTAATTATGAAGCAAATTATTTACCAGCTAGCTTGTAGGTGTAAAGGGTACTTTCAAAATTATTTCAGTGGACAATTCCCTATGTCCTAAAAGGCTTAAAAAAGTGAACTTATTGCTGGCAGGCCATCATCTCTTGATTCGAAAATCAACTCCAAATTGGATCTTGTTGAACAATTAATACACCCAATCCACCAAGGAAGAATGATAGGTTCTTTATTTATTATGCCACACAGCTCAAATCAACTTTATAGGCCCCAAACAATGAAGCTTCAATTTTCTGGAAATTTCTGTTTGGCTTCCAGGAAATTTCACAAATAATTAATGATACTCATCCAATCGCTTTTTGGTCTAAAGACGGAGGCCAAATCGGGGAGCGGCCTGAAATAATTTGCCGTACGGGTACAAGCTGGAAACCAATCACTCTCATGGGGAGCGGAGGAGACACAAAATTAAGTGTAGGATAGTGCCAAGAAAAAAGCTATGTCCGTGGCAGCTGGGCACTTGAACGGTTACCGATGACAAAAGAAGGAAATGGGGCATGCCTGTCTGGCTGTCTGTTTCGGATCTAGATCTCCTTGGGTATATTGCATGCATGGCGCACAATACTTTTGTTCTGAATTGTTCATTTACGGTCCAGATCGTGACAATTATGCCAAAAAAAAAAAAAAAAAAAAAAAAACTTCGGGTGTTTTTGGTGGGGGTGGCGAATCGGATTATGATTTTTTTTTTTTCAAATTATTTGTCCGAATTTAAGAGAATTTAAGCAGGTGATTGTAAAAGGTTACTTATGGGACACACTTGACTAAATAAAAATTAAGCTGTCCAACCACTTATCCGGCCGAGTGAGTCTCATAAGTAGTACTTTACAATCACCTGTTTGAATTCTCTCAAAATCGGACAAATAATTTAAGAGGATCCTCATCCGGCCGAACCATCCTTCATTTTCTGGTGGAGATTTCTTTGGGTGGTTCGGCTATCCTCTCACCACCACCAAACGCAACCCAACCATTTTTATTTTTTTTAAAAAAATAAAAATAACTATTTGATATTTAAGACCCATGTTAAAAAAAACAAATTCAATGGTTAGTTTGAAAAAAATTTGTACAAACATTGTAAATACACCATATCTCATTGTTGAATTATTCCTCAAACAGCCGGTTTGGGGGCAGTGGCCAAATCAACTCTCGGCCACCGCCTTAACCAAATGGTTAGTTCGGCCCCTCCTAACCACCTTTTTAGGGTAATATATCTAACCACTATTTTGGCAAATGTCACCCGCACCCAAAAAATTAAAATAATAATAATAATAATAATAATCCAAAGCTAACCATTTACTTAAAAGATACGGTTCGGTACTACAAAATTATTGCATGAGACCATGGGATGTGGATCTGTCTGGTTGTTTATCAACCATGATGTTCAAAGCCATAAACTCATACGACATGCCACAACTTGTCATGGGTCGGACGGTTTGCTGTTGTTTTCACATATCAACTGGTCATAATTGTAAAGCTAGAGTCATTAATTTGGTTAATTTCCAACTTACAGGGCTGGCCATTTTCTAACTGATCAAGCAAAGCTCTTTAAACCAAAAGTAGTTCTCTTTTGTTAAATTACCCGTTGTCCCAAATCACGCATAGGCTTAAATTCTTTCTCAAGAAGTAAAGCTCAAAACGTTGAACATTTAGTTAAAATAGAAAAGTAAATTATAGAAACAATATTTGAACTTACAATCTATGTTATAATACCGTGTTAAATCATCGATTATCACAAACGCTTAAGTTAATTAAAGATAAAAAAATCTAATTATTTAATTAATATTATAACATTAGTATTGTAAACTAATTGTATCTTAGTCCTTAGTTACTCTTCTTTACATTAGGACCTTTGGTTGGTCTTTATTTCATATATAATAGCCTCATGCATGCCCCTTTTTCTCCCTTGCTAAATGATTGAATCAAATATAAAGTTGTGGTCTCTAAATTAAAATAAAAGTGATGAAAAGTAAATCCCTTTTTGAATTATTGGAGGTTAGAGTTGTTGCTCTACTTTAAGATTTGGTAGTCTTTGAGATACCAAACTAGCTAGAGTGAGAAACCAATTGAAAGTACTTCCTTTACTTATCAGTAAGGATATGGTTTTAATATTTAGCATATGAACTCTAACGAGGATCCCAAATCTAGAAAAACAGCCATATTAATTACTTACTAAATAAAAATGTGGCCTTATTCAAAAATATTTCATAACTCTTAGATCTTTTCGGGTACAAAAGCATGTTGTTATTTGTTGAGTTGGGTTTGGCTTGCGTTCAATTTTAATTGAAACTAGACGGTTGGAATCAGGACGCTTATTCCTTAACTGTGCATAAGAAACATGTTACAATTCCAATTAGGGGTGAGCAGAATATTTGATTGCCGCCTACCGACTTCCAATGGTCAATAGTAGGAATAAAAAAACTATGTCGACGCCGATTCAGTTCGGTAGGCGATAAAGTTTTTATTTCGTCGGTTAATCAAACTAAACTGACTTAACCGATTTTGACCCTCAATAATTTTTTGCATCACTTGTTTAGCCCAAAAACATGTCCAATAAACACTTGTTTATAGTAAAAAAACAACCATTTTGACCCAAAAAAACCAAATTTTTCCCATAAAAATAGGTTTGATCCAATATAAAAAGTGCACAACTACTTCACCGACTTAATCGCAATAGTTAAAATTTATTCATGTCGATATGAAATCAATTAATTAACCGATTTTTTTGGTTCGGTAAGCAAAAATACCGATTTAACCGATACCGAACCCTAATTCCGACGGCATAGTTCTAAGTGAATTTGGACCAAAATTGATAGAATATTAATTAAATTATTAACCCTATCAAGTTAGTCCACATAAAATAAAAGGTGAGTCGGACTTGAAAAAAAAAAGTGAAAGAGCATCATATAGTATAATAAATAATCACATAATAATAATAATAATAAAAGGGTCCTTATTGGCTCATCTACACGTTTGGAGACTTTGGCTTTTCCTAATTCGTGCAGTCAAATATTGCAATTCAAACGTTCGATGCTTTACCCTTGACTCATGAATTTCCATGTGCCATTTAAGACCTGCATGAACTGTATCTGTGCGTGCGAAGAAAAATATTAGGAAATTTCAAAGGCACCGATTTTTCTCTGACCAAATTTCTCAGCTTTCCAATCTACTACTCGATCTTTTTATGTAGGAATCATTGTAAATTGCTACTTTGAATTATTTGTTATACCCGGACCGATGTGAATCAACCGACACAAAACACAAGAGACGATAAATTCGTTGTTTCGAGTGAGCCGGTCAGGACCTCTCAAAAATATAAAAGATTGTATTTAATTAAATAATATTCATAATACAACCGATATGGAGAAGTGAAAAGTAAATAGAAGTTTGAGAACAACATATCACTATATCAACTACGTCTTACTTTGATACTATCATTATACTCTTCTCATATCTTAATAATAGGAATACATCGTTGAGTAACGCTAAACGTCCCCATATCTTTTAAAATTATCATGAAATTTGTGATAGATTAATATTAAATTTTGATTAAATGATAATTTTTTATTTTTTATTTTTTAAAAAAAGGAGACATTTAACATTATCTAAATTAAAATAGCTAGCTTAGGACAACGAAAGAATATTATTCTTTCCAAATACCTATCTCCTTCACAATTTTTTCCCTTTCAATTGATATTAAAACGAATCTTCTTCACATGGGATACAGTAGGAAAGAAACCAATTTGATGTACCCTACAAATACAAAGGAGCAACACACTTTCCTATCACCCTTCACTATTTTTTCACCGAAGTGAGACAGATATAATTGTTCCGTGTTTTCTTAGCAGGCGACAAACACATAATTTTTTTCTAGTAAAATTTTCCAAAATTTGTTAATATTATTAAAAGAAAAAATATATATATTTCTCACATGTTCAATAAACACGTACATAACAATTTTAGGATATTCCTTGGCCCATTTTTATTTTTTTTAAAAAAAAAAATCACTCTAATAATAAACCTTTCATAGGCCTCCATGTCTTTTTTTTTTTTTTTTTTTTTAATATTTTGAGGTGATATAAAAGTAAAATGTTGTTTTAATTATATATATATATATGTATATATATATATATATATATATATATATATATATATATATATATATTTATTTATTTTTAATTTTTTGTCTCTGAGAAATTCAACAAGTGTTTCTCCTATTTGAAATATATATATATAAATATTTCAGGCAGGAAAGTCTTCCGTCCCCCCTTCTCAACGTTTGGTTTTTCTCCCCTGAATTCTTCCCTTTCCATTGTATAAAGCCCCCGATCCTTCACATATCTCAAAGCAAAACAGAATCCTAGAGAGACCCTTTCTTATCCCACTACCCCTCACAACAAATGTCTCCCCAATCCTCCCCCATCCCCTGTTGCTTCCAACCAACCCCCACCAATGACAATCCCCGCCACTCTCCGCCACAACCGCCGCCCGTCTCCGGCAACGCCAACCTCACCACCTGCCTCTACCACACTCAACTCGGCCTCTTTTCCCTCACCTGGTCTCGCTCCCTCCTCACCCACTCTCTCAACCTCAATCTCCTCCACGACCATCACCACCCATTTGAATCTCCTCCACTTTCTTCTTCTTCTTCTTCTCCGTATTCTTTCCACCTCCACATCGCCCCCTTCGTTTTCTGGAAAAAGCATGGATGCAAGAAGCTCAACTCCAACACCCAAATCTTTTGGGACCTGACAAAAGCCAAGTTCAGGTCCGCCGGACCTGAACCCCATTCAGGCTTCTACATCGCCGTAGTTGTTGACGGCGAAATGACTCTTCTCGTCGGCAACTGCACTAAAGAAGCCTACGCCAAAACCAAGGCCCAGAAGCCTAAAAGTTCCCAGGTTCTTGTCCTGAGAAGAGAGCATGTCTTCGCCAACAAAATCTACACCACGAGAGCAAGAATTGGAGGCAAAACGAGAGAAATACAGATAGATTGCGGGTACAATGATGACACCAGGCTCTGTTTCTTCGTCGACAACAAAAAGGTGTTGCAGATAAAGCGCTTAAAGTGGAAATTTAGAGGCAACGAGAGAATCGAAGTCGATGGGGTGCCCATTCAGATCTCGTGGGACGTGTACAACTGGTTATTCGAGAAAGACAACGACGATGGGCGTGCTGTTTTCATGTTCAGGTTCGAAGAAGAAGAAGAAGAAAAGGAAAAAGAAAAGGAGGCGAATTCTTTGAGCGAGAAAAACGGGACGGCTTTGTGGGGGCAACAGAGCTGGAGTACTGGGTTGAGTCGGATCGAATGGAGGAAGATGAGGAAGAGCCTGTCGTCGTCGTCGGTGTCCATGTCGTCGTCGGCGGGGTCATCCGGAGGAAGCTCTGTGATGGAGTGGGCTACAACGGAGGAGAGTGAGTTGGTCGGCCCATCTGGGTTTTCTCTGGTGGTTTATGCTTGGAAGAGGTGAAGATTGTCTCTGTTCTGTTTTGTTCTGTTCTGTTCCAATTTGGTAAAAATCCTCCATTAATTGATTTAGTTTCTCTCACTAACCCCATTTGTTGTTGAATCTAAAAGAATAAAGACGATGTGAACTTCATTCATACATACATAGCAGCTAGATCTAACACCTTTCCTTTCAAAAGGAAAACCAAATTCTCTCTCTTTCCTGTGGGATTTCTTGTACTTGTATAATACTTGTATCCCTATTTTTTTTTGTCATATATTTGGTACATTAAGGTTGTCAAATTTGAATACGATGTTGATAATGTTGAGTTAAGCTTGTTGTATATTTTACTTGAACGAACATAAAGAAGAAGAACAGAGGAAGCCAGGTAGGCATCTTCTTGTTTGCTCAATTATCTTTCTGGCTTCTGCGGTGTGGTCTGAGTTGTTCGATCTTTCTGGAACGCGAACTTGTCAAAGTCTTCCTCCGACCATACGACAAGACGCATGTGAGGAGGGTCTTTTTCAAGATATCTTGGGTGTTTTTTTTTTTTTTTTTTGTATATTTAATGGCAACCTTAAACCTACGGTAACCAATCGCAACCGCTAGTTTGTTAACATGTGTTGGATCAACGAAGAGTAGGTTCCCTTAGGGTGGCCCCTGGCCGACGTGGTGTGTGGGTGGAAAGAAAAGGAAAACTTGTATTTGTGTGCTACTTTTTATTTGTGGAGAACTGGTCAGTCCCGTGACTCTATAAAAATAATTACATGCCATAAATATTCCCACAATACAAATACATAACGAAAGCATCCATGAATTTCACGAATCAGTCTCTCCTTAGGGCTGTTTTGGTTCGAGTAATAATTATTGTTATGAAATAGTTATTATTTTATTTGGTAAAAAAATATTATTAAAAAAATAGTTATTTTAGAATAATTATTTCCACATCATTTTTTAAAAGAATTCTCATTTTTTTAATTAAAAAAAAACCTAAAAACACTGATTACAGTGGGTGGGCAACTATCCTCACCTCTACCCACCGTAGGATTTGTAGTGGGTGGCTGGCCACTCAACCCACTGAATTCATAGGTTTAGGTTTTTTTTTTTTATTTTTAAATTTAATTTGAATTTTTAAAAAAAAAAAAGAAAAAGAAAAAAGAGATAATATGGATTTTTTTAAAAAAAATAAAATAAAATGGTTCAAATCCAATTAGAGCATGTTTATTGTTATCAAACGAAGAAATAAAAATAACTATTTTATTTTACCTTCATCCATTTTCAATAATAGCTATTTATTTTCTTAACGGAATACTTATTTTGTGCCAAACGAGACCTTAGAGTATTCACTTCTTGCACGGCAAATTTTATTTCTATTTTAGTGCAAAAATATTTTTTTATTTTATTTTAGCTATTCACTATTTTAAAGTACTTATATGCGATTTTCTATTTTATCTATTCACTCTCACTATTTTATTTAATATTCTTTCTCAATGATTGTTTAAATTTATTTATTATGGATTGAGATTCCTCTACTTTAATTAAATATTATTATTTTTAATTGATTTTAGAACAACCCCTTCATACGTGGGGAAGAGAGAGAAAGAGTGAAGGGAAATATAAAAACATAAAATGTTGAAGCAGAGATTAGAGAATGGATTTTACTTTTCATATTCTCCATATGAGCCCTTCTACACATCCTCCACTCATCCCCCCTTAATCACCCTTTAATAATAAAAAAATTGATTTTTATTAAAAACTTGTCTCTGATGTCACATCAGAGACAACTTTTTAATAAAAATCAATTTTTTTAAGAAAAAGAGGGTGATGAATGGGAGATAAGTGGAGGATGTTTAGCATTTCCCTCTCCATATTTAGCTTGGTGTCTAACAAGCTCTAAAATAGAGAGGGGAATAAGGGTCCGTTTGGATTTATAATTTCAAAAAGTGCGATTTAAAAATAGAGATTTTAAAATGTGCAATTTGAAAAAATAACTTTTATAAACGCAGTTAACCATTTGGCAAAATCACAGTTTGACATTTACAATCGCAGGTTAGCCTATTAAAATTCTGCATTTTTGAAAAAGCACCCATTGCCTGGGATTCGAAAAATCAGTTTTCTGGGTTTTCAAATCGCAATTTTTAAGCAGTTCATTTTCTATGATTTAATTTAAAATCGTACTTTTTGTCTATGAAATCGCAATCTCAAACGTATCTTAAAAAACTTAAATGTATGAAGTTTTTTTGTAAAAAATTTCAAGATTTTGGCTAAAAGTGGGTTTTAAAAAGCTTGGTGAGGATATTTACTAATGATAAACCAAGAATATTTAAATTGGGAGGAGAGGAGATTAAAAAAACAAAAAACAAAATAGAAATTATTTATGACATATTCATCAAATATGATTCATTTTTTAAAAAGAAAAAAATTATTCTTATTTTTCTTTGTTTATAAATTCACTTACACCTTTTTAGAGAAAAAGAACAAAAAGTTGGGATGAAATAGTTAACTACATTATTATTTTTGTTTATTTATCAAAATAGGGGATAAACTATAACAATTTTTTAAAAAGTAATTTGATTCCAATGGGGGGCCCGTATGGATGGACCTTTGGGGGCTGGGGCCCTCTGGCTCCCCTAGGCCTATCCCTACCCTACCCTCCCCCTTAAGATTTCAGGAGTTTTGAAAGAAAGAATGGGTCATAACAGTTGTCAAAAGAGGATTATTTTTTTTAGCATATATACAAATGAGAAATTCGAATTAGTATTTTCCCACCATTTTTTTTAACATTTTCTATTGACATGGTATGCTTAATTATTATTTTTTAATTAAAATTGATGTAATGATAGATTGAGCATGTCACATCAATTGCAATGCTAAATTTATTTTAAGATAATGCTAAATATCATATCTCCATCCAAATTTATTGCAAAAACAAAAAAAAATGCTAGTCGCTGAGGACATGAGGTTGTTAGAAAGAAAAAAAAAAAAAAAAGATTCTCAGAGCATAATTATTTGATTAAAAAACTAATCAGATTTTTTGTATGAGAAATGTTAGAGTATTTACTGTTGTTCTTCTTGAGTCCTTCTTTATTGACTCTTTTTTTTTTTTTTTTAACTAAATAGATTCCGTTATTGCATCTCTGTAAACAATACATCAATATTGATCATAATAAAAGAAGATCTTAGGGACACGTTTGTTCCCTAAAAACACTGTTACTAACACTCAAAGGAGTGTCTTTCAACTAACATAAATCTATTTTATTTCAAGAAGCCTCCTTAGCTAGAGTATGAGCTGCCATATTGCAAGCACGTGGTATATTTTGGAAGCTTGTTGAACAAAAATGTTGCATCTCCTAGTGAATACTCTCAAGGAAATGGCCTGTTTTAGAAAAATACTACGTATCCGACTTTATTTCTTTGATCACTTGAGCTGCATCTCCTTCAAAAATAACATTCCAAAAACCTGCTTCTTTGCTGAACTAAATGGCCTCCAATGCTGCCATTCTCTCTGCCGTTTTTGGGTCCGTCTTTGCCTATAGCGTTATACTTCGCGCTCCCATACATAAACCTTTGCTGTCTCGAGCTATAATCCCTAGACCTACCCAATTCTTGGCCATATTCATAGAAGCATCCCAATTCACATTGATCACCCCATCCAGATGGGGAATCCAGCTTGTTTGTCGATTGTTAAGCGCCTCATTCCTTCCTGCTGGCATCATTGTTTCCTGATCTTGCACGTTACAGCTTTTAAATTCCCCTAATGACTTTATAGCTTCGATGAAAACTGCATTGGGATGATCAAAACGCTGCTCAAACACCCAAGCATTTCTGCAAAGCCAGATTCATCTTACAGTTACAGCCATTAACTCAAGTTCCTCCTTTGTGCACCGCTCCATGCAATAGGCAAATAAGCCACGAAAACTTGGACCTGCAAAGCTAAACTTTTGAAAACAAGATAAAGAGCTCCCCCAAACATCTTTTGCCGCTCGGCACAACCATAGTGCATGAAGGGCATAGAGAGAGTATAGTTACAACCTGTAGGGTTTTTTTTTTATTACAAAAAAGGGTGTTAAATCAGTACAGAAGGACTCAATAAGAAATACAATAAATGCTCTAGCATTTCTCTTTTTGTATTGCTACAAGAGAAATGACTCCTGCAAAGACTTTAAGTTGTAGAACGACTCAACGAGTAAAGACCTTGTGGGTTAACACATTCATGAATATTTTTATTTCAAAGAATCCTTCAAGAAAGTTTTTTTCTTTTTCTTTTTCTAAAAAAAAAAAAAAAAAAAAAACAACAGAGAGAAGGAATTTATTTTATGATTTAAATTATATTTTATAAATCTAATGATATAAATCTTGACACATAGTAAATAATAAATATGTTGATAGTACAAACATTATAATTAGTCTTCCATTTACATAAACTTAGCATTTGTAGTCCCTCTTCATTTTAAGGTAAATATAGAATCCATTTTATAGTCTAAATTAAATTCAAAAAATTTGATGATGTACATATCGTCATATAATAAATATATTATTATGTAATTTAATTTTTTTTTAAATAACATAATACTATATATAAAATTAAATACAACAAAACAAAATTTCACAATCTCCTATCTCTTTGTTAATGGCCTGACAAGCAATTAAATGGTATGTGTTATTGGCCACAGTTCTTGATGTGAAATTAGTTGGATCCAGAATTCATTTATTAATAGGTACAATAATTGTCACACATTTTTCAAGTTGTTGACCATGGTGCAAAGACTAGAAGATGCATGTGAAGTAGGCAACTTCTCTTCAGTTTTCGCGGGTGTTTATATTAATTATCACGGCATTGAGATATACATTATAATAGCTATAATGTAGACCCTTTATTTTGGATGAACCATCCAAAACATGCTACATTATCAAAAGTTGACTTGACTGCGATTGCGGGATGCGGATGTAATTATTAACAATATTTACATATGTATCTACATAATACGATTATTGTTTTATAGATTTATATCTGTATTATGCAATTATAATCTACATCCGTACGATTATTACGGTTATTACTCGCTATTTACATATTAAGTAATAGGCGTTTTGAGCCTTGAAGTTGTAATTCATGCTTCTAGTAAATACAAAAAGATATTATTTATAGTTGAACGCTATTATTCAGAACACACTTGCTAATCATTTTGCCATAAAATTTAGGGATAATTGCATCGTTGGTCCCTGTGGTATGCTATAATTATTTTTCACTCCCTATAGTTTAAAAAGTGCATGGGAGGTCCTTGTGGTATGCAATAATTACAAATCGATCCCTGACGTCAAATTCTGTTAAATTTTTTAACAGATTCTGTCAAATGCACGTCAGCGACACGTGTCCATCTTAATAAAAAAAATATAAATTTATTAAAAAATAAATAAAAATACTTATTTTTTTTATAAAAAAAATTAAAATTCAAAATAAAAAAGAAGCTGAAAGGGTTGGCCATGCGCCACCCCCAGACACCATTTCAGCTTTTTTTTTTTTTAAAAAAAAAATAAGTATTTTTATTTATTTTTTAATAAATTTATATTTGTTTATTAAGATGGACACGTGTCGCCATCTTATTGGCGACACGTGTTACTGACGTGGCATTTGACGGAATCTGTTAAAAATTTTAACAGAATTTGACGCCAGAGATCGATTTGTAATTATTGTATACCGCAAGGACCTCCCATGCACTTTTTAAACCATAGAGAGTGAAAAATAATTATGGCATACCACAGGGACCAACGGTTTAATTATTCCAAAAATTTATAATATATTTTAAAATTGAGATTTGCATATGTAAATAGTAGATAATAAATGCATATATTATTACGGATCCGTATTTTCATAAAAACAATAAATGTTTGAGAATCTAAATCGTTAGTTTTGTTGCCCATGTGGTGGATCAATGAAAGAAACTTCGTCAAACGGTTAATTTATATGCTTAAAAAAACGACAGCACCGGAAGGGAAACGGCACGGAAAGAAACACAAGGAAATGGCCAAAATGGGTGTTGGGAAAGAGCGTGTAAAGGTTGACGATAAGACCACACGACAGCTGTCATTTTCAGATTCCTTTCTTTGTGGAGGGGAAATTGATTTCCCCACAATCAATGTGTACAACTTTCATACGATCAGGACATATCGATGAAATTTATGCATGTCAGTAGGGATGAAGTCAAAAATTCTTATGGGTATGGTCAGTGACAAAAAAAATTTATTAGTAGGGATCAATAGGTTAAATTTTTAATTTTTTAGCATTTTTTTTTTAATTTTTTTTTTGTTGAGATATTTTTTTTTTAAGGAAATTGGGGGGGATGGACCCTGCTAGCCCCCCCTCCCTCCGTCTCTGCATGTGAGTTTCATTATGTATGAGTCCCGTCAATATATTTTGATTGTGTAAAAATTATTCATTTTTAATTGTGCAACTAATACATCCCTTATGAATGTCTTAGGGGAAGAAGGCTCGTCAATCTACCTGCTCGATCTACATTTGGTCCAACCAAAACAAATCATGCCCATTTGGGTTCTTACGATCTTTTGTTCAGAAAGAAGAAAATTGTAGGAATGATGTGAGAGAGAGTCTTCTGTCCGACAATTTGTTCGGATAGACCGGTTTTTCGTTCGAACAGGAAGCCTTTTTTCATAACTTCATGTCCAAATAGAATGGGATAAGAATAATAACAGAGATCCCGAATCCAGCAATTTCATAAAAAATTACCTAGGTATCTAAGGATAGTCTACTGATAAATAACAGTTTACATGATATTTATCAGTAGAACAAATAAAATTTGAAAAATTAGGTTAAAATAAATCATGTAACAAACATTAATGAATTTCATTCTATGTATAATTTTATTCTTAATTCCATGATCGAGTTGTTTAATTGACACCAACAATCTGGTTCATCTATAGCCAAGTAGAGTTGGTCAAACATTTGGATGATTATCACGTGCATTTCTATAAATAAATAAATAAGTAAAATGCATGTAAGAATCATGTGCTTAAATATAAATGTCAGTTTAATAGTTTGGGTTGAAAAAAATAGTTTAGAGCAAAACTTTGTCCTATTTTCACGATTTCTCATAAATATGAAATGGTTGAGATTGTGAGTTCTAATCTTTATAGATTTGTGAGTTAATTAAAAAAAAAAAAAAAAAAAAAAACCCTTGAACATTATTATTATTACTTTATTACCACTATTCGCATCTAGTCAGTGAAACAAATCGAATGAAAATCAAAATTTATTTATTTATTTCATTATTTCTCCACCGTAAAAGTCAACCGGAATAATTAAGTAGGAGCGTCCTCTTCACATTGCTAAAAGTTTCAAAAACAGGGCGAAGACAATGCATCTGTATGCAAGTCAAGGTAATGAGTAGCCTCAATCACAAGCAATTGAGCACAAATCCAAATACATCATGCAAAGGTTTTGTATTGGAATCTCGGAATACAGTTCGGGTAGTTCCACTTACAAGGATAAGTGCAAGACTCACCTGTCTCGAGCAACCCTATGTTTAAGGCTAAGCTGCTCGTGAAAAGGGGTTCCCGCACTTGCCCTCGTCGTGGAGTGAGTCAACAAATTGCATTCGACCCAAACCCGCAAAAACTCAGAAATTGTGAAGTGATTTAGGGTTTAATGATTATGTTGCCGCAATGACTTTGTAAATGTTGAATGAGTAAGAGGGGTTTAGGGTTTTGTATCGTTCATTACTGCCGACAAATATGACTTCAACCAGTTTTCATCCACATATGTCAGAAAAACGAGTCAATGACGACCATTTGCCAGCTGCTAATTAACTTGAAGCCTTGAGTTTAGCCTAATGTGCGGCAATTTAATGGCGATTGCCCAACTCCACTCTCTTTAAGCCATGAAGACTAATTCTACTGCTCAGATTTATTTTCGATAAATGATTCCTTTAATATTACTTGTGTTTTAAGTGGGCTAGATCACATATTTCTAAATTACGTAATTTTGGCCGTTTTTACAAAGTGAGCTTTACTAACTAATGTGGTGATGTTGAGTTTATTCATTAGAGATGATTAAAATAATTAATAAAAAGAAATACTACGAGTACCAATGAATAAACTCCACATCATCTTAGTAAGGCTTCATTTGTAAAAGTTTAAGTACATGTAGCATTTCTCCTTAAAAGATGTTACCTATTAAAAATGTGGCATGTTACAATTGAGAAATTAAGTATATTTTCATCAAGTTCTTACTCTCTATGTTGTAAAAATGTTTTGAGCCAAAATCCGTCTTTTGATTTTATGGAGAAGAAACGTTTATGCAAAAGTGAAAATGAAGCCTTTTAAAAAGGATTTTTTTTTTTTTTTTGGCCGCTTCGATAACATGCCAATTTTTTAATAGGTAACATTTTTTAAGTGTTTCGATATCTTAAAACGGCATAAATTGTATAATTTGAGAATCTACAATAAATTTAGGGGATCCTGATCTGATTTAAGTGGCTTTTTATGTCAGCTAATTAAAAGAAAATGTTATATATTATACTTTGTTGATGTGTCATTGCCAATAAAACAAGGGCTAATTCAATGGTTGATTTTCCGGCAAAGTAAGATAAAAGTATGGTGGATAGCATTACTTAGTAAAAAAAAAAAGTAACGCTCGAAATTACTTTTTTTTTTTTTTTTTTTTTTTTTTTAATTTCAAAAAATATTTTAAACTATATTTTTATCATATTTTTATTTCACAATACTGATGTTGGAGTCCTAACTAACCCTTTAATTTTATTTTTTTTTTAAAAAAAAAAATACGGATTGATTTAAGGGTTAGTTGGGTTTTTTTTTTTTTTCTTTAAAAATCGACCTAATAATTTATGACTTTTTCTTTTTTTTTTTTTTTGTAAGTAATAAATTAGGATTTGGGTCTCCATCAAATGGCACAACTTGCTTGCTGGACTTGAACCCACATGCACCGATTAAAGTGAGATGCAATCCCCATTGGGCCATCTGCACTTGTCTGTTGCCCAATGCCTATCTGATACACTTGGCAGAAGGTTATAATGGGGGGCTTCCGGCCTCCAATTGACCTCTTTTCTCAAACAAATTCAATCATTTACCCATTTTCCCCTCATTCTTTGCAAGACCCAAACACAATTCTGATGTGGTTTCTCATTTGCACTTTCCACCTATCTTCGCTAAACAGAGTTAAGGAATTTATTATCCATTGTCTTTGTGGGACTTCAAAATTTGTCAAAAAAGTAGTATGGATTAGATTTTTGCTCTATTTTACCATCTAGGTTTTGTTTTGTTCTATTTAACATATGTCAATATATGTACTGTTAAAGGATCTATGAAATCTAATATGAATCATGAAATGATCTAAAATAGAGAAAATCATTTTCTTCTTTTTGTGGGAGAGATGGTAAAATGAGCTTTATTATCCCGGCCACTAGATTAACATGAAGCGAAAGGTCGGATTCGTCTATGGATTCGTGTATGGGTGCCTTACATAGGCTTAGAAGAAGAATTACAATGAAAATACTACTCTAAAAGATAACAAGCTTATCCTTTAAGTCTCTTAATAATACATAACCTAATGAGACTCTTAATAATGAATATTCATAATCCTAATAAGACTCCATATAACAATGAAGTAATAGTCCTCTGTCCGTGCAACCTTTTTTCTTTTCTTTTTTTTAATATTTATATAGAAGGACTTCAAAAGCACAGGGTATGCTTGTGCCTTTGTCTAATTGAGTATGGGCTGCTATAAAGCCCATCGATTTCCTTATCATAACAAGCTCAATTGTCCAAGCCCGTAAGGCAACAGGATATAGGGAAATAATTTTTCTACATCACATTACCCTATATCAATCTTACACCAACACGCATAAGGTGTGGGACCCATGCATGTGGGTCCCATATACATGGGTCCAACACTCGATGTATCTTAGTATATGATTGATGTAGGGTAATGTGATGTACAAATAACACATCTCCAAGATATATAAATCCATATCTTTATAAGCTTTATTAATTTAACACGGGAAATAAATATTTAATTGAAATAAGAACGGATAATAAATAATTGATTTAATTATTTAGTTAATATTCTAAGAGTGCCGATCTTGGCGGAATTGAATATTCCGACCTCAATTGAAGCCTCAACAAGGTTCATCAATACACTTACTAGTTGTCTTCAAGAGATACCTCAATCGGCTGCGGACCACGCCTCATAAAGCAGAGGTCACTAATTCGAATCCCCCTCCCCCTCTTGTGTGGACATGTCAAAAAAAAATAAAAAAAATACACTTACTAGTTCAAACATGCTAATTTTCAAGATACATATACCTTGTACAACAAGCTGAAGATCATAGCAGATAACATGGTCAACTGTTTTTCCACAATCAAGCACTCCAAAATATGTGATTTCAACATGTACAATTTAAAAGTATTGTTTTTAAAAACGTACTTAAAGCATTTGATAAAATCGTATTTTAGCTTTTAAAATTGTGTTTTTAAAACGCACCCCATTGCTTGCAATACAAATTTTTCTATGTTTTCAAATCATTGTTTTAAAAAACACACTTTCGAACAATACATTTTCTATAATTTTGTTGAAAATAACACTTTTAATATGCAAAATCGCAGTACCAATCAAATTCCAAGTATGAGGTGAGGAGAACACCCACATGGTCTCTAATTCCCAGCACAAGAAGAGCCCAAGCCCATGTCATATTTATCCTGGGATGCCGACAAGGAAAACATTTTGATGGCAAATGGGGCCGCTAATAAGATTATTAAAGCATCTCACACCTAATAAAACAAGACCTCTCCCTCCAATCCATAATGATAAAGCCACTAGGTGTCCCACTTCCACCTACTTTGATCATAGTCTTCATACATGAATGAGGACTTCAATCTCTCACCAGTCATGCAGATTATACATGTTCAATGGACGTAAACACTTGGCACAACCAAAGGCAAGATGTATTCCACAAGGAAAGAAGCTGAAAATTGGATAGGCATTATATCTTTCCATTCAAGCAAGCAGGGGATTTTACAGAACAGAAACGCTGCAACATTTTTTTTTTCAAGCAGCTGTTTCCACAACCATGAGAAAAGAACAGTAAAACTAAGTAAATAGACAGGGATTTACTATTTTGCCTTTTGTTCTTTGTTTAATTCTAACACCCTAAGAACTATCAAACCAGATTGCCATTAAAGCTTTAAAGTCAAGGTTGAGGCTGGAGCAGAATGAATCAAAGACAAACATGGAGGGAGAGAACGTCTTTGTCTACTATTACTTTTGATTGCAGCAACTGGAGGACAAGATGATAATGAAGGAGGTGGACGATTAGTAGAAGCCGGGAACCTACTTGAATGGCTCCTCAATTTCTTCTTATCTCCTTCGTAAACCCTATCTCCCGATTTAACTTGCCGAACTTTTGTCTCGCTGACATTAGCTGGAAGGACACAATTGCAAAAAGAACCTATAATCAATCCAAAAACAGATTGTTAGAAAATTATACAACATTTGTTTGCTAAGGTAGGAAACAAGAAAAGAAAAAAATTATGGATGGTGGTGTTTGGAAAGTGGCTGTTAGAATGGGTACTGACATACACCATTTCAGTTGCATTTGCAGCATAACTAATAGGCACTTCGTTCATGACAATCATATAATTCATTCCATATAATAGAAAGCGGCATCTAAATTTAAAGAGAATTTTTTCAAATGCAGGCTGGGCCAATCAGCCCTACTCTTCTAATGTTATACAACCCATCCATGATTTATCATATGCACACAAAAGACAACCCAATGCAACATCATGAATTCTTCTTTTCTCCCCTCTATTTCTGTCATTGAATTTCAGATTCTAAGATTTTCATTATTGACGCGAGAACATCAATGCAAAAGCAGCAATGGATTGGCTGAATAGAACAGGCAAATAGTACAACTGACTTGGGCTGAGAGTAACTAGAAGTTGCTTATAATCTTCAGAGACAAAGACAGAAGAAAACATAATAGGTTGAGAGCACATTTCATGACATTTATTTGTTCTCTTTTCCTACTATGATATTTGCCAATGAAAACAGTCATTCATTAATTCCTGAAAACAACTTTTTACCAAGAGCTCAAATTGGGACATTGAAGAACATAATATTATCCGACTACGTGTGGTGGAATTTGTGATGGTGTGTGATAGAAAAGGGAAACTGCTGGATTGATGCCCTTGGTAGCTTGTGGGTAGTCAAAGTAAAGAGGAAGGGAAATGTGTTTATAAATTTGGAGGTGAATCTTTCAGGGTGCCAGCAGTAATAATGCTGGTAAGGGAAGATCATTCTAACGGTTGAATTGTTCAACTCTATCTTTTAATCTTGCTCCATGCTACATATAATTATAATAATACTAATAATATATACCGAGTAATTAAACCTCAACTAGTTGAATTGTTTTTGTTTTTCACTTAAATATTAAAGCCAATCAAGGAATTCTAATCTAATTTGGGAATCATACCAAGTCGAGCAAGTCGGTTGACCCAATTAGGAATGGGTTTCCCTGTCAATCTGATGCACACGTCGTTGCAGAAGTGGTTGCAGTTCTTCGTAATAAGATGGTAAGTGTTTCCACAGTAATCTTCAGCTAATTTCTCCATAAAGGTACGGACCTCTTTGGGACCTAGATCAGTTCTTCCTATCAGAATCGATTTCCTGAAGGTGAAACCAGGGCAATGCTTTGGTTCCACTTCAAAAATTCCTGATGTCGCATGCTCATGCGCTCCAAACCCGTATTCAACTCCATGAACTGTATCAGATTAACCCCCAGAACAAACAAAGTTTTAGCAATTAAATCCCAAAACCATCAAACAAGTAAAAATCAATTCAATAAAAAAGTAATTATCTTCAGAGTAAACTACTCCTTTCCCAGATCCCAAATATCATAATTAGACAAAAAATCAAATAACAAAAACTCCCATGGTAAATTCTCCAATTTCAAAGCAACCAAACAAAGAATTTGGGTTTTCATTTCGCAGATTCTACACAAAACGTAACCACAGATCTGAACTTAAACCCAAAAAGGAAAATTTGAAACAAAATTACATCCCCAAGTTCAATTAGCCGTCACCAACCAACAAAAAAAAAAAAAAAAAAAAAAGGAAAAAGAAAAAAAGAAGAAGAAGAAGAAGAAGAAGAAGTTTTCTTTTCTCTTTTCCTTCATGTTCCTTCGCTTCTTAGCTCCCAAACAGGCCCCAACTCCTCAAAGACATTAAAAAAATGAAGAAAAAAAAATCCCACATATAAAAATGAAATTAAAAAGAACCCCAATTAAAAAAAATATATATAAAAAAAAAAAAAAATCACCTTGCACGCCAGAATGGTAGACCCCAAGGCCGAGCCAGTAGGCGTAGCCATTCATCGGCGTAAGATCGTACACATTGAGATAAACCGGCACTGCTCCTTTCTTCTTCTTCTTCGTCAACAACACCATTCTACACAACATTATTCCCACCCACCCAAATTAAACGCTGTCTCTCCCAAAAATCTCTAACAAAGGGAGGTGCAGATTGGCGAGAGAATTCAGAGAGTGGTGGAAATTCGTTGGCGCACTTCCTTATTGCTTTTTTCTAGGGAGAAGCATCTTCTATCTTGGCTGATGGCTCTCCCTTTAAGTTTCCTTCGGGCAGCCGAAAGTATCTTTTTCGCAACGTGAGCTCTGTGCCCTTTATCATGCTGCCATACGTTTATGTTTTAACTACAATTTACTGCAATTATTATTTCCCTACAATAAATAAATTGCTATTTATTTTTTGGGTTTATTAATTAACTGATATTAACGGAAAGTGCCATTCTCTTTTGTTTTATTTGCTACGCGGAATGCTCGCACAAAGGTTTACTAGGAAGTTGTTGGGCTTTAGCCGACTCAGATCTCTGCAATTCTTATCAATCGTAGGGCTGCTAACAATCACAGTTTTATTCAACTATTATTTTCTTTGATCAATAATTGTTAAGTAAAATTAAGGGTTGATTGATAATGGCATGTATAGGGTGGAATAATGCTAGATATTTTGGTTTTATTTCACTGTTTTTTTCGTCCTGCTCATGTAATAGTGTCAATCAGCTCTTCGATTGATTTTTGTTAAAAAAAAAAAAAAATTAAAGATTGATTGGCATTGGCACGTATAAGGTTAAATAAAAGTGTAGTTTTTAGTATTTTTCTTTCAAATTTTCATGAGTAAAGCTAGAAATTACATTTTTATTCCACAAATCTAACGCTAGACCTTGCCATGTCAGTTTTGTCGAATATTTGTGAGATGTTTGTGTGGTATGTAATATTACTTTATCCTACAATGCTGTTGGCCCAACCAATCATTTGATTTGATTTTATTTTTTTTAAAAAAAAAAATAATAACTAATCTATGGGTTGGTTAGACTTTCACTTCAGTATTATGGGAGAAAAATTATGATAAATAACATTACTCTTGTTAAAAGTAAATATTCAAATGTTGGTTGAAATTGTCACGTTAACACTATATAATAGTTGAGAGGTAAAAATATGGTATATATAATTACTCAACATTCAAATAGACCCCAAAAGATTGATCCGACCTTACTAACAAGTCTCATAGCTAATCACCCATAACCCATTCAATAGACAAAACAATAGTCAACAACTTTTAAAGGGTGGTCAAGCACCACAAGATCTTTTACTCCTTTTTTGGAGTGTTTTTAAGGTATATATATATATATATATATATATATATATATATATATATATATATATATATATATATATATATATATATATATATGTAGATTGTAGTTCATTTTGACTAAACAACCTAAATATTTGGAATTGCAGTGGGTGCAATTTCTTTGAATTACATGGGGACCTCAATCTAGGAAACACCCAACAAACCCACGTGTAGTCAACTAAACTAGCCAACATTGCAACCACCAACTGCTCCTACAAAGAGAGGTTTTTTTTTTTTTTTTTTTGAAATTAAATAATAAAAAAAAATTGTGTGAGAAACAGAATTGTTTGACTTGGTGGGTTTCTGTTGTCTCTATTGGGAGAGGTAGGATTAAACAGCGTCTTATCCGAGGTTTTTTCTTTGGTTTGGCTTGTTTTTAGGTTTTTTTGTTAATTTGTCGTGAAAATGAAGAAAAATGATTGTTGTGCAGTTGTAGATGCAATTTTCATCCAACTTTATTTACATGGAATTTTTTATTTTTTTAATTTTTTCAAAATATAATGAAATCATTTTGGGAACTCTTGACACAATTTTTGTAGAACTTAAACAACTTCTTTTTTTAATTAAAAAAAATTAACTATTAAATGTGTAGTATTCACATTTAGAAAAACTGATTCAATGATTAATTAGAAAAAAAGAAAAAAAAGTTATTGAAGTTATACAGGAGTTATAACGAAAGTTGTGAACATATCATATCGTGGAGATATGATACGTTTATAATTTTTGTACAACTTTTTTTAAGATCAACTATTGGATATTTTGGACTCACATATGCCCGGGGAAAATGAACCAAGAAGCTGCTGCCCGACTCCTTGGGAAGGTTGCGTAGGAAAACATATCCAATAGTTAATTTGAAAAAAAATTGTTGGACTTATATAAGAGTACTTGTGTAAAAGGTTGTATAACAATCATTTCTCTATCTCGTTTGGAGAATGCTAAGTCATTTTCATGAAAAATAATAAATAAAAATAAACTGTCATGTAGGCAAAAGTTGACGAAAATTGTGTCTACGGTTGTACAATAATTATTTCTTAAAACTGGAAGCTACTTATTCGATTAATTACTATTTTATTATCACCCAAATTAAACAAACCAAACATGCCTAACAATTCTGTCCATATATAAATCTCTCGTAGGAACAGGATTTTGGGTTGATGCTCTTTTTGTTTTGTGGAAGATGTTGCACGCATGTTTTCTACATAATTAATCAAGTCTAAGATATGTCACGGTCCAATTTGAATTTTATTATATGATTCACATTCTTGTACACGTATCAAGTATTAATATAATATAATTTATCTTTTCAAAAAAATATAATAATATGATTTATATGTGAACATAGTTTGTATAGATCCCAAGCCCTCCAAATCCAATTCTGGGAAACCTAGAAGCTAAAATCTTGATTTTACAGCTTTTATTAATCTAAATGCAGAAAAAAAAAAATATTGTTATATTTTTAGTGTGACTATCATTTTTTTTATATTTAGGGCTCCCATTGTCACTTATCTCAAAACAAAACCAAAAAGCTTTGAGAGTCTAAGCTAATGCTCCCATGCCAGTCACGTGTGAGACTAAGTAATTAGGGTTGTTAGTCTTTTATATGACCCAGATTCACAAATATGATACAAATCAAATGCAAAATTAACGGATTATGGTTAAGGGGTCTAACTCGTTTAATTAAATAGTCGAGTTAAGGTTGAATATAGTTTTATACGTACATATCGCTCGACATGATCTGAATCCAACATGCTACATTTATGGCTGGTAATTTTTGACACAATCCGTGAACCTGACATTAACTCAACACGAAATTAACGGGTTAAAGTTAAAGGGTCTGATCTATTTAATTAAATGGGTAGTGTGAAGATCGACCTATATAATTTTTATATACATGCCTTGATACGATTCGAACCCAACATGTGAACACGAATTGTCACCCTTACAAACAACATGATGAATATTTTAATTAAAAATGTGGAATGATATGTAAAGTCAAAATTTGAACTCACGATCTCGACTTTGATACCATTGTTAAATCACCAATTATCTTAAAAATTTAAAACAATTAAAAAATAATAATAAATTTAATTTTTTAATTAATACTTAAAATAATAAATGCAAATCAAACAGCCATCAAGGAGTGCAACAACCGATATTGTCGTGAGGGCTCTATTTGTTTTTGTGTTTTAATTGAGGGATTTTTTTTTTTTTTTTTTGGAAAAAAGTTTTGATATTACTAAAATGTGAAAATTGTTTTTGTATTTTTAAAACTGTTTTTATTTGAGTTGTTTGTTAATATTTTTATTTTGAAAAGAAAAAATAATTTTTTAAAAACAAACGGATTGACTTTCCTCAAATTTTCTTCTAACACCAAATTTAGTTGGCATACAACATTTAGGGAAAAAAAAAAAAAAACAACCTTAATTAGGTTAGGTAGTAATTTCTTTCAACCCAAAAAAAACTTTCTGCATTAAAAAAAGAAAAAAAACAGTTCAACAAAAAAGAAGCCATAAAGGCATAAAGCACGGATGGAGTAGAGCCTAAGGTCTCATTAGTTTTTTTTTTAAAAAAAAAATTAAAAATTAAAAATAGTTAAATAAATCCTTATAGGTTGAGTGGTTCGAGAAAACTAGAGGTGTTTAAGGAACAGATTAGAATAACAGAACCTTAATTTAATTTATTTATTTCAAAATGAATATTTTAATTGGTCCCATAAGATGACAAGAATACGAGGTGGAAGAAGAAGCAGCTAATGGGGAAGTTAGCCACGCGCAAATTGTCTTGTATCAATGAACCTTAGCCCTTAAAAAGAGATGCAATGAACGCAGAGATAGGGGTGGATGCGGGTCGAATTGAGCTGGATTTACATGTTTTTCACGACTCGTCATGTAATGAACAGGTTAGAAAATCGAGATTCGCAATCTGTATAGTGAATGGTCAATCCATTGGACTTCGGGTAGCATGGATCGAGGGCGAATTTTGCGGGTTCGGGTATTCTGTTTGTTTATTAAAAAAAAAAAAACTAATCATCATCAAGCAAAATGCTAATTTTCTTCAAAGTTATACAAAGGAGAATGAAAAAAAAAAAAAAAAAAAAAATTACAATTACAATGAAAATTCAAATTGATAAATAGAGCAAGTGAATAGTTAAATAAATTAACTTGTTAAAATCCATATACATTTTACTCTGTAGCCCATGCCAGACAATTTCACAATTAGTCTAAGTCATCCGCTCATGAGCAACGAAAAAAAAGACATGAACGGCATATTACACACAAAAATCAAAGCAAAACTCCCCCAAGAATTTACTCTCCAAATCCATGACAAACAACATAACCCTCGATTCCAGAAAACATAAAATACTCATGTGAGAAATTACAGTAAATCACCAAATCAAAGTCACAAACTGGTCAGACACACCAAAAAGCAAATCAGAATCAATGAATCACGCGATTCACGCTGCCTGCAGCTTGATCTTCAAAGGCGCATTGCAATTTTCAAACTCGAAGAGTTTCACACTTTCACAAGAATACGAGATAGTTTGTGACTCTTAGGGTTTTTTGGGGGAAATTTTAATGGGTATTAGAAGTATAGCTAGGGTGGGGTGGGTGTGCGGGTGGGGAAAATTTTAATCCCGCAACCCGCCCCATAAAACACGGGTTGCAGTATTTAGGATCCGCACATTTCAAAAATCATCTTAAATCCGTTATTCATGGATCAGAGCAGTGCGGGCTGGGGTGGTTTCGCGGGTGTGGGCGGGTCTTGCCCACCCCTACGCAAAGATGCTCAGGGAAAAGGAGAAAAGGGTAAATTTAGGTATTTAATTTATGCGGGGCACTAGAATATTTATCATGTCACATCATCTACACCGTTAATGAAATGACTTCTCTCTATTTCTCTTGAAATTGAGAGAATCATATTATGAAAGAAAGAGGGGCCTAGAGTAAAGAAACTATGAGATTTTAGTATTTGTAGTCCTTATAAATTTCTCAAAATTAGGTTATAAGAATTTTATCTAATATAGTTTATGAAATTGACATGTATTGAAAATATATGTTATTCTCACATACAATTTTTAATAGAATATGTGATTTTCACATGTTTTTCCTAAAATGATTTGGACACGTCAGTTTAATAGAATAGAATGGATAAATTTTTCTAATCCAATTAGGAGGAAATTTTTTTATTTTTTTATTTTTTATTATTTTTTTGGTAAGTAAATAATAATGAGAGGTGAGAATGATATTTATAAGCAAAAATTCCATGCATACTTCAAAAAGAATGCTCTATTATAATTTTTTTTTAATGAATTGTTATATTTGTTATTATTAGATATTAAATAAATATGCACGACGACCAAGTCCAAGCCGAAGAACTCATGAGATAAATAATAATAAAAATTAAAAATTAAAAAAAAAAAAAAAAAAAGCTTGTTAGGTGTGCTGGCGATGATACCGTTGATGCTAAAGTTAATGGAGTAAACTTATGGAATAAGGGAGTATTTTATCAACCTAGAAAAGAGAGATAAATCTCCCATCAAAGAGTGAATGTGTACCTTATCCTCCAAGCCCTTCTTTTTCAATGGGCATCTATCGCCTTTGGTCCTAACTATGCTTAATGCTACCATGTTTGGGATATATTAAAATTTTTATTTTTATTTTAAATTTTAAAATTTTTCGGGTGCTATAGGATGTTTGTGGAAAGCCCCACCATATTGAGTGGTAATTAGTGAATTGGGATGCGTCAATTAGGGTTAACAATTTTTGACATGACCCACAAAATCGACATAAACACAACATGAAATTATAGGATTTGGGTCTAGGCTAAACGAATTGACAGGTTGACGGGTTTGCCCGTTTAGTGGCACATTTATAAACGGGTCAACCCGTTTATTTATTTATTTATTTTAATAATAATAATAATAATATATAAAATAAATAAAAAAAAATAAAAAGAAAAAGAAAAAAGAAATATTAGAAGTTAGACAACTCGTTACATGCATAAGTGAAGATAAAACCTTTAGAACGAGGCACTGTTCTCATGGCTTAGTGAAATTATCATTTAAAAAAGCCTAACAAAAATTCAAAGCCCATTTAAAAAATCTTTAAAAAATAATCGGTTTGTGTCAGGTCGGTGCAACCCATTAACTAAATGGGTTGATCGGGTCGGGTAGCCCGGCTTATGATCGTGTCATGTTCTGGTTTCGTGTTTCAACCTGATTAGCTAATCGTGTCGGGTTCAGGTTAACCCGACACAATTACCCAATTTGCCAACCCTAGAATCAATAGACAAGTGCAAATTAAAAGAGAATGTGTATTGGTTTCATAGCATCATAAGGGATTCGTGATTGTAGCCATGCTTAGTTGACATTTGAGTTTGCAATATGTCAAATTAGAAGAAAATGCTATCCGGACATTGCAGGCTCCGAATGCTAAACGAAGAACTTGGAGTAAATCGAGTCACTCGATAGAAGACACAAGAGTTTTCCAGGATAGTTTGCAAAGTTGGCAAGCGAGACAATATATACTAAAAGAGAAGCAAACTATGCAGCTCATAATCTAGCTAAATTGGCTATATATCCAACTTGTGTCGTACCAAGTTTGGGTTAGTGATATTGTATTAGCTTAACAAAATATTTGCCATTAATTATTTGAATGGAAGTTAATTTTCTGAATTTTTTTTTTTTTTTTTTTTTTGGGGTGGGGTGGGATGAATAGGTTGTTCTTTATATTTCATGTTTTGGGTGTATCATGAATCATCATTAATTATTAAATGGTTTTGAATCCACCCACGCAGAAGATATAGCAATGATTAGGTATATATATATATATATAGTTTCATTTATATATATAAACTATATATGTCGGTTTATCTTATTAAGCCCACAAATATGGTGGTGGGTACAAGATTTATGCCATTACTTCACTATTCACACGTTAAATGGCCACCAAGCAAATAGGTGCTCCATGACAAAGAGAGAGGACCGTCTTCGCTCATATGGAAAGCATATCGATCATCGTATAATATTGCTTGTTCGTCATCCCCCACAGAATCTCTTTCTTTCTCATCATCTTCTAATCAAATTCCAATTTTTCTTTTCTTTTTTTGATATTTTTACTGTTTCTGTGTCGTATTATTGATAGGAGATCCATTGGCCGCCAACGACAGCAGCCAAACATTTGTTGATCCCGGTCGCCTTTGATCGCCCATGTTTAAGAACATTTTCAACAAAGTAGTCAAATGGCTCATAATAGTTTTCGTCTTAATCAAAGTAGGCAAAATAACAAATTTTATCTTGGCACATTTCATCGTTAGCAAACATCTACAAGGGTTTCCACATCCTGATCCTCTTAACATTTTTAAAAAATGGAGAGTAAAATAAATAATCTTTTAGAATTTGTATTAAAAATTAGTAGTTAAAATAAAATAAAAATAAATAAATTTTGAGTAGCTAAAATAGCCACTATTATTAAAATTTTCATATATATATATATATATATATATATATATATATATATATATATATATATATATATCCTAAGTTTATTCTTTGTTCATGTTGATCCTCCCGTTCTTGAACAAAACACTCAAGGCATCTTTGTGAAATGTGGTGCATCCTCACGATTTCACTTCTTTTCTATTCTCAACCCCGACAGCTCTTTTCCCTTATTAAATGGGAAACGGACCTATTTCATTTCATTCGAAATAAAGAGGAGCCAGTTAGTGCATTTAGGAGTAAAATGGTCATTTTAATTTTTTGACCATTTTACCCCTCCTAAATATACTAATTTGATCATTCTCCTAATAAGTGGGTTCAAATTTGACTAAGATCATTTCAAATTATCTGCCCGAATTTGAGAGAATTTAGACAGGTGATTGTGAGATATCACTTATGGAATCTACCTGACTAAATTAAAATTTGGTTGCCTAACTACTTCTGCGGTCAGGTAAGTCTCATAAGTGATCTTTTACAATCATCTACCTGAATTCTCTCAAATTCGAACAAATAATTTGAGAAAATTTTAATCCATCCAAAATAGCATAACATTTAAGGCAACCTCCTAACTTGCTTTTCTTTGAGAAATACCACCAACTACTCCTTTCCTTGGGCAAATCTCAAATAAGCAAGTCAATAAATATACTGGGCCCAATTTAGAAAACTAAACAACACAATTTGACCTCACGGCCCATTTAGATTTTAGGGGAAAATTGGAAATGAAAGTTTTGCTGAATCTATTGACTATATTACATTGAAATTTGATCTAATTAAGATCGTGCAACAAAAGATGGGTTTGGTCCATCCTAATCACATTAAAAAACTATAATTTCTTTCATCATTTCAACTAATTCGTTCTTCTCTCAAGTTTAAAAGGTTATTTTTTAATTTCTTTAGTCCTAAGGGCATAATTATATTTTTAATTTTATGGCGTATAATAGATATTTTATATCACATTATGCGTATGTGACAAAACATTATTTGTACAAATTCCAGCAATTTTCTCTATAGACATATAAAAAAAATAAGAAAGAAAAATTACCCTTACTCCCTTCGAGCTACCATGTTATTTGCAATGACTCCCAAATTTTATAAAGTTGTAATGTAGGGATCTATTCTACCAACCCCTTTCAGTTACCTCCTATCGTTAAAATTTTCATAAGTTAAACGGCTAAACGCATTATCTCTTATTGTTAATTTTTTTAAGGTAAATGTGTAATTCATAATAACTCCAATAAAAAAAAAATGAGAAAAATTTGCATATGGAAAGTTGTTTATGTAGGAGGGTAGTGATTGGAGGGAGGCACTTGACCGGCTTTCTCCCCCCCTTCTCCTTTTAAATAAACAAACCCACTTTATTGAAAAAGAAAACATAAAATAAGAAAAAAAAATAGTTTTAGAATAAAATGGATTTGTTTATTCAAAAGGGGAGGGGAGAAAGCCGGTCAAGTGCCTCCCCCCAATCACTACCTTATGTAGGAGTATCATAGGAAGTGACTTGTCACTTTTTATATAAATTCTAGAAAGCTATTTGTTAAAGAATCATGGACGAGGAATTTTAGAAGTCCCTCATGCATTATTCTTGTATCCTTCTAAAAATGATGTGGCTTTTAAAATCACTATTTGATCAAAATTCAATAGTGATCAATCACAAGCTCAATGGTGATTTTAAAAGCCATCTCATTTTTGGATGAGCACAAAAAAAGTGACACATGAGGGACTGCTAACATTACTCATCACAGCCTAAGAATCAATTTAACGACTTTCTCTTATTTAAAAGAAAATTATTGTTTAATAGACTGTTATACTACCGTTATACAATTGAAATGACTAGCTCTCATCACCTTTGTTGATACAGTTTCCGGTATGGTGTGAATCTGCACGCTCTTCCAATGTTCTTCACGCTTCTTAATAATTATGCAGAATAACAAAAATTAAAGACCCTTCCGGGGATATAATACTCTATGCATCAAATTGAGTCTTCGTTTATACCTGGGGTATGTGCCTATTTATAGGCAAAGAGGTGGAATCGAACCTGGATTAGGACTCCTGCTCCTTGTTGATCTATAATTGCTATCAGAGTTCTAATTGGACTTTAATCCTTTATTAGACTTCTAATTGGATATCTTGATAGACTTCTAATCTGATAATTCTTCTTATTTGATTGGACCATAAGTCCTATCCCAATTTTCTAATTTATCTGAAGTAGTTGTTTAAATGTCTATCTCCTCCTTGGATCAGGTTGAGTGAGATTTATCTCCAACAACCTTAGCTTTCCTTTTTTTCTTTTCTTATCCTTTTTTTTTTTTTTTTTTTTTTGGATAAAAACATTCAAAAAAACTCTTTGTTGGGCATTAAATTATTTTAGCGTGCTCCACCTACGATTTTTTCATCTTAAGGCAATGATAATGATATTGGTATCTTAAAAAAAACTAAAACACATTTCTTAAAGTTTTTTCATTTGTCTAGATTTAATTCTAAGCTTTTCATAAGAAAGAGAGAGAACGAAATTAAATCTAGACAGTTGAAAAAACTTTAAGAAATGTGTTGTAGTTTTTTATTTTACAATACCTAAGCAGAATTTCCAATTTAACAACAATTAATATATCCACAAGATCACCTATATATATATATATATATATATATATATATATATATATATATATATATATATATATTGTATAAGAGTAATGCTATACACCATACTTTAATTTTATCTCATTTTCTTAATGTGACATTGCCAATCAACTTTTGATTTTTTTTTTTGATTTTTTTTTTTCTAACAAGAACTAATTCAAAGGCGGATTGAAAGTAACAACTCAGCAAAATGAGAAAAAAAAAAAAAGAATAAAGAAAGAAAAAAAAAAGGGTGCAGTTTATAGCCATTGTACAATAGTATATAGTATATATATTTGACAATATGGAATAATTAAAGAAAGGTATTTCTTTAATAAAAAGAATAATTTGTCATATATATATATATAGGAAAAGAGAGGTTTAATACATATATTGTTTATTTTGTGCTCACTAAATTATTACAAGTATTTTAAAATTTTTATTATTTTCTAAACAGCAGGTGGAAAACTTACAAAATCATTCAATGCTTTAAGTACAGAAGACCCCTCCTCTTCTCCTCCCTGATCTTTCGTTGCTGCTCTTATTTGCTCTCCAATGAGAGCAGCCTTATTCTGCATCTCCTTCCCTTTGCCTTTCTTCTTCTCCATCACCAATTCTATCACCCTCTTCATCTCCTTCCTCACAATATCACTCTGCAGTACTCCCCTTGCCAACTCCTCGCACACGCCCATCTCCTCCACCAGCATCTTCAAATTGTATATCTGCTCCGCCCCCATAGGCCAGCCTATGATCGGAATGCCTTGGCTTAAGCTCTCCAACACCGAGTTCCACCCGCAATGGCTTAAAAATGCTCCGGTAGATTGATGCGACAAAATCTCCAGCTGCGGCGCCCAGTTGTGCACCAATAAGCCTTGTTTCCTTTCCGTCATTCGCTTTTCGAACCCTTCCGGCAACCATTCCTCTCTGAATTCACCTTTTATGTCAAAACCAATAGGTGGCCGAAGGACCCAAATGAAAGGTTTTGCGCTATCTGTTAGAATATAAATTAAATATTTCATGCATGTGTTGAGCTTACTTATTAAGAAAGTGTTACAATATATATTAAATGATTAAATTCATCACGTGATTAACGTTACCTTCCAAACCTAGAGCTAACTCCATCATCTCGGAAGCACTAATAGTGTTTTGGGAACCAAACGAAATGTATAGAACGGAACCTGGACTGTGTAGATTGAGCCACTCAATGCATTTTTCAGGTGATATTTCGGGCTTCTTGCCGGCACGTTGTTTGAATATATTCGAGCCAAAAGAAGAGGACGAGTATTGCTTCTTAAGCACGGCCGGAGGAAGAAGAGGACCGATAGCCCGAACAGGAAGTTTGAGATATTTTCTAAGAATTTCCATTCCTAAAGGTTCTATCTCCTCAACAGTGTTACACAACCACCCATGAGAGCCTAAAGAAAGTGATAATTGCGACTGCAAAAACCTAGACCACAAATCTGTACCTGTTACAATATAAATTAAAAGATTAAATTTATCGATTTTAAGATAAGTGAGGTTGTGAGTTTAAATTCTAACTTTACAATTTACTCTATTTTAATAAGAATATTTCACATGACAAGTCAATCCATGCTAGAATATAAATTAAATAATTAAAATCATACCATCTGCAGCTTTTGCCAATAGATTTAGTTGTGAGTAATGGAAGCGGTGGCTATCAGGAAACCACGGGAGCTTGAAGCACTCTTCGTAATCTGTACAAAGATGCGGGAGGTGCAGCCAGAAAGACATGAGAGCCGCCGTGCCGTACGCGCCAGAAGTGGTGAAAGTAATGCTCACGCTACCTACACTTTTGGCAACATTTACAGCCCATCCAAAGAACATATCGGATATTATACAAAGAGGCGGCCAGCCACCACCTTCTTGGTCCATGATATCACGGATTAGGCCGCGGAAAGGAGCTTCGAGTGTCACCGATGCACGGCAGAAGACTGGAATGTTATGTAGAGACAAGTTCTCGGTATTCTCCGTGTTGGGCGGTAAACCATGGTCGGTGCTGCAGAAAGGAAGCTCGGCGAGGCGGATGTTGGCCAAATCAGAGGAGATGGTGGATTGGAGGTAGCGAACGTTGAGAGGGGTGCTGACAATGGTGATGGTGAAGCCGGTTGCTTGGTGGATTTGCCTTGCTAGTGCGAGGAATGGTATGAGATGGCCGTGAGCCAGGAAGGGTAGCATTACAATATGCTGAGCACGAGAACCCATTTTGATTCTTTTCACAGCTTTGGCTCAAGGCGTTGGGGTTTGTTCAAACGGTGAGTGAGGGGATCTTCTTTTATAGTGAAGGCCTAAACGTCCAAAATTCTCTCTCGGAGAATGCGTTTCAGGGTCAGGTTTTTGTTTGCTTCACTTTTCGTACTTGTTTTGATTTCTTGAATCTTCTCTCACTAACCCTAAAAAAGTTGAATAGGATCCTCACCCTATTTTACGGCCTAATTTTATTTGGAAAATGACTTGTGGGGGACAAAAAAAATCATTCCCATCATCTTATTTTTTATTTTTTAATAAAAAAAAAATCAAAATTTGTCTTTTGATGGTCACATCAAAGAACAAATTTCTAAATTTTTTTATTAGAAAATAAAAAAGAGGGTGATGGAGATGAAAAATCATATATTAGCCATCGTTTTATTTTGTTACATTTGACAGAATTGACATAGCATCGATCATGTACAACATTAAATAAGTACAATAAATAAAATCTTAACAATAAAATGACTCATTAACATTTCAATTAATTGAGGTCCTTTATTTTTTTTTCACATTTAACGTTGTTTAAAAAAACGACCCAAAACTATTTTTTTTTTCTTTATTTCTTTCTATGGTGTTACACTAAAAATTAGCCCCATTTGTACTAATCCATTTAATTTAGTCCACTTTTATTTTTTAATTTCTTAATTACGAACCAAGAAAGTTACATCTCGTGATAGTCACTAGGGTTCAAATCCATCTGTAGTCAAGATGTTAGTTTGATGGTTTTTCTTGATTTTGCACTTGGTTAGTTGGTTTCACTTTGATTCAACGAACAAGCTGGGTTATTAAGTTTTTGGTAAGCAAAACATCATTCATTTCCTTTATTTTCACCTTCTAAAAAAAAAAAATTTCAAAACATTTTAACATTTTTTTTTATTTTTTATATCAATTAAACAATTTTTTATTACTATTCAAATAAAAAACTCACTACAATACAACCTTTTTTTTTTTTTTTTTTTCTTTTTTTTTTTTTCACTTTTTCATACAAATTCTTTCCACTTTATATTATATCAATTACTTCTTATTACCACTAAAAATAAATAAAAAAATTCACCTCAAATATGGAGAAAAGGGGTTGTCAAATGATAGGCTCGAAGTTGTTTTTTTTAGACCTTCTCTTTTCAAAGCAATCAAAAGTGATGTGAGGGTTAGAGTGGTCCTTTTAAGTTACTTTTATTAAATTATTACTTATTTTAAAAGTTAAGCACGTTTGGTATAGCATAAGTAAACGCCAAATGTAGGGGCGGATCTAGCTTTTAGACTTTGGGGAGGGGCCAAATTGAAAAAAAAATATTTAAAAGGGCCAAAACTAAAAAAAATTAAGGGTAAAATTTACTTATTTATTTATTTTTGGGAAAAGCTTGAGGCTAGGGGGGGGGGCCATAGACCCCCTAAGAGCATTTGTAATGAGCTCGTCAAAGTGAGGAAATCGTCAAAATCAGCTGAGTTTCATCAAAATCGTGTCTGCAACGAACTCGTCTCTGCTACAGTAAATTTGGTGAGCGCTGAAATGGCTCGTCTGGTCTGCTGAGGCAACTTCCTCTCGTCTCTTCTTATTTTCCATTTGTTTATTACCCTTCCCGCGTTCTCGATCTCCTGAAGCGAAAATTGGAGCTCCTTTGCACATTTTCTCACAAATCACCTCTGCAAGCTTTTGAATCCCAGGTTTGTTTTGGTTTATGGGTTTTGATTTTGAATCTCGTATTTTAATTTTGGTTTGTGAGTTTTGAATCTCTCTTCCTCTTGTCTGTGGACGAGTTGCGTGATAATTTTTAGTTAATTGTAAACCCACCAACAGAAACTTAGAGAGACTTTTTGTGAGTTTGTTCGTTAGATATGTGAAAGTTGAAAAGGGTTCTGCATATAATTTTGTTAGAAGTGGGTTTTTCTTTTTGCTTTTTTAACTATAATCAGTTATATACGATTAATCTATGTGATTGACGCATGTTCTTGTTAAAAATGCCCTTTATTTAGTTTAATTTTTTGTGCTTTCTAGAGCTAGACTGGTTGAGATAAATTTGTGTGCTTTGTGGTTGAAGGGGTTGCAAATGGTTTTCTGGGTTTTGGTTATGGGTTTCTTGGATACATTTGTTTCATTGAAATGTTGTGGTTGGGGAGCAGAGGTATAGGGCAAGAATGGGTGCAAATGGACGAAAAGCAATGGTGTCTTCGTTGGTGTTGTTACTCTCACCGTCTGCCAATTTGGTGAATGTGGTGTGCTTAAAAACATGTTTATTGTGTCAATCAATGTGAGTGCAAAACTGATGATGAAATTTAGAGTACTCAAGAATGATCTTCCAAGGATCTGCTGTTTTTCGTCTGTAACCTGTTGTGCTTGGATTTCACTCTTAGTAATCATAATAGATTGACCACTTGCAGGTTTACTCATCCAGTTTGGTTGATCTAGAGGGGAAAACCTGCCTATAAATATTGATAGCCATGGGCATTGGGCACCATAAAAATATATGAAAAGAGCAATCAAACCCATTCATCCATTCTGCCAACAATTTGCTTTGATGAGCAGCAGCTTTTTGAGATACCACCACCTACTGTGTTTTTTTTTCTTTTTTTATTTTTGCCCGACAAAAGGCAACCTACAAGGGCACCGAATTTCAAAAACCGAACATGGGTTTAGAAGTGTGCCATAGCACACCACCCTTCACTTTTCTGCAATCACCTTCCTGTCTAGACAGTGGAACTTCCCTTTATCATTTCCCAAACGTCAATCTCTTCAATTATCTCTATATATACATTTTTCACAGACTTACTGATGCAAATCAGGATGCTTGACAGAGGATTATTAGGAGATTGCTATTGCATGAATCATGGGTGACAAAAGATATTCCTTGAATCATGGTAATAAAGATTTTCAGGATGCTTGACAAAGGATTGTAAGGAGATTGCTAATTTCCATAAGTCATTGTTATTCTTTCCTAGTTTAAGTTTGTATTTTCCCAGTTTGTTATTTGTTTCCTAGTTTGCTTCTTGTTGGTACAATTTCCGGTATTGTGTGAATCTGCACGCTCTTCTAATATTCTTCACGCTTCTCAATAATTCTGCAAAACAACAAAAACTAGGGACCCTTCCGGAGATCCCGCTCCGATGCCTAAGTTAGCTTCTATGAGAAAATAATACTCTATGCATAAAGTTGAGTCTTAGTTTATACCTGGGGTATGGGCATATTTATAGGCAAAGAGGTGGAGTCAAAGCTGGATTAGAATTCCTGCTTCTTGTCGATCTAAAACTGCTGTCAGAGTTCTAATCGAGATCTAGAATTGATGTCAGAGTTCTAATTGGACTCTGATCTTTTATTAAACTTCTAATCTGATATCTTCTTAGACTTCTGATCTGATCATTCTTCTTATCTGATTGGACCATAAGTCATATCCCAATTTTACCAAAGATAGGACTACTGATCAAACTATACTTGGGCTAATTAGAGTCCTATCCCAATTTACTGAGATAACTGATACCTGATTTCTCTGAAGTAGTTGCTAAATCTCTATCTCCTCCTTGGATCGGGTTGAGTGGAATTTATCCCCAACACTTCTTATATTGTAATCGTTGGTTTGCTATTTATAATGAGAAGAAAAGAGAACAAGGCAGTAGCCATCTTTTTGTTGAGAAAAATATCACTTTTGGAGAGAGTCCAAACTGCAGAGAGATTCTGCTGTCTTCTTTTGAGAGTTTGCACCACCTACCTTCCTTGCTTGCTAGTTTCCATGTGAACAATCGTTGGTTGGTTACATTTGGCTTGTGGGTTTCGGGTGATGCGTACGCCTTATTTGTTTTCCAAGGATCTGTTGTTTTTCCTGGGGGATGTGGAGTTGACGGCTTCATATGATTCAATCTTGTTGCTTCTTGTTATTTCTCAAGTTGTGGCCTTACTCCTTTTGTATTGATTTTTTTTTTCTTTGGCTTTGGGTATCAGTTATTACTTCTTTGTGTGTCTAATCTCTTGGCTTGCTGTTTAGTACATCAGATTGTTTATGGAGATATCATTGCCAACCTTTAGCTTTTCTACAATTTTTGGCCTTGACTTTATTTTGAATCTAGTAAACCTAAGTGTGATTTATTTTGTTCATGGCTGATGGTGGATGTTTATCAATATCTGTTGCAATTTTGGGCAAAGTGATTATAAAATGATCTTTTATATGTTCTGGTAGATATTTTTCTGAGCTTTTTTCTTTCTTTCTTTCTTTTCCACTCGTGATAGAATTTTCTCAGGCTTGGGTTGGGTATATCTTTAGTTGTTTTAGTATCCAATATTATCTTCATAGTTTGATGATCCTCAATCACAGAACTGTGTTGAAGCCCTTATTTCTAGAAATCAGATTTTGTTCCTCTTTTATGCCTTCGATCTAGTGACAAAACCAAGCTTTTGTTATTTCTAGAAAGCATCTGAGTCTATATGATGATTGTTTACTTGCTCTAAAATATAGTTTCAAAGATTCAAAAAAGTAACTTTAAATGGTATTTTCTTATGGCAGGGATTTAACTGAACGTGGGGCATAAATATTTTTCTGTGGCTTTCTTTTTATGGGCTTTATTATGCTCACTTCTTCTTCCTGCTTCTTCTGATGGTGTGAGGATTGGTCTGAAGCAGCGCTGCCTGGACCTTCACAGTATCAATGCTGCCAGAATGGCAAGAGCAGAGGGTGTAATTGGCATATATGCGTCGTTCGAATGAAGATATAGTACCTCTGAAGAACTATTTGGATGCTCAATATTTCGGAGAGATTGGAATTGGCACGCCCCCTCAGACATTCACAGTCATATTTGATACTGGCAGTTCCAATCTATGGGTTCCATCATCAAAATGCTATTGAATTTCTAATAAATTTATGGGCGTTGGACGTTGGAGCTGTATCGACATTGAATTTCTAATAAATTTTGGTTTCATGGTAGTTAAAAGTGGTTGGGAGTGGTTGTTTTAAAACCAATAATAAAAATTGTACTTATTTGAAGTAGAGAATATTTAGAGCGTTTGATATTTGATGCCTTTGAAAAGTGGGTAGTTAATAAAATAACCAAAGTGCACTTTTTAGCCAAAATCTGACTAAACTTTGATGTGTTCACTACAAGTGCTCTAAGACTCTACCTAGCTATGCCCCTAGCCAAATGTCTAGTCAACTTTGAGCGTAGTATTAAAATTTATCAAGTTGGCCTTGTTGTGAACAAGAAAGCCCTTGTTCGATTAGGTAGGGTCCATAGAGAGCCCCTTTTACAACCACTTATAATTTCAAGTGTACGCAATACTTTTATTTATCTTTTTAACCCTTCAAAATTAATGTAACTTTTAAAATTATTATTTGATTAAGATTTAATAGTAACCCAAATCTAACGACGACTTTAAAAGTTACATTAATTTTTAAAAATAAAAGTCTAACGTATATCATGACTCTATAATTTCTCCAGTCCCACGCTTCTCTTCTTTGGACACACCGACATAAAATTGTAAGAAATTCCAATTAGGGTTGGCAATTTTTGACACGACCCGCGAACCCGGCATGAACACGACACGAAAAAACCGGGTTTGAGTTTGTTATAATCGGGTTCGGGTCATAATCGGGTTGACCCGATTATAATCGTGTTGGCGGGTCAACTCGCGGGTTGACCCGCCAACACGATTATAACCCGATTAAAAAAAAAAAAAATGAAAGTAAAAAACTAAAATTGAAGGTTGAAACATATGAAAACAGTGAAATTATGCCGTGTCGGGTAAACGGGTGACACGTTTATTAGCCGTGTTTGTCGGGTCGTGTTCGGGTTACCCGATTATTAATCGGGTCGCGTGTCACAACCCGATTAATAATCGGGTCGGGTTCGTGTCAGACCCGTTTATGTAATCGGGTCAGTCGGGTTGACACGAACCCGACCCGTGAACCCGAATTGCCAACCCTAATTCCAATTGGTTGTTATCACCCTGGTGAAACATTAGTACGTAGTTATTGATTGAAGTTGTCGATTCTTCTTCATCTTGTCAAAAATTCAGAAATAATAGATGTACAAATATTATCACATTGTACATATATATTTCATGCATGGATCTGCTTCCATGCGGTAGTTTTTAAACTACCGCATGGTGCTGTAGTGAAAAATGGTACTGTTTTCCACAAAACGGTATTGTTTTTCACTTAAAAAAATTTGCAAAACTTTTAATAAATTTAAAAATTATAAAAATAATAATAATTAAAAACAAAAAATATTAAACCCCCCCAAAAAAAAGGGGTGGACAGCGTTGCCTAAGGGGGTGGCTAGACCACCCCTAAAGCCGACTGTGGTGGTCGCTTTGGGGGTGGTCCGGCCACCCCAAAAGGCCAAAAAACAAAACAAAAAAAAAGTTAGGGGTTTGGGGGGTGAGGGGTGGCCGGACCACCCCTAAATCGGCCGTATGGGGTGGTCGAAACCACCCACAGGCCCTTGGGGGTGGCCGGGCCACCCCCAAAAGGCCTAAAAACAAAAAACAAAAAAAAAAAAGGTTTTGGGGGGTGGCCGGGTCTGGCCACCCCCCAAAACCCAAACCTTTTTTTGTTTTTTTTTTTTGGCCTTTTGATAATGGTCCTCCAACCTTTCAATCAGGATAATATTTATTTTTTCTTGAAAGAAAAGAAAAAAAGAAATTTAAAATTCCACCCTTGGTTTTTTAATTTTAATTTTAGTTTTTTTAAAAGTATTTTTTATTTTTATTTTATTAAAAGAATTTTTGTCGTTAGGAGACGTTAACAATTTTTGGTAGTTTAAGAAAATATTATCCCGATTAAAAGATTGGAGGACCATTATCAATTGAGTGTTAGTTTGAAGAAGATATGTAGACTTTCTCCATATTCTTTTGATGGGTTCCAATCTTACAGTGAGGGTTTATAATCCTCGTGTCAAACATGCCCACAAAGTATGTCGGTTGTAGTTAGAGTTGATAATTTTTTGTACAATTCATAAATTTTATACAAACTCAACACAAAATTAGTGGGTTAGAGTTTAATTAAATAGGTCGAGTTATAATTGATCTATATAGTCTTATATTTATGTCTCGACACAATCGAATCTAACACACAACATTTAAGACTAATAATTTTTGACATAATTTATGAAATTAAACAAATAATATTTAAGACTATCAATTTTTTATACAATTTACGAATTTAATATAAAATTAATAGATTATGTTTTTTTGATGATTCTAAACCATTAAATTAAATAGGTCGGATGAAATTATCACTACTCTTTCTTATTATTATTAGATTGAGGGGCTCCTAGCCTTAAACCCCTCCTCTGACCTCGAAAAACCCTATCTGAGAAAAATTCACGCTTTCACTCGCAGTCTCAAATGGCTTGCTTAATCCGAACCGCTCAAAGAACCCTAGTTCATGGGCTTCACCGCCACGACATTTCCCTCCAATCGCGGAATGCCATCTCAGCTTTTCTCTTCCAAGCCAGACTATGTGCTTCGGAGCCAATTGCCAAATCGCCCTTCGAAGCTAACATCCTCAGAATCCTCCGTACCGAGATCGAGTACCAGTCCGAGTACGCTCCTCCCCATCAGGTTCGTTCGTGTGTCTTTTTAAATTCTTAGCCTCTCTTTTGGTTCCCGAGAAAATGGAGGAAAAGGTGTGGGAAAATATGCCTTGCAATTGTTATTTTCAATCGCTTTTGAGCTATTCTAAAGCGTTTCTGACCCCTGCATTTTCCCATTTGTTGCTTTAGTTCCAAAATTAAAGCATAACATCAAATTAAAATTCAATTTTTTTTAATCCTACGGGGAACTTAAGGCAATTCAGTGATTCATTTTGTCTTTAGTTGTTTACTTTTACGTTTCTTTAATTTCTTAGTCTCTTTTTGGTTCCATAGAAAATGCAGGAAAAGAGGTGGCGATATGCTTTTCAATTTTTATTTTTAATTGCTCTCGAGTTATTTTTATGTTTCATTTTCCTATATATTACTTTGTTTCCAAATTGAAAGAAAGAAAATGAGCAATTAATGGGGGTTTTGATATCTCTTAAATTCAATTATAATATCTTTTTTGGGTAATGTTTTATATAGCCTGTAACGAAATTCAATTCGTTTACGGTGGAAGATCGACCGGGTGAGCAGTGGATCACGATGAGAGGGAAATTTGGAGACGCTGAGAGTATCAAAATAGAGGCCACTATGTTTGATGGGTGCGTACCTGTTCCTAGGCTTGGAGATGACAGCTCTGGAGTAGATATGCGCCTTCACCTTAGCTTGCTTGTTGATATCTCCAGGGACGATTGTGGTGATGAATTGGAGTTTTTGTGCTCCGCTTGGCCAGATTTGTTGGAGGTTCAGAAAGTTTATATGCTTAGGCGTGATCGAATGCTGGCTAGGCCTTACATGGGACCTGATTTTAGGTAGTATGATTATAGACATTGTTTGTTCATTTATCAGTTGGAAATTTTTGTCTGGTTTGACCTCACATTGGCAAGATTAGGACTGAATTTTGTAGAATCTTGAAAACCCGTGTTTTCTTCTGGAGTTTTGTGTGACTCATGTTTGTTGTTTACAGGAAATTGGATGCTAAGATTCAGAAGGCGCTAAAGGAGTACTTAGAGGCAAGGGGGGTAAACGATGAACTCTCTGTTTTCTTGCACGAGTATATGATGAACAAGGATAGAACTGAACTTATCCAATGGTTTGGAAATGTCAAGAATTCTGTGGAGAATTAGAAAAGAGTGCTCTTTTTGCTGCATGCGAGAGATTCATTGCGAAGTTTGTTATTTTGAATTTGATTGGAATGAGGTCTCTGCAGTAGGTAGGCAATTTTTATGATTTGTATCCAGAATCAGTTAGAAAATTTGAGGTTTATACAGAATGTAGCAACTCAAAACTGAAATGTGAAATTGGAACTAGCAACTATTTCAGTGCAGCTTCAAGATGCTTTTCATTTGTATATTTACATATAGAAAATTATAGGACTCGAGAAATGGTGAAATTATGGGTTCTTTGTACATGGGTAGTGTCTCCTTTAGCACTTCAAAAAATGAAGGTATGCAGTCTTCTTGTTTTTACTTATTTGTTTTCATCAAATAGTAGAGTATGGCCTTATGCATACAGAGTCTTACCAATTCCCACAAATCTGTCTGAACCACATATGGTAGTTTAATGGGTATCGGTATGGTTCTTGTATTGGTTCATTCCAATTTTAACTTCAATTATGCTTAACACTAATATGATGAAATTGCTCGAGTGTAATATATATTTTAGAACATATTTGCATGAACTCAAGCTGAAATTAATAATCTAAACACTCAGTTCCTTTTCCTTGTATTGTTGTTTTTGTAACTGGTAAATCCTAGTACGTCTCATTAGTTTTATTTGTCATTCTTACACAAATTATGTCATCTCTTGTAGAAGAAGAAAGTTAAGGCATCTCTAAGATACATCCTTTCTATGTGCCATATTGCTCCTCTCCAATGCTTTTTGTGATTCTGACCTCTGGATCTCGGTTATAATCTCAATGCTAATTGCTACTGATTTTCATATGAAAAGAATTTGGCGTATAACATGTGCTACAAAACAGTCGCATATTTACTTTCTCAAATTTGATGTGATCCCAATAACCATGCTTGTATTCTTATGAAAGCATTATTAGAATGTTATTTACTGATGAAGATAAAGAAAATTTTTCAGTGGTTTGATTTTTCCACCAAGATGTACACTTGTGGACAAGGCCTTCATAGGTGCAGAAACCAAGGTATTTGTTTGCTGCTATTATTTCCACAAAAATTGCCGAATATCTATTTCAATCTGTTTGATAATTTATGTTTGTTGCTTGTACTGGCCCATGTGTTTGTTGAAATAGTTTCTATAACTATTGTATTTCTACCTAGATTTAGAGTTGCTTTACTATTTTTATTAAAAATATGATTTTGGCTCCTAAATTATGTGTGAAATTTCAATTTCATCCTTAAACTATCTATTGTTTCAATTTAGTTTTTGAAGCTTGAAAGACTTTTTTAATGTTATCATATCCCTTCCTTACAGTCACTATGCGAGTGATAATTTTTGTTGCGAACGACGATTTTTGTGTATGTATCTTTAAATGCTGAACAGCCCAACAAGAAACGAGAAATTACAAGGAAATGAAGAAACAACTACAAAAACAACAATAACAACAAAACTACAATTCAAGGTAGAGTCCAGGGAGAGATCCAAGTGATGGAGCAACCGAGCGGAAATGTTGCTAGTAGAACCGGTTATAGCGGCCCATAGTGTGATTTTGTGAGTCCAGCTAAAGACACTCCTATCAAACTTGGTTGTTGACCAGGAGATCAAGTGCAACTGAAATGACAGTAACTTCAAGGACAGATTATGTTGAATCCGATGTCCCCAGTAGGGGTGCCCGACCGATGAAGCCCATAGGACATATCTCTTTATGTTGTCTCCATGCCTGAGGGGAGATTGTAGGTACCAGAAGGAAACAAAAAAGCCATAGATCTGCAGCTTTGGTGGCTGGCTGTGTATGACAAATTTGGGTTTGAGAACCCCAAATGTAGGTGTGAGGTGTGAAAAAACCCAGATCTATCATTCAAGGGAAGCGTGTGGGGTGTTGAGGGTGGAAGCAGGGCGAGGAGGACGTGGCGGTGGATGGAGAACCTCCAATCTGGCTTACAAACCAAATAAAAGAAAATGGAAAGGGAGACATGGGAGAGAGCAAAGGGAGGAAGGGGGTGGTGAAAAAGTTTTTTTGTTACGAGAAGGAAATGGGGTTGTTTTAGCAAATACCACCTCCTTGATAGTTCCAAGGACAAAATTGAAAGACAAAAACCATATTTAGATCATTTTTTTTCTTCATCATAGATGGATTGTTGAGTGGTTAATGTCAACCAAGGCCGTCATATAGTGAATATTTCATACTCTCCACAAATTACTTGTCATGGAGTACCGGCTTCGGATCTGAATTCCCTCTTATTCTTTGTCCAAAGAAGAAGGGGCAGAGATAATAATAGGTGAAGTGGCTCATGTATCAAATTAAAATCGCGTCAAACCCAGGAATTAAACTTAAAGAGTTTTTTTTTTTTTTTTTTTTTTTTTCCCTTGAGTGCAACATGTCATATTTTCACTCGAAGTTTGTTCAATTTTCAAATTGATTGTTCTATCATGTTCCGTCTAAATTTTTAACAGAATTGTGATCATTTGTACACAACCACTTTAGAGTTGCTACCTGATTGCCACATGGCCAATCAACCATATAATTTTTTTAAAATAAAAAAATTAATTATTTTTTTTTATTATGCTACCACCAAAAAAAAAAATAAAAAAAGGGGGGTTGGGGAGAAAAGATTAAAGAGGTTGCGAAAGAGTAGAGGAGAGGTACTCCACTCCACATAGGCGACCTCAGTAACTCACCCCCTTCCACCTTCTTTACAAGGAGGTGGAGATCGTGGAAACACCCTACACAACCTACCCACTCCGATCCACCCCATCACCACACATAGTGGGTGGGTGGGTGGGTGGGTGGGTGGAGGGGAGTTGCCCACTTCCTTCCGCTCCTTCTACTATAGGGTAGAGATCACCTTTGCACACGTGATTATATTTTTATTGAAAATTTATACAAAAAAAAATGTGATGGAAGAAGAACTTCACTTATAACCATTTATCTTTCATCACTTTTGAAATAAGGTACCTAAACTTTAAAACGTGTTAATTTAAGGTATCCATCTTTCAATTTTTTTTCAATTTCAACCATCTGTTAGAATTTTTTGTTAAATCCGGTCAAAATTTCGAAAATACCTATCATTTTTTTTTAAAAAAAAAAAAAGAAAAAAAATTGCAAGGATTTAGGTGTTAGTCAGAATTTAGGAATTTGCAAAAATACTCATCCCTGAATCTTTGAAATTATTTTATTTTATTTTTTAAAAAAAAACAAAACAAAATGCATGGGTATTTTAGAAATTTTAATAGAATTTAACAGAAATTTTTAACGAATGGTTGAGATTGAAAAAAATTAAAAAAATAAATACCTTAAATTGACATGTTTTAAAGTTAGAGTATTTTACTTCAAAAGTGATGAAAAATCAGAGGTTATAAAGCAGTGGCGGAGATAAAGAGGGGCGGGCGCCCCTAAATGTCTAATATATATATATATATATATAGATATATATATATAAAATTTTTTAACCCAAACTTTATTTTGCCCATACAAGGCTACAAGTCTCTACAAATTAAATCAAAACATTCATTCCCCTGTATATGTTCAAAAGAAAAAAAAAAAAAAAAAAAAAAAATCGAGACAACTTAGCCTAGCCTAGTGGCAGCAACACCCTTAAAAAATAAAAGTTATCCTCAAATTTGGGCTGATATTGAATTAAGAAAATCCAACCCAAAACTAAGAAAACCCAACCCAAAACCAAAATTAGACACCGTGAATGAAAAAAAAATATAATATATAAAAAGAACAAAAAAAATTATTTATCATTATATTTTATTATTTTAATTCCTTCCCTATTAAGACAGATTCTTAGCTCCGCAACTAGTTATAAATAAAGTTTTCCCGAGTGATAGAAGACTCAATTTGAAAGTCAAACATATCTTAAATGCGCTTAATTGTCAAAATTATAAATTCATTCGTCTCTTAAACTCTAATGAAATAAATTTAAAAAGTTTCTGAAAAAAAAAAAAAGAAGAAAAAAAGTCATATTATTATTATTATTAAGAGACAGCGACTCAAAAATCTGGTTTGTGGGGGTGGTAGGTTTTAATGATTTGTACCAGCCCACGAAAACTAGCTTACAAAAAAGAAATGATCCATGTAAAATGTGATACAAATTGCAATGTTGACTGAGTTTTAGATTGGATTGGATTAAAATGCCTACAAAATCTTTCCAAGATTTTGAGGTACTTTGATGAAAGTGACACACCACACGCTCCTCGATACAAGACAAAAATACTCTCCACTTGTGGAGATAGAAAAAAAAATAGTGGAGCAAGTCTCTATCTATCTTTCTTTGAGTTGGCAACAAAACTATTCCTATAATTAAACATAAGAAATTATGTTCATAAAGATCTCCTACTCATCCTATGCAATCTTGTTGCTATTGGCCTTTTGGTGTTCCTTTGAGGCTTTTTTTCAATGGAGTGGAGTGTGAACTTCATGTGATCTCTTTGTGATTGGCTTAAATGATAGTGGCAGGCTTGATTTTGACCTTGGACTTTTGGGGTTCCATATAGAAAATTGAGAAAATTATACTTTGATGATATAGATAAAGATATACACTCGACTAGTTCTGGTTTGAAAAAACTCAGTCGAGAGCCTAAGATTTGGGTCAGGACTCAGGATGATAAAGCTTGAAACTCAAACTCCCACAAGACTACAAATTAAGGTCAATACAAATGAGTAGAACAAAGAACAGACAACAAAATTCGACAAAAGAAAAAAAAAACCCAGTTAGTTTGACAAGTTGTTCCAACATAGTAGTTACTTAAAGGATACTGAGATGGTAGTACCAAGTATAACTACTCAATGATTTCAATTTGACTTTACCCATCGGTTAATGTAGAATTCAGCACCGAATCTGGCTAAGGCCACAATTCACTAGTGAATGCTCTACATAAGGGAAGGTCATATCACTCTTCCAGGTACAACTTACATTCATCCCCATACACAAATTTTGAGAATAACATAGCTCTCTTGAAGGGTACTAATACTTTTTATTTACTGATTTAAGCATCGGAGCTATAAATTCTCTGTCGGCAAGTCCCTAATTGCTTCTACTCGTTTTGCAGGTTTCGTTGACTAAATTTAGTGTGCGATCAACTCCATCATCATACTTGATGTTATAGTGGAATTGGTTGTGATGACTTTGTAAACAATAAAAAGCCAGTAACTCAAGACATATGGACTGATGGATTATCAAACCACCCATTAGAATTTTGCCAGTTGACCATCTTATGGTTTCCTTTTAGTGCACAGATACTGTGAACCTCAAATCAACATATTTTCTGATTCCCATCTGGGTTGACAGACGATGCAATCTTAAATGGGCAAGGTATATTTTCATCAAATTAAACACACACAAAAAAAAAAAAGAAAAAAAGAAAAAAAAGAAATCCAAGCTCAATAAATGTATCTTCCTTCGAAAAATAAAATACACTAAACGTATCTTAAAGAAAAGAAAAGAAAAACTATCCTTTTATAACATAAAATCTACACTATATTACTGCAATTGGTGAAAAGAAAATTTGAACAAACTTTTTACTACAAATAAGAGTGAAGATAAAAAAAAGAAAAAAAAGAAAGAAAAAGAAGATAATAAAGATGGGATCCGGATTCCACCAATTTGCTTCGGGCAGCAAATGTGAGAGACTTTTTACGAGAGGGCGGCCGGGCTGCCTTGACTGGTTCAGGTAAGCAGGCTCTATAGAGACTAACAATTCGAACAACAAAAGTACTGAGAATCTCTGTCGAAACTGCTTAAAGCTTGAGAGACAAGTCAAGCTTCTTCATCTGCTCTTGATTAGTCTTGAAAACACCACTACCTGGCAACCAGAATCCACTGAGTTCAGCATCAGGTGGAGAAGCATTCATCATTCTTACCAAGTCAAATCTACCAACACTGCCTCGCGACTGTGATCCTACTGCTGTATGAAAATTCTGATCAACTGGTGCATGAAAATTCTTAACTGCTGGCTGTTGGTTCATGAGGGGTACTCTTGAAGAGCCGCGAGGTGAATAGAAGCCGCCACTGGAATACGATTTGTGAGATGGCTTCTGGATCATTGAATGCACCTGAATTCCAAGGGATCTGTTATAAACACCATGAAGAGGAAGAGAAGCCACGCTTGAATAGTGTTGCTGGTGGTGGAGGAAGGAGTGCCCAAAAGCTGCTGCCGAAGCCATTATTTGCGCCTCTATCTTCTGGCCTCTTTTCGCCAGAGTCCTCTCTCTTTTGTGGGCATTTTGGTGCCCTCCAAGTGCTTGTGAGCTGTAGAATTTTCTTTGACAGAAGTTGCATGAAAAAACTCGTGGCTCTGCAGAAGAAGCTTGTGGGGTTTCTGGGGCTTGAGATGAACCCACCTCCAAGCAACCTATGAGATTGAGCTCTGTAGAGAGATTTAGATCTAACAGGACATCTGCCTCTGGCTCTGGCTCTGTCTCTGTTTCTCCTTCATCTTCTTCAACAACTCCCTGCTTGTTTTCTTCCCCGTTTTGCAGTGGTGTGTTTGGAAATGGGGGAACCTCTGGAGCATAGAAGATGCTTGGAGGAGTACTATTAGACAGACAGGGCTCAGTACTCTTTGTTGGCTCCATTGCAGAATACCTCTTTTTCTTGGTGGATTTTGAAATAAAAAGGATAAAAGGTCCTTCATGGGAAAGTAAATGCTTTGTGCTATATATTCAACAAGGATACACTGTTCCACAAAGTTTAAAATAGTGAAAACTTTAGACGTTTTTTTGGTACTAGATCAGTTCTTCTCGTACACTTTGGTTGAAACTCCATCATTTCACTTGATAATTATCCAGTCGGGAGCCTTAAGTCTTAGCCATTCGTGGGAGGGTGGTGTCTAATCGACATACGAGGAGAAGATTATATAGATTAATCCTAATTCTATCTATTAATTTCGTGTTGAATTTAAATCAGATTCGCAAGTCATATTAAAAAGTTACGAGTCCTAGCTAAAACCAAACGTAACGGTCACATTAAGTTGGATCATCCTCTACATTTCAGGTGAAAACAAGAGGAACTATTTCATAGTTCAGTAGATTTAATGGTGTATATATTGCCACGTAGTGAATATATTGTCACGTTATTTAAAATATAGGAAAAATTTCACTTATCACTTTTAATATTTCACCACTTTTGCAATCATACCTTTAAACTTTAAAAAGTATCAATTTAGTGTATTCATCTTTCACTTTTTTTTCAATTTAACTCATCCAATAAGATTTTCTGTGAAATCTTGTAGAAAAGTCCCAAAATACCCCTGTTTTTTTTTTTTTTAAAAAAAATTATAAATATTTTTCAAAGATTCATTCAGCCATAAGTATTTTTGCAAATTCTGTTAAATCCTTCCAATTTTTTATTTATTTATTTATTATTTTTTGAGAAATGAGGAGTATTTTAAAATTTTTGACACCCATCCGTTAGGATTTAACGAAAATTCCTAACGGATGGTTGAAATTAAAGAAAAAAAAAATTGAAAGATGTATACACTAAATTGACACTTTTTAGAGTTTAAGGGTATAATTGTAAAAGTTACAAAAGATTAAGGGTGATAAGTGAAGTTCTACCTAAAATATATTTAAATAACTTGGCACTATGTATACAGTTGAATGCAACCAAATAAAATCTATATCATAAAATAGTTTGAAGATAAATAAGGAGTCTTAGGACGTAAAAACAAATATGAGATTATAAAATAAGTATTAAGTTCTTTGTTTCGGTTTTGCCTGAACCAAAAACTTCTTGAGTGACTTAAACTCATCAAGTTTTACTAGCTTAAGCTTTTGTAATAAATGATAATTTAACATGATATCAAAATATTCATAATTTACTACATTTCACTAAATTCACCATTGAGATAAATGTTAATTTAACAGTAATATATTACGTGCAACTACTTAAAGTGCCTCAATCATAGGGGGCCATGCAAACCTTTTTATGTACCAATACCATTACGGTTGGCAATTTTTAACACGATCCGCGAATCTGACACAAAGTTATAAGGTTTGGGTTTAGGTTAAACGGATTCGAGTCATAAACGGATCAAACCGTTTATGACTCGTCAATCCGCTTATGACACATTTATGACCCTTATAACGTGTCGTGTTCGGGTTTCGTGTCTCAACTCATTTAGCTAATCGTGTCGTGTTCGAGTTGGCGGGTCAACTGGTCGACCTGAAACTGACACGATAACCTGTTTTGCCAACCCTAAATACCATGACCCCGGTTGATGGTTGTTCCATCTATACTTCTGTACATTTTTTGTGGGGCATCGCTATCCCTAGATATTTCCCTACTTATATTTTTAGGAAAATTATAAAAAAGCCCTAAGAGCTAACAATCGATTTTAGAATAGCGCTTTGAATTTTCAAATGCACTAATGGGACCCATCAAACTACCAAAGTGTGTCGAAAACGCCACTTTTGTTTATGGTCGCACTTGAAAATTCGTTGGACTATTTTAAAATCGACTGTATGTTTATGGAGCTTTTTTATATTTTTTTCCTATATTTTTCATCTTGTATTTTATTTTTATTTTTTTGATAGATATCTTTCATCTTGCAGAACAAACAAAAGTTGTCCTTTTCTTCTTTTTTTCTTTTTTAACCATGCACAAATAAACCTTTTCGAACAAACAATAATTGATATTCTTATCCACAGTGGAACTAGATTAACTACAGGTACTTTTGTCCAATATCTTTGGCATAAGTTTCATAGGATTTCAAATTTAGAACCAAATAATGCCTTGCAAGATTGAGACACGTGTTTTTTTGTGTCCTGTTATGAGACAAGTGTTTTGATCTCAACAAGTCTAATTTCAACTAGAAATTAACCCAAACTAAACTTGTGTAGTTATTTTTGCCACAGCCAAATTTTTAAGATTTTTCATTAAATTCTTTTAAAATTTACAAAATACCTTTTTTTTTATATATAAACAAATATTAAAAAAAAAAACATAAAATATTCATAGCACGGGTATTTTTGCAAATTCCGTTAAATCCTGATCAACACTTAAAATCTTGTAATTTTTTTTTTTTCCTAAAAAACGGAGGGGTATTTTGAGATTTTTGACACCCCTTCATTAGGATTTAACGAAAAATCCTGACGGATTAGTGAAATCGAAAGATAAAATAAAATATAGATACATTAAATTGAGAGTTTTTAAGTTTAAGGAGATAATTGTAAATATAATAAAAGTTTAGGGCAGTTAAATAAAGTTTAATTCCTTCACCAAAAAGAGGCTAGCATCCTTCAATGGAGAGTGTTAATATTTTACACCTTATCTTCTCTAGGATCTTGCTTCGTGCTCTATCAAGAAAGAAATTAATTTGAACAAATCAATAAAATAAGGCTACTTTGTATATATGTGAAAACTTCTTGTCATATTTAATTTCAACAAACAATTTGATATTTCGAACAAGAATACAGCTGGCTTGAGAACCATAAGATTTTATAATTAGGCTATATAGTTGATTTTGACACAATTTTATCTTGTTACTCAAAAGAAAAAATGTTGTTTTGAGTGAGATAGATATATAAGAGACAAAATGCCGTAAATATCGGTTACGTCGCACGCACATGACACAAGCTAGAGGTGTCCCGCGCTTTCAATATTGTAGTACTCTCGGCTTGTATCCCGTGTAGAGGATATATATAAAACGCAACCTATACACCATATTTTTATTTCGTTTTTATTTTTATTAGACTTTGTTAATATAGCACTGTCAATTAATCGATCTTTAATTTTTTTATTTTTTATTTTTTTTTTTTTTAACAAGAACCGATCTAATGATCGATTAACATTATCACATCATCAAAATAGAATAAAAATGATTCCAAACATTTCTCAATCATTCCATCTAAGCTTTTGACTAAGACAACAACTTTTACATAGTCTTTCTTCTAATTCCGAATATCCTAAATTCTATTCCAACAACTCTTCCTCACCACAATTTCTCCTTTTTTTTCTTTTTATTTTTTTTCTTTTTTTTTTCATCCTTTCACAACTCCACTACACGTGAGGTATCCAATTCTTTCACTCTCTCTTGGATTTTTCTTAGGTTTTCAATAACACATATGTATGTCATGATAATATATTAATTGTATGTTAAAGATGGAGTAGATATGGATGATCTTTTTCTTTAGATTTGGGTTAAGCCAAAGTAGCCGTCTCTCTCACAAAATGCATCTGCCATGAATGAAGGCCATCCTACATGTTACCATGTCATCATATTTGAAAATAATAATATCTTTTTTGTAATTTGTCTTGTTGCATGGCATGAATTGTGGGGCAGGCGACAAATGGCCGACAAGCAAAAGGGTTAGCTGATGTGGAGTCCCTCTATATATATGCATGATAGTGCTATATATTTATATATATATATATAATACAATATTATATTATATTATGCTGCATTATTAATATATATATATATATATCTAACAAAATCAGATCTCCAAAGTTAACTCTTGGGATAAGTACTTGGGATCTCTTTGCATTTATTTATTATTATATTATTAACCCTATTCAATGCCCCCCATGGAAAGGTTTCTTTCACCCAATCCAAAGGCCACATATAAAGGGTTTCTTTGACTATGGCATTTCACTTTGATTGGGTTGGGTTGGGGCAATATATAAAGGGTTTCTTTTTCATGTAACAACTCTCACTTGTGTTTCCATGTACAATTTGCTTTCTTTCTTTTTTCTTTTTTCTGATCAAATAGAAGAACCAAATCTCTTTATCAGATCTGTTGTCTGTCCACATAAAGACTCTTAAAACAATTCCCATTTCTAATTTTCAATGCCCATAAAAAGAAAGCCAAAAAGTGACATCACTTCGATCCCTACATGCATCAAAAAGAAAGCCAATTCGATGCACACCCTCTTCTAGTCTTCTTCTTCTAGGCACGCTAAAAACCATTTGCCATCCTTAATTAGTACATATAGGTCCTTAATGGAGGATCCTTATTCCTTACGTGGTTCGTTTCCGTTTGGGGCGCAAGCAAAGGGAGGGGTTCCAATGTGTGCGATCGATGTTTGGTGAGCCGGGTCTTAGGCTAGGGTTGAGTCTGCTTCTGGGCCAATGGGCCTTTGTTTGGGCCTACTAGGCCTTTCTACATTCTAGATACTCCAAGATGATTGAGAGAGAACTCTTGTTATTTTTTCATTGGAGGCAATCTACACCGTTTATTGTTTTCATAGGCTCCAATAATTTTTTTTTATTGGCCTGGAGACAAGCCAGACTTTCATATATATATATATATAACCTTCTTTGTTTCATGAGTATTTTTTTTTGTTTTTTTTGAGAGCAGAAACTCTTCTTTTAATTTATAAAGACTATTTTATAATTTATCAGGTAAAAACAGAAAGAGCAATAGAGATCGAAATTTCTAAAGGGCTATCTAGTTATGCATGGATAAATATAATTGTTTCTTGTGAAAGAAGCAATCGTACGTCTTTAGTACCATTATATTATCTGTTTCGGTTATATTAATTATGGTAAAATTAAGTGTTGATTTTAAATAATCAAGTCCCTATCAGATTAGCTTTATATATGCATGGTTTGATAAGAATATTGATTTGGCTGTTTCCATGGAAACAAGATGAATACTTGACAGAACTCTAGCTTGTTCATCGATCATCATATCTGCGTGTTATCATAAGAAATTAATTACCAGTAAGATATATAGATTAAAAAATAAAAAGAATATTGTACCTAACATCATGAGAGCTCATTGAACCTGCTTAGCCCCCCACCTTGTAATCTATATATAAATATGTATCTCAATATTTTTTTAAAAAAAAGAAAGAAAGAAAAAGTGATGGAAAATCTCTTTTAGAAATATATATAAATATTAGATAGCATTGGTAGCTTTTTGTTAGTGAAATCTCTTTTTAGAAAGAATCCATTGACTTCTTTTGTACAATAAGAAATATATAAATAATCAAACTTTGAAATCTTAATCTGCAATCATTTCTTTTGGTATCCCATTTTTTTAATCTACCATATCTAGTTAAATGATCAAACTTCTCCTGGATTTATCTCTTTTTTTCTTGCGATTCCGTATGCAAAATTCGACTATGGATTATTTCATGAATAGTCAAATGCAATTATAAGAAATCATTGAGAGTTTTGATTAATCAAAATAAATATTGTAAGTGTAATTACAAATTTTTAGTTGAATAAATTGATAGTTAATAGTAATCTAGAACAAATCATAAGATGACAAGTGTCCTATGCCTATTGGAGCTAGCTAGTTTTATTTTTCATTTAGATCTCTCCCCAAGCTGATTATTACCCTTATTGGGCTTGAGCTAATTGCACAAGGCAAACCCATTTTGGCCAGGTATGAAAAGAATGGTAGGCTGGGTTTTCAAGCCCTACTTTGACAAAGAAACCTAATACTACTTCTACTATGAGATAAAAGCCTATTTAAAGGGAGCTTATATAGGCATTAGAGTCTACACTCTTGATCACTTAATAAAAATTGAGGAGAAATTTTAAAGGCCTCAAAACTCTAGCCTACGTATGTGGTTTGAATTTTGGAGTAAGATGATTCAAATCATCCCCAATCTCTTTGGTAGCCAACTTTGCAAGGTGAGCTTCTTGCTTTGCAAATTTTGCGTTGCTTGATCTTATACTATGCTTTCATGATGTTTGTTCTTGAGATCTTTCTGTTGTATCTTTTAGATATATTCCCAACAAGTGTAAGATCTCATGTTTTTCATTTTAATCACTTTAATTTAGTGTTCTACGCTGTGTTTATCTCATATTGGAGAGCAAAAAGAACTTGATTTATGACATGCCCCTATAAAAGTTATTCTTTCAATTCTTTTATTAGTTGCATGTTTTATTTGTCTTTGGTTTGTGTCATGAGCATATAGGAAGCAACTTGTGGTGAAATGCATCCCTAATTACTAATGTGACACCCCAACTTATGTTTTGTGCATTCCTAATTACTAATTTGGCACCCCATCTTGCATCTTGTGCGCACAGGACACAAACCTTATTCTTTCTATTTTGTTCTTTTTCGTGTGCTTATACACATTGGATTTGTTTGATTTTGCGGTTTCAAAACATGTGATTTAAACAATAACGATTTCAAAGTTTGCGATTTGAGAAAATGATTTTTAGAACCGTAGTTAAACGTTTGTTGAAATCGCAGTTTGCCTTTAAAATTGTGTGTTTTTAAAAACGTACCTATTGCCTGCAATTTGAAAATATCTTCTTTTTTTTTTTTTTCTTTTTTCACATTTTCAAACCGTAATTTTTTAAAAATGTATTCCCAAACAAGACATTTTTTTACGATTTTGTTTGAAAATACTTTTAGCTTGTAAAATTATAGGGCCAAACATACTCTTCCTAATTTAAGGACCTTAATAATTTCATTCATGTTATATAAGTGTCTTGACTTAGAACCTAACACTAATTTCTTAATCACTAAAGAGTCGATTTTTTTTTTTTTTTTGGATTCATCTCCTATCATTTGAAAATAAAATAAAAGTCATAAGGGTAACAAATTCATCCCTAAACGACAGATAGGAATTCTAAATTTGAATCTCCAACATACACAATGGAATTATTTATGTCCATATATATCAACACGAAATGACTTTCTCTATTCTTTGTTGAGAAAGCTTTCATCCTATGAAAATGTTTCATTGATTGCATGTGCAAGTTTAATAGTGAAGCAAATGTGACAACTATTTACATTTAATTACTTTATTATATATATGATCAAGGTCAAATCTCTTGCTATAACCGAATCCTCCCATTTAAGTGATCGTTAGAGTTTTTATAATCCTTTACAAAGAAGTATGATGAGGGCAAAACAGATTTAGACTCTATTGAGATAGGCCTCGTTTGCTGGCAACGCGATAAAGATAAGAGTAATGAAATACGTCACGTTAATCGATATAAAATAAGTAATGTTAGAACAATTTTTGGTAGGTGACTGGATAGCTTCAAACTTGATCACATATGAATTGATTCCTGCAAGAAAGAGGACAATTAGACAAAGAGCTTGTCGGGATGTGTTGGTGGGAGATAATTCCGATGCATAAATCAGATAGACAAATACAGCTCGAAAATGGAGAAAATTGGCTAGAATCCTTCATATCTTTTCTAAGCGTTGGTTATATAAGGCCATCTCCAACAGATTTGCTATTTTAGCCAAAATAGTCAAATTTGACTTTTTTTGCTTTTTTTTCTTCTCCAACATAATGGTTACTTTAACCATTTTTCTAAACACATGAACAGTAAATAGTCAACATTGGCTATTCACTGTTCATGTGTTTAGACTTTTTTTATTAATTTTTTCTCTCTCCCTCTCTCCCTCTCCGATCCCTCTTCTGTTGCAACCTACCCTCCTTCACTGACCCTTTCCCCCGAATCACAATCTTGGCACCGATCTCCCTTTCCATCCTCTTCTGGGTATTCCCTCTCGGCCCAATAATCAAACCGATGAAATTATAACCCGGGTACTCTTTCATCGGTATGTAAAGCTTCTTCTGAAGCTTCAGCGGCCGATAATCTGCCTGTGGCTTGAAAGCCGGGTTACGCTTTATAATCTGAGAGATAATCTTAGTCCTCTCTTTGTTCAATCTCTCTCGCGCGCGATACTCCCTAGTGTTAATCCTAATGCCCATATTATCGTATATCGGCTCGGGTGAAGGGGACCGAGCCCTTTTTGCTCTATCGTCTAGAGGTAACTCGGACGATAACATTCGACTAATCTCTAAAAGTGTACTATTCAGAGCTTGGATTTCGGGATCGAATTCAATACCTCCGGTGAGTTCCTTCATGAAATCGGGGAGCTGAAGTGGCAGAGACGTCGGCAACTTCGGCTCGTCATCGGCCCACCGCGACTTCCTCTTCCGCGCTCCACTGCCCGAATCGTCACCGTTTTGAGTGTTGTTGGCGTTGTCTGTGTTGGAGTCCGGTTGGGGGTCCCATAGGCTGCGGCGGTGGCGATGGGTTAGGGTTGAGGAGATGGGTTGGGGTTGGGGGAGACCGGAGAGTGAGAGGGAGAAGTGAAAAAAAAAAAAAAAAAAAAATAAAGAAAAAGATTAAAAAACAATATTTTAAGAAAATGAAGAGTGGAATAGAGATTATTGTTGGAGTGTTTTTAAGATAGCCAGTGGTTAAAGTAGAGATTTTTACTTTTTGAGTAGCTATTTTAACTCCAACTACTGGAGATGGCCTAAGAGCTTTGCAACGATTGTAGTCATGATGGCTAATTCCCCTACCACCACTAGGCCTTTTGACTAAAAGGGAGTGTTGGTATGGCCAGACAATATGTGTTGTCAAGTTGTGGTGCCTATATTTCTCGAATTGAAGATTTGATTGGACATTGGCCATGTTCAAGTTTGTAGAACACTACATGCGTTGCTGTCATACTTTGGGATCGCAGAAAGAAAGAGATAATTCAAAGATCTCTTTTTTAATGCGGGTCCAATCAATCAGTGATAGAATCTCGTAAGTTGAGTTAGTGAAGGTTCTTGGTGGTGATCGTACGTAGCGGACGCTTGGGTCCATCCCACGATTGATTGTGAGCCTTGATAATTAAGCTGAAAGATGGTCCCTACCCATGTCGGTCTTATAATGGACAAATGTTGCTGGTGGGCCCCGATCGCTGATGGGTCAAACTGGACTGATTCCTTCACTTGCAACTGGGTTTGTATTGGGCTGCTCAACTTCCAACAAGTATGATAAATGGGTGTGAAGAGTATCATTACTCTAAAGATAAGCACGCCTCCATCAAACTATAGCATTAGGGCATTCTAAAAAGGTGCATGTTCATTCAGGATGGAATCAAAAAAATATTTATCTGAGAGGTAATGCATGAATGAAAGACTACACTTATTTTAGATAGGGATCAAGCCAATTTTTTTTTTTAATATATATATATAAAGAGTGAATTTCAAAATTCATATATATAATTTGGAAGGGGTCAAACCTAATTTGTCTGTGTTCTACTCTACCTTATAAGCAGTTAAAAAGGCAACAACTTGCTGCTTCTTCGATCAGAAGGAAAACAAATTAATTCTTGAACCAATTTAAAAGACATAACCAAAAGTACACTTAACTATCTCCAATCAAAATACAGTCTATGTGCCCAACAAGTTCAATATGATTAGTAGCCCCAAAATAAATAAATAAACCATCACCCTAAGTGCCTCTTCCCCCATACAATTAATATTCTTTTTTTTATGAGAACAATGTTTCGGTGAAGCAACTTTGGTCAATTCTTCTAAGAAAATATTTATATGTGAAATTTTGTTGTTGTAACTATGCAGGCCTAGGCAGGCAGGCCCTTCTTGACTTTGTTTTGTAAATTTGGATGCATTTGCTTGATCTCTTCCTCCTCGTTTATGTCTCCCAAGATTACCTTAAAAGACAAGCTAGCTACCATAGCTTAAGGTTCCATCCAAACAGCTATGCAACATAAATTTTCGATGCTACCATAGCTTATGTTCCTTGTGTATATATATATATATGTGTGTGTATGTATGTACATTTAGCCATTGCATTTTCTATAAGCTCTAGATCTCAAACCATGGCTGCCCAAAAATTCATTTCACTTATAATTCTTGCAATCTTTCACACAAATGCCCTAAAATGCATTGCATTTCCTCATCCATCTCGAGGGATCAAAGCTGCCTATTGGCCATCATTTGATGCATTTCCAGCATCAGCCATTGACACCTCATACTTCACTCACATTTACTATGCATTCCTTTTACCCGACCCGATCACCTATAAACTGAATGTCACCCCATTTGACCAAACAAAGATCCCCGACTTCATGGGTGCAATCCGTCTCAAAAACCCACCCGTCAAAACGTTACTATCCACGGGAGGAGGCGGTAATGACCCGACTGTGTTCTCTAAAATGGTCAGCAGCAGGGCGACACGCCAGACTTTCATTGATTCCATCATTGAAGTAGCTCGAAAATACGGGTTTGACGGCGTTGATCTTGACTGGGAATTCCCGGCTAATGCCGAGGACATGTCAAACCTTGCCTTGCTGTACAAGCAATGGCGAGCAGCTCTACTCGATGAAGCTAGGACCTTCAGAAAGCCTCCTCTGCTCTTAACTTCTGCAGTATATTACGCTTCAAAAATCACGTTATTTGGTGAGCCTCGATCATACCCAGTTGAAGCTCTTCGTAGATATGTGGATTGGATTAGTCCAATGTGCTTTGATTATCATGGGTCATGGGAAAATTTCACCGGGGCGCACTCGGCGCTAAGAGATGCTAATAGTAATATCAGCACACACTTTGGAATCGGGTCGTGGATCCAAGCCGGTGTACCGACCGACAAGCTTGTCATGGGGCTGCCGTTGTATGGCCGGACATGGAAGCTCCAGGAGCCGTATGTCAATGGGATTGGAGCGCCGGCGCTGGGCGTGGGGCCTGGAGATGACGGTGTCCTTGATTATCATCAAATACTTGATTTCAACGACGAGAACAATGCAACAGTAGTGTTTGATGGCCAAACTGTGTCGTATTATTCCTTTGCTGGAGACTCTTGGATCGGGTACGATGATATCCAATCCGTAAGGCTGAAGATCCAGTTTGCACGGTCTCGGCAGTTGGGTGGATATTTCTTTTGGGCCCTTGGCCAGGATAAGAACTGGACCATCTCAGCACTAGGTAAGCTTTCAATCCCCATAAGAACTGGACCTCTATTGATATATGTTAATTTAATGGACTAAAAAAAAAAAAACCCTAATTTGAAAGTAAATTTTGTTTATTGCCAATGTAGCCCCAGAATTATCCTATATACAACTTCGTCACGGTTGGTTGGAATAATTTGAACTAATATATATATTTTTAATTATTTATTTGGCAGCTTCAAGGACATGGGGGCGTCGATGATTGCTTGATGATGGGGAAAAGTAATGTGGTTTGAAATGATTTAGTAAAATTTCTCGAAATTCTCATAATTACATTCTTTGATTGAAATTAGTTTGAGAATTTTAAAAATAAGTTAACAGTAATTCATTTTCAAGATATTATAAAGTTTGCTTAATTATAATTGGATTATGAAACTCGGTAAAATGAGTTTAAGAAAAGATTGTGAGAGATAATATGTTACAAGTCAACTATGGCCTTAATTAAAAAAATAAAAAGAAAGAAGAAAAAAGAAATGTTATTTCATATTCTGTGGTACATCTCTTATTTATCTTTTGTTCAAATTAACCATTGGACATCTCCTACCTTAGAATGTCGTTTTGAAATTAGGATCGTCCGTATTGCAAGAATTGGTAGAATTGAGCATAAGTTTTAAAGATTATTTTTTTAATATTATCTTTTTACTTTGTTTACAAATATTTTGCTTTATTTACAAATATATTGATTGTTAGAATAGATTCCGGTTTGGTCAATCGCTGAACTGGAAGAGCTTGCCTCTTAATCTGTAAAAAAGAAAACTGCGTCGGGGGACTCGACAATCCCACTTCAATGCTAAAGTTAATATTTTATCTTAAGTGTATATCAATCTGTGGTAATTGCACACTAAGCAGTTTAAAAAAGTACCTACGTAGTTGTGAGGTATTTATAGATGAAGTGCTAAGAGCGGTCTGATTTTTCATTGGACCACGCGTCGGGTCCGGAGCACTTGTCGACAACTCGGATTGCGGGATTATGTTACATGCCCCACGATCATTGTGGAGTCGGTCTTCAACTGGCTCTAGATCGTGGGGTTATGGTGCATGCCCCATGATCATCGTGGAGTCAGTCGGCTTCAGGTCGTGAGAGCACCTTTCACAATAATCGCCGTCTTGTAGATCGTGGGGTTAGTCTCCATGACCACTGCAGGGGCGATTTTTAATCAACCCTCATTCGGTATTTTACCGACTCTAGGTGAAATGGCCTCAGTAAAATTCTATCAGGATACATTGGGCCTTTTTAATGATAGGCCCAATAAGTTTCATTTTGATGGTCCGTGGTTGGGCTTTGGTGGATCGGAGCTTTTTGGCCCATTTGGTAGGGTTGGTATTATTTCCCAACATTGATTTATCTTCAAGTTTTAAAAATTATTTTTGTATTTTTATCTTTATCTTTTTCTGTAAAGTATTTTGCTTCAAGAATACTCAAAACTTAGCATCCATAAAGGCAGCTTTCAGAATATAATTAAAAGAAAACAATGAGACCAGAAAAATAACAAAGTTGCTAGTCAACAACCAAACTCCAAGCTCTGACTACAAACAGCAAGTTATTAACTATACATCAACAAAAACCATAAAACAAAAAACAAAACCTACAAAGATTTTTTCTTTTTCTTTTCCTCTTCCTGGTTGTTATTTTCTCTTTTCTTGAGTACCCCTTAATTTATATTTATTGTTAGAGTTTGTTTGAGTTTGCGAATTTTAAAAAGTGCGATTTGAAAAAATGATTTTTAAAAACGCAGTTAGGCATTTGGCAAAATAACAATTTGGTCTTTAAAATCGCAGATTAGCCTTTAAAATTATGCGTTTTCATAAAAGCACCCTATTGCATTCGATTTAAAAAACGCAATTTTCAAACGATTCATTTTCTGCGATTTGGTTTAACCTTACACTTTTTGGGATTAGGATAATTTTAAGGATCCCCTATAATTTCTTTAAAATTGCATATTCTCAAATTATGTTAATTTGGGTCGTTTTATGCATTAAACGGCATAACAAAAATGCTACCTATTAAAAATGTGACATGTTAACAATGAGAATTGAATATATTTTTATCAAGCTCTTACACTTTATATCGTATAAAAGCTTTGAGCAAAAACATGTCTTTTGGTTTAGTAAAGAAGAAGTGTCTCCTCAAAAGTGAATTAAAAGCCTTTTAGAATGATTTTTTTTTTTTTTTTTTGCCTCAGTAATGTCATATTTTTAATATGTATCATTTTTCACGTTGTTCGATATAAAAACAGAGTAATACTATTTATCACCCTTATGTCTCCTTTTTGTCCCTCCAAAATTGATTTGGCTCTAAAAATTACCATTGAATATATTTTTATCAAGCTCTTACACTTTATATCGTATAAAAGCTTTGAGCAAAAACATGTGTTTTGGTTTAGTAAAGAAGAAGCGTCTCCTCAAAAGTGAATTAAAAGCCTTTTAGAATGATTTTTTTTTTTTTTTTTTTTTTTTGCCTCAGTAATGTCATATTTTTAATATGTATCATTTTTCACGTTGTTCGATATAAAAACAGAGTAATACTATTTATCACCCTTATGTCTCCCTCTTGTCCCTCCAAAATTGATTTGGCTCTAAAAATCACCATTGAATCAAAATTTAATAATGTGGTCTATCATAAATCTAATGGTGATTTTAAAAACCATATCAATTTTGAAAGGACAAAAGGATGACACAAATGTGATATGTAGCATTACTCTAAAAAACGGCATGGATTTACATAACTTGAGAATTTAAAATTTCTTTGAAATTGTAGAGGATCCTAATCCTACTTTTTGTTTGTGAAATCGTAATTTCAAATGCACCCCAAAAACAATCGTAGATTTGTTCAAGTCACAAATGTTCGTTTTGGCAATAATTGGTAGTGATTACAAATTAAAACCTCTCTCTTGCACAAAATATGGTCAACCATGGTTGGCAAGTGGAACAAGATTTGAGTATATATAAAACATAAAAGGAAGATCGTAGGAATCCACTCCACATGTTTATATATTGCGGGCATATATCCCTCATGGGAGACAACCAAAGCTAGACTTGGGGCATGCATAAGCTAGCATTTTCCCATGTTTAGGTCTACTGTTCTTGTTCTTGTTCTTCCCCCCCCATCACCTTAAATCATGCCAAAGAGAAAGTCATGCTACTCCAAAAAGAAAGGAATCTAAAGATTTTGCACCCAACACGAATCTTCTAGATATTGTATGTTATAATATTATATTATACAATGGTGAAGAGAGATTATGATTATCATGCAAGATTGAAACCCCCCTTCTGGATGTTAATGGGATGTTAATGATGATGATTTAGATCGATCATAATATATTATATGTTTATTGGGATCTTGTTTGGACTTCAATCCTCACCAACATGTGGTCGGTGGAAACTTCTCATCAATCTCTTTCTAAATCATAACCTAACTTTACCCCCTCAATGCATACTTCTAGTTAAAAAGATTTCCTCACAAGTGGATTCGATCGCAGCGACTTTATCTTTTTCATTTTTTGTCCGCTCATGATTTTTGTTTTGATATTATATTAAATTATTTGTTATTTTTAAAATTTAAACAAAAAAAATAAAAGAATTAATTTTTTAATATAGGCAATAAAATTGATGAGATATGATTAGAATCGAGTTTGTCCGCTAACAAAGTGATTAATTAATAAAGGGTCTACAATAATCTTTGAAAAGACAATGTGATAAGAACCCATTAAAAATACATCACATAATTGGGTGATGCAACTTTCCATAAACCAACCACATGCTATAGTTTTTCTTCCACTCAATGGAAGCACATACTAGTGGCCATCTAACTGTAGGGTGATTTGCTAGCCTTTAATTTGGTGCCTTAAATTGGCTTTCATTAATCATCATCCTACTTTTTACTACCTCTAGTTTTGGAGGCATTTGTCCTTCCTAATTAAATTCTATGCGTTTTTATGAGTTAAACCTCTCAAAATTAAATTTTATCTTAAACAAAATATATTTTATTTATCTTCATCTAAAATTCGTCTAAAATTCTGGTTCCACCCCTCACACCAACTTTCAAAACGTGGTTAGGTCGCTTGTGGGTATCACTTATCTCATTGATGTAGTTAAGCTATTTTATGAAGTATTATTCATAGCCTTGTCACAAATTTCAACCTTCATTGGTTCTTTTGAAAATAAAATATAGATTTGACAACTATGACACAAGAAGAGAAATGAAGTTCAATGTACGAAATCCCGAATATGATTTTACGTAAATGAAGATGGGTCATTTTATAGCCATAATTTAATATTGATCTATTTAATGGTATAAATGATGATATATAATAAATATATTGACACATTATTCAAAAAATTTAAATGATAGGACATCATTTTGTTAGATACAACAATATTAAATTCTGACTCTTCCATAAAATGAAAAGTATCTATAAAGCGCCTACAAATAGAAGCATGTGAAATGGTATTATTTATCTATCATAATTATCTAGACCAATGCTATTGCTATCTATTAAGAAGAATTGATGTTATGGTACTAAATTTTTTACTACAAATCCTTTATAAATTGACGTGAGCTACTAAAATGTGGATTGTTACATGGTAGTTCACATGACACTTATTACGTTTATAAAATGACGTGGCAGTCCATGTGACACTCATTACGTCAGCCACTAAAATGTGAATTGTTACGTAATAGTCTATGTGACACTTATTTTCATGAAATGTAAATTTTATATTAAAAATTATAATAGTCCAAACATTTTCCTTTATGATAAGTGGTCGGAGGGAACAAGGAAATTGTCATGGGGGTAAAAGTACTACTTGTAAGTGAATTATGCAAAATAGGCAAAATATGAATTTGAAATTTTGGAGGAATTCAACTCCATAACACCCCGCACTAAAATGAAAAGAAAATGGTTGTTGTGGAGTCCGTGTCAGTTCTCACACAGCTCCTTGTATTTTAAGGTCCATGTGGGGCTATGACAACCTAATTTTCCTGAATCGACAATGCCTGCAAAATTATGTCTACAATCAGCAGTTGGGGTGATTGAGGGTGTGAATTTGTGTATTGGGTTTGGGTTTGGATTGAGTTGAGTTGAAGTGTTTGTATAACATAATATAGTTATATTAATTCTAATCCGATTCATTTAGTTAAACGGATTAGACCATTCTATCATAATTTGTTAATTTTGTGTTGAGTTTGTGTTAAGATCATGGGTTGTGTCAAAAATTAGGAGAATATTAATAATGAGAACGATAATTTGAAAGAAGTATCTGTAATATTTTTTTATATGTTATAGTTTAAATCATGCCAATAACCCAATCAAAGTATATTGGATGTAATTTCTTATATAATACCAATAAATAAATAAAAATCAAAAGTTCACAATAAACTTAATAAAACTTATGCTCCGTTTGTTTCGACGTAAAATTGTTTCCGTCGTAAAATATTTTCGACGAAATCAATTTCAAAAGAAATTATTTTCTCGAAAATATTTTTCGGCGTTTGGTTCGCACGAAAAAATTATGAAAAGTGAAAATGCAACTGTCGCCGGAATCCGGCGAACATGTTTGGCCAGATCCGGCCAAAATTGCCGGATTCCAGCGGGAAACCTCCGGGCCCGGTCAGATCCGGCGGGGTCAGTGTCCGGATCCGGTCATATCCGGCCGGATCAGTGGCCGGATCCTGTCAAATCAGGCCGGATTCCGGTCGGTTTTCTGTCCATGGCCGGATTCCGGCCAGATTCCACCGGCATTCGGTGCAGTTGCTAGATGTCGCCGGATTCCGGCGGTAGGCGGTATTTCGGCAGCCGGCGGTATTCCGGTGGTCGAATTTCGACGCCGGCATTATTCCAGTGACTTGATGATGCCGGATTCCGGTGCTGCCTATTTTCGAACGATCGACTATTGTCAGATTCGGACAGTCAGATATCAAACGTGCGTGTAAAGACGAAGAATATAATTTTGGAAAACGATTTACGGTTTTAAAAACCGTAAATCGTTTTCCAAAAATTAAAGAAGGTTTTACGGTCAAACCGAAAATGATTTTCGTTGACCGTTATTTTCGCCCCTACCAAACACCGTAAAATACCGAAATCATTTTCTGGAAATCATTTTACGCCGAAACAAACGGAGCATTAGTGAACCTAGAATACCCTTATAGCCTTTAACCATGCACAAAGCAGAGGTCGGAAGAATGGCAAGATATCTGCATGGAGTAATGCTACATATAATCTCATTGTCCTCCTTTTATTCTCTTAAAATTGATGTGGCTCTTAAAATCACCATTGAATTTATGATTGATCATTATTGGATTTTGATCCAATGGTGATTTTAAGAGCCACATCAATTTTAGGGGGACAAAAAGAAGACAAATGAATGATATGTAGCATTACTCATCTGCCTGAGGAATTGGTTGTGAAGATACACTGTCGAGGCTGCCTCCAAAATGTCTGATCCGATTCAAGAGTGTCTCCAAAGGATGGCGTTTAACCAAACGAACCCAAAGACATTAACAAACAACCTAAAATAAATAAATAAATAAAAAATGCTCATATGAATACAAAAAGTGTTTTTACATTTATGTTACATTAGAACACTTTTTTTAAACAAAAAAACAAAAAAGTACCATTGAAAACACATTAACAAACATACCCATTAAACTGACATTTGCTCGTAGACTGTGATTCTCAAATTGCATTTTTAATAATGTCTCACGTGCTCTACAAACACATGTCAATTTAATAGACCCTTTTTCTTCTTCAGTATGCCTTATCACCTTTGCTTTGAGAAGCAGTTTTTTTTGGGGGGTTCAAATAGTAGGAGGGAAACTTATTAGGGTTTTCAATAACATTTCCTTTATCGGGGTTGTGATTTGGGCTTTATCATTAGACCCTAATGAAAACTAAAACAGGCTCTTAACCCTCAAAAGTGGAAGCTTAAAAAGTCACAAAACTGAAAAAGGACTGAGGAGAGTGAAAAAGTTGGCAAACAGCCTGAGCTTCTTTTTGGCATATCGATCAGCACGCGTAAGAAGCGTGCTCTCTTCAATCCACAAAGGAAAACCCATTTTTAAATTAAAAAAGAAAACCAAGAAAAACAATGCTATAAAAGTCATGTATGGGATTTCATTTTCAAATAAATAAAATCTTGCTGAAAATCATCTTGAAAAGGACCTCTTTCCAAACGCGGCATAAGATTCCAAGAAAATGAAAGGCCGATACATTGACCAACAACAACAGCTTAGATAACAAGAATTTCCAAAAATAATAATTTTCAAAATATTTCTATGGGAGGAATGCAATAACTTATTACCAACCCAAGAACTTATTTAAAAAAAAAAAAAAAAAAGGATTACCAAAGTTTCTTTATGCACGATTTGTGAATCGGAGGTAGAGAACACGTGTCATATTTTGTGGCGTTGCCATCTTCAAACTATGTGCGGGGCGATTGTATTAGAAAAATTCAAAAGTATTTAAGTGGGGGGAATGATTTTCTACAACTAGCTTGTGAGCTCTTAGACTAGTTGAAAAATGAGAAGTTTGAATTAATGGCTACAGTTGCAAGGAGAATGGTTCCAAAATGAATGGTTCCCCCTTGTGGTGTGTTCAAAATTAACTAGGATAGATCGATTGATAAAGCAAAAAAGATGAGCGTGGGCATAATTGTTAGAGATCATAAGAGGAAGGTTATGATAACGATGTGTTCATCAAAACCATATATGGAGGATCCTGATTCTTACTGTAGTTGCTAGCAAAGGCTTTTGCGACATAGAAGGATGTGAAATTTAGCAAAGATTTGAGACTACAAGATATTAGTGTAGAGGGTCACTCTCTAAAAATTGTGCATGTACTTTGGAAGGAAGAACAAACTTAAAGTTGGTATGGTAATTTGATTGGTGATTCAAGACATTACTAAATAGCTTACATTTAAGGCATGTGTTTCAAGTTATAAGAGAAGCAAATATGGCAGCTCATCGGTCGGCAAAGGCAACTCTCCAATAATAGCCCAAGTAAATTTGGATGGAATAATATCTTACTTTTATTCATGATATTGTATTATCAAGAGTGTAATTCTGTTTGAAAATTTATATGAAATCATGAAATTTTCACTTAAAGAAAAAAGAAAAAAGAAAAAAAGAAAAAGTAAATTCAACACCCTCCACTCCACCATATTTATACCAAGTGCTTTCGTTCCATTTTTTTTTTTTTTTTCATTTTTGAAATTATTAACCATTTTTGGGACTAAAAATTAAAATATTAATTAAAAATAGGCTAATTACAACTTATAAGTTGTCCTTTAATATATTATTGTAGCAAAATGTAAAATAAATTTTTACACCCCACGTTTGACAATTCTTCCGGTGAAGTCCAAAGACTCTCCTTCTCTCCATTTAGCTTTCATAGATTCCCTTTCTTTCTCTCTGCTCTTTCAGACAGTCTCTCTCATCGCTGTCTGTATGTTCATATTCTACCATTCCATGGTCTTTGCCGATACTATTCTCTGTATCTCTTGTTTAATAGATTCTGGGTTTGAGAACACAAGACTATATTCTTGAAACGGTCCTTTTCCATTGTTCTTGTTCTCTGAGTTCCGTTAATTATTCTGCTCGAAGAAAATGACCGTTGAGCCTGAAATGGACGACCCCAGAGATCATTTTCCCATTGGAATGCGTGTGCTCGCAGTTGACGATGACCCAACTTGCCTCTTTTTCTTGGAGACCCTGCTTCGTAGATGCCAATATCACGGTTTGCTTCTTCTTTTTTCTCATTCATTTGTTTTCGTTTATCAGTTTTTGGATATGGGTTTCTGGATTTGTGCTTTGTTATTAGGATTTTGTTTTTGAGAATTGTTTTCTAGGTTCTACGTGATGGTATATTGAATCTGTATGTTTATTTTTCGTACGGTTGATTGTGTTTCTTTGTTTATGAAGATGGGTTCTTAGATTTCTGCCTTATAATAAGATTTTTTTTTTCTTTATTTAGTGATTTGTAAAGATTTTGGAGCCCACACATTTGTACTGTTTCTCACTGTCCTTCCTCTCCCTAATCTCTGTCATTTTTATTTCAGGACTTTTTTGACCTTCATGAATTGTTCTAATGTTGAATTCTATGTGACTGGATATAGGGTCTTAACCTTTAAAGTTTGTATAGGTTGGCATATCTTCTAAACAAAATTCAAATTAACTAGTTGTAACTATGGTATTCTGTTAATGGGTTATCATTTTTGTTCAGATCTTATTATTTTTTCTATAAGAATTTAGCAGATGGGTCTCATTGCTGCTCGAATCTTATTCTCTATCTCGTTATTTTTCTGAGTACTGTCATATTATTGGACTATCTTCTTGGTTGGACTATGGGTTGGTTGATTCATTGTGGTTCTCTCTAGCTTTTGGAAATGTGAGAAAGCATTTATTTTTCTTTTAAAAGTTTGTCCTGATTTCGTTTTGAGTTATGGCTTTTGCAGTTACGACAACTAATCAAGCTGTCACAGCATTGAAGTTGTTGAGAGAAAACAAGAACAAGTTTGACCTCGTTATCAGTGATGTGCATATGCCAGACATGGATGGTTTTAAGTTGCTTGAGCTTGTGGGCCTTGAGATGGACCTACCTGTCATAAGTAAGCCAGAAACACTGCATGATCTTCATCATATTGACTTTTCCTTTCTTTGTATTCTGGCATTCTTTGGTGAAGTTTTAATTATTGAAAACAAATATTTGTTCTAGTTTATTTATTAAAAGAAAAGATATGTGTTGTAGATCAAATAAAATGGTTTCTTTCAAAAAAAAAAATTTCAAGGATATTGATTTTTTTTCCTTCTCAAAATCTTCAACAATTTGATAAACTTTGAAATTTTTCTAAGAACAATATGCAGTATGTGTCTGATTTCCAGAGAAGAAGAAAATGACATTTTCAAAAGCCCTTGAGTTTGTTGGTCCCTGACAAAGTTTACAATTGTCTTAAAATGCTAAATTTTAAAATCTTCAGTGTGCTTGTATTATGAGAGTTTACAGTAGGATTGTGGGACCCTCTGCAGCATTTAGTTACTTAAATCTGGCTTAATTTTAGTTATAAATTGTTTGATGTTTGTAGTGTTGTCTGCAAATGGTGATACCAAGCTTGTGATGAAGGGAATTACCCATGGAGCTTGTGATTATTTACTGAAACCTGTTCGAATTGAGGAGCTGAAGAACATCTGGCAACATGTTATCAGGAGAAAGAAGTTTGATTCAAAAGACTCGAATCATTCTGGCAATCAAGACAACCCTCATTCTGGGAGTGGCGAAGGAGGAATTGGGTCAGCCGGGACACTTTCAGATCAAAATGGGAAGCTCAATAAAAGACGAAAGGATCAGAATGAAGATGAGGAGGAGGAGCATGATGAAGATGGGCATGATGACTCATCAACTCAGAAGAAGCCTCGGGTTGTTTGGTCTGTGGAGCTGCATCGCAAGTTTGTTGCCGCTGTTCATCAGATGGGCATTGACAGTAGGTTCTTCACCAATCATTAAAAGTAACTTTTTATAAAGGCACATATAGAGTCTGCCATACTTTTTATTCCAATGTTAATACTTCAGACATGGAGCCTTTTCTTATAAATTTCTTATATTCTAATCTTGCTTTGGAAGCAGAGGCTGTTCCTAAAAAGATTCTAGATTTGATGAATGTTGAAAAGCTTACAAGAGAAAACGTAGCAAGCCATCTTCAGGCATGGATTCTGATCTTTCTCTTCTCAGTTCAATATGATCTAAACTTTTTGACTCCAGGAAGCTTACTATTTTATTTTATGGTTGCAGAAATACAGGCTTTACCTTAAAAGACTCAACAGTATTGTAAACCAGCAAGCTAATATGGCGGCTGCCTTAGGCAGTACAGATGCTTCCTATTTGCGAATGGGTTCTCTGAGTGGACTCGAAAATTTCCATACCTTGAATGGATCTGGGCAGTTTCATAACAGTGCTTTCAGGTCCTTCCCATCTAGTGGGATGCTTGGTAGGTTGAACACACCTGCTGGTCTTGGTATGCGTGGCCTTCCTTCTTCAGGAGTGACTCAATTGGGTCATGCACAGAACTCAAGCAGCTCTACTGTTGATCAGGTTAACTTCCAGCAGGTCATGCTTCCTGGAAGCCATAATGGGAGTGTACTTCAAGGAATGCCGACGGCACTAGAACTTGATCCACTTCAACATATTAAAGGTGTTACCCATGCCAGAGAGCTCTCCACTGCTATTGATAATAGAACAGTTTTCCCCATTTCCAGTGGCTTCCCAGATGCAAAAATAACCATTGGCAGCTCAAGCAATTCTCTTCTTGGTGTTACAAACAACACCTTGATGTTAGAACAAAACCGTCAAGGAGCTCAAGGTGGCAAAGTATTTGGAAATCAGTCCTCTGTTTCAGTGGCCTCTTTAAATTCAGAATTTCCTTCCCCCTTGATGGATCACAATAGACTGAATGATAACTGGTCAACTGCTGCTCAGTCATCTGGGATCCATTCAAATTCTTTTCCATTAAATGACTGTTTTAAACAGCCTATTCTGCATCATAATAACTTGAGGGACAATATGTCTACAATGGCCTTGCGAATTGGGAGTAATCGTTGTGATGTTTCTTCTGTTACTTCAATGCCCCCTCAATTGCAGGATATTAGAGCAGACATGCAATGCCAAGCGAGCCTGATTAGCAGTAATGCCGAGCAAATAAGTAATCATGCCCCACCACAAGGGTGGGATGACCATAATCAGGATGGTTCTTATCGCTTAAATGTTATGTGTAGCTCAATAAACTCTATGATCCCCGTGAATAGTGCTGTGGGTCCAACGGGTCAGGGTTTGGAACCAAAGAACACAATCTTCCTAGCCAACATGGATTTCAATTCAATTGGACAATCAAATTTTAATGATCCTTTATACATGAAGTACGATCTGGTTAATAAATCTGCAGCAGAGGCATCACTGAAGTTGAAGCAAGGGCTCCTCATGGACCAAAGGAAGCCACAAGGAAATCATATTTCTAGTAATTTTGGCTCGTTGGAAGACATAGTGAGTGCGATGGTGAAACAGGTAATTATCATATAATTTTGTTTATTTTTGCAACTAGAGATGTCTTCTTTAATATTTTCACTGTGATATCTTGACTATACATGATTTTTCACATACTATTTAGAACTCAACCATTGCATTAAAGAATCTGCTCTGGTAACTTGATGGTACAGATGCTAAAAGGAGAAAATTTCTTGGTTACTTCAGCTAGCGACTGCTTTTTAATATATATATATACATTTTTTTTTCATGTTGATTAGTGAGTTTGTTTTATTGACACTAGTCAAGGAACTAAATGCAAGTAAGTTCCCTCTAATGATATTCTCTTGGAAGTACCAACGGAATATTGTTGTTGGAGAGCTTAGCACGGTATGATTTAGTTTACTTGCACGTGTGGCATTATACCTATCACATATTTTTTTAATGGTTGTTTGTCAGCTCTTGGTTCTTAAACCACTTGAGATGTTGTAACCCGAGATTCACACTTATCCAAAAATCTAAGTCTGGCAAATATTTAAATTTATTATGCGAATAGGTTTTGGGTAAATTGTTTCATGGGAAGTCTAGCACATGATCATTTAAAGCATAAACTGGAAGAAAAAAAATCTCCAATAATATTTACATTACAAATTGAGGTTAACTGAAATATAAGTTTTAGAATTACAATATAACGTGATATACATCATAATTCAGTTCCATGTGTTACAAAATATACTCGACACCTCCAACATTTGTCATGCTCTCTAACTTATTTTGAAGAGAGTATTCTGAATGAGTTACCACAACCCACTAAGTGACCAAATCCATGATCCATAAGATGAAAATTAGAATTGAGAGCTGTTACACATGCATCTCTTGTCCATCTCTTTTGCAAATCCACCATTGAATTTGTGAGACGCACATGAGATGGGCAAAAGATGGAAACCAAATATTTCTCAATTAGAATTACTCAAAAGACAATTGATTTTGGGCATGGTTATACAAGAATTCATAATTAGGATACTCAGTGCTCCCTAGTGGCGGAACAAGGACTTTTCACTTTTTTTTTTTCTTGTTGCAAGGTAGAGGGAGGACATTTGGAAGGTGAGTTGGAAGTTTTGGAGAAGAGAGAAAGCATAGGAGAGAGAGGAATTGAGGGAAGGATGGAGGAAAGTGAAGGATCCGGCTTGCATGCTGTAAAAAAATAACAGCACCATCTACTGTTATTTTAATCTATGGTCTAGATTAAAATTCCCCCCCTTTTAAACCTAAACGATGTAACTTTAAAGTGAATTAATGGAACTTTTCTAAACACCGTTTTTGCTTGTCCTCCTCTCCTTCCCTCACTTTCACTTTCTCTCTGCAAATTCTTCATAACCATTTTCAGCAAAATGGCAACTAGTCAAATTCCACAGTAAAACAAAATTCTTAACACTAAGCATCTCGTCTCACAGAGAGAGAGGTCTTTCAGCAAGACGAAAACTTCTTCCCCTATTTAAATTTCGTTTTAGATTTCTTTTCTCTTTGAGGTTTCTCTTTCTGCCATGTCCGTGTGGGGTATGTAGTTTGATGAGTTGATGGGTTTTGGGATTTCTGTGATGAAGGACAGAATTTGGTGATGATTTACTGAGCATTTTCGTGATTGATTATGGGTGTTATGTGCAAAATTAGTCTGCAAAATTATTGCTGGCTTCCAAAAATGGTCATCATATGTTATACCAGAATGCCTTCCATGATGCTTACTGCTTCTTGTATGGCACATGGGCATTTGTATATAAGTCTATACTTGAGACCATTCTGTGTTTGCGTGTGTGTGCACGCATGCATGTGTATCAGTTCATGCTCATGATTGTTGAATGTGTCTATAAGCATATTATATAACTGGAAGTCATAATTAGGAAAATATAGAATGGACTGCTGGACTGGATAGATGACTGTCTCATCCAAGAACTTGCCCACTTGCTGAAGGGTTACTCAAGCATTTGGTGAGAGGGAAGACCTATTTGCTAATTTGGATAGCAATAAATATGTAAGTAGTATTTTAATAAAAAGCTTTAAATATGACGAATGGCCACATTTGATATATTAGGCCTATGTTTTTGTTCAAAAAAAAAAACTTTATTTGTCTGTAAGTTCATTTGAGTTGAGCATCTTTTGTATGTTTTTCTGTGCAAATTGGGTGATCAAAATGTTATACATGAGGCCTTGATATGAATAGACAAGCAATGTCCGACTAATTTATCTTTTTTCAAATTATATGATTAAAAATATATAAAAAGTAAGGACTGTATTGTACATGTGTATATGCTGTAACAGAAAAAGGACTTCTTTTCATCCTACTTGTGCGATTCTGCTTCCTAATTTGTTGTTTAGGCTATCTTAGCTGCACATAAAAAATTTATTTCCCCTTTGAACTGTCATCAAATGATCATGACTTTATGCTTGTCTGCAGCAATCTTGTGCTTTCAAATTGTCTAAAAAGAAGTCATTCTCAAGGCAACTAGAACATTTCTACCAATAATGCATCTATTTTTCTTGTTTCTTTTCTTTAAAAATTTCATTCATCATTCTTCAAGAAATAGTTGATATGGTTATTAAGATAGCAAAATGGCAAACCACCTTAAGTTCACTGCAAACAAAAATTGGTTGAAAGGTGAGCTAGGATAATTTAAAGGGAAAAATCATATTTAGCTTCTAGGTTTTCATATGATTTGGATTTAGTTAGTTTTTAATTCCAAGAATAAGGTCTGTTGGTTTTGTCCAAGTTTCAAATAGGTCCCTTTGTCACTTTAACGTCAAAGTTAATGGTTTACCGTCTGCTACATGTGTCTCATCTAACACGTCAACGTCTATGTCAGTACTCAATGTCAATGTCACGTCCTCAAGTCCAAAGTCATCCATAGAAATAAAAACAAAAATAAAAGACCCAACTTTACAAACAAAAACCAATGAATATGAGAACAACTTCTATAACAATTTTGGTAACAGAATAATATTTTAGCATTTAGTCTTGATATTTTCAGTAACAAACATAAAGCATACACAATAAAGAGAAAGGTTGTGAGAAACAAATAGAGGATCACTCTTTTTTTCTTTTTTTTCCTATGTGAACGTTGTTGCGCCAAGGCGACCAAGAAGAGAAGGGAGGTAGAGAAAATTATGGTGAGGAGTACTCGTGCTTGAGGCATTGGTGTTGTTTTTCCTTTGTTGGTTGCTTTATTTATGGTGTTGTTCTTGGCTTGGTTTTGGCTACTTTCATTGATCCTAGCATAGCGGCAAGGAGGAGATGAGGAAGAAAAATGTCTTTTATTTGATTTAGCTTCTAAATGACCCTATTATTGAACAAAATCTATTATCTGACATAGACGCCGATGTATTAAATGAGACACATGTAAAAGATAGCAAATTAACTTTAACGGTAAAGTGATAGAGGGACCTATTTAAAATGAGTAAGACTTAAGGACCATATTTTTGAAATTAGAAACTCAATGACTAAATCCAAATCAGATGAAAACCTAGAGACTAAATATGTTTTTTATTCCCTCACTTAAATCCGCACAGCCTCATTACACTTTTATCAGAGGCAGGCAGCAACAAAGGTTATTTCTTGTACTTGTTGTCATTGTCGGTATTTTTAGTCATCTCTCAGGGCATTTTCTCAGGAAATGTTTTCTGGTTCCTTTGGAATACCTTGCATGCCAAACCAATAATGCAGCTATATATATGAGGCCCCCCTATAACTTCTTGCTGGCTGCCACATATATAAAGCTACTGACGGTACGGTGAGCTACTTGAAAAAGCTTCTGCCCACCATTGTATAATAGAGGGGTCGTGTGTAGGACAATTGCCTCTTTAAAAGGGGGGGGGGGGGGGGGGGGTTCTTTCTTTTCTTTTCTTTCTTTTATTTATTTATTTTTTATGTATTATGTTTATGCATCATGTCTTCTGATAGCAATGTTAATTTCCTTGAACATACCTGTAATGGTGCATCCATTTCACTGCTCTTTCCAAATCAGGGTAGAGCTCATAAATGTAGGAAAAAATGTTCTAGAGGTCCTGTATCACTTTTTATTATATTGCTCGCTAATGTTTAAATTTTATCAATTTACTCCTTAAAGGTTAGAACCGTTGTCAAATAGATCCGTTAATTTTCTAACTGTGCTGTCTTGCCACACCTAAACGGAAGGTGACACATGTCTCTTTTAATAATAATAAAAATGAATAAAAAGCATGTCTAGTGAAACCCAGATGTTTGGCATTACTGCTAATGAGAATCTTGTTTTGGCATTGACCTTAGTGTTGATGCATGCTTTTTCTTGCATCAAAGAAGAAACACCGACATCTTTCCAATTATTGTTGCTAGTTTTTCTTTGTTCCTGGACATTTAATGACATGCTTTTGGTGATGCAGGAACAAGATAAGGTGAAACTAATTGAAGGAGACTTAGGGTGCGACAGTTATTCCCTTGGGACATGCATCTGAAACAATGACTCCTAGCAACAGAAGGAATTGCACTAAAAATGTTTTCCTTGATGAGTATTTCATTGTTATTAAAGCAGATATCTGTCAACGTATCCACTTTTGCCTCTTAGTTGTATAATACTTGAAAAGATTAGCTTCAGTCGTATTTAATTAGCTTCAGTGTAGTCAATTTTCTTGTTGATTGAGCAATGTGAATATGTGATTTATGAATAAGGCCATAAGTGCTTCTTTATTTGTATTACGAAAATGCCTCGTTGCCCTTGGTCCGACATTTCATGACAGATTAATTGCTGTTGATTGATTACACATGCTTTGTGTTTGTCATTTTATGGATAGTTAAGATGAGGCTGTGATTCCTATGACCCACATTTAAAACTACAAATTTTTTCGAACACGAAAAGCGTAGTGGTTCGGAATTGTGTCTTGCCAAACGACTCTTTCATTTTGGGGTTGCTAAATTTGATTGCTGTTGGTGTAAGTGCCACAGATTGTCAGGTTAGTTTGTAAGTCTACGTGGCGTTTATTACGTTAGTTATTAAAAAATTAAATTTGATCGTAATTAAAATGACAGTACTTCTATTTGTATGGCTGTTGTAGTAAAAGCCGTAGAACTTCAAGCATTTTCCTTTCATTATGTTTGAGATAGTAAGTAGTGACAACTCACAATCATAGTTTATAACTTTATATAGTCACTTATCTAGTAGCCTTCTGGCAGACCATGTAACTAAACTTCACCCCCAACAAAAACAAGTTAGAAAGGATAAAAAAAAAAAAAAAAAGGGGAGAGGGAGATTAAAGTTGGTCTTATTGCACACCATTTAGGAAGTAGTGAGAGAAGGAACTGAGGGCCTGTGGAAGCAACCCAATCCACACATCAATGCCCTGGTTATCAGCAGGGTTCTGCATAAAGTAGGCAACATGTGGGACAGGAGGAGCCAGTGGAAATGCATAAGCTGCTTCTCCATGCAAGAATGAGATCTTGTGAAATGGCATCCGGGTCCAGTCAGAAATTAGGGTTAGCTCCTTCAGAGGCGGGAGAGTAGCAGCCTGCTGTGGCCCTTCAAGTGCCTCAACATATGCATTCACATAGTCGTTGCTTACAGAGTTCTTGGCTTCCCTTATCTTCTCAACTATGCCTTCATGGCTTTCTTCCTCCAATGCTCCTGCTGTCAAAGCAACAGAGGCAAGTACATAAGCATTACCACTGAAACCTTTTGGCAGTGGCGGCACCATCTTGTTCCTTGTGTCCACTGCAAATTGCAGGCACACCATAGTTTCCTTCCTCAGCCCTAAAGCCCTGGTCCTTGTCTGGATTGACAATCAATAGCTAAAATTATATTTATGTACAGGTCATGATCATAAAATACAAAATTCATTAAGCTAGAGCATTCACACTCAGCTAGCCAAAGGTTATTTTGGTTAATTGGGATAGAATTTTGGGTGAAAATGTAATTGCATCTAGCTAGCTACTTTAACCAAAAAATTGATGAGCTGCTATAGTGCTCACTGTAGCTCACCAAATGAAAAAAAAAAAAAAAAATTATAACTTTTTGACTCTTGATAGGACATGCTCATGATTTTGGAATGTAAGTTATTTGAAAAAGAAATAATATTTAAATAAAATAGTAAAAATTGATAGTTAAAATAGAGAATGAGTAGCTAAAATATGAAAAAAAATTGTGATTTTTTTAGCTAAAATGAAGAGGAAATTTGTTGAGCTGGATATGAATGCACTTGTAAATTGACATGATAGTTCATAATTAGTGAAATGATTAAGAGTACGTATAGTTGACAAGTCAGACACTAACTAATTAAGTTGACAAGTCAAATTTTTTGCTTAATCATTTCACCACTTTTGAACTGTCACCTCAATTTATAAGGAATTTGTAGTAAAAGCTAAAATTTTCACATATAAAAGAAGAAAAAAAAAAAAAAAAAGAAATAAAAAAAGAAATTAAATTATCAGAACTGTTGAAAAAACTACAACATATATGTTAAATTTTTTTTTTATAACACCTAAGCCAAATCTATTCTATAAAACATAGTGTAGTCTCAAACCCGAATCATAAAGACTTTGATCGAGCATATGATCATTACCAAGTTTTTATCTAAATGAATCTGATTAGCAATGATAATTTGCTAATCAAGAGAGAGAGAGAGAGAGAAGAGAGGTCAACTTTTGTCGTACATAGAGCTGCTGCATGAAGCTGACAATAGACAACTAGCTACGTTTCCAAACATTTTCACCAGACAACTTGCTGGTTTCGTGGCTTTTCTTTTTCTTTTTGCCATCCTCTTAGGCCCTTCTTTGTGTGTCTTTTTCAGGTCTAATATATACTCGATTAGTCGATTTCACTTAGTTAAACCAGTTCCAGATATTAAAGAATGTCTACTATTTTGTCTGCTTACCAGGTTGAATATCTACTATATCTACTTAAATAGCCTAAGGCCTATTCTTCTGAACTCAAAAAAAAATCATTTCATGGCTAACCAATGAAGATCAGGGTGGAAAATCTTTTACCCAATTGAGAAACTTACCTTCCACAGGTGAGCCGCAACCACCTCAAAGGATGAGCACGAAAAGCTACGGGAGACTTTCCTCTTCAAGCTTTCTATCATTGCACTGCTCAGGTGAAAGGTCCTAATAAGGTAACTCTTTTGACTGTCAGAAAGATTCTGATCAGCAGCCGCTTGCATTATCAACTGATATAGATGATCTATGGCTGCAGCCCTCGTGGCTGAGTTTGAGCTTTTGGATACTTTTGTGGTCAGAATATTTGGGGCCTGACACTACCCAAAAAAAAAAAAAGTATTTAGTGACCTTATTTTTAGTGCCGGGTAATGCCAAAAAAAAAAGGACACTAACCGTTTAGTGTCGATTGAAAAGGAAACGACGTTAAACACAGGGTCGAGAATTCTTACCCGCGTCTGATGAGAATTACCCACGAGCAGTTTCCCTCTCTCATGCACTGGTTTTTGCTGCTCAAGCCCTGATCCCTTTGCTTTCATGATTGCAGAATTAGAAGCCCATGCGCACAGGAAATCATAGGAGGCCGGTCCATCAAACAACGAGTGGCTCACACCTATCCCTACTGAATAGCCTCCACAGCCAAACTTGGTGACCTACACCACACCACTTCATGTTAAACAGCTTACTATTGAAAAGAAAAAAAAAATATATTAATTATCAGTTCAAAACCAGGGTCTTGATTTCTCATTTGAGTAACTTTTTCTCTGTGTTTATGATCTTCAATCATGCAGCCAGTGCACAAATCCAATATCTTGTCAAAATTACTTATAATCTGATGTTTTGGGTGATTTTTATTTTCTTTAAAGAAATTGTGTCCACCCTAATTTGTCCAGCGTGAAGGAAGAATGTTCCCAACGGGCATGGAAACATCACCAAATGTTCTCTTCTTTCTTTCTTTCTTTTTTCTCTTTTTTTTTGTTGGAGCAAAATATTTTTACAGTTGCTTGTTTTGGAAGCGTGTTAGGTAGAAATTAAAACATGGACAAATATAAAAAAAATATATGCTAAAAATGAATTCGAATAGAGATAAACGAAAACCCTAGTGAATTCTTACTGCCATGGATATATAGGCCGGATAACATACTACAAAAAAAAAAAAAAAAACACTCAGGTTTCTGGCGTTTTTAAACGCCGGGAATCAGTGTGTATAAACGCTCAGAAAAGTTTCTTGGCGTTTATTTTCTGTCGTATTAGAAGGGCCGAGTTTCGTATGTCGGGAACTGGTTTTTGTCGGCTTATAATTGAGCAATTCATCATTTAGTGACCTATATCTATATAAGGGTGTTGAAGAAACATACAATATATGGAAAAAAGAAATCATTTCCCTAAACTTGGAGAAGTAATTAATTAATTAAGGGAATTAATGATTTGTTTTTGGAAGGAAAATTCTTAATTTGTTGTATTTACAGGCTACAAGAATTCTCACCTGAGCAACGACTAGAGGCATCTTGGAGAAGTTTCCATCAAAAACAGGCTTGTAGACCAATTTCTCAAAGAACTTATTGTACTGAGAGAGGTCCCCAAGCTCTGAGATCTTGACATGTGTCACTGCCTCAACTAAAACTGCACCATCATTGTTGCACCAGAGGTCAAGCTTTCCATCGCCTTGGTTAGGGCACAGCCTGCCGGCTGCCGGGTACCAAGCTAACAGGGTCTCCTCCAAGCCAGCTTTCAAGCTACTGAAGACCAAATTAAGCGACAGGTTTTTGTAAGCAGGAGATGGATTGTAAAAGAAGACCAAGTACATAAGAGATGGACACTGCCTGTCCAAGTTTGAAAGGCTCAGAATTTTCTTGGGGTGCAAGAGAACTTTTGGAGACGCAGAAACTGTCTTTGTGACAGAAACTGTTTGATAATTTTCATGTTGGGTGGCCATGAATGCAGTTGTGGTTTCTTAATTTCTTCGATCGCTTAATGTGTGTGAGACAGAGAAGAGAAGAGAAGGGTGTTCTAAATATAAAGAAAAAGGTAGCTAATGTGGTTCCTAGGAGCTAACCTATCTTTCTCTTTGGATTTGTTTAACGTGTTTATGCCATAAAAGAATGGTTTTTAATGCATCTTTTTATTACTAAATGCTTTGCATGGCACTGTTTTTGTGTGACAAGGATTCCCCGTGGGTCGGCGACTCTCTGATCTGGCTCGCACTGGAAGGATTGACAGTGACCTAATACCTATCAATGGTGTAAAAACTCTTAGAGATGATCATGATCATCCATCTGTAGCCCCACACATCTTCTTGGTGTCGGACTGTATGCTAACGTCCAATCAGCAAGAGTCGGGTTTCAAGTCAAATTTTCTGTTAAGGTATTAATCAAACGTTAAACCATTGTCTATTTCAAAAGTTTAAGTCCATTACTTTATGTCATTGGAGTCAAGTTTTTGAGTTCAAATTTATTTTTTTTTTATATTTTTTTTAAATTTTTATCCGCTTAAACTTTTGAACAAAAATTTCTATTTTTTTTCTTAATGAATGTTTTATGTTCTATCTATAAATAAAAGTTCCAAGATAGCTAGACTCACAGTATTGATCAGTACTTGTGTTTCTCGTTTAAAATACAAAGAAAGAGAACTAATTTATGATCAACAATTAACATTATCTTGATCTGTTGATTGAGAAGATTTCAAACTTATTGTAGCTTCCTTAAACTCCTTGTTTTCAGGTGACAGCTGGTTTTCAATAGTTAATAGCAATTATTTGACACTTAATATTCATTGTAAATCCCCTAAATCTTCTATTAGGTAGAGCATGTGGGCTAGCTTGTCACATCCAACATGATAAATTACTCCCTGTTTTCCCTACAGACTACAGTCACATTGATCATGACTCCATCGCTAGTTTGAAATTTTAAAAAAGAGATCAAATAAGAGAACAACTTAGGTCAATGTTGGTTAATTAAATGATCATTAAACCAACTATTTGTTGTCTGCTTAAACTTTTAAAATAAGCGGTAATTTACGTGGTTGCATGAAACACATGGTACAATTATTTGACTCATGAAATTAAAAGGCAGCTAATTAGTAAGAGTTGCTGAGTGACAAAAGGTGAGTCTGAGAGCAACAGTAGAAGTGGGCATGCACTATTTGAATATATAGCAGAAGACCATATGATTGTTGTGGAAAATGCCTAAATGGTGTACGTTTGGCCATTTTCAAGGGAATAGGATAAGGAAAATGATCAAATTAAAGGCCCACAATACTCAATGAGCTTCTGTTTGTTGGTTTCAAGCTCAAGTACTGTTCAACAATATTCTATACACTCTCGTATTACTATAACTTGGAGCAAACAACCACAAACAAAGGCAACAAACAAACTTTTTTTTTCTTTTTTTCTCTCCTGCTTTTCTTTAAGAGAAAGAAAGTTTGTCGATGTGGGGCTGAAGGGTGTTGGAAAGACAGGTTGGCATGATCTCATAGATGGACGGAGAGAGGAGGTTTAGGGGAGGGGGTCGGGGAAGTTGCTGTTTGTAGGAAAGCATGCGTGCAGTTGAAGCCCAGACTTGTCTCTTCTTGTCTCTAACTTTCCCGGCATTTGCCTTATTTCCAGGCCTCACCTCTCCCTCTTTTTTCTTCACCTTCTCTCCTCCACCCTTTTCCCCTCAGCCTCACATTGTTTAGTATACACCTCCTTTTGGCAGTTTTTCTACCATATCTACTACTATATGTCTATATGTATATATTTATATATAGAGCTATTGTTTGTATATCTCAAAGGAATTTGTTCTTTTCCACCACCTCTAAAGTGCTTGCAGCTTTTTTATTTGAGATATATATTCACATTCGCAACCTCACATTCATGTTCATGTCAACAACAAATTTGCATGCGTATATAGCAATGCTATATATTAATAATAATTGTCAATGTCTCATCAATCGTTCATAATTAATTATTCACGGTAATCTTTTAAGCTAAGAGAACAAACTCGATCATAACCTTAGGCAATATATCGAAAGTATTTCCAAATTATTGGCTGATCTTTATTAATTCCGATAATGCATTTGTCAACGGTAAAAATTGTTACTTTATGTTTCGTGATGACCGAGTAAATTAAAACGTTAGTTATATCTGTATTATTACTCTTAAAGGACTGCTCGAGTTATGATTGGACCTCCTTAGAATTACCTATAAAGTTTAGCCTTACCTAGTAAGGAGTCAATGCAAGACTTGACACTCATGAACACTTTTATAATCTACCCACTCAATGTGAGAATAACTTCATGAGATGTCACATAATACATTAATAAATCGCCAAATTTCCTTTTCCATTCCGGTCGATCGAGATACCTTTGTGGTCGACCCAACTCATTAGGATTGATACAGAGAGCATCGATCGAAGTCACAATAGAAAATAGGTCAACTGATAGGGACGAAACCATAGCACATAACGGTGAAAGCCCAGTTGATGTGGAATCAACCGATGAGGCACGACCAATCGGCTGCCGACGAGCAAACCAAAAACCCTCGACGGGTTTTCAAGATTATTTTCGAGACCTCTATAAATAGGTCCTTAGCCACGATCATTGTATGCGTCTTGTAACTTTAATTTTGAGAGTGAAAAACAAAAGAGTTTGTGAGAATATATACGTGAGGCATCCCTGATCACCCATATGCATGCGTTGAATCCTTGTAAGGTTAATCTAGCTTTGAGAGCTCATAGTTATCAATACTTCAAGATCCAATTCAGAAATTTTTTGTTAATTTATATACGTCCAAAAAAATTCCTTGTATAGGTCAAATGATCAGATGGGCACTGATTCTCATTCTTGCGTACTATTTTTTTTCAATAAAAATTTAAACGTTGCTTTTCGTACTACCAAATATATATATCCTGGAGTTCCATCCGAATTATTCTCTTCTTTTTCTTATTATGCTTGGTTCCATATGTGCATGTAGACAGTGGTGGAGCTAAAATTTTGATTTAGATGGAGGGGGCAAATTTAAAAAGAAAAAAGAAGAAGAAAATTAAACAAAAATTAATTATGATGGTAATCAGATTTTTTTTTTTACTAAATAAGAATTTAGTGGTAAATTCATTAAATCTACCATAGCACGAGCAAAAATTGACTTTCTTTAAGCAATTTCCATTCTTAAACAAGTTGACTTTCTTTATTTTCTGCATTTCTTAGTTAATATGCATACCTCTTAACATACGTGTTATTGTGTAGTTAACATATTAATAACGTCTAATTATTTTTTCTATTAAATTTTAAGTTAAAGCCTATAGTACAGATGAAAAGTGTGCGCAAAATAGTGTTATTAACATTTTTTTAACTAGAATTAGGGTTTTTTCACTTGAAAAAAACAAAAACACGCAACTCAAGCTCAAGGTCAGCATTTTGGTCAACATAAGTTACATAACTCAACTTATGCTTTATGATCGAAACGACGCGTTTTACTAAAGACTAAAGTCTAAACGGTACTGTTCGTATCATATTCTTCGTGAGACTAATTAAGGCTAATCTAATTTCATCTTTGAAACAGTTTAAAAGTCTGATATTCTTAAAAATTATTTGCCGCTTGTCGATCATGCGGTAATTTCGTTAATCCTAATGAGTGGTTGAGGATGGACAACCATGATAATTTAAAAAAATTTGCCAGATCGATGTGAATGAAATTTTGCCCCCGGCCTCTCAGCTCGACCTCCTGGCTCCACCCATGCATGTAGAAGACAAGTTATATAATGCATGAACATAAAATATCCATTGCTTTTTTTTTTCTTTTTTTTTTCATTACTAGCACATATTGTTATTTTGGGCAAGTTTTTCTTACTCATATTTTCAAGAATATATTTTTCTTTGTGTATCAAATCCAAAATTGTAATCCTTTGGCGCAATTCATCCATGTCATGCACGACTCAATGCTTTTCAACATGGGTGTGGTAGGTTTGTCCAGTCATGGAACTATGTATACATGACATAGATACACTAGACAGTCAAAAGAAAAAAGCACATTCATAATAGAGAGAGATAGAGAGAGAGAGAGAGAGAGAGAGAGAGAGAGAGAGAGAGAGAGAGAGAGAGAGAGAGAGAGAGGGTACCAAAAAGATAAATAATAATAATAATAATAATAATAATAATATAAAAAATAAATACATGAATTTAAAAGAAAGAAGTAAGGATTCGTTTGGTATGCGGAATAGATCCTTAAAATGGAATAGCTATTCTTATAGAATGACTATTCTTTTGTTTAGTTGCTTACCATTTCTAAGAATAGTTATTACCTTAAAAAGAGGAATTAGGTCTCGTTTGATTTGTGGAATGAGTATTCCAGTGAAAAATAAAATAGTTATTATTACGAATAAAAGCATAATGGAATGATTATTCATAGTATTTAGTTTGGTAACAACTCATATACTTTAATTAGAATCCAATCAAAATTACTAAGGATTTGTTTCTTTTTTCTTCTTTCGTTTTCATTTTCATTTTCATTTTTTCTTTTAAAAAAAAATGAAAGAAAATATAAAATAATGAGTGGTTTTTTGTGAAAAATATAGTCTATTCCTATAGGAATAGCTATTCCTCTTATTTTTTAGAGGAATAGGTATTTTTCTTTGTAAGTGAATAGTATTCCATAAAATAAACCCTAACCAAACAAATTTCAGGAGTCAATTTCGCGAACCAATCGAGACCTTAATACCTATTCTTTTACAAAATGAGAGGAATAGCTATTATTTGAAAAATAAAATAAAATAATCTCATGCAAGCTCTCTCTATATTAAGGCTATCAATATTAAGCATTTCATACATGTTCTATGTTATGATTATGGTAGGTGCAATATGGGATATGGAGTGCTAGATTGGGCCAACCTAATATGGAATAGGTTTACACTTTACAGACTTAACTTTTCGCGTTCCATCGGCTCTAAAGCTTTTAGCGTATCAGTTAGATAACTAACATTGTGGAAAAAAAAAAAAAAAAAATTGAAACTCCGGCTCTTTTAGGCTTTTGGCAAGCAATAAAATATAAAAGATTATGTCAGCCCACTTTTCAGAAAAATCCTAACAAAACAGGGTGTTTTTTGTTTTTTTTGATGAATTCGTCGGTCTTCTTTGTTTCAACATAAAGGTTCAAAATCAAAAAACAAATAATTTTTTTTTACAAAAATAGAATAATATGGAAAACCTTTCTAACTCTTTGCAGTACTCAAAGGACCATTTTTGAAGGGATGCATAATATGGCCAAATTGGTGGGGTGAGTAGAGGAGAAAGGGGCCATCTATGACCTCATGACTACTCATCTTTTCAAGTTTTCAACTGTGAATGTCGGTGCAAATGTTTAAAATTAGGTTGAAGTTGGATGGTTATACCTTCATTTGTCGAAATGAAATATTTAAACTCTAGAATGGATTATGATGTGATCATTGTTATGCATGCTGCATAAAGAATTGCATCCACATGCTTATAATTGTCTGTTGATGATGATGGCAGTGATGGCAACTAACTAACTTACAATTTTATCTATTAATGATTGTGATGTTCTTTTACAAAAAGAAAACCTATGGTCTCCTATCATTATCAATTATGTTAAGATATCTAAATTTGTCACCCTTTTTGTGACATTTTTGTGAAAAAAACAAAGATTATGTAGCTAACAACAATAATTCAAGTTACTTTATACACGCCAGAAGCTTTCTTTACAAAAAGTAAAGAAGCTTTATTGTGCGTTGCTTTCTTCCCCATTCCTCCATAAAAGAGAAACTGTTCTATCCATACTCTTTATCTATATATCTATCAAAATGAAGGTATACATCCTTCTAGCTAGTTGATAAGATTGAGATATTCTTCGTCTCCTATTGGCGGAAAAGCGATAAGGCTTTGACCATCTTCAATATAACGTAATTATCTCTTTACCAAAGCTTAAGCCCTCTCTGTTTCGGCCCGTTTTGCAAGAAATAAGTGTTCCTGATGAGATAGTGCTTCATGTCCAAAAAGATAGCTTTCGAAATTTGAAAGAATATTGAATTTTACTGTCAAAAGCATGGTTTACCCAACTCGTTACTTACAAATAAAATAGCAATCGCCAAAGAGAACGGTTTTATCATGTGTTTAATGAAATCAAAAAGTTTATATATGTTTATAATCCATCATTATGTATTTCAATGAAACAAAGTACATACTCGTTAATCCTTCCCTCCCCAGCCAGTCCTCAGGCAATACGAGATGAAAAAGTCCCAGCATTTGGTAATCAATTCTCCCATGAAAGTTGAAACCGAGGAAGAAACTATATAAATCACTCGAGAAATTCCTGTCAATCAATTTTCTTTTCTTTTGGGGGGTAAAGACTGTTGCTGTGATTGTTAGAGAAAGCAAAGACTAATGAAATAGGAGGCTCAGTAAACTTAGATATATGTTTTCAGTCATCCAAAACAATGACCCCCTGCTCCGATTTCTGTGTGCTTCCATTAGATGGAGCATCATCCATTTCCACATCATCTTCAGTTACATCTGGCGCCTGAGGTGGGGATGGATCCACAGTAGCTTCACTCTCTGCTTTTGCTGGATCTAGGTCAGGGTTTGAGTCCGTTAACTTGCTGCTTTCCTTTAAAGGTTCAGACTCTGTTACAATGTCCATCATCTCAGTTTCTGCCGTGGAAGCAGGGCCGTGGTCATCTTGATGGGCAGATGGAGATCCGGTTATTGAAACATCGACCACCCCTGACTCAGCTTGTGATTGTTGCGTTCTATTCGATATCAGGTCTTCCGAAGTAGGAGGCTTTGTCTGCCCAGGAGAGAGAATGCGGTTTACATCTTCACAAATGGTTTCCAATGGAAGGAGGTTCTTTGTCACCGATTGGTTTGCTGAGGAAGTTGGAACTGATTCCTGGGGATTTTCCTCCACAACCTTGCACATCTGCCAGTAATATCGAACAGACAATAAAGGATCTGTTGGGTAGCATGAATCCCCCCCCCTTCCCTTTCATAGTATGTATGCATTAACTCGATCAAGGAGTTACCTCATTGTAGAGCCGAGGCAGTTCTGATCGATCCGGGTCATCATCACAAACTGCAGCAGAAATTTCTTCCGCAGCTGCACAGGCACAATATTAGTCACCATCAAGCAGATCAAGAAGCACCAACCAATAGTAGAAACCAGACATCATATGGTGATATGATCATCAGGAAATGCAACTCCTCAGTTACAATTGTTTACTGTTGAATTTTGTATCCACCAATGAAAAAAAAATTGGCAATTCTCTAGTATCTTTTATAAGGAAAACCTGAATCTGAGAATTTTCTTTTAATAAATGATACCCAACCCTTTCATGCATGAAAAAAAAAAAAAACTAGAAATTATTCGATACTGCTGATAACTTCCGAATAACTTCAGAATTATATGCTAAATTTCAAAAGTGTCAGTTACTCGTAAATATTGTGAACGACAGAGAACACCCCTCATGCAAGCCAACAAGGTACAAGCTCTGCACAGAAAGGAAAAGGGTATACAATGTCGAGCCACAGACATAGAAAATCAAAACTGTACCAATTAACAGAACCCAAAAAAGAAAAACGAGATGAAGAGGTATAACCAACCATTCAAGCATGCAGAATATATAGAGTTGCAGCTTTAAACTGTGAGAATGTTCTATCCCTTCAAAGGTATGACTACACTCCATCTAAGTACAAGAACTCTCCAGACTTGCCAACTACTATTACCCACAAACCTCTCACGCCAGCTAGAGTGGCAGAACCCAAGTTACCCTAAGCAAGAGTGGCTCCTAATCATACAAAGCCCCTAGGTGATTAGCTATCAAAGCATCCTCATCATCAGCTATGTAAAATGACGAGAGACATTTTCGAAGGATAACTCCTCACGCCTACATCCTCGAAAAAAGGGTAAGCAACGTCCATCCCCATCTAGAGACCAAAAACCAGGAACTCCCTTTCTGATTTCTCTCAACATAACTAATCCTTAAGTTATGCAACAAAAAATAAATAAATGAACCCATAAATCATCCTTAACTGAGTAGTTCAAAGTTTCGAATTAATAAATATATATATATCCTAACATCCTTTTAGCCTCTAAGTGATACCTTTGAGACTTGCCTAGACTACTAATTCTAGAATATGCACAAAATCAGGTTTTAGAGGAGAATCCACCAGAAGTTTCAGATTATCTAAAAATCTTTGGTCAGCAGATCTACATGACAAATGATTTCTGAATTTCATATTTCTTGAAATCCATTTTTTTTTTAATATTGTATTTAATTTAATAAGAAAAACTGCAAATGAAAGTATCTTTCTCACATCCATCCTCCATCCCATTGTCGGAACAAAAATATCGCTTGGTACATGAATCAAAGATCTGATAAATTATATTATTATATAATATATATAAATCTTATTTAGATATAAATATTTATATCTAAATTGATCATGTCTTGTGTTCAGGAATTCAAATTAAAATAAAAAAGATATTTTAAATGGCTCGTATGTTGTGACTTGTAATAAGCCATTCCGGTAGGTTTTATAGCGGACCTGCCTTGCTAACAGGGAGGATATGAAATAGATAGTTGCGCTTGCCTTCACTTATAAACTCTACGCCCCCTATTATAGTAAGGGCATGCTCTCGAAACTAGATTCGTTCGTTCTTGTCTCCGGCATTGCGGACCCAAGAAATAAAGTTAGACTTGAAATGAGGACAAAGCGAAAAAGGACGAAATAAGATGTATATAAACTTTTTATCTAAATCAACCAGGCAGGCAATCATTCAATAGATGAAGTTAAGACTTACAAATTGTTTCTACTTGAGGCAATCGATCAACCACTTGGGTCTCAACCTCCACGGAGCTAGGACTTGGCACATTTGCAACCTTCGGTTCATTTTCAGGCTCTTCCCTTGCAATCTCGTTTGATTTCATGTCACCCTGAGAACAAAATCAAGGAAAACAAGAACTATCTGAGTCCAGAAGCAAGACAACTGCCATGTCATTACAAGTGATGACTATACAAGTCATATACATAAAATTACTGTAAAATCTTCCACATAGAATCATTCTTAGTCTTGCAATGATAACTGTGTTTTTAAAACCCAATCTCCAAATGATCAAGGACATCAGAACCATAGGGTTACCAAAGCCGGTGAATTTCAGATTCAAAATCATATATGCAGTCCAGGCTACAAGAAATATTTCAGATTGTGGCACTACAATCCAGTAAACCAGCTAAAGGAGATGTGTACAACATAAAAAGGAATCGGGGAAAAAGTACCGCTTAAATAAGAAATGATGGATTTCAAATAATAACTTTGCAGGTAGTGAATCAGCAGGTGGAGCTACCTACATGTCTCAGTAACCCCATTTAACTACAGAGCTGGTATGACGATCCTATACAGTGAGGTAAAATGAACTACATAGCAAGGGCACAAGATGACGAAGGCACCACTTATTTGAAGGAGAGGTTAGACCAGAGAATGTGAAGGGCCAAAAAGTAAACTGGATTGAAGTTTCCCTGAGTTCTGAAAGTCAATGGTATCATCACTTAAATCACATTAGAAGCACTTACGTAGACCTGATATCTGCCAAGGCCACAAGTACTTGTTAAAATACATCTGTCAAAGTACTGGAGGACATCATTAAAACAAAACACTGTGAGGTAAAAGAATTAAATCTAAGGAGGTCTAGAGACATGTTCTCATGTTCTTCAAACTATGTTCATCATTGAGAACAACATGAGATGCAATCTTTATTGAACTGCCTGTATAATCATGTTCAGTCCAACTCAGATCAAGAGCCAATCTATATTTAATTTGTTCAATGAGCTGGATTGTACTTGTACCAGTACCCAAAAATTTTTACCTTTAAATAACTTAAATTAAAGACTCAGCCTTCCCTGAGCAATAGTTTTTTTTTTTTTTTTTTGATAAGTAGAGAATTTTATAAAAAGCGTAAAAGGCGCTCCTGAACATACATGAAGTATACAAAGAGGAAACCAAAACAGGAGAGCGAGGGGCGGGAGGAAAAACACCCAAAAAACCCAAAAAATGAGGAAACCCAAACTCCTACAAAACCTAGAGACTAAAACATCACATCAGAGGCCCTCTTGCCTTGCCCCGACTAGAACCAAAACCCCTGGCATCATAATTAATTGTGTACTCTAGGTTTTTCACTTTACAACACCCTTTAAACTTAAGGGTGGAGACTGGAGCCTCTAGACGATGCTCCGCATCAATTAGAGCCATGAAGTCTAAAAATGCCTTCTCATTCCCCTCGTGTGAGACCCCCAAAGTCTGAAAACAGAGGCTAAGACCAATTGCTGCCCCGGGAGGACCACCAAGCTTTTCAAGACCACCTCCCCACGAAGAATCATCAACAACGGCTGCCCGGAAGACTCGCCCACTTCTTAAGGAGAAGGGGCCGTGCCCCTTGGGAGAAGAAAGCCACGCCAAAGAAAAGGCTGACAACCCTCGTCTTGAGCAGGCGTAGACACAAACCCGTCCTTTGTTGGTTCTAATAAGGGCTTGGTAGCATCCCCAAATGACGGCAAGGAAGAAGCCTTGGGAACACCGAAAGTCTCAAGAGCCTCCCCAACCAGAAGCTTATCCAATTTGCCAACCTTATTCTTTTGGGAGTATTTAAGCACAGACTTGGATTCCGACAGGTAAATGGGCGCTCCAGACTCCGACATCACAGGGAGAGAACAACGCAGCCTTTCACCAAGGGCTGCCGCTTCTGATAAGCAAACGCCGAGGGCTGGACCAAACACATCTAGAGCCAGAGAAGGAGTCAGCAAATCGCAATAAACCTCAGATGAAGACGGCAACAGAGGACCCTCACCCAGAGCAGATCTCACCAAGGACGCCGAAGACAGCTCAGCTACAGAAAGCGTCGGGATGCAACCCACGGCTGACTGCTCTGGAGCAGCGGCAATCACCTCCACAAAAGCCGTCGGAGATGAGACCTTCAAAGAAGGAGAGTGCACAGTAGACACCGAGCACTCACCTGACGAACAGCCGGAAGCAAACGGCGCCGGAGAAGCAACAGCGCCCGCCAAAGCCGCCGGGCCCAAGGTTGAACCCGGACTCGCTCTCAAACCCACAGAAAAAACGTTGGAGTCCCGTACTTGATCAAAACCTAACATGGAAGACTTCTTAGACCTACAACGCACTCTACTGGACCTATCCCTAAAACGCATCCAGCCCAACCCATAACCACTCTTAAGCAACCGACCCAGCCCAAATCTGTCCATTCTCCACTTCAGCCCAACAGAGGAGTGCAAGCCCAAAAAAAGCCTATGCTCACAAGCCCAACCAAGCCACGCTTCAAAAAGACCAAGGAGCTTCCTAAGAACCCCAAACTCCTCTGAAGCGTCACCATCACACTTCTTCGAGCATGCCAAACTGCCTCTTCTGGACACGAAACCCTCTGAAGCGTCACTTTCACCCATTGTAGCCCTCTGCATGGAACACGCCAGACTGCACCCACAGGAACCTCGAATCTTGGAGCCACCAACAAGAGGGTCTTTGCCCAGAGGATCAGAAGAAAAACACTCCATTGCGTAGCAGTCCACCACCTGCCGGATCATCTCCTGCTCCCAACCCATTGGAATAAGCTTCTCCATCTCACACTAGACCACAGGCACCGACTGAACCTGAGGCTCGTCAACTACGACAGGAGCCGGCGAGCGTACCACCTCAGCGAACGACAAAACGCCCGCGACCTTACCTAATATCTTCCCCGCCGGAGCGCCACTAGAGGATGACGACACCCTCGTGGAACCAAAAAAAACAAACACTTTGCTCAACTCCCCAGAAACAAGACCCCACCCCCACCCGCCACGGCCTTCAGGGAACACTACCATTCCTCTCTAGCCACCCACATCGTAAACCGCCACCTCCAAGAACCGGCTGGAGCTATTACCACCTAACCAAACGATGGTCACCTTCAAACCCTCCCTGAAAGATTTCATGAACAACTCGGAACCACGATCTCGCAGCACCTCTTCCACCATCAATAGCAACCAAGCTACGCAACGCTCGCCCAACAGAACCCACCCCGAGAACCCATTCCTCTTTTCCACCACCCTCAACTCAACAGACCCTTTCACCACAAAGAAGGTGAAAGATTTCGCCTCCATAAAGAATCGGTTCTCCATACCCAACCGCACAGGACAACCCCCGAGGGGGTTCGCAGCAGCCACGCAGCGCTCACATGACTGAAGACCAAGAGACGCAAGCTAATCAGATCCAACAAACTCTAGGAGTGCAGAACCACTCTTTACTTAGTTGGACAACTGACATCAAGAAATCTGGCCCACATTTGAGAATGCAGTATGTTTTTACTTTCACCATAACAAATGGCAACAAGAAGAGCAAACAAGACATAGGACTGATGCTCAATGATAGTTCCTGTCTACCTCAGTGGAAGTATTAAGTGTATGCAACTAACAGGTTCTCCTGAACCCAAAAGGAGAGGAGATATCTAGACAGATGATTAACCAAGGCTAACGGCCCTTCTTAGTTTGGTTGCTTTGGTTTGGACCTTAGCAATTTCCTTCTTCGTCTCCAACCCTGGATTGAAGTATAGTATCCTTGCTCACAACTATATACAACGTCCTTTATTTTTCACTTATCTATTTTTTGATTGGTAAATTACACACACACCCGGTAGGACTCGAGCCCACAACCTCACCCTCCACCTTGCTACAAAGGGAGGAAGTACCATTTGAGCTAAAGGTCATTGGTAAATGGGCAACAATGCGTGACACCCGTAATATGACAACACCATAAGAAATATTGAAATTGAATTAACTTTTAATGAGGTAATAATACTTCAGGCTATTTTCCTCAAGACTTCAACAAGATACAGAGAGTGAACCAACATGCAGGTACCAGGAAATGTAACTAAACTTACGAAGTATTCTTTCTGGTACTCTGCATTGAGCCCTTTTTCCAAGAGAAGCACCCTTTTCTTGATAAACTCAACCTGTCTTCTCTGCATATCTCTGAAGTGAAATAATATGGAAGGGTCTTGATATACCCGTGCTTGGTTTGCAGCATCAGTAGTTCCCTGTGCAACATCAGTTGCTATATCATTCGCACCACCATTTTCCCTTAACTGGGTGACGGGTGCTTCTGCATTAGCTGCATTTGTACCATTTTGTGCTTGGGCAGCAGCTTGTCCTGGGACAGGTAAATTTATGAAGGGGAGATTTAACTCTTGACAGATCACCTCCTGAATCCTCAGTTCTTTGTCATCAACAATAGCTTGCCATCTTCCATACCCGTGCCTTTCATGTAAGCAATAAGGCACAGGTTAGTAACTAATAAGTAACTAAACAAAGATCTTTATGAGCTGAGCATTGTCAAATAGCAAAACTATTAATCTCACAATCAGCTAGTCAAAGCAGTTGCAGTATCAAACACCACATCCCCAACCACACAGATAACACTACACCCTCTTACACCCACATATATTTGTCCCATGTGCTTACGTGTGAGTGCCTGTGTATGTGCATTTGTGTATTAAACAGAAAACCTTTGAAGCAATGCCCAATCACATTTAATGTAAGCAGACCAGCCACAGCCCACTTATATTTCATGCTCTGACGAAAGTAAATTGGTTTAAGATCATGCACAAACACATGATACATGCAATACTACTTTTTCCGTCTCATACCTCCCTTTCTAGGCCAATCCTAATTTGAATCATAATCAAGCTCACCATGCTTGAGCACACGTGACTGAATCTATTTTCAGTAGCAAAAGTCAAGTAGAGTGCACATGAAAGAAGTCTGAAATGTGGTTGAAATTTCATTTGTTCAATAACTCCTAGAACTAAAAGCATAAGGCACCCCAGGTACATAGGAAGTATACAAGAGTAAGTACCTAATTAGAAGGAGAAAAAAGAACCAAGAAAATCATGAAAATTAAGCACTAAAGAGGATACAAATGCCATTGTCCAAAGATAGAGAGCATTGAAGAAAAAAGATAAAAACTCCTCCAACGTCCTCTCACGGTTGTCAAAACTACTATCATTTTTTTCCCTCCAAAAACTAGAAGCATCTTTTTTATAGGAAAAACAACTCATGCAATAGGATTTGAACTTATGATCTTATCCTCTACCCCTCGTTTAAGTAGGAAGGAGATTGCATTTGGTCCAAAGACCATTGGCAGAAGTAGAAGCATAATTAGGCCACACCATTGGGAAAAGCAACTCGTTTAGCATACATATAGAATCCAATCGAAAGGAAAACCAGGCTGCAAATAACAATGTTTAGCCATTTAAGTTACCAACTATAAAGCTTTTCAAATGGAATTTGAAGTATTTCCTGAAATTAGCACAACAATAATCTGTTTATTACCAATTATAGCACTACAAGTAATACAGTCACACGTGTAGAAAAATATATACACATACACATCTGTATATAAACCACATTTGTTTTATATATATGGAGATGTAATGCTTCTTATCAAAATCATTCAAGGAGATATATTATGAATGAAGGATATAAACAGTCTAACATAAAAGTGAAGAAAGACTTGTAATGACTATGCAGATAAATGTTCTAACATATCAACTAATGTCAGAAACATACTTCAGTACAGCACGCAGTAATAATAAATCATGATCTTCCTTCCAAAATTTTCCACCCCTCAACCCTGGGTAGCGTGATACAATGTCTTCTGTGAAAAGTGGAGAGCCTGGATTTTCTGGTGAAAACTTCACCTACCATTACACCCAAAAGGAGGGAAAAAGAAAAATTAATTTAGCCTCAATAATTATAGAGAAATGAAAGATAAGCTTTATCAATAGCAATGTATATTTTATACATAAAAAAATAAAAAATTGTGTCTCCCAAGTCCTGATATGAGGTACATCTTCCTTTAATTTGATAGATGCTCTAGAGTCATACAGACTCGCAGCATACACATCTTCACTAAATCTAGATCTAGTTAATATTTGGATTACATCATCCACAATATACCCTCCCTCATGAAGAATCGATCCAGGATAACAATATGGACACTTTTTGGGTTCCTCTTGTCATCAATTGAACAATTTCCTCATTTCTACTTTCCAGTTCATCTTAGTCCCCTCTACTGAGAATATTCAAAGCTAATGCAAAGAAATAGAGATTCAATAACAATCCATAAGATAGGCCTATGCAAGTTAAAGTACAATTCTTTAACTTGTATAGCCTATCTTATGCATAGGCTTATGCATAGGCCTATGCAAGATAGGCCTATGCATAAGATAGGCCTATGCAAGTTAAAGTACAATTCTTTCTTCTCCAACCCCTATTCTCTCACATGTATAGATGAGGTGGTACCAGAACCCTCCATTCTCTAGGCTCGCAAATGACTTTGTGAAGAGTTGTTGTTCCTTACATAATCTAGATAAGTTAAAAAATAATTAAAATTTAATCAATCCTTCAACTTGCATAATGTAAATTTACGAATCCCAGGCCTATGCCGATGCTGCAGGAGATCCACGCACTCATATTACATAATGATCACTTCAGAGATGAGACAAAACAGGGAAAAAAGATAATCCACATCCATCACTTGGTTGAGTCATACATGAAAGTCCCTAAAATGTTTACCCTAAGTTCTTCAAATCAACAAAATCAAAAAAACTAGGGCTTTAAATTTATAAGGCAGGAAAAAATTTCAAAATATGACAATGGAAAGCAACTAAACTCATGGCAATATTTTTTTGTGGAACTTACTTTGTCCCTTATTAGAAGCAGAACTGCAATCCTAACAAGTACATCTTGTATTCTGAGTCCTTCTTTTGGAACACCATCTATAACCAAGACGATTAGTAGTAACAAAAGTTTTAGTCACAAACCAGAGAAAGTTACGGACATAAAGGTAAAGAAAATAAGAAATTAGCAGGTTTTTATCACCTGAAAAGTTAGGGGAGTCCGTCATATCTTCAGCAATGTGAGACAAGAAAAGAGTCCCATAACTGGATTAAAAATAAATAACTATATCAACATACCAAATCCACAGGATAGAGAATGGAAAGAGAACACAATATATTCTGCGTCAAGATTCCAATTAAATATAATTACTGTGCGCATGTATAGCAATACGCACTACTTATACGCACATGTGTCCATGCGCGCGCGCGCACACATGCACTAGATCCAGAAAATACATGCATTCATATGAATAAACACATAGGCACAGACAAAAGTCTGAATTTTGCGTTCAATTTGGAGTGATATCAACAGAACTTTTCGGCAGTGTGATCAAATGTCAAAAACTAAATTTACAAGACAAACCTATCTGCATTTACATCAGAGAAGTAAATTTTATATAAAAGAAATAAGACATTTCTTTCAGCTTCAAATGATTGCTTTACATCATGAAGCAAAGAAACTTTTAGAAAGTGTTGTAGAAAAATTGCAGGCTTAGTAGACAATCTCCTCATTTAGTTTACTGCATATGAAATGTAATACACAGTATTTTGCAATGTGTGAATTTGATACAATTGCAATTTGAGTAAAATGAAAAGAACACACAACCTATCTAGTCTTTGTCAATTTGTTAGAGCATTCCTAGCAGGTTTCCTTCCCTTCCCAGTCCTTTTCCCTACATGTAGGGAACAAAAACATTTTTTGCTTCCTAATCAAAAAATTTCCCACAACAGCTTCCCTTTACTTTTCCCAATATCATTAAAATAATATATATTATTTTATTTTACTTTACTTTATTCCATAAACTTTTTTTTTTTTCTCTTTTATTTTACCGTCTTTGTCTTCTTCCTCTCTCGCCTGTCACTCTCGCCTCTCTCAACTCTTTCTCTCATCTCCGTCACTCTCTCCTCTCTCGTCGTGGGCTACTGGTGGACGCCGGAAGGTGAAGGCGCAGTGGCGCGTTTGGGATGCCAGGTGAAGGCGCGTTTGGACTGATTGGGGATTTTTTTTTTATTTTTTTTTTGTGTATTTTGGTGGTGGTTTCCGGTGGAATAGGGTGTTGTGTTTGGATTGGGTTTTTGTTTGTCGTTGATGGTTGATTGGTGGTGATGTGGTGGGTTCCGACATGGAGGAGGTTGGAGTCGATGGGTTGTTTGATTTTGTAGGGTTGAGACCTGTGGGGGGTGTGTCCGGCCGCTGGTACATGTTGGAGAGGAGGATCATCGGCGAGATCGTGGGCCGGTTGTGGAGGTGAGAGCACCGATCTCCGTGGCGGCACGCGCTGATGATCCGGTGGCTTGGGCTCGTCGGTAACTGTTGCAAATGACGAAATGGGAGAGAGAGAGAAAGAAGGCGTGCAGAGAGAGAGAGAGAGAGAGAGAGAGAGAGAGAGAGAGAGAGAGAGTATTTTTTATTATTAAACAATAGAGTGGGAAGTGAACAGTTCTTCCCAATGCATTGGGAAGAACTGTTCATTTCCTAGGGAATGGAAAAGGGAAGAGAAGCTGCTGTGATGTAGATTTTTTGACTTTTTTAAAATTTTCCCTAAAATGTAGGGAAGGGAACCCATGTAGGGAAGCTGCTAGTAATGCTCTTATGCCATACTAAATTGTACTATTGTAATTTGCTATGCTGTATTATATCGTAAGATTTAACAATATAGCACGGCATAACAAATTGAAACACTGACACATCAAATGCCCCTTATTGATTTAATCCAAAAACATTTTGCATCACTAAAAAAGTAATCAAATTCACAGCCAAAAAAAAAAAAATTGCAATATGAGCTTATCATTTTAATAAGTGTTATGAAAACTAAGTGCGTGCATTATATATCATAAAGCATATGTGCACAGAGGTCATCGAACCCAGAAAAGAAAAAACATAAAATGTTTTCACTTATTGCCAAATAAAATGACGAAAACTATGGCATCTTCAAGGTTCAATGACATTTATAATGGTAATACAAAAGATTCCAATATGAAGCAGAGGCTATAGAGAATACTCTTTTATTTCTTCATAGGTCTTCTGCTTCATGCGAGATGTAAACTCCTTCCAGTCAAAATCCCCAACCCCAAACCTGCAAATAATTCAAGATAAGACAAGCTGCTAACATAGGCAAAACTAAAAGAGACCGGACTTCTAAATAATGTCACGGAAATTTCACTTTCTTGCAACACATCCATTCATTCCACAAATTAAAATGTCTAATAATACATGCATGCATGTGTCTGTGCACATGGAGGCGCACACACACACATACTCACACGAAGAGAAAGAGAGTGGGAGATAAATCTAACAAGCATAGGTTACTGAACCAAAGATTACAAATAACAGAGAAAACCTCATCAAAATTTGCACAAACGCTGCCCTCTGATTCTGATTGAAACCCAGTACCCTAAACGATCTCCCTTCGCCTTCCATCAATGGAAGTGGCTCAGAGCCATCCACTGTAAAAGAATTCATAGGGAAGTGGCACTATAATCAACACATGCTGACCAAATTATTCTAATTAACTTATTGAACAATATGACAATGAAAATATACCACGAGGTTTCTTTTTGTAAGGCTTTCTCCCAGACGGAGCTCCAGCTATAGTTGTTTCACTATCAGTCAGCTCGGCTTCGTAGTTATCATCCTCACCGTCAGAGCTTACATCTTCCAAACCAGCCAGGTCATCTTCTTCAACAGATACCATCTGAACAAAATTCCGATTACACATGTTAATCCCACTTTCATGGAGAATGAGTCTGAGAATGAGTCTTAGAAGTGTTATTATTATTATTATTATTATTATTATTATTATTATTGGTAAAAGTTGCTAAATATGTTAGTAGCAAGTTTCAAATTACGGATATGTAGAGCCTTCCCACTAGGCCTAATGATGTTCTACAGAGACTTAAAAGTTTTTTATATCTAACTAGGAGGTTTTTAAATATTAATCAATCCATTTAAACCTATAGAATGTGCCTGACTGCAAATTGTACTTTATAGAATGCAAATGTAAAACAACAAAGATGAAAACATTCTCCCATAAGAAAACATAGTCATCCACAGATCATTTGACATCTTCAATGAACAAATGCCCTTCAGGAATTATGTGTATGCAAATAAAGCATTTTAGCATTCCAAGGCAACTTAAATCATTGACAATAAGGGCAAAAATAAGTTTAATGAATATGTCATAAAAACTAAAATGCAATACCTGCTTCCGGCTTCTCTTTCCCTTTCCCAAAGCATTAAACTCTACAACTTTATGCACTTCATAGCTGTCTCTTAGCAACTCTTCCCAGAAATTTGTTTTTTCTGTATTGCTCACGGTAGGTTTATCGTCCACTGCTGACTTCCGTGCTTCCTCCGCCGCTACAGCCTCTGCTTCCTCAATATATTCAAAATTTGCCACCTACAGAATATAACATTTACTAAATTTACTAGAAAACCATAAAGCAAGAAAGAAGCAAAGAATATGACAATGAAAAAATCCTATGTGACGTAGCGGAAGACTTGGTAACAACAATTAGAAGCGTCTGCGTCTTCTAATTAAAAGATAAAACAAGCCCACAGGCTTAAGAACGATAAAACTCCACAGAGTGTTTGAGAAAATTCTCTGATTTGATAAATATTCAATTGTATTTTTATTACATTTCAAACTTATGTATTTATAGGAGATTAATACTTGTAAAGAAAGTAAAGCTAATCCTAGTAGTAATAGAAAACCTAGTCCTAGTAAGGAAATACTTGTAGAGAAAGTAAACCCAATCCTAGTAAGGAAAAGAAATAGTTAAATCCAAATAAAAAGTAGAAAGTCAACAAAATTGACTTTTGTGTCCTACATCACTACGCTGTTAGAAAAAGCCCTTTCACAAAAAATCACAACATGATGATTACATATTCTTTTTTTGATAAGTAATTGAGATATCATAAAAAGTGTAAGGCACACCTAGGTACATAGGAAGTATACATGAGAAAACACATAATTAGGAGAAAAGAAAACAAGAAAGTCATGATAGCTAATCACCAAAGGAGAAAAAAAATTTGTTGCCCATAGATACAAAGTATAGAAAAATAAAGATTTAAACTCCTCTAAAGTCCTCTCACGGTCCTCAAATCTGGTATGGCTAGAGAAATTCCCCCAACCTCTCCTAATATTTTTCTATAAACCCACCCCAAGAGTCCCAAGAGGCTCATCAAAACACCACCCACCCCATGAACTATCAAATTTAGAGTCGACCACCACTCTCCACCAAGCCTCTCTCTTATGCGCATAGCTTCATAGCCATTTTTCTAAGAGAGCTAGATTGAACAAGAAGAAGTTCAAGATCCCCAGCCCTTCTACAGAGATCGAAAACAAACATTGGACCAGCTTACCAGGTGGTATTTGAACTTATCACGTAGCCCATATATAACAACAATTCTACTAGTGGAAATTTGATTATGCTTCAAAAGATGTGTGGGAAGTCCGCATGTATAAGTCCAAATCTGGCATAGAGTCACCACAACTCCATACCAAGATATTGGAAAGCCATGCTTCATCTTATTTCATTTTTAGTCATCAGAAGTGTTCATGTAACTTTTTCAAGTGTCATGAACTAAAGGTGCAGTTATCCAAATGCCCAAAATGAATAACAATCCAAGGAAAATAAGAAAGCACCAAAGGACTAGGGGCATTTTCAGTCCTGCTATTACTATTGGAGAAGGTATGGATGAGCTACCAGCATTCTACATGTATCAGTGGGCAACCCCAATATATACAACATGGCACAACAGTACCATGGCTGGGTGCTCTTTTGTACTGGAAAAGAAGAAGAAGAAACCAATAGTGTTAGAAAAATGTGGTTCCATATGACTGAATCGCATGGAAGAAAATTACTACGGCAGAGTATTATTCTAAAATTACTGACTCTATCCCCCAACCATTATACAGCAAATCATGAAAATGCAATTTTTGGTACTCTAAGCTATCAGGAAAGAGCAATTGGCTAATGTATTTTGTGCACCCCTGTGCTACAGCAAATTATATGTCTGGCCAAAAGAAGTAAGAAGTAATATTTCTGAGAAGAGAAAATATGAAGTGGCCAACTTTACTTGTCAAAAAAGAACTGGTCGTTTTTATAATAATTTCCTTCACTTCTAGAAATATAGAAGGAATATCAAGGTCACAAATTCTTAAAAGCGTTACATTTAAACTTTAAAACTATATAAGGATTTTCAATATCTTTGAAGAGAAATGCTATATACTACATTTCAATCCTACTGGATTGATGTGGCAGTGCCTATCAGCCCTTGGATCAACTTTAGTTTTACAAAAAAAAAAAAAAAAAAAAACTAAGAGTAATGAGCACTGCTATATCAGCTCAATAGGATAGGGGTGTAGTATATAGCATTTCTCATCTTTTGAATCCGGTAAGAATATAATTAGTAAAATTTATACATTTTAGTAATTTAGGTCTATAAGGAGGGTAACTCATGGATGTAATGCACAAAGGAGGTAAAGGAGGACTGAGACTATTCTGAACAATGAATTATATGTTACATAAAGTGTTGTCTTTATTTTACACTTATGTTGGATGGTTTATGTGTACTGGAGATTGCTCTATTAAAACATGTTATGGGGAGGCCCATTCCAATTCGGTCCTTCTGATAGGTATATCCCTAATATTTAGCTTGGTTAAAAGAGACAAAGGTACTAGGGTTGTGCTCCTCTACGCTTTTTGAATTTGAATTACTTATTAAAAAATAAAAAATAAATAAATAAGAAAAAAAAGACCTAAAGCATTACATAAAAACAGTTGAAGTTAAACATGACATAACACACATAACCATGTGAGACCTAGGAACGACAGAGGAACCAAAAGGAAATCAAAATTCTTCAAGAACCATAGCTCATGCAAATCGATATGATGGAGATATAGGCTACCATCCAATTTCGGCACTATGTTACCAGTCAACTGAATGCAACTTTAACTAATAGTCATAAATGATAATGCTCTTGTAAAAGTTGGATGTGCATGCTCTCTTACCCTATCTTTGCGCTTTTAATGATATTACACTTACTTATCAAAAAAAAAAAGTTGGTTTAACGAATGTGGACTAAATTTGTTTGATGAGACCAAACGGAACAGATGTGAACTAAAATATAGAAGAATGTTCCAAAATTATGAGAGAATAGTTAAAGAGGTCCCAGTAAAAATTACGCTCAGAATAAGCTGTTTTAAGATGCATGTAATGACAAAAGCATATTCAAGAGAACCTGGACAAATTTGGCACAGGGATGCCTTAATATTTGGGATTCCACAGGCCTCTGAAATAGGACAGCGGAAGCTACAACAATAAAATGCTCTGCAGTTCAGATAATTTAATTTCACCATAGAATTGCACAATTTCATCCAAAATAAGGTCTCATTTATACATTACAGTAAAAACAAGTATAACCTAATTTATGTCCACATTTGACATCTTGCTGTGAGCACACTAGGCTGATCAACTTCCTCTAAAAGGCAAATGTCACCTCTCCTCGCCAAAAACACTCCCCAATTTTTTTTTATATATAATTAATGAAAATTGGGTTAAACCATCAGATAAAAGAGTACAAACACGAGATCAAGTATGCAAATATACGGAAAAGAAATCAAGCATATCTTACTAGAAGCACATAAATAAAAATGCACAGAATAATATAACATAGATAAAACCTTAAAGGCCTTTAAAAACCCATCTTCCTCATCATCATCCACTGTAGCCTCTTCGTCTCGAACTTGGTCACGGTCAAGTAATCTATTAAAAGAAAAATAAAAATGAAACAAACAAAAAAATTGAGCTAAAATAGTTGAACAGTATCAATTGAGTCAAAACAGTTAAAAAAAGATTACCTATCTATTGCAGCATCATCATAATGAATTTGGCGGGATTTTCCCGCTTCGTCATTCTCATCAGCAAATAACTCCTTTGAGCCATACCTTATGATGTCATCTAACTCTTCCTAAAGTACAATTAGAATTTTCATCAATTTTCTATGCAAATACATTTAATTAGATGGTATATTCCTCGATGTGCACATAATCTCTGTCATACATTTGACTTCTATCAGAAAGAATTATGAAAAATGAGGTACTTCAAGCATGCATAGCACACCGTAAACAAAATGATTGATATCTCCAGAACAATAAACAAGTAAAGAAAATTTTAACGGATGGGTTTGTTGAGGTTTATTATACTTTTGTATCAATTCTCACATGTTTCACCTCCTTAAAGCTCAGAGACATATTTTCCAGTCATGTAACATACTACTCACCACTTAAAAAAGTCAATCTAACTAGATAGGAGTTTTTTCTTAGAAACCTTTATCAAAGATTACATTCTCCTTTCTTAGCTGCTGGTCCAAAGGCTGGGCTGCATCTGAGGTACTGCATCTCCTCACGCATAATCCCACTCCCCACCCCAGCCTCCCTTTCTCAATCCAGTTGAATATGAGAACAAATACAGGTCTCCAATACAAAGAACTAGAGGTACTACTAGCAGGCCAGCACCATTACCTGAAGGTGGAATGAACTGGGAGAGTGAAGAGTGTACTAAAATTTTGTTTCAATACACTAAATTTATGAAATTGTGATATTAATAGTCTTTCCTTGACTCCTTATTTGAAGGTGCCACTTTGCATTTTAAGGAAAAGCACTGCCCCCTTCACATAACAAGCAAATATCTTATGATTGCCCACCATCACCTAGAGGTAGCAAGAGATAGGTTTGGCCAGGTTCCCAGTTCCCACTGGATTGGAATTGTGTTCATAGATCCAGCCCCAACCACAGCTGCAATTTAGAAGTAGCGTGGAAATTTAACCCTAACCCAACCCTCAACCCATGTAACCCATCTAGTTCATTTAAATTTGATCATTTTCCCTATTTCAAATAACAGTAAAATGTTAAGAAAATAATATCATAGGTAAGCTTGAAATACTAAGAAAGAAAATGCCATAGATAATCTCAAAAGCATCCAGGCAACAAAAAATTGAATAATTATGAATATGCCCACCAAGGCACCAAGTGTTCAAAACATATGAGCAAAGCTTAGCAAATAGAAAAGATCTGAAACATTAATAAAAGATTTCAGAACAAAAAAAAAAAGGAAAACAAAAAATCACCATAACAATAACGTACCATCTATAAATATAAATAACCCTTTCACAGTAAACACATTTTGAAAAAAAAAAAAAAAAAACCTCACTAGTTGTCCCAAAAGCTTAAACTAATAAAAATTGATAAATTTAATCATTTAATTAATACTTTAAACGTTTTTTTTTTCTTTTTGCCTTTTGGGAGTGGTTCTGCCAACCCCAAAAAGCTAAATGAGGTGACTCCAGCCACCCCTTATATTTTTTTTAAAAGAAAAGTTTTTTAATGGTTTTTTAATTATTTTAAAATTTTAATTTTTTAGTTCTTAATTTTTTTATATATTTTTTTAATTTTTAATATGACATATGTTCATATGTCACCTTTTAATTTTTTTAATTCTTTAGACGGAAGTACCATCTCCGTTTTTTGCTATAAGCAAGGAACTATCTACGATACAAATTGAAATCGAGGTTGGCAAAAATAAAATCTTCAAACTACAAGTACTAAAATGGTGTTTAACCCGAAAAATTTATTTTTTAAAAAAAAAAAAAAAAAAAAAAAAAAAAAAAAAAAAAAGTGAAATTATTATCTTTGATACCTTTTAGCAATAAATAAGTTAAACAATAAACAAAATAAAAGAATTTACGAGTAAAAAACAGTTTCTGTAAGAGTTGAAAACAAAGCAAGGATTTAACTCATAGTACAATGCTGGCCTGTACATACAAGGACAGGACCAAAGACGTAGATGAGAAATCAACAAGCTATACATAAGATGTCCAATGATATGTGTGATGCAGCTACAGAATTTGTTTACTTCCCAGTATGTTCAACCAACATTCATCAATTTAGATTATTCCAGTCTGCCACCAGACAAACAAAGCATTATTTTCTAAAAGAATATTGTTTACCTGGTTAATGTTTTGAGCCTTTAGCCTCCCAACAACAAGATGCTCTAACACCATTTTCTTCTTAGTCATTTGCATCATCCTTTCTTCAATGGTTCCTCGTGTTATGAGCCTAAAAATCATCACCTGTAGCACCAAAGGCACTCACCAATTTTAAAGCAACCAAAAGTGCCGACAACAATAACAATTTGAATATTAATATGAAGAACAAACTTAACCTTGTTAGTTTGCCCAAGTCGATGAGCTCTAGCCATAGCTTGTAGATCAGCATGGGGATTCCAGTCACTGCAGGACAACATGTTTAGCGAAGGAAAAAAGACTAGCTAAAAATAGAAATTTATACCTCACACATTAGAACAGATAACACATCTTTTTTCTTTAAAAAAATAAAAACACGAAGCTAAAAGCCTAAATTCATTTTATCAGTACCAAGATGAATGAACTTGAAGAAAAAAGGTCACTAAGGGTTACCAGCATCATTTAATACACTAAAGTAACAATGCCTCATTCTGTTGCTGTCATGAATTCAGGGGAAACCTACCTCCCTCTCCTATCAACATCGTGACAAAATATTTTTTTTTGATAAGTAAGAAGATTTTATTGAAAAGAAAGCGTAAGGCGCCCCTACGTATACAGGAAGTATACACAGGAGAATCACAGCTGACCCGAAAAACCCAAAAAAAACCCAGGAAACAGCCCCCAAGTCAAAACCTAGAAAACAAAGAACCAACTAAAATACTATCTGCAAAAGAAACCAAACAACACCCAAAAAACCAAGAAAACCTGAGAACAACCCACCAAAAAACCCTCAAAGCAACCAACCCTACGACCTATTGGCCTTGTCTCTCCTACACCTCGAAGAAGCTTTGATGTCTCCTTACTTTACGGAACTTTGTAGATTCCGAAGCTCCCTCTTACTCTCGCGTTTCTTGTTCTCAATCATCTCACCCCAAATCTCCCGATGCTTCTGTCTCTGTTCTTTAGTCACCAACGGATACACCTCAGAGATCTTTCCCCAGAGCTCTGCCTCGATTCTCCAACAATCCTTCTCCCAATTCTGATCGCAAACAATAGGCTGATCCTTCTTCTCTTGAAGCTTTGATACCTCCTTCCTCCACCAATGGATTGCATCTCGGACTTTCTCTCCCAAAGTCGAATCAGTGGATAACTCTGAAATTCGACTAGGATCTTCAGCAGACTTCTTCTCTTCTACTGGATCTGCAGAGACATGTAAAGAAGAAGCTGTGTGGGCTTGCACAGAAGGAACCGCAGGGACCAGAGAGGAGGACACCGGAGAAGAGTTCAACTCAAAACTAACCAACAAGGAGACAGAACCCAGAGAAGCTGCCGGAGCCACCGGAAGCAACAACTCCGGTGCCGGCGGAGGAGGATGACAGAACCCAAAAGAACCCGATGACACCATACCCATACCCTCAGAAGATTCTTTAGAGGCTGGCGTCTGGCTTGATAGCACCGTATGGACGTTGCTCCACTCACCCCCGGTGGGAGGCATAAACGACATCATCCCTGTAACTGCCGATGACGAAGGCTCCGACCTAATGGAAACCCCAACAGAAACCGAGATCGCCGGACCCGCGCCCTCTGTGGCTACCGACGCAGCAACCTCCAAACCCCCAGGAGGAGATCGAACCAGAATCAGCCCAGATGACACCTTCGACGTCGTCTCCGACGGCGAACTCGACGGACGGGAGACTTTAGCTTTCGGCATGAGACGAGCCACGCGGAAGCCAGAAGATTTACGACTTAGCCCCGACCTGGCAAAACGGTCCAGAAGATTCCTTACAGCCCGGCCCAAAGCTAAAAAAACCCCGGTACCCAACTTACACCACGTCCGCAGCCTCGAACGTTTGATATTCAAATTTGAACAAGAGGGACACTTCTTACCCAGCGGACGAAGAGGACGGTCTTTGTCCAACAGGTTGAGCTGATGCGACTCCACCAAAAAGCAATCCACTGCTGATCTCTGTACAGACTCTGCACACCACCCCGTCGGAAGAAGATCAAGCTCACAAGGCTCCGGCAACGAAGCCCTTGACCTGGAACGACCGCCACCCACGATGGACAACTCCTTCGCAGCAATGGCCGGAACCGACCTCAACACCTCCGCAAAAGAGGGTCCCGTCCACTTCGGAGCCAAACCCATACTCGGCTGAATAGCCTTCACGAAGAGGAACCACTCCCACTACCCACCAGGCCAAAGAGAAAAACAACATTTCTCAGGTCATCAGAGAATTTGATCCAACCCCACCCTCCACGACCCTCGGGGATAACAATGAACCCTTTCCGACCACCCAACCCGAATGAAGAAACCTCTAAAAAGCACCCATCTTTGTTCTCACCTCTTCGAGCAATCAGAAGTTTCGATCCCTCTCTGAACGACTTTACAATTTCTTGCTCTTCCGGTAAACCCAACAAGCCTTCCAACAACGACGCAAGCCATTCGGAGCTCTGAGAATTCAATATGACCACTCCCAGAAAATTTTTCCTCTTCTCCTCCACCCTCAGAGCCGACGCCCCAGCCAAAATAGAGAAAGCAAAAGACTTCGACTCCACTAAAAATTTCTTATCCATCTCACAACACCCCCATAGCACCGACGACCAAACCAAGCCAAAAATTACATCGCCGGAAAAAGAACCACCCAAACCAAGAGCACGCTGACAGACTCCCCTGCGAGAATCACACCCCAACAGACCAGCAAAATGGAAACTCGGAAACCGGAGTACCAAACGAAAGACTAAGAAAAGTAGAGAAAGCGGTAGGCGACGAGAAGAAACGAATCCCTAGCTAGACGCGCTCTCACGCGCCGACGCTAGGGCAGAGGGGAGAGAGAGAGTCGTGACAAAATATGCGAGCTATACTATTAAAATCTAAATAAAGGATGTATGCAGGCCACAACATTAGAGAGATCCAATGTCATGACATGATAAAACCAACCCACTGCCACGTCACTGCTACCATGCCAACCTAGAAGGGACTATGACACTGTCTGGCAAAAACCAATACAAAATTAAGCAAGAAGAAGACCAGATAGTAGATCTCAAGCTTTTGACAATTCTATACAGGATGATCCACACACCCCTATCCTTTTGCACATGTAGCTCCAGTTAATGAAAAAGAACCCCTTGTAATAAGGGGGTCAAATATTGAAACCTTCTGTAGTGATGCAGACCATGCAAAATTCGCTACCTTCTGCCACATATCTTCCCAAGGAACTCTTCACATCTAGGAGCACTCAGAGCAATATAAAACACTTCCCTATCCACCACTGAGTCTCCATCTCAACTTACTAGTATCATAGCCCATACAACATCTCAAAAACCAAATAGACTTCCAACTATCTTTTTTCTACAAGTAATTCAATCTCATTAGAGAGTAGGACGCAACCCAGGTATACAGGAAGTATACAGAAAAGATCCCCTATTAAGAAGAAAAAGGACAGAAGTCCAAAAATTCAGTAAAACTAGAAAAGTGAGGACTATTGCACACCACCATACATGCATAAAGGGATTTGAAAATAACGGACTTTAGTTCTACTACCGAAATCTCGCAATCTTCAAAGTTCTCCACGTTCCACTCTCTCCAAATGCACCACATTAAGCACAAATGAGCCATCCTCCATACTTCTAAAATATTACGACTTCCCAATTGACCTATCTAGCTTGCCAACAATTCTATCACCCTTTTAGGCATGACCCACTCTACACCAAATAGATAGAAGAGCACAAACCATATTTCTCTAGCTATTTCACAATGACAAAGAAGATCTATGGACTCCCCACTCTCTTGGACATACAACATCAATCTACCACAACGGCATTTCTCTTCCTCAAGTTATGCGAAGTTACTAGTGTCTCCGTCCACACAAAGAACGCCACACTCAAATGAGCCTTACCTCTTTAAATGCTCTTCCAAGGAAATGTGGAGCCAGTAGAAATGGACAACGCGTGATAAAAGGTTCTTACCTTACTTCAAACATCCGCTTTTTGGAGGAGATTCAACAAATTTTATCCTCACCACCTTGTCTCAACCCGATAGAGTACAAAAAATCAAAGAAAGAAATGACCAAGTCCACCTCCCAATCATGGATTGATCTGGTAAATGATATATTACACTGAATATTTCAATTAGAGAACTGCACATGATATGCCACCCACGCCTCCTTACATCATGCCATAATAATTTTTGAAAAGCCGCCTTCAAGAGCTGGTCCACATACCACAAATCATGGCAAACCTAGTTTTTGACCCATCTCTCACCTCAAATCTAACAAATCAAGAAAAGACTCCCCACCCCATTCTGAAGGACCCCATTCCCTCTCTCTCTCTCTCTCTCTCCCTCCCCCCTTGCAGGTGCCATCATATTTAGTTTCCACCACTGACCTCCACAAATCCTCCATCTCTGTAGCAAAACACCATAACCATTTCCCCAAAAGACCTCGGTTAAACTGGATAAAATTTTTGACCCGCAGACCACCAGAACACATTGAACAACAAATCTTCAATCAATTGACTACATGGAACTCAAACTCATCACCAACTCCACCCCCACAAAAAGTCTCTCTGAGGTCACCAATAGTAATGGACAAAGGGGCAAATAATAAGTAGGCAAATAGGAAAAAGCTTTTAACCAATAAAGTCAACTTACCACCCTTAAACAAATAAAAGCATCCTCCAACCAGCCAAACGACCATTCCATTTTTTCAACAATACCATCCCATATAGATTTAACCTTTTTTTTTTATATATATAAGTAAAGTATATTCAAAAAGCGCAAAGGGGCGTAACCCATAGTACATATGACGTATACATGAAGCCCCAAATTCAAAGAAAAAAGATAGCACCTATCTATAAATTCAAAATAAGAACACACATGCATAAACTGAATTTTCTCTCTCCACATAAACAACGTTTGTAGCATCATCTTCTTCAAGTTCATCAAATCAGTCTCACAATCTTCAAAACAGCGTGCATTTCGTTCCCTCCATACACACCACATCAAACACAATGGAACCATGCGCCAAATCGGTATCAAAGTCCGATTACCCTTTTGCCCCCTCCAACTCCCCAACATATCTTTCACCGATCGCGGCATTACCCACTCCATCCCAAACATTTGCAGAATCACCCTCCACAATTCTATAGCAACCATACAATGCAGAAACAAATGGTTAATAGACTTTCCAGAAATCTTACACATATAGCACCACTCCATCACAATAATGTTTCTCTTTCGTAAATTATCCAAAGTTAAGATTTTCCCTAAAGTTGCCGTCCACACAAAGAATGCCACTCGCAGGGGGACCTTAACTTTCCAAATACTTTTCCACGGAAAAGAAGACTGAAGAGGACTAGATAAAACCTTATAGTAAGACTTTACCTAAAAAGATTTCTTTCGCGCTGGAATCCAACACATTTTGTCCTCTCCCTCACTTTTAACTTAAAGAGTGTACAACATCTCAAAAAATCTACTAACCGCTTCCACCTCCCAATCATGAACTGGGCGAGAAAACAAAATATTCCACAGAATTGTGCCATTTTGTTTCTGCATATTGCCTCCACCCAAGCATCCTTGCCTCTAGCAATGAGAAACAATTCTAGAAAGAGTCTTCAAAGGAATCTCCCCACACCACACATCATGCCAAAATAGAACTTTCGAACCATTCCCGATCTCATATCTCACATGAGCTGCAAAAGCATCCCATCCCCTCCTAATACTCTTCCAAACCCAAAAGAACCCCCAACCTCCTTAGAGCACCAACCACCCCCCATACTTCCATATTTGGAATCCATTATACGAAGCTTCCAAAGGAAGACCCAAATACTTCATCGACAAAGAGGCCACCCTACAACCAAGGATCCAAGCCAAACCTCCTACATCATCCACCTCGCCTTCAAGAACCAACTCTGATTTAGATAAATTAATCTTCAACCCCGAAACCGCTTCAAAACAAAAGAGACAACGCAAATAGCATAGATGTTAATGATTTGCCTCATAAAAGATCAAGGTATCATTCGCAAACAAAAGATGAAACACTAAAAGCTCCTCATTATTCCTCGATCCCACTGAAAAACTAGATAAAAGCCCCATATCCATTGTGGCAAACACCATCCTACTTAAGGCCTCCATGACAACCACAAACAATAAGGGAGATAAAGGATCCCATGTCTCAAACTACGAGAATTAGTAAACAATACAGGAGAATATCCATTAATAAGAATGGAGAAACGAACAGTAGAAATAAAATGCTCTATCCATGCTATCCATTTCTCCCCAAAGCCACATCTCCTCAACAAATACAGCAAGAATTCCCAATTAACATGATCATATGCCTTCTCTAAGTCCAATTTATACAGCAAACCAGGTTCCCTAATCTAATTCGACTATCAAGACATTCATTAGCAAACAAAACTGAGTCTAGACTATGTCTGCCCCTAATGAACGCATTCGGAGACTCGGATATTATCTTTTGCAACAATATTTTCAACCTGTTTGCAATGACCTTAGAGATTATTTTATAAACACTACCCAACAGAAATCTTTAACATCCACGGCGCCGGCTTCCTTGGGGATAAGGAAAATACAAGTTGCAATGAGGCTCTTTTTCAACTTTTCCTTGAAGATGAAACTCCTCGAAAACATCCATTATATTCTCTTTAAAAACCTACCAACAAGTCTGGAAAAACGCCATGGAGAAACCATCAGAGCCTAGGGCCTTATCACCATTTAAGGCTCCCACCACATCAAAAACCTCACTCTCCTCAAGCTTTTTTCAACCAAGCAATCTCATTAGCACCAATGGAAGTGAAAGACAGACCATCCAATTTTGAATCCAACTGCATTGTTCTAGATAAAGAGGACTATAAAATTGCACAATGTGCTCTCTTATTTTTCGTAGTATCTGAAAACATGGATCCATTAACTAAGGAATCCACGATGTTGCTTCAATTATTTGAATTTATCACCCGGTGGAAAATTTTAGTGTTCTTATCTCCCTCTCTCAACTAAAGACCCTTGACTTATGCCTCCAGCTCTTTTCGTCGAGAAGAATAAACCTCTCCAAATCCCACGAAATTCCTTCCTTTCTCAACCTTTCATCATCAGATAAGGGCTTTTCCTCAGCAACAATATCAAGATCATGGATACCATCCAAAAGATCCTTTTTCTGCTTGCCAAAATTGCCAAAATCCTCTTCATTCCAATTTTTCAGATCCGTTTTCAAGGCTCTCAACTTTTGCGCCAGAATAAAACAAAGGGAACCTTGAAAACTGTAGGACATCCACCACTTTTACACCTGTTCTACAAATCCCTCCGACTTCAACCACATATTCTCAAACTTAAAATACCGACTGTTACTAAACGCACGCCACAATCAAGCAACACAGGGAAGTGTCCAATAAAACTCTAAGGAGTCTCCTCAGAGATACATAAGGAAACTGAGCTTCCCAATCAGCCGAGAGTAGAAACCTATCACTTCTGGACCAAGACGAAAAATCTCGATTATTTTTTTTATATAAGTAAGACGAAAAATCTCGATTATTGGACCACATGAAATTCTCTCTTACAAGAGGGATAACAATGAGACCCTAATCAAAGACGAATTTGGAAAATTCCAGCAAAGCTAGAGATTGTCTAGTGTCGCCTAATCTCTCACACGGATATCAAATAACATTAAAGTCACCCCCAATACACCATGGCATCTCCCACCAGCTAATTAGCCCAGCCAATTCATCCCAGAGCATTTTCCTATCACTACCCTCATTTGGACCATAAACACCCGCAAAAACCCACTCAAAACTATCACTGACACATCCAAAGGAGCACGCAATTGTAACAATCCCCCCACAAGCCTCAATCTTTTCCACCACCCTCCTATCCCACATTAACCAAATTCCTCCAAACGCCCCTCTCGACCCCAAATAACACCAATACACATGTTGACAACTCCATAAACTACCCACCATAGCTGTAGAAATAACCTCCAGCTTAGTTTGCTGTAAACAAACAATAACCCCTTCCAATCCCTAATAAGACCTCTAATCTTCAAACTTTTATCCCTATCATTAAGCCCTCTCACGTTCCAGGAAAGAACATTAGGCTTCATTAAGAACAAATAGAACACCCCCTTAATCCTTTGCCCGCAACTCCTTTGCACGCACCACCTGGAGTTCTTGACCCTCTTTGCTACCATCCCCCAAACCATTCTTCAAAGGAACTAGGGGGATCCCAAAGAAGCAACCCAAGGAAGATAATCTTTCCCCTTCTCCCATGTCAATATCTTATTTCAAAACTTTAGGAACACCTACCTTATCTGTCACATCGAATCAAATAATGGCCCTCTCTACCAAGGAACTTCCTAAGGGCATACCCATTTCCATAGACCCATTCACCTGCAACCTTAATCCCACAGTCCCAGCCTCTAACCCATCATTTGAAGAAAACCCTGAAACAATGTACAACTCCAAGGACCCAACTTCCCACTGACTAACACCTTCAACTCCAACATCTATTTTTCCATTGGCTCTTTCTACATAAAACCCACGAGTTCCAGCATCTACTGTCGTCATTGGTTGATAAGTCGAATGACACCTGTGATGGAACGCCATTAGCAAGGTGTGATGATAGCCCAAGAACTCCATCAATACAATCTGGCTTCGATACTGCCGGAGAAACATCTAGCTTACCTAGCTCCACACTCTCGGACCCGTGAAAGAACCTCTCCACTTTATGGGAGGGTTGGATTTAAACCGTCATTGGTAAATAGCAAATTGTTTTGGTCCAAGCCCCATATCTCTCATCTTACTGGGTTGGGCCTCCACACCATTGAGGACCTCTAAACCCATGGACGGAACATTTTGGTCGTGCCCTTTAACATTGGGCTTCATCCCCATAGACCATCCAAGTTGATAAGAATATGAGCCCACCTCTCCTACCTATAGACCTAGTTCGAACAATATCTGACTCATTGGTCCCAAACACGAGGACCCACCTCACGCCGTTTGGCGACTCAGCTGAAGCCTTCTCTAGACAGTTAAGTTTAAATTCATAAGACCCACCCTTCGTAGGGCCTTCAATGTGCCCAAGCCCAAATGACAATTGGCCCACCTTTAATCTTTCCAAACACCGTTCCACTTCCCTTTTAAGGGAAACCAGCAAATTCTTCAATGACCGTAATTCAAAAACATCACCCAAAATGGCCGAAGGGATGTTCAAGTTGTCATCTCCTTCTTGAATAGCAGGATTTTCGAGTAATCCATGCACCTCCTTCCTACCATATCCGTCCTTACCCCTCAACGTTCACTCCTCCGAAATACCCACTCCACCCCTGCATGAAGACTCAAATTCCTAAGACTACCCCTTTCCTACCAAAACTTTGACATACGACTTTCTTCCATGATCCACCGTCAGATCCTTATTATCTGGCGGCGGTAGAGTGCCACTCAACCCATTCATCTTAGAACCACCAAACGACTTTTGGTAAACCAAACCCGCTCCAATCGTCTACATTCAACTCAAGAAATGCTACAACCATTCTCATCTTGACAACCAATTTACTCCACCCTCTATCTTCTCAACCCTCCGGAACGACAATGAAGCCTCTTCACCCACCTTTGCCATATTCCACCAACGCCAAATACCGCCCATTACCATTCACGTACCTCAGCGCAATATATGCCCTGCTACCAACCCTTAAAGTCCAATAGAACTCCCTCAAATTCTCCCCTTTAAGCATCTCCTCCACCATACCCAATAACCACGCTACACTCAGGTTGCCCAAGAACACCGCTCGGGAAACCTCTCTGCACCTCTTGATAAAACGTAAACCCGAGGCCCCTCTTCTATCGACAGCTCGAAAGTTTTCGTTTCAACATAAAAATAACTCGCATAACCCATCGCAAACAATCAAAAATGAAAACTGAGATAATGCTGATGTCAGACCACTGTGCAGACGCTGTGACGCCCCTTCACGCGCCGACGAGAGAATAAGCATTAGCCATATACCAAAAGCATAAATGATCATTTAAAAAAAAAATACAGCAAACAAGAAAAAAATCATGAAAAATCTTAATCAGCCCCTCTCACTGTGGAAGAACAATAAGAAGTGAGAAACATTGTCCTTCTAATGTGTTTATCTTCCCAGTATCTAACCACTGCCACACAGTGATAATTATTTAAACAAGATCTGTCATTTGGAATTAGTCTGCCGGCACTTGCACAATTCTGGCCATTGATGCTGAATCCACAACTCCTTCCCATGCAATCATCAAATTACACGATATAGAGATCCACTATCCATGAAGAATTATTAGATCAGTCTTCCATCAAAACCGCTACTTACTGTCTTCCTAACTCTAGGTTCCCAGGCCTATGAATTTATAACCCTCACGAACAATCAATGAGTTAACTCATTTTACATATACCAAATTATCTATAAATTGATCATCAACTTGTAATCACATTCCAATAATACATTTCCCATCAAAATTAAAATAATTTTAAAAGAAAAAGGAAACAAATGTAAAAATGTAAGCTTTTCACCTATCATATATGACAACTGTGTCAGCAGTTGCAAGGTTTATCCCCAAGCCCCCAGCTCTGGTCGAAAGCAGAAAACAAAATCTGGAAGAATTTTTGGCATTAAATCGGTCTATTCGTATTTGTCTTTCAGCTCCACCAACCTTGCCATCTATCCGCTCATACTGCCATTTCTGACTTCCAAAGAAAAAGTATGAAAGAATATTAAATCAATTATATAAGTATATTTATTGAAATATCATTAACTGCTTCAGCCCACAAACTAAATGCACACACGAGCTTGTAGGCAAAATAATTTTGCAGACCTTGTAAGAACAGTAATCTTCAAGCAAGTCCAACATGTGTTGAAATTGTGAATATATAAGAACTCTATGGCCTTGCTCTTTTAGCTTCACCATCATTTTGTCCAACAATTGCAACTTCCCCGAAGATTCCACGAGCTGTCTGTCATATAGTAAAAGACAATTTGAAGCAGAAAACAGAGAACATGTCAATAGCTTACTAAAAACATTAATCTAAATAATCTGACTCATCAAAATACAGAAGATTACTCTCAAAACAAGCGCAGAACATTAAAAGGTATCTCTCTAGCTACACTTGTCAGTAATTTCTAAGTATAACATGAAGAATCAGAACAAATTCACTGCATCTATTAGCAAACAATCCAGCCTTCCTCAGTGACAATGTGGACGGCAATATTGAATATGAAATATATATTTACTTGAACGATTCTTTTGTATCTTCTATATCTGGTTCAACTCCTTCTAGCATATAAGCGTGACAACAGAGCTTGCGTAATTCCATAACCACATTGATTAGAGAAATCTGATACAAGCATCCAACCACAATAATATGTTAGGTCAGGATTAAACTGAAAGATCATTACTTCATTGAAACATGCAATCTTACCTGAGCACCACCACGTCGAGTTAGTATCTGATAGTTACGTGTCAGAATTGCTTTATAGTATTCTTTCTGCTTGCTACTTAATTCAACTCGTAAAATAAGTTCCTTTTTAGGAGGTAGTTCCTTCATGACATCTTTCTTTACTCCTGCAAGAGCATCCAACATATGCACCCACATCTTAAGCAAATAATACAATTTCAAAAGGTTATAGATGAACAAAAGATCAATCTCCTCTCTGACTGCAAGAACTTTAGCTTTAACAAACCTGCAAGAGTACATATCTACTTTCTCAACAACACCTATGGGAATGGGAGCTCTCTACAAGGATTTGGAAGATCCAGACCAGAGAAAGGAAAGAAGATCAACTGAATATTTTAAAGTCCTAAGATCAAGGGCAACGTCCTCCTAAAAGGGAAATTACAGTTCATGTGAACTAAAAGACAACTACTGCAAGGACAATAGGAAACATCAAAGAATTTTTTTTGATGACGAGGAACTCCTTCAAGGCAGAGTCACTTCGTGTACCCACCCATGTCAGGTAAACCTCGGACCCATGTAAAACACCCCATCCACACGGATCGGATAATACTCCGGCTTTGCCAGCAGGCTGGCCCCAAAGAATTGTTTGCACCTAAGAGAATTCGAACCTTAAACCTCATGGAACTACCACAAAGACCAAGGCCCTTACCACTTGAGCCAACCCCTTAGGGTTATGAAACATCAAAGAATTGAAAATTTCAAAAGAAATAAATAACAAAAAAAATATATCAAAAAAGGAAAAGAAATTGGTATGTGGGAATGTAGCCAATCCAGTCAGAAATTGGGTATGACAAGGACTAGCAAAATTTAGTACACTCATTTGTCAATGCTTTTTAGGACGGCTTTTTTCTTTTTAGCAAAAAAGCAAAACCATTAACAAACAATTCAACACACAAAACACTCAAAACTATTTTTCCCTTTATGTGACGTCACAACAAAAAAGCAAAAAGCACCCTCTAAAAAGTTTTATCAAACGAGCCCAATGTCTTCTTGTTAAAAGTAAGAGTAAAAATGCCAAAAATTACATTAACAACATTGACAGCTAGGCCCAAATTTGACAACAAAAGGATTTTCGTCTTTTTCAACTACATCTTAAGAGTGGCTGAAATTTTTAAATTGTACCCGAAAAGAGTTTCACAATTGATCCTCACTAAAACTTTTTTTTTATAAGAAAATGTCAACATTATTTAAGTTCAAAGAATGGCCCAACCAGGTTCGATCCTCACTAAAACTTTAAAAGCAGTTTGTATGTCATGAGTAAAGAATATGAAGAAGATAAAGGGAAAAAGAAAAAACAATGTGCTCAAGTTAATAACATGTGAATAAGTGTTTGTAGTAATCAACCTACCAAAATCCCCAGGCATGGGCCCAATTGTGTTTTAAAGCGAAGATACTGAGAACGACATAGGCGTAGTTTTTATACTTATAAGATGTGGCTGACCCCAATAAATTGGAATAAAGATTCATATTGAATCCCCAATTAATTTAGATCAAGGCTCAGTTGAGTTTGAGTTAAAGACATTTTTTTTTTGATAGGTAAGTTGAGTTAAAGACATATAACAAACGTACCATAAATTATAACTTTAGTTAATACACCTAATAATGAAACACATAGCAAAGCAACGTTGGCAATCCAAATAATTGAATCAACTGCAATTTTTGTCAGTTGTAAGAGTTTAAGAATTATACTTCTGAGGAGATGGGGGGCCAGCATTTTATGAAGCCTTGAAATCTGCTCCTCCTGATTAATATCTTTAAACTCTTCCTGGAACTCCTCTAAACTTCCAAACTGCAGAAAATTACAAAACATATACTCAGAAAACAGTCATGATGTCCATAAATCAATTTCAATAATGTACTTTTGAGGAAATGAACATCATCATTCACTGCAAACAACGCTGTGATGTATACTAACCTTCCCAGCATCAAGGAAGTGCATGAGCATGAAAAGTTCATCCAGATTATTCTGAAAATGTAACAGATGAGTCTCATAAGTAATTTTGTACAAATAACTACGCAGCATGCAAAAAATTATTGAGTCATAACTAGGCATATGAATATGAAATTAAAAACTACTAATCAAGAACCAACTGAATATTATATTTATGCCAAAGACATGACACCACACATACTCTCAATAGATCACCAATATTAAGCCAAAACTGTTGAGCTACACAGCTAAAATTCGAACAATATAGCATTAAGCAGCCAGATGAGTGAAAGATGACATTCATAAGAAAAAGATATATCCAGATTCCAAACATAATTTTTTTTTTGATAAGTAAAAATTCCAAACATAATAGTTATTAACGCACAACACACTCCTAACTCTTCTCTAACACATAAGAGTTCTAGTGAGTGTATTGATAAGACTTCTGGTAGTTCACAACTCCTAGTGACAACCGGTTCCTAGAGATAAGAGTCCTTCTTGTATTGAGTGAAAGAGTTTTACTTGTATTTAAGTTAGTTTTAGATTACTGATTACAGTTTGTATTAGATAAGACTTATCTCTAAGAGATAGTATTAGATCAGGAAGCTAAAAGCTAGAAGTTAGAAGTTATCTTGTATTCTATGTAATCTCTATATATATTGAATAGACGCTCACTAGATGAGCAAGCATTCAAAGCCAAATAATTTGTGTCTCTATATGGTATCAGAGCCACTATAGACTCACGTCTCCAATTTTTTTTCCCGTTCAATATCATGTCTGCTTCCACGGCTTCTTCCTCCAAGTCTGATTCATCCAACGCCCTGTTTACCGTCCCAAACATGAATCATACCCTGCAAATCAAACTCTCCAATGCCAATTTTCCTAGCTGGAGAACTCAGATCATGGCTTTTGTTAAAGCCCAAGACTCTTATGGCTTCCTGGATGGTACTTCCACACCTCCAGCCCAGACAATTCCAAATCCGAGCACTACTCCAAATGCTCCTGCCACCATAGCAAATCAAGAATTTTTAGCTTGGTGCCAACGTGATCAGATGCTACTCAGCATGCTCATCTCCACGCTTACTGAACCACTTGTTGTTCATGCTGTTGGTTGTGCTACCGTGCACCAACTTTGGACTACCTTAGTGTCCATGTTTGCCTCTCAAGCCCGGTCCCGGGTAATGTAAATTCATTATCAACTTGCTAACTCCAAGTAGGGTAGTGCATCAATCACGGAATATTTCCAAACGTTCAAGGCTCTATGTGACAACCTTGCTGCTGCCGGCCAACACCTCAACAACTTTGAACGAACATCCTATTTCCTAGCCGGTCTCGGGACAGATTACGATCCGTTTGTTACCTCCATCACTACACGGCTGGATCCTCTGACTCTCGATGAAATCTACGGCCATCTTCTGGCGCATGAGATGCGAATCGAACACCATCTCACTCCTTCTGAGACTGTCGTGCCCGCTGCAAACTTTTCATCACGAGGTGCACCTTCGCGCGGACGGGGCTATCGCAGTCGTGGTCGCAACAACAATTCCCGTGGTCGAGGATTTTTCTCTCATGGCCGCGGCAGAGGAACCTCCTCTTACCCTGACTCAGGCCAATCTTCAAGGCCCATCTGCCAGCTCTGTGGCAAAATTGGGCACACTGCCCCTAGATGCTATCAACGTCCTGACCCTGCACTTGCTGGACCTCCCTCAGCCCAGTACCAACCTGCCCAAGCCTATTACTCTTCCCCTGCTCTTCCTCCAGAAGAGAACTGGTACCCAGATACTGGTGCAACACACCACCTTACCAGCAACTTGCAGAATCTGAACATATCCTCTGAGGAGTACTCTGGTCAAGATCAAATCCGAATAGGTAATGGTACAGGTCTGTCTATCTCTCTGGTTCTACATCTCTCTTTATCTCGTCGACAATTTCTCCTCAAACAACTTCTTCATGTTCCTCATATATGCAAGAATCTCCTCTCTGTTCGTCAATTTGCCCTTGACAATGATGTTTTCTTTGAGTTTCACTCTTCTTTTTTTACTATTAAGGATTGCAAGACCAAGCTCCCAGTTCATCACGGCCCGCTTAAGGATGGCCTTTATCACCTCTTTCCGTCACCAGTGCATTCATCTCAATCACAAGCACTCGTTGGTGAGAGGACTTCTCCACATAGTTGGCATCACCGTTTGGTACATCCCGCTCTTCGAACGGTCAACTTTGTTCTATCCAAATTTCAGCTTCCTGTTTTATCCAATAAGGCAACAGTGCCCTGCCCGGTCTGTCCACAAGCAAAGGGTCACCAATTGCCCTTTTCAGTTTCTCAAACGTCTATTTGTAATCCGTTAGACTTAATTTATTCAGATGTCTGGGGTCCTTCCCCATCTATTTCAATTAATGGAAATCGATTTTATGTCTCTTTTGTGGATGCTTTCAGTCGGTTTACTTGGGTCTACCCTATTCAAGCCAAATCTGATGTCATGCCAGTATTTATCAAATTTCAATCCATGGTCGAACGTCTTCTTAATGCTAAAATCAAATCTGTCCAAACTGATTGGGGGGGCGAATATCGCAACCTCCACCAATATTTTCAATCCATTGGCATTCTACATCGTGTTTCTTGCCCTCACACTCATCAACAACAAGGGTGTGTGGAAAGGAAACATCGACACCTCATCGATACAACCTTGGCTCTCCTAGCAACAAGCTCACTTCCAAAGAAATTCTGGGATGATGCGTGCTTAACTTCATGCTACCTCATAAACCGACTGCCGACTCCCCTACTCAAAAATCTTTCTCCTTTTGAGAAACTTTTCTCTCAAACTCTGGATTATAAGTTTCTTAAGGTGTTTGGTTGTCAGTGTTTTCCTAATCTTCGAGCATATAATTCTCACAAATTCTCACTTAGATCCAAACCCTGTGTCTTCTTAGGATATAGCACAAGTCATAAGGGCTATAAATGCTACCACCCTGAAACTGGCCGCATATTTATCTCTCGGGATGTCATCTTCCATGAAGATGTCTTTCCCTTCTCCACCACTACTCCAGCTCCAGTTCCTTCCTCTTCCAATTATGTTTCTGTTTCATTAACCCCATCTATTCCCAACACCCTAGCACTCTCAACTCCACCCACCAACCCTGTTCTCAATACACCTTCTTCCCCTACTAGTGTCAGTATTTCTAGCTCTTCTATTTCTTCTGATTCATCTCTTGCAGAACCGGATGTGTCATCTATGCAGCAACCTCTCCGTGTACATCCTATGCAGACCCGATCTCAAAATAATGTTAGGACCATCAGACAGCTCACTGACGGGACAGTGAGCTACCCTCTACCTCAGGTATTACTTTCTGAAGCTGCTCTTACAGAACCTACATGTTTCACCAATGCTATCAAGGTTAGTGAATGGCGCACCGCCATGCAAATTGAATTTAATGCCTTGCTCAAAAACAACACTTGGACACTTGTTCCTTCATCGGTTGCGAAGAATGTGGTTGGCTGCAAATGGATTTTTAAGCTTAAAAGGAAGGCAAATGGGTCTATAGAACGTCATAAGGCCCGATTGGTTGCAAAGGGTTTTCACCAACATGCGGGCATTGATTTTGGTGAGACATTCAGCCCTGTTGTCAAACCAACTACCATACGGACTGTGTTATCACATGCCTATTCTGCTGGATGGTCTATGAAACAAATTGACATCCAAAATGCATTTCTGCATGGTCTTTTATCCGAGGATGTCTATATGGAGCAACCTCCGGAGTTTATTCATCCTTCGTATCCGCATCATATCTGCAAACTGAAAAAGGCTCTCTACGGCTTGAAGCAAGCACCACGAGCATGGTTTGCTCGCCTTAGTGGGAAATTGGTTGACCTTGGTTTTATTGGCTCAAAAGCAGATTCTTCTCTGTTTATCTATCATACCGCAGCAATCACTATGTATTTACTTATTTACGTTGATGATATTATTATTGTTTCATCTGTTCCCACTGCCATTGATGAACTCTTACAGCTATTAACCACTGATTTTGCTGTTAAAGACCTTGGAAAGTTACACTACTTCCTTGGAATTGAAGTTATACCCGTGAAAGATGGTCTCTTACTTTCCCAGCAGCGCTACATTCGGGATTTACTCTCCAAAACAAATATGACGGAAGCAAAACTAGTATCATCTCCCATGTCGTCTTTTGCAGCCTTATCCGCATTTACAGGTGATCCTATGGAAGAACCCTCCTTATATAGAAGCACAGTGGGTTCACTTCAGTACTTGTCTCTTACACGCCCGGATTTGGCGTTTGGGGTTAATCGTGTGTGCCAATTTATGCATCGTCCAACCAAACTTCATTGGCAAGCTGTCAAGCGAATCCTTAGATACCTCAAATGTACCATCACTCATGGTTTGCTGTTACAAAAGACCTCAACAACTTCTCTTCAAGCATACTCGGATGCTGACTGGGCAGGATGCTCGGATGATCGACGTTCAACTAGTGCTTATTGTGTTTTTCTTGGCTCAAACTTGATTTCTTGGAGTTCTCGTAAGCAGCCTACTGTTTCTCGGTCTTCTACAGAATCTGAAAACAAATCAGTTGCTAACATGGCTGCTGAGGTGATCTGGATCCGATCTCTACTCAAAGAACTTGGTCTTACACTTTCTACTCCACCGAAGATATGGTGTGACAACATTGGTGCAACTTATTTGTCAATTAATCCTATTTTTCATGCTCGCACCAAACATGTAGCCATTGACTTTCATTTTGTTCGAGAGCTGGTTGCGTCCAAAGACCTAGAGATTCTATTTGTTCCAAGTGAAGATCAACTTGCAGATGTTCTCACTAAGCCCCTGGTTTTAGTTTGTATTAGATAAGACTTATCTCTAAGAGATAGTATTAGATCAGGAAGCTAAAAGCTAGAAGTTAGAAGTTATCTTGTATTCTATGTAATCTCTATATATATTGAATAGACGCTCACTAGATGAGCAAGCATTCAAAGCCAAATAATCTGTGTTTCTATAATAGTAATAATAACAACAACAAAAACAACAACAAATATCACATGCATTTGTACTAGGATGCCATTGCTCCTTTTACAATTTAATGGAGACCCATGCCCCTCTCGCCCCCCAACTACATAATAATGTATTAACCATGTCAATGAAGCAAGCTAGGATCATAATACTTGCAACTATATAATAATGTACTAACCCAGTCATGAAAGCATCTGTTCCAAAATATGTTGTATCATCATGATATTAGTCACCCAAAGTAATTACACCAAACAGATTTTTTTTTTCTTTTGTCACCAAACAGATTTACAAGCCATATGTTTTTAAGTAATTTCTATTCAATTCATTAAAAGCGCAGAAGGGTACAAACCTAATACACAGGAAGTATACAAGAATGCCCCTAAAAGGATGGAACAAAAAATAAATTTAAAAAGTCTACATAAGTAAAAACATTCAAGCAATGATGGAACGCTATCCAAATATATAATGTATTGAGCAAACGCTTCCGTATCTCCACCATTGATGTCTCTACATTTTCAAAAAGTCGTGCATTCCGCTCCCGCCAAATACACCACATTAAACACAGAGGAACTAACTGCCAAGCTTCTTTAGCAGGATCATACCCAACCGACGCACCCCAACTAATCAACAACTCCAGCACCGTTCGCGGCATAACCCACTCAACCCTAAATAAAGTAAGAATATAACTCCAAATATCACGGGCGACTTCGCAGTGAAGCAACAAATGATCAATAGTCTCCCCACTGTTTTTACACATACAACACCACTCAATCACTACGACATTCCTCTTACACAAATTGTCATGCGGCAAAATTTTACCTAAAGTTGCTGACCATACAAAGAAAGCCACCATTGTCGGAGCTTTAATAGGCCAGATACTCTTCCACAGAAATGAAGGGCCATCTTTCCTAATAAGCACTTCATAATGGACCTCACTTCAAATAAACCCCTTTTAGAGGGATTCCAAACTAACTTGTCACCCTCTCCATGTCGAATCGAAATGGAGTAAAGCCGCTCGAAGAAAGAAAGAACAGAACAGTCTCCATCTCCCAATCCTGGATTTGCCGCGTAAAAAGAACATTCCATCAAATGACTCCATTATGAAAGACCAAGTTATCTACCACCATCGCATCTTTATTCCTCACAATACTAAATAGAATTGGAAAGCACTACTTCAAAGATATATCCCCACACCAGCAATCATGCCAGAAACTAATATGTGACCCATCCCCCACCTCAAAACGAACAAAATTACAGAACTTCTCCAACCCCCTCCTAATATGTTTCCACACACCCACTCCAAAGGAACCCGACAGCTCTTTCGAACACCACCCGCCCTTTAGGCTCTCAAATTTGGCGTCAATCACCAAACACCATAAAGCCTCTCTCTCCTTACCATATCTCCACAACCATTTACCCATAAGTGCTCAATTAAATGGGATGAAATTGTGAAACTAGATGAAATTGTGATTTACAAGCCATATGTAAATCACTTTTTAATGGCAAAATCTATTCCGATATTACTAACTTTGAACTATCAACAACAATGTGGAGCAAACTTATTATACATTCATCCAAGACAAAAAAAAAAAAAAAAAAAAAAAAAAAAAAAAAAAAAAGAAGTTTACATGGGGAAACATCCAATTCATTTATATCTCAAAAAATTATAAAAAGGCATAGCAGTATACAGAAGTCTCTATTGAATAAATGCATAATCTGACAATAAACCTGAAGAGGAGTTCCCGTCAAAAGCACACGATGCCTACTCAAATACTGTTTCATTGAAGAAAACAGCTTCGAATCCTTATTTTTTAGACGATGACCTTCATCAACAATCTACAAAGAGATATTAGCATTAAACCAAAAAAAAAAAGCATACATTGACAACTAGCAATGTAGACAATGAGTCGTGGAATGTTACCATGCACTCCCACTTTATCGGTTTCAATGATGCTGAGTCCAAGTTAATCATCTCATATGATGTCAGAAGGACATCAAACTTTATCCTATCTTGCTTGCTTTCACTAAAAACTTGACCAGATTTTTTTTTCTTGATTTTCTTATGTTTTTTGGGAAAGTAAAACTCATATTCCCTTATAACAGCACGAGCTTGGGCAGAACCAACATACATGACCTGCAGTAAGTAAACTTTTGTTCAGAACAATATTAACCGGCCAATGGCAATGATACATTGAGTAGGGGTCAACACCGACCCCAGAGGTTGGTGCTGCCAGGATTTCGACGGCTGAACCAACAGGGTTGGTAGACGGAATCCTGCCACCAAACCTGAAATGATCATCCAATGAAGCCGAAACGACATAGGTTGGTCAGTTTCGGTTCTGCTGGTCAGTTAGGCCGGGCTTAGGCCACACCAAAATCCTCACCACACACCCAACTCCATCTAAGATCATCAGTGGTACATCAAAATCACCGCTGACACCCATCCCCCACAAATTTGCCACCCACTAATCCACAACAAAATCACCGGCCCACAACTTCAAAACAACTGGAGCAGTGACCAGTGAAGACAATGTGCCGTTCTTTTTGTGTGTGGCTTCTAACTTTGTGGAATTTTTATGGGAGTGGGGGCTTTGAAAGTGGGACAGGGCTTGGAGGCTGAGGGGTGGAATTTGGAGGTGGGAATGATGAAAGGGAGCAATAGGTGTAGGTTAGGGCTGTGGGTTGGCACAGCTGTGCAGAAGGAAAGATGATTTTAGGGCTTGCCCTGTTTTTTTCTTTTTCTATATTTATTTATTTATGGAGGGGGACGGGCAAGAGGGAAAATAATTTATATCTAGGGGATCAGTCGGGTATGAATACCATACCCTAAAACCAACCTCTGTTGGTTCGCAAATTAACCTACCGATGCTGACCTGCCGCTGGTCGGTAACCAACCGTCATTGGGCAGTACGCATCGGAGTCAGACGGGGTGTATCAATTTCACTCGGCCCTAACATTGACAGAATTTATGTACATACAACATTCATTTGAGGAGCCCATAATGCAAATTCACGTTCCCAGTTTCGCAGTGTTGAAAGTGGAGCAACCACCAAATGCGGAGAAAGGTTCTCTTCAAAAAGAGAGGCCAAAAACGCAATACTCTGTATAGTTTTTCCTGCAACCAATAGAGAGATTGCAAAATCCAGCCATCAAGATGCACAGACAGGGAAGAAAAAGGAACAACGAAGAAGAAGAAGATTTACCGAGCCCCATCTCATCAGCTAGTATGACATGAGTTTGTTTGGACCAAGAGAAGCGTAAGAAGTTCAACCCTTCAAGCTGGTATGGATGTAGTGTACCTTCATTTACACCGAAATGCAGTCAATAATTCATGATAATAAAAACAAATAATATATAGAAAAGTGAGCCATATTTCAGAGCTATATAACAGACTAAATCATGTACCTCCAGAAAGAAAGTCAGGACTATGTTCATACTGTTGAAATTCTTTCTGCTTCTTCCTTGATTCCATAACATCTTTAAGGCTACTCTTTTGCTTACTAGAAGACAGTTTAGTATTCCTAGACTGCATTCTATTGAATCTCTCTATTTCTGGCTGAAATGCAGAAATATCTGATTCAAATTCCCAGTAACATTCATCATAAGAAAGTTCTTTCCACTTTACAAAATATTGCTTCTCATCATCATCACCTCTGCAGCATTCAACAAATAATATCACATCCAACAATCAGGTCCATTACAATGTTCAAACAGATCAAAATGATATAAGTAAAATAAAATAAACAATTTCATAATAAGTTCACTAAGAACTCAACCAGAACTAACAAATAAATGTTTACAATAGTTACTGAAACTCTCCATCCCATTATTTTGCATATTGAACAAGTTGAGTGATTTGATCTAGTCCGCTGTAATGCTATGATAAAAACTCAGAAGTTTTAAGATGGATCATAATATGTTAATAAAAAAGAAACGAAAGGCCTTTACCAAAAGAAAACTTAAGAAAGGTGCACATAGCAGGCAAACTATGCACCAGACAAAACTGAAACTTTGAAACTACTCGCCCTTACATTCTCCCCCTTCTCCACGATTTCCTACTTCTGAATCCCACAACTGCCCAGCTGACATATAACACTTGTAAGTAAGAAAGCTACCATAGTTGAAGAGAGCAGAAGTAGAAAATGCAAGTCCAACTCCATAGCCTCTCCAGACCCCAAGCATAAAATGTGGTTGTTTACGTATTACTTAACTAGACAACAATATCATATTGTTCAAGGACAAAGATCCAATCATACAATTCAGAATGAAAAGGTACCGTCCTAGGTCTTATGGACAGAAAGTCTGAGGCTATTGTTAATTACAATTACTCTAAAATTTAAACAAGTCATACATCAGACTTAACCATCAACATGAACCTTCCATCTTAGTGTCACAGATTAGGCTCTCCAATGTCTATAAATGTATTGCCTTAATTAGGAGGAAAAATCCCAGGACCAATGAGGCATAGAGGTGGACAACATAATTGATGAGGTAAAGAAAAGATAGAAAAAAACACTGACTGGAATGGGGAAATGGAGTAAATCTGAACCAGATAAAAGAGCTATTAATCATCCCTATAACCTAAACAAAAATGCAGATGTGGGCACGACCCATCTCTAGCCAATACCATCAACCCCCTTTTTTCACCATGAAAACTTGTCAAAACAAAACAGAGAAACAAAAAAAAAAATAGCCACCACCTTGAAAAGGCCAAGCGGTGCACACAAAGGCACATATTATCGGTGACATTTCCACCATAACATATTCACATCTTGAAAAAGGGATACACAAAGCTAATCAGTTTCTTCAAATATCTTTATTAGTTGTATACATTTGTAAAACTTGAGATGTTATTCATGAAACATTTTGGATGGAAAGTACTATGAATGCCAAAAAAACTTTAAAACATATATATACAAAAACAAAGGAACTTTGCATGCACAGATACTGAGAGGAAGTGTTACAATTGCAATCATACATGAACAAGAACAAGTGGATTAAAAACTTATTATGTATATGCATCATGGGCACAGTAGACTGAGCCCATGCAATATGCTGCATGAAGTCCATGGCAGTACTGAAAACCATGAAAGGAAGCATTTATATGCAACTTTAAATTAATCATGATATACATCTACAGTCAGGGATAATTGGCATACTTAGACAAGGGAAGTGAGCATGCCAACAGCTAAATAAAACTTCTGATTACTAATCAAGTTGGTAAAATAAAAATAAACTTCAAGATTGTGAACCTGCAACCAAGAATCCGATCAACAGTAGTCCATTCAGGTCGAATGGCAACAAAATCTTCCTCAGAATTATTGCTTGATGCCATTTGACGATGGAAATTGTTTACTTTAGTCTTTAGACGAGGATGTGTCTTAAAAGCTTTTAGGAACTCTTTCTCCGGCACCCTGTGGTGAAAAGCATAGAGCAGGTAAACGGAAACCGTCAAACTAACAAAAGATCAGGGAAGAACTAAGAAAGCAGAGCCATACTAGCAATTAAGCATGACATATATTCCAAATAGCTCAGAGAACAACTAGAAAACATAAGAAAATGATTCAAAAATTAGAAATCAATGTTCGTTTTAAGAAAATTGGTCAACTACACAAGGTTTCCTTATAAAAACATAAACAAGGTAGAATCGTCAACAGTGAAGTTACCATGTGCAATGCAAATAAGATAGTCCTTTCCACTTTACAAGATATTGTTTTACAAAAATTTGCTTCGAACCCAACTTTGAGGCATCACTATCATCAGCAACAGTAGGGCGCATTTCACAGTCCAATATCTTCTCAATATCATTTAGAGGGCTAACCTGCAAAGATATCACATTTTCATTATCAGCTATCACCAAACGTACACCTTCTTTACTTCGTTTGATAGAAACAACGATGGTTCTAGATATAGAATCATACACATTCAGGGCACCTCCAGCTGCCGGGGAGAGGAGCTTTCAGCGGTGGAAGCAAACACTTGGGATGGTAAGCATAAGTACATGTTTCACAGCAGAGAAGATTCCCACTTTCTCCACATGCTTGACATGAATTATCTTTCTATTCAGAAAAAGTAAGAATAAAAAAATAACCATTATTTGATAGATGAAAAAAAAAATGGAAACATTTGAAAATGAAAGAACTAGACTAACAGATTTAATAAAAGTATTATATATAAGACAAAATAAAAATCTAGAACATCATATTTGGATACCGTCCCATCATAGCTTGAATGGTTTTACTTATGTAGATTTTTTAAAATTATTCTTTGTTCATCCCTTTTAGGAGTTCTCTTGTATACTTCCCGTGTATAAGGGTTGCGCCCATCTGCGCTTTTTTTATAAATTGCAATTACTTATCAAATAAATAAATAAAAATCCAGAACATACGATATGCAACAGAATATCATTAGAAACTTCCAGAAAGTAAAATATTTTCCATCAAATGTCCAAACAGCACCGCCACATACTGTCAATGATGTGAAGTTCAGAAGCCTTAAAGCAATAATGAAAAGCAGAGCTATGAACATGTTAAAGCATATTACTTAATCAATCTAGAAGGAGTCTATATTTTCCAGGTTACAGAGGCCACAAACTAAAAGGGGTCCAAATTTTCCTCTGCATAACATTCTCCTTTCAAAATGCTTAATATTGAAGTCAACAAGTCACATTCTACAAGAAATCTGAACCAATTTATCCAAATAAAGATCCATCATTAGCCAAAACTCAATTTAGGCTTCTTCTTTTTTTCCTCATACAAATACTTGATTATGATAGGTTATAATTACATTTAGCATGAACACAAAAACATTCTTTAAGTACTTATGAGCACTGATTCTCAAGCACCTAATTCTGGATGCATAACCAAATTTATGAGTTAGGCAAACAAATCTTGAAACTCAGTACTTACAGGTAACAACAATATCATCCTTAGCAATTAGCAATTAGCATAAACTATAAGCACAGAACGAGTAAACAAAATCCAATCAATTACAGGAAAAAGAAACAAACCGTAGAAGAAAAATCAAGCAGAAGATTCCCAAAAAAAAAAAAAAGAGTAGAAAAGTAAGAAAAAGAAACAAACCGCATCACTCCTGACTATCCTTTCAAACTTTTCCTGGTTTGTCCCAGGTTTTCCAGGCAAAAAATCGGCATCGTCATCTGATTCATCAATATTATATACTGGCCTCCGATCTGATCTAACACGAAGCCTCTCTACCAAGCTACTCATTTTCTGGAAGCAAAAAAAAAAATCCCCGTATGTTAACATGTATTAATAACAAGTGAACACTAAAAACATCTTACAATTAATTCATAATAATGCTAAGAACATATTATGATCCTAAAATACAGATAATTAAGTAAATTTGCACTATTTTCCCCTTTAGGAATATTGAATATGTATAATGCATAATCAATATACGTACAGTAAGTGAGATAAACAATTCCCAATCGCCTTCACCTCAAACATAAGACCAACTTTGTAAGTATTTTGAGGGGGTTTTTTTGTATCTTTTCTTTTCAAAGGTAGATTTTTTAGATTACTACTTACAATATGTATAACAAGCACAAAGGCTATAGCTCAATTGGTAGAGCATCTCGTTTACACACGCGCCAATCTGTTTCAGAGGAGTCCATGTAATTATAAACCGATCCCTCTAACATTTGATTTTTCAGGAACCAACTAACCTCTATGGTTCACATATAGTTATTCTGTACAAGGTAATGCCCCTTTCCATTTTAATTCATTTCTTGCATTTTCCAGCTAATAAGGAAACATTACAGTTCACATCTCTAAATTTAAAAGTTTCAAAAGTCTCATGTGTATTAAGTCCTCTATCATCATACTCTTTCATTCCAGAATTTTTTTTTTTTTCTTTTTTTAATGTTAGCAAAGCTTTTGATAGAATTCTTCCACGCATAAAAACAAACCCACAAGAATCTGCCTTTCAAAGTTTTATATTATTTTCACCTTCCACTAAAAAGTTTTGTTAGTCTATAAATCAGGTTTGACTGTGAAGTTATTTGATGTATGAAATATTTTTTTTGATAGATAAGCAAGTGCATTTTATAAAAAGCGTAAAGCGCCCCTAAAGTACACTAGAAGTATACACAAGGACACCAAACAGAAGTAAGAAAAAAGAACAAAGAAGCAAGAACTAAAAAAAAAAAAAAAAAAACCAAGACCCACAAAACAGCCCAAGTAAATAAAGAACCCAACAACCAAAAGCAACAAAATCCCACAACACTACTCCTTGTGCCTTTGCCACGACTGGACCCTCATAATTAACTGAACACTTTAAGTTATTCAGTTCCCTCTGGCCTTTCAGCTTGGAAGCGGAACCCGCCTTCAAAGGAAGGGGGGTAGGGACCGAGACATCCCATCCAAAACCTGGGTGAAAGATTAAGCACCCGACAAAAACATAGCAACAGCTGCATCGTCCCCCATCTTCTGAGCCTGAGGAAAGACTTCATCACCCCCTCCCACGAGTAATATTCACCCTCCTCAGAAAATTAATTTGACATTGGAAAAAAGGTTTTCACAATTTTTTTAATTAGTTTATCCCACGCCTCATTCAATTATAAGTTCTCTTCACATACATGCACTATTAAGAAAGCATGTAATGAACACGCAAAAGGACCTAGAATTATAATTTTTAGATGATCAGTATATTAATAAGATTCTCTGGCCCATATTAAAAGCATGTCTCCCCCATAATTATAAGGGATCTGCTTTGCATGGTATACAACAATAAATCTTCCCTATGACACATTTAGTATTTCAATGCAATGCAATGCCCTCCTACACCAATGGAGGTGTAACAACTACAAGAATTGCATATTCATCAGACATTGATAGAAACACGCCCCAAAAAAACTCAAACAAACTCGACTAACAATATTGTTTTCTTGAATCACGTCTTGGATTATTACCTCCTTTCTTATCCCTCACAATAATATCATGTCTAGAGAAAAGCAAACCTATATGGAACTAGAATTTCCTAGAATGGGGCAAAGAAATGTGTTCATAACTAGCATAAGTATTTGTGCTGTCTAACCCACCATTACAATAAATGTCGAGTTACTGCTTGATAGAACAAGGATAATTTGGCTATTAAACCGTGCTCATCTATGTGAGCTCTCATTGATTTATATAGAAGATTACAAGAGAGTTTGAATAACAACACATTAACCGCGTCTGCTTCCTATACAATAGGACTAGAACTCTTATCTAACCTTATCTCTTATCTATCTATCATAGAGTTTGAACTCTAAGATAACTGAACCTTATCTTGCTGAACACTAGAGTTTGAGTAGAAGTTGATTTCCTATGGAGCCGCATAAGACTCACAATTGGACTGTGAGTCTTTTCCGGTAGTATCCTTAATACCCTCCCGCAAGATCAACGGGGAAGATCGCACGTTGAGCTTGAAACATAGTTGCTGAAAACGTTGGGAGACTAGTGGTTTAGTGAGGACATCAACTAGTTGATCTGAACTAGGAATGAACCGGATTTCCAATGATTTATCAGCTACTTGATCACGAACAAAGTGAAAATCTATCTCCACATGCTTTGTACGAGCATGAAAAACCGAATTGACCGACATGTATGTAGCCCCAATATTATCACACCAGAGTGTTGGTGGAGAAGATAAACTGATTCCAAGTTCTTGAAGTAATGCACGAATCCATAGGAGTTCAGCAGTAGTGTTTGCAACGGCCTTATACTCTGCTTCTGTTGAGGACCTAGTTGCTGTAGGTTGTTTGCGTGAGCTCCAAGACACCAAGTTAGAACCAAGAAAAACACAATATGCACCTGTGGATCATCGATCATCTGGACATCCAACCCAGTCAGCATCCGAGTATGCTTGCAACTTAAGAGAAGAAGTGCGACTAATAAGAAGACCATGAGAAAGAGAGTGTTTCAAGTACCGAAGGATTCTTTTAACTACTTGCCAATGCAGCTGAAGAGGTCAATGCATAAACTGGTATACTCTATTCACTACAAACCCTAAATCTGGTCCTGTGAGGGAGAGATACTGTAATGACCCTACAATGATGCGATATAAGGTTGGATCTTCCATTGGATCACCAGAGAAGGCAGAGAGACTTAAAGAAGACGCTATTGGAGAAGATATAGGCTTGGCCTCATGCATTTTTGTTTTCTTCAAGAGATCCAATATATATCGTCTCTGAGAGAGGAGACCTGCTTCAACTTTATTGACTTCAACACCTAAAAAATAGTGAAGATCACCTAATTCTTTCACTGCAAAATCAACACTGAGAAGGTTCAGAAGTTCTATAATTGCAGCTGAATCCGATGCTGTAATTATTATGTCATCGACATAAATTAGGAGATAAATAGTTACTGTCTTGGTGCGATAAATGAAGAGAGAAGTGTCAGCCTTAGAACCCACAAAACCAATATGAATTAACTTATTGCTGAGGCGAGAAAACCATGCTCGGGGGGCCTGTTTTAAACCATAAATCGCCTTTTGAAGCTTGCATACATGATTAGGAAAACTGGGATGAAGAAATCCAGGTGGCTGGACCATGTATACATCATCGGACAGAAAACCATGCAAGAATGCATTATGAATATCAATCTGCTTGAGTGACCATCCTGCTAAAAAGGCAAGAGAAAGTACTGTCCGAATGGTTGTAGGCTTGACAACCAGGCTATATGTCTCTCCAAAGTCAACACCGGCCTGTTGATGAAAGCCCTTGGCAACCAGACGTGCTTTATGGCATTCTATGGACCCATCAGCTTTCCTCTTAAGCTTGAATACCCATTTACAGCCTACAAGATTCTGAGAAGGCTGCTTAGCAACAAGAGACCAAGTCTGGTTTTGAAGGAGAGCATTAAATTCAACTTGCATAGCATTTCTCCATTCTGGAACTTTTACTGCATTGGAGAAGCAAGTTGGTTCAACAAGAGCTGAATGTGTTTCTGCCACTAAAGCCTGAGGAACTGGGTATCAAATGGTGCCATCTGTAAGTTGCCTTTGCTGGAAAATCTAATTCATTGACCTTGTACGCATGGGGTGTACCCGAGCACGTGTATCTGTGTGAGAGTTGGAATTAGGCATGCTAATCTCTTCAAAGGCAGAAGGAGGAGGACTGGAAATAAAATTAGAATGAGAGAGCTGCTGAAATTGGTAACTGAGAAGTGACAGGAGGTGTTGGAAGTAAAGGAGGAAGAACCGGTTCCTGAACTGGTGAAGGAGGACCAGAAACAAGAGGGATAGCAGCAAAGGGAAATTGATCTTCATGGAATATGACATCTCGGGATATGTACATCCGGCCAGAATCAATGTGAAGACATTATAGCCTTTATGATGTTGACTATACCCAAGAAAGAGACACTCTTTGGAACGTGGGGAAAACTTATGAGAATTATAGGGTCTTAAGTTTGGAAAACAAGCACAACCGAACACCTTAAGGAACTTATAATCAGGAATTTGATTAAAGAGTTTCTCAAAAAGTGATTTATTTTGTAACAAAGGTGTTGGCAAACAATTAATAAGATAGCACGAGGTGAGACAAGCCTCATCCCATAATTTTTTAGGGAGATGGCTTTCAGCCAAGAGTGCTAGAGTAGTATCAATAAGATGACTATGTTTTATTTCTACACATCCTTGTTGTTGGTGTGTATGAGGACAAGAGATACGATAAGTTATGCCATGAGTCTGAAAATAAGAATGAAGGTTGCGATATTCGCCACCCCAATCAGATTGAACGCTTATTATTTTTGAATTTAGTAGACGTTCAGCCATTGTTTGAAATTGGAGAAAGGTTCGCATAACATCAAATTTAGCTTGAATTGGGAAAACCCAAGTGTAACGACTACAAGCATCAATAAAGGACACATAAAACCGATTTCCATTAATTGAAAGAGTTGGGGAAGGTCTCCATACATCGGAATAAACTAACTCTAAAGGTTTACAAATGCTGGAAGTAGAAGAAGAAAACGGCAATTGATGACCCTTTGCTTGTGGACAAATCTTGCAAGGGGTGGATGCCTTATTTGAATGAACTGGAAGCTGAAATTTAGAAATAACACTGTGGACTGTTCAAAAAGCAGGATGACCTAAGCGCTTGTGCCAAGAAGCAGGAGATGTACGATCACCAACAAGTGCTTGATTTATTGACGAAGAACCAGACGAGGGAAGAAGGTGATAGAGACCATCTTTAGTGCGCCCTTGATGGAGGATAATCCCGGTTTGAGAGTCCTTGATCACAAAGAGAGATGAGTGAAATTCAAAAAAGACAGAATTATCAAGGGCAAATTGTCTAACAGAAAGGAGATTTTTACAGATTAAGGGAACCCGAAGGAGTTGATTTAGAATAAAAGAACGATGAGAAAGATTTAAGGAAGTAGAGCCAATATGAGATATAGGCAAACCTGTTCCATCACCCACACGAATTTGATCATGTCCATGATAGTCCTCATGGGATAAATTGAGATGCTGCAGTGCATTGGTCATATGATGGGTAGCCCCAGTGTCGGGGTACGAAGATTCCTCAGCTGGTAGAACCAGAGATGTATAGTAAGCCTGTGGAGAGAGCTGTTGCTGTGGTGGCTGAGTCTGTGCAGAGAAAGACATATCCTGTCTATGGTAGCAGCGAAGAGCAAAGTGACCAGGTTTGCCACAAATCTAGCATGAAGGCCGAGTGGAAGAAGTTGCATCTTGGGAGAAGTAAGAACCGCGGCCGCGGTTGCTGGAGTAAGACCCACGTCCTCGGTTGTAAGGGTGACCACCACGTCCACGAAAACCACGTCCCCGAGAAGGGGAGTTGCGGGTGGTGAAGTTTGCAGCAGGGGAAAGAACATCAACAGCTGGAAGTTGCTAGTCCAAGCGCATCTCATGGGCCGAGAAGGTGACCGTAGAGCTCATCAATAGACAAGGGATCGACTCGGGTTGTGACAGACGTCACAAAGGGATCATATTCTGTCCTGAGACCTTTGAGAAGAAAAGACACACTCTCAAAATCATTGAGAGGCTGACCGGCGGCTGCAAGGGTGTCGCTTAACGTCTTGATAGTTTGGAAGTACTCGGTGATCGAGTTGGAACCCTTTTTGACAGTGGCAAGCTGAAAATAAATCTGCATGACACGAGCACGAGCTTGAGAAGCAAACATGGTGAGAAACGTGTTCCAGAGAGCAGCAGCCGAGGCACATCCAACAGTATGGACGACGTAGGGCTCGGATAGTGTAGAAATAAGCATACTCAGGATCATCTGATCCCGCTGATTCCAGGCAAGGAAATCGGGGTTGACTATGGTGGCAGGAGCACTAGCAGCTGTGCTGGGATTGGGAATAGTCTGGGCAGGAGGCAGAGAGGAGCCATCAAGAAAGCCATAGGCGTCTTGGCCCTTAATATATGCGAGAATCTGAGTTTTTCAGGCATTGAAATTGCCTTTGGAGAGCTTAATACTAAGGTTGTGATTCATATTTGGGACGGTGAAGACAATTGTTGGTTGGATAGGTGGCAAGGGAGGCTGTGAAGCATTGGAGGTTGTCGAGGTTGCAGGAGCAGAGGACTCGGAGTCGGAATTGGCCATGGATCACGACGTTGGTCGGTGAGAGGGCTCTAATACCATGATAGAACAAGGATAATTTGGCTATTAAACCGTGCTCATCTATGTGAGCTCTCATTGATTTATATAGAAGATTACAAAAGAGTTTGAAAAACAACACATAACCGCATCTGCTTCCTATACAATTGGACTAGAACTCTTATCTAACCTTATCTCTTATCTATCTATCATAGAGTTTGAACTTTAAGATAACTAAACCTTATCTTGCTGAACACTAGAGTTTGAGTAGAAGTTGATTTCCTATGGGCCACATAAGACTCACAATTGGACTGTGATAATACTGCTAGTAAAGCTATTTCTTGGATATATCAAGAGACACAAATCCAACATTAAATATGATAAAATAATAAGATTACATTTCCTTTAACCTTTTCCTCTGAATGATTTATTTGAAAAAACCAAGTCTCTTTCTCTGTCTTATATCTACACCTTAAGTAACATATTAAGGTTGTTCCATCTCCTCTCCTCTAGATTTAATTGTGAGGGGTAAGGGGGGCACTTATAGGGATGGGGATGATGGGGATTTTCCATCTCCTCTGGATTTTGTTCCCCCTATCACTCCTTTGGATTGGGCTTTGTTTTGTGTTAAGGACGTTTGTCTAGTGGTGGGGGTCTTGTGTGAGGGGCTTGAGGATCAGATTGTGGCTCTCCTAACAGCCATTGGTGAGGATCATTCTCGGAAGGAAAATGAAGCATATTCTAAGTCCAGAGGCAAAAGGGAGCCTTTGAACTTAGAGTTCTCCATAATTATGGTACTTCAGGCGCGTCCTCTAAGCGCAGGAAAGGCAAGGCTCTTGTTTGTTAGCGGCAAGCGTTTTGTGGGTTTCGGGTTTTAGGGTTACCTGTGTTGGGTTCTGTTTGGTGTTGGGTTGTTTGAGTCTTTCTTTTGCTTGTTCTAATTAGGTGTTTCTGTTGTATATCGTCTGTGTACACAGGGGTGTCTTATGCTTTTTTATAAAACTTTCAATTACTTATCAAAAAAAATTAAAAATGTATTGCTCTCTCCTTTTTAATGTTTGTTTATATGTAAAGAATCATACAGTAAAACAATAAAATCAAATAACTTAACATATTCACTTGACAAAATTGCATTACACCCTTAATTTCAAGAAAATGGAGGTGAATTTCAAGTTTCTAAAAAGAGTGTCCAACTCAAGTGCCTACAAAGGTGTCATGAGCTCAAGTGTCTGCTCATATAGCCTATGGAATAAGCTTATGGTAATGAAACCAATTAAGGAAACGATGTTTGATCCCAAACAATCATTCATGGAATAAAGTGGACACCTATATATTTCAGAATAAAGAGGCAAGTCCCAGTTCCTCAATTTGAATTGCAAACGACTAGTCGACACAAATTCCCACTACAAATAAAGAATGAAGGAAATGGAAAAAACCAAAAAGAAAAGTAACTATACGAGTTGAAAATCAAAGTAAATCAACCCTAAATTCAAACCCACACCGAACCCAAATGAATAAGCAAAGCAAAGTGACACTCAAAAGATGAGTTACAAAGAGACCCACATGGAAATTCTCAGAACTAAATAAATAAATAAATAGCACCATATATGCAAAAACGCAATACCCAATTCCCAAAACGAGAGCAAGTACTAGTCAAAAGATGAGTTGCAGAGCATCCCACATGGCAATTCTCAGCAAACAAACAGCATACAGTGCAAAAACGCAATACCCATTTCCCCAAACGACATAAACTTCGAGATTCATAAACCATTTTCAAGGTTTTCTATCTTATGCTGATACTTAATCCAAGGTTCTTAAAGTTGACAGCTTGTGAAAGTGTGGTGCTTTGGATGTGCATACTGTAAGAATTGTAGAGGCCAGAGAAGGAGTTACCGGAGGTAGCTGGATCTGAGGGCCAAGTACGTCGGAATTTGAAGCTCGGACCCAAAACTGAAGGTGGGAGAGGGTTAGAGAAAGAAAAAGCGGTGTAGGAGAGAGAGAGAGAGAGAGAGAGAGAGGGAGGGAGAGCGTTGCTAATCTCACCAAGACATGAATTTTTAACTGAAACGCTTGTTGTTTATATAAGGGCTTCGACAAGGTAAATAGATTACTAGAAAATCAAACGCTCCCGATCTCACACTCACTAACGTGCTTATCATCTTACGAGGCAGAAAAATTATTATTAAATTTATAAATGATTATTGTCACGTCAAAAATATATGCAATTAAAAGTTATAGGTGAACTAACGGGTATAACCAATGGTTATTGGCTAAAACCACTAAACGCTTAGGCGATTATTGCATTTTACCAATTATAACCGCCAACCGCCTAAGCGATTATTGCATTGTACCAACCCCAACCGCAACCGCTAACTGCTAAGCGGAGGCGGTTATTTTTATAACCGCATGTTAGCAGTTATTGAGTAGATAACCGGCGGTTGTATAACCGCTTTTCAATTTGAGTTTTGAGTCGGTTTTGATCACTTTTGGGCTGAATTTAGTGCAGGTTTTAAATCCAAAATAGTAATAAATCCAAATCCAAATCTAAATACAAATACAAATCTAAAACATAACAAATTCAGATAACAAAATACAAACAAATCCAAAACTCAAACATTACAAATCTAAATATAAATCTAAAACATTACGAATCCAAAATCATTTATATATATAAGCGGTTATTAATCGCATTTCTCAAATCATATAACCGCATCCGCTAGGTGGTTAACGGTTATTCATAACCGCTTTTGAAAGCAATTATGTGGGTATATGGTTATAAGCGGTTAGCGGTTTTGAAGTAATTATAACCGCTTCGTTTGTACACCTTTACTTAAAAGTAACTTTTTTTTAGAATTTGGTTCCAACCTGATGTATCACAATCCCGTGAAATCTATCATTTTGTGAAAATGTGCCACAATCTCATAGCACATCAAGTTGGAACCAAAAAAAAAAAAAAATGTGTTGGGATGTCAAGCATTTCTCAAATATAAAATGAGCATATGCATAATATTTCTCATAGATATTATTTTACACAAAATTTGGAGGATTTAAATTGAATAGTATGTGGTCTTTGTGTTAAGGGTTTGAAACCTTTTTTATTATTATTTTTTAGAAAGTCCACGAATCTTCTCAAATTACTACTTAATTAACAATGTCCTTTTAAAATTTTAATTTGGACAAATGTGTTCCAAACTATAAAAAATTATCAATGTCTCCCGGTAACGAAAATTCCCTCAATAAAATAAAATAATTTATTTAAAAAAAAAACTAAAACTAAATTTAAAAAATAAAATAAAATAAAAATATTAAATTTTTACCAAAAAAAAAAAAAAAACTACTACCCAATTGGCCAAATTTTAAAATTTAAAAATAATGAAAAAAAATTATTTAAAGAAATACAAATGTTTCTTTTTTCGAATGTATAAGGGTTTTTTTTTGTCTTATTGAACAATTTGTATGGTCATCTTTGTCTTTTTGCTAGTCTTAAAAGACATTGACATTTTTTTGGTAATTTGAGTGGACATTTTTTCAGTTAAAAAAGTTTTGAGAAAGACATTATCAATTGGATAGTAGTTTGAGGGGTATGCAAATTTTTCTAAACTTTTTTTTTTTTTCCTTTTTTTAAAGTGGGCAAATTAGGGGTAGAGAAAATAAAAATATGTAAAGTAAAATTTGCTTCTTAATCTCCAAGATGCGAAAGGAACATTGGTTCACACCCAATTTTTTTTTTTTTGAACACAGAACCATCTTCTTCAATATCATTCCAGAGAAAAACATCCCCAAAGGGATACATAACCAGGAACACATCGCCCAAAGGCGAGAAATCAAAGGCCGTTGGCCGTCGCAGTGAACAGAGATAATGAATCTCTGGCCACAAAATCAAGAACACCTGATTTGAAGCAGCTACCAAAACGGTAGACTGTGAGTACAAAGGAGGAATCTACATAAAAAACACAAACAGCAAACTCAGAATGCCAACACCGGCAAGAAACGGTTGCCGGAGACGGCGCGTGTAAAACACGCACCATCTCCGGGAACCTCCCTCACAACAGACGACCTTCACAAGTAGAGATTGGCACCTTCCGAGACCGGAGAAAGCAGTTGTGGCCCACACACACTAAAAACAGAACTGAAACGCCGGCGCATGCAAGTCACGCAGACCGGAGACGAATAGCACGACCTCAAAAGATAACCAAATCTGACCAGAAAAGGCCAACCACCGCATTCGGCAAGTTCCTGTTGGAGAAAGACCAGTCGAGGCTGACAGATCTAGAGTTAAACAAAACTCCATCGGAACCCTCCAACACCAGCCGTTCTTCACGGGCCAACACCTGAAAATCACTGCTTGCAACAAGAAAAACAACAGAAAAAAGAACAAACCCCAACAAACCTCCACCGGTTCAAGCACCGGGAGGAACAAAACTCCAACAGCCAGATGGCTTGGAGACAAAAAAACCCTCGACCCAACGGCCAGGGGAAACACCAGCACCCGGAGGGGGAGACACGGAGCCTCCCCCCCTGGCGAACGAGCTCACAGGATTCTCTCTCTCTCTAGAAATTACAGACCTTCTCTCTCAAGAAAGGGGAAAAGAGTGTCATCGCCGGTTCACACCCAATTTATGTAACATAATGTTGAAAAGTTTTAATCAAAAGCCTAGAAGAATTAAGTTTGAAGTTCATAAAATTTTGGTAAGTTCCAGCCTAATCAACATATTTTTTCTTAATAATGTTATAAATTATATTTTATTTCATATTACTGATATGATAGTGTCAACCGGCTTTTTTTTTTTTATCAATGATTAATTAGTATTGTCACGTCAGCAGAATGAAATAATAGACGGATAAAAAATTTTCTTGTAGCTCAGCTTCTTCCTCTTTTCATAGTTATACCTAAAATGTTAACATGTTTGTGTAGGACAAGGCTTTAAAAGAAAAAGAAAAAACAAAACGTTGTTTCATTTATTTAATTAGTTTCATTCATTTTCCTTTTACACCTAAGTCCCAAGTAAAAGAGGGAATTTTTAATTTCATAAATAAGAATATATTTTTCAAGCGGAACTAGGAATTGTAGTAATATCCCAAATGTTAAACTTAACATTTATCGATTTCACTTTAAATTTAAAGAGTCAAAAATACAATATTATAATTTCTTAAGGAAAAATTACAATTTAGTCTCTCAAACTACCAGTCATTCTACGGATAGCCCCCCAAATTATCAATGTTTGGACTCTAACATAAAAAACTACCAAAACGTTTGAAAAAAGCCCATTTGGACGAAATATGCCCATAATACCCATGTCAAGTGTCATTTTCCAATTAAAAATAATAAAATTAAAAACTATAAAAAACTATTTTTTTTTTCAAAAAATAGAAAGTGGGTGTTTAGGGGTGACTCACAGCCACTCCTTAGGGTCGGGTGTGGCTCGAAAGCCACCCCAGGGGGTCGGGGGGTGGCCGCGTCTCCACTTGTCCAACCTCCCTTTGCCGCCTTTGATGACGACCTCACAGACCAATGTTCATTGCTGCCATGGCAGCTCATTGAGCCTCCACTTGGGGTGCCTCACAAACCCCCAAAAGTGGTTAAACCCTTTATCCCTATCCATTTCATTCAATCTTCTCCTACTCTTCTTGGTCCCTTGCCGCGCTAGGAGTAGGGCCCGAACTCGCTGTACTTGTACCAATCGAAGGGATGACGCAAATTGGGGTCATCTTTTTCCATGAAATGAACCATCCGATCATAGCCGAGGCCGATCTGCTTGAGCTTGTCGTCAGTGAAGTTGTCGGCTTGGTTCTGGCTCTTAGGGTTCCTGCGGAGGCTATAGAAGCAGGACTCAACGAGCTTCTTGCTCTTGCCCTATGCCCCATCCTTCACGGCCCGACAGAAATCGATGTCGCCCTTGATGCACCCTGGTGATGCCCCTCCGCCCTTCTTCTTCTTCTAGCTGCGACCCGCCATGCACCGAACACCATTTTGGCCGCAAAATCGAGGCTTTCGTGTGTTTGAGAAGGTGAGTTTGGCCATCCTAGGGGTTGCCACGCGGCCACCCCCATCCCCTGGGGTGGCTCGCAAGCCACCCCCCACACACCCAATTTTTTTAAAAAAATATAAATTAAATTATAGTTTTTTTTAGGTTTTTAATTTAATTTTTTAGTTCTTTATTTATAATTATTTTTTTATTGGAAAATGACACGTGGCACACGTATTATGGGCATATTTCACCAAAATTGGCATTTTTCAAACATTTTTGTAGTTTTGAGCCCAAAGTCCAAGCGTTGGTAATTCGGGGGATTATTTGTAGAACGGCTAGTAGTTTTGAGAGCTAAATTATATTTTTTCCATTTTTTTTAATACTACTTTTTGCAAATCGTACCAACATTTTCCCTCTTGGCACCACAAATGTATTCATGGCAATTATTTTTATGATTAAAAAATAGCATTTATTTAAAGCAGATAAACATTTAGAAAGTTTGTTTTTTAAAAGTTGTAAAAATTGACTAACTAAATCAATAAAAGTAGTTTTTTTAGAGTTAGATTTGGAGAAATTATGATTAGGCCATTATGAATGCTCTTAGCACGATGAATGAAATTCAATAATTTTTCCAACTAAAAATAAAAGAGTTCGTATAAAGTTATTATTACATAATTCGATGACATGAGTAATGCTAAAAATATTCAAATTTAGTAATGCTATGACTAAACCAAATGTTCATAACATGAGTAATACTAAAAATTAGGGACAGAGCCAGAAGTTCTTATGAGCAGGGGTTAGCAGCCCAAAAAAAAATTGAGTAGGGGTCAATAGGCTAAATTTTTATTTTTTACCTTATATTTTTTATTTTTATAGATTTTTTTTTCCAACCTTATAATTTTATTTTTTTTTTGGGGGGGGGGGGGGGGGGGGGGGGGACGGCACCCTCCGTCCCTGCTAAAAATCACATGTCTATTTTTATTTTTTTTTTGTCTCGTTAACATGACAGTGTCAATCAATTATTAGATAAGTCTTTGTTTTATAAAAAAAAAAAAAAAAAATCAAATATTAATTGGCACAGCCACGTCAGCATAATGGATTAAAAGTGAGAAAGAAATGTGGTTTATAGCATTACTCATCTAGTAAATACATTTATTAGTTAAAAAAATGTTATAAACCACATGTTTATCCTACAACTATCTCAAAATGTTTATATAATAATTCAAATCAACTATTGGTTAATAAATCAATGATTGGTTGAGACTGTTTAGTATTGTGGAATAAAAATGTAATTTATAGCATTAATCTTCTTAGTTTTCCAATTATCTAGCAAATGCATTTCTTAGTTTGAGTTTAACTTCTATAAGGAGGTATTTTATTTGCTTTCCTTATCCTCAACAGTTACACAGATTTCACCAGCCATCTCCTTCCTCCATCGTGTCTACCGCGAATTTTGGCTAGGTTCTTGGGTCGAAATTTTTAGATCTATATCTACACTCCTCCGTCAACTTTTGCATGACACACGCTTCTCTATAGTGTTCACTGGCGTCTTCCATCTCCACTGACACCAGCCGCACTCTCTCCTGACATCCACACACCAGAGCATGGTATGCACGCACTAGCGAGTGAGTCTCACTTTCGCGTGGTGGCCACGTTTCTCCCTTCAGCCTTCCCCCGCCCCTGTTGTCGGCGGTTCCCGGCAGCCCCTGACGACCACTGTTGGAGAAAGGTCTTCCAGTGGTGGCGCGTGGTGTTCACGCACCGCCACTAGCGACTCCTAGTCCCTTCTCTCCATCGATGTTGTATTGTGTTTGTTTTATCTATGTATATGGGCTTTTTATTTTTTGTATCTTTTTCATGCTTTTATCTGTATCGGTGTTTGGGTCATCTGGACTCTTTATATACGATTAACCACATTTATTGGTGGCTCGAGTTCTTGGCATCCATGCCAAGCATTTAGGCCCACATCTTAATTTGATGCATTGCCTTGGCGTACTTTCATTTCTAGTTAATTTTTGTCGAATTGTCCAGCCATTTTTTGTTGTTGTCATCTTTTTCTTTCTTTTTTTCTTTAAGCCACAAGCTTAGCTTTGGCTTTAGTTTGTAGTTATTTTTCATGTACATATATGAACATTTAGATTTTTGTGCTCCTCTTCAAGCAAAGTCTGCGGTGCCGCCAAACTGATGCGGCACACTACTCACAGCATGAGACAACCGGTCAGGCTCATGCACCATCCTTTTCTCCGCCACCTCCTCTCAGGAGTTGAACAACGCAAATGGGAGGCGTTCATTTATGCCATTGACCGATGCTACCATACGCGGCGTGGAAAAGATTGAGATGACGCGAGTCCCACTGCATCATGCTCGTCAAAACATCACATCAAGAATCTTTAAAGGAATCATTCACAATTGGTCCTCCAATAATAGCTTATGGTAGACTTGTCGCTTTTAAATTATTGGTCGATCTCCATCATGGCACCGTTGTTGTAATGTTACAAGAGGAATGCTAGAGCATCTCCTTATGTTCTCCTGGTGTTCTCATGGAATGGCATAGATGTAATTTTTTAATTACATCTATGCCATTGCAGGAGAACACCTGGAAATGTTATAGCATTTCTCAATGTTACAAACATGGTTTTATTTTTTACCGTTCTCAAAAATATTTTGATGTTTGACATTAAGACATTGATGAGTTTTATGAGAAAAATAAGAAAAAAAAAAAATCAACTTTAAATCAGTATTTATGGTTTTACCGTTGGGTTTTAACAAAGATTTTATGGCATTTGACCATTTGACCAATAACAAATACTTTTGACATTATGACCGTTTGGTCATTGATATTTTTATGACCAAAAGATTTTCTATGAAATCTTATTCTCATACGGTTTTTAATTGTCTCTAACAAATGGAAATGGTCATTGGCTTTAAAAAGATGAATCAGCTTTAACTAGTTTAACGGTTTTGACCATTGGACATTATTAAGCTTTATGGTATTTTACTATTTTATGGCATTTTATTTTTTTACCGTTAGTCATAAAATCCCAAAATATAATTATTTGTTCATAAAGTGTTTTCAATGCCTTTGAATACTATAGTGGATTTACTAAGCCATCTATCATGTGTATATATATGAGATACACAACGAGTACTTGAGTAATATATATACATTTTTATATACTTCTTTTTTTCTTTTACATGATATTGATCCAAAAATATTATGAGATTATTTTCACAAAGGAAAATCAAATGGTTGTTTTATTTAATCTTTGTTTTTTGAAGTGTGTCATTAACGAAGATATGCGCTGTAGTCTAATCCTGGGAAGTTGTGTTTCAAGGGATCCGATTACACCGAGTTATATGCTCCAGGAGACACGAATCAACATTTAAAGACAACGCTCTTGCGTGATTCTATAGCATTGTGAGATATTTTCTTACTTAATTTTATTCTATTGCATTCTATTTATTTTATTATTATTATTATTTTAGATTGATATTATTTTTTTTCAACAAGAATTTTGTACACCATCCAAAATTATTTCCAACAATCTTAAAGGTTGAATTATGTTGATGGTTGTACAAATATTTTGATTAGGATGATAACAATAGTATTTGAACTTATGAGAAGTCAAATATTATTAGAGTTTGCAGAAATATGAAATCAATTATTGATTGAAAAACTAAAGACTTTGTTGTGAAAAAATATGTGATAATTGATTTATTTGTCAGAAGAAAAGGTTAATTTCATTTGTAGGTATTGGAAGTAAAAATATTTTGACTAAAAAGTTTTCGATTATTTGAACTCAAATTTGTGTTATTTAATTGTTTGTCAAATAGTCTTTTCTTGTTAGGTCACCAATCTTGTAATAAAAGTTTAGCCTTTTATATATTTTTAGAACTTAGCAATTTCTATTGTGTTGTGCTAAATTTGATGGAGAACATTCATGTCGATTAATGATAACAAAAGTGAATGATTACTCATATTGTAATAATAATAATAATAAAAAAAAAAAAAATAGACATTGTTAATTGTGTGCAAAGAATACCACTTTGCTGAATAATCTTGCAGGTAAGCACATGATAGGAGGAAGAGATGTGGTGTGCATGTTGAATTGATCGGTTTTCTTAACACCCAGTTTGTGTGTGGTGACTTAGCCTGTTTTGGATGATCTTTGAGTAAAACTGTTATCTCCGCTGTGAGTTCTTAAATTATGATTCATATGCCTTTATTTTTTTTATTTTTTTTTACGACTTGATATACAATTTCTTGTATTAAAAAGGAAAAAAAAAAAAAAATCAAGTGATAAAAGTATTCGTTGATTGAATTAAAGCTGGTGAAAATTTGATAATTACATGAATATTGTGTCTTATAAACAGTTCATTTTGTAGATTGTTCTATTTCAAAAAAAAAAAAAAAAATAGCATATAATACTTATATTAGCTATTGCATTCTAAATTAGTATGAATACTTTAAAAGTATTTGCTAGTTTTTCATTTATATCATTTAGCTTTCAATTTTCTTGACATATTGATTATAAGTAAAATATTGTAATTATTAATGTTACTATTAGAGCTCATTTAACATTGAAAAAAATTATCATATCGTAAGATTGATACTAATGGCGTATTTATAACAGTGAGTCAACGCTAGTTGATTATTGTATGGTTGAGCCTAATACTTTGCATATTTATTGGGGCTTTAGTTGAAAATATTTTATTTTATTTTCTTGACAAAAACTGTTAATTAAGATAAAATGACAGATCATACTTTGAGAAAGACGGGCTCAAAGAAGTCATTCCTTAAAGCCCTTGTGTGCTATTAATGAATATTTATTTTCTTGTTTTTACTCGGTTTATTCATTAATATTTGGTATGATAGATTTATACATGTAAATCTTGGTTACATCAAGTAAATAAAAAGAAATTATGAATGCTATAATTGTTAGTTTTGGTTTATCCACCAACATGTGAGGGAAGCCATTTTTTTCGGCTGATAACATTCATAATAAAGTGCTTCATAAAAAAATTAGTAAAACTTCTTATGAAATTTGGAAAGATAGTGTAAGCCTAGCATAGAACACCTCAAAGAGTGGGTGTGTTTGGCAAAAGTTATGTTACCCGAGCCTAAAATGAGGAAACTTGGTTATATAACTTATGATTGTGCTTACAATAATTCATGCTATAGATTACTTATTATCAAAAGTGATGTTTTAGATTACAATACTATTATTTAATCTAAAAAATGTTATTTTTCTTTGAGCACGTGTTTCATTTGAAAAATAAGGAAAATTTATTGCATGAATCTTCTGTTGCTTCTAATAATTTTGTTGATGATATGCAAGAATTGAGAAGAAGCAAGCGAGCTATAAAATAAAGGAATTCGGTAATGTTTTATTCCTTATATTGTTGATGATGATCCAACATATGAAAGCAATTAAATCTATTTAATGCAATTGTTTTGATTAGAGGCTATAAATAATGAATTTGAATCAATTATGTCTAACCATACTTGGGAACTCGTTGAATTACCTCATAAAATCAAATCAATTTGTTACAAATTGATGTTTAAGAAGAAGTTTAAACCAAATGATATAATAGATAAATACAAGGCATGCTTGATGGCTAAAGGTCATAAGCAAATGCAACATGTTGATTATTTTGATACCAATTATCCGGGTACTATAATTTATCTATTAGAATGTTGTTTGCCATTGTTTCAATTTATAAACTTGTTGTTTATCAAACGGATGTCAAATTTGTTTTTATGAATAGTGAAGAGATTTATGTGAAGCAACCCAAGGAACTTGTAATCTCCGGTCAAGAACACAAAGTGTTTAAATTGGTGAAATCCTTGTTAGATTAAATCAAGCTTCTAAACAATGGCATGAAAAGTTTGACAAGGTGATTATGTCTAATGCATATTGATTAATTGTGCATGTAAATGCATAGCATTTTTTTTACAATAATGACCGTGTCATTATTTGTTTATATATATTGGTGACTAGCGTGTTTTTTTTATGAACTAGCATTGATGCTGTGCATTAAGCTAAAAGATTTATTGCATCTAATTTCGATATGATCGAAATAAATGGGTAGAACTAATGTCATATTGAACATTAGTTCTTACATATAATGATTGCATAATTTTATCTCAGACACATTATGGTGAAAATATGCTTAAAAGATTTGAGCACTTTGATTATCCGCCTATGCCTACACCATATGATTCAAAAATACATTTAGTAAAGAATCATAGTGATGGTGTATTGCAAGGAAAATATGCACAAATCATTAGTAGCTTTATGTTTTGGCGAACTGTATATGCCATGATATTGTATATGTTGTTGGCATATTGAGTAGATATACTCAAAATCCTGGTGTTAAGTATTGGGATGCTATCAATAAATTGTTGAGATAATTAAAACGCGTAGTTTATTTTGGTTTGTCATATTGTGATTATCCTACTTTATTGAAAGGATATTGTGATGCTAACTGAATTTTTTATTTATATGAGCTAAAGCCTGTATGTGGCTATGTGTTTACTCTGACTGGATGAGTTATCTCTTGGAGGTCTTCAGAATAAATTTGCATAGCAAGGTTTGTTATGGAGTCAGAGTTAGTTGTTTTGAAAAACGCATGAACTGAAAATGAATGGCAAAGAAGCCCATTGATGAATTAATTTGCCTTTTTATATTAATTCAGTTCCACCTGTGTTTTCATTGGGATTGACAAGCTGCCATAGCTCAAGCAGAGAGCAAGATTTATAATGGGAAAATTGCACAATATTGTGAGGCAACTTATTGAGACTGATATAATTTCTATGGACTTTGTGAAGTCAAAAAGAAATTTTACAAATCCTTTGACCAAGCCACTAGCAAGAATACTGGTGAGTGAAACATCGAGGGGGATATGACTGATACCCAAATTAAGACACTGTGATTGATACCCAACCTTTGTGATTGGAGATCCCATGAATGAGGTTTAATGGGAAACGAAGTTACAAGTGATCATGGTGAGGTACTGTCATTATATGTTTATCCACTATCTTAAATGAGAAGATTAGTGATGAGTCAATTTCTATGGTGTAAGACAGTACAAGATGCAGAGTGACTAAAGATGAGTTTAAAAATCTTAATGGATCCATAATCCCTACATGTTGGGATGGGGTGTTCCCTGCACACACTCTTGATGGATGCCGCCTATGTGAGCGTGGAGGTGGTGCTACTTCCTATGAGACTTAGGTAAGTCTCTAGAACGCTCATAAAACCCATGGACATGGCTTGTATAAGGCGTCAACCTCCTATAGAACAACCCATTTTTTTTTTTTTTGGAGAAAGTTATGTGGGTGATAAGTTTGGTCAACTTGTGAATTTGGTTAAAAGAGTTTAACTCAACCATGATTCATTAAGTTCCTACTTATTTATTCTAGGTACAGTTGAAACCTTCGGATACCACATTGATGCATGCTTTAAATCTCCTTATATTATAGTGTTTAAAACATGTGGGAGATTGTTGTAATGTTACAAACATGGTTTTATTTTTGATTGTTTTAAAAAATATTTTGATGTTTGACATTAAGACATTGATGAGTTTTTATGAAAAATAGAAGAAAAAAGAAATCGACTTTAAATTAGTTTTTATGGTTTTGCCGTTGGGTTTTAACAAAGATTTTATGGCATTTGACCAATAACAAATGCTTTGGACGTTATGACCGTCTGGTCATTAATATTTTTATGATAAAAGGATTTTTTTATGAAATCTTGTTCTCATACAGTTTTTAATTGTCTTTAACAAATTAAAATGGTAATTAGCTTTAAAAAGAGAAACCGGCTTTAACTGTTTTAACGGTTTTGATCATTGGACATTATTAAGCTTTATGGCATTTGATTTTTTGACCGTTAGTCATAAAATCTCAAAATATAACAATTTGGTCATAAAGTGTCTTCAATGCATTTGAATACTATAGTGGATTTATTAAGCCATCTGTCATGCATATATATGAGATACACTACGAATACTTGAGTAATATATATACATTTTTATATACTTCTATTTTTTTTTACATGATATTGATCTAAAAAGATTATTATATTATTTTCACAAAGGAAAATCAAAGGATTATTCTATTTGATATTTGTTATTGGAAGTGTGTCCTTAACGAAGATAGACATTATAGTAGGGATGTAAACCCGGAGCGGGTTCTCGGGTATTGGGTAAAAATCGGGAACCGGCTCCGGGTCCCCGATTTTTTTGTTTTCAACACCCGGCCCCGGATAACCGGTTTCATCATGGTAAAAACCGGTTATCCGGTCCGGGTGGTATTTTTTTAAAAAAAATTATTATTTTGGACTTATTTTAGTATGGACCTTCTTTTTTCAACTTCATTTAAACCTTTTTATACCAGTAATGCCTAGAATCAGAAGCAACACTAGAGAAACAGGAAGGAGAAAAGAAAAAAAAGTGCAGTGCCTGGGCTTTTATACTCAAATAGGAAGGAGAAAAAAAAAAGTTAAATGTTTTTGGTTTTTGTTAATGAAATAACTATAAGTTACATGTGTTTGTTAGTGAAATAACTAGAATATGCAGCTTTAGAAGAAGTATTTCCCAGTTATAATTCTGATGCACCGTGGTTCAGAAGAGAGATTTAGGAGCCACTCTTCAACTCTTCATTAGTGATATATGTGCCACTTAGGGCAGAGACAATTACCAACACAAATGAAATATGAACTAATCTACGTTAAAAAATAATATATCCACATTTGGCAACATCATTAACCCAAACCCCAGAAAGTCAGAAACTCAAATATTTTACAAAAGTTTCAAAGATTCAAGATTGTGGGATGAAGTGCTGAACCGTCGTCGGCTGAACGTCGTGAAGTCGTGAATGAGACGATTTATGCAAGAGCTTCAATGGGCTGAACGTCGTGAACGAGTGGGAGGTACATGGAGCGGCTCAGCGGTGGCACAATCTGGAGTTTGAGACTTTGGGTAAAAGACTAAAGTAAGGAGTTAGGGCAACAGGCAACAGGGACTAAAAAGACAGAAAAAACCCTTCATAAGCCGTGTGTAATTTTAGGGTAAAGGGGTAAGGGGTAATTTTTTTTTTTTTTAATTAACTAAGGTACCCAGAGCCGGGTACCCGGATATAACCGAGATTTTATAACATCAATACCCGACTCCGACTCCAGGTAGCCGAGTACCCGAGTACCAACCGGGTTTTCCGGTTTCCTGGAGCCAGTTAATGCCCGGATTCGGTTTCTCGGCTGGTTATACCCGGTCCGAATTTATATCCCTACGCTATAGTCTAATTTTGAGAGGTTGCGTTTCAATGAATTCGATCACACCGAGTTATATGATCCGAGTGACATGAATCAACCTTTAAAGACAACGCCATTGTGTGATTTTATAGCATTGTGAAATATTTCTTTACTCTAATTGTATTGTATTATATTGTATTGCATTCTATTTATTTTATTATTATTATTTCGGATTGATATTATTTTATTTCAACAAAAATTTTGTGCACCATCCAAAATTATTTCCAACCACCATATCTGTTGTGGGTGTGTATCAATCGAAGGCAAGGTAGCTCCACGGTGATGTAGGGCTTGTTTGGCAAGTGACATTACAGAACAGAACAGAACAAAGTAGTGGGTTGTTAGTTTTTGAAATTAGTAAAAAGTGATGATGTGATATAAAATAAAAAGAATTTGTATAAAAAAGTGAAAAAATTTTCTATTGTAGTGAATTTTTTTATTTGAATAGTAATAAAAAATTATTGTTGTGATATAAAAAAGTGAAAAAAGTGGGAATGTTTTGATGTTGATTAGTAGTGAAAAGTATAAAAAAATGAAGAAAAAAAAAAAAAGAAAAAAAAGTACATGAACAGTACTGTAATGTATTGTTCCTTGACAAACAACCCCGTATCTTCCAAAGAAACTTTTGGCCAAATACGTGCAGCAGCGCAACACTGCACCCGTGAATGTTCATATTTTTTGTTGATAGGTTTGGTGTGATCGTGTATTTTCAGCTTTAATAAAGTGTTTTGGTGTTAGAATATGATGTGACAAACAGTTATTGAAGGGTATAAAGAACTTATTTTTTCTTCTTAGACTTTGTTTGTTTTGATGTAATACATTTTTCGTTGGAAAATATTTTCAACGAATGATTTCCCTAAAAATATTTTTTGACGTTTGGTTTGTACGAAAAATGAGCGAGTCGAGCGACAGTGGAAAGGGCCAGCAACTTCCAGCAAACTCTACTAGTGTTCAGGCAAACTTCGGTAGTGGTCTGGCGATTTGAAAATGATGAGTTCAAACTTGATAAATGGTTAACGATTTTAAAAAAGGAAAAACATTTTTCATAAACTACCTAAGGTTTTATGGTCAACCGAAAATATTTTCGATTTGACCACGATTTTCGGTCATACCAAATACCAAAAAATAGGAAAAACGATCTCTAAAAAACATTTTAGATCCAAACAAAACGGAACATTAGTTTTCCTATTTGATGTAATGCATATTTATATTGTTATATATGGCATCCAATTAAAATACTCATTTGAAAAGGTAACGTAAAATTGACAATCCCAATTTAGGAAGGAAATCTATGAACTGATTAGAGTACTTCATGCTTACCAAAACTTCTAACTTCGAGCATTTAAAGCTCCTAAATCCCAAAAAAACAAAAAATATGGGTTTAAAGGTATTTAATTATAGATATACATCACTATACTGTATTATCGTGGAAAAGCAATTATTTATGTGCCAAAACTCTTAAAGGGAAGAGAAATTTCCTATAAACCAGCATTTAAAAGTAATTGTGTCTTTTAAGCATGTGAAAAACATATGCTTTCTTATTAATGCTATTAAAAAAGTATGTGAGAAGCACATATTATTAAAAAAAATATGTATTTCTTACATACTAAAGAACACATGTTACTCTTATAGACTAATTGGTGTGAAAATTCCTACAAACTAATTGGTAGGAAATGAAGAAAAATTCGAATGGGAGTGTTGAAATAAATGGCAACACCGTTCTTAAAATGCAACTTAAAAACTTCCATTTCTGATACATTTCGAGCTTTAAGTGCTTTGTTTAGCAGTTTCAAAACATACCAAATGAAAAATTAGCAATTTCAAAACTTAGTTAAAACTTACACAAATGCTTGAATTAACAAACAATCCAAAACACAAAACAAATTAACAAACGTGCCCTAACCATATTTTTGTTGGAGTCATGCATAAAGCAAAATAAATCAAGCCCTGCAGGGATACCTTTTATAACAACATAACTGCGTGGAGAAGAAGCAGATACTGTGGAAGGATATCAGAAGCACATTCAAACTCTTATGATACCTGCAACAACAATAAAAAAAACAAATCTCCGGTGGCAACAGAAGCATACCAAAACCCAAGTAGATTCATACGCTTGACCCATAGGGATACCATCTATGATGAACTACATTTCAATTTCCAAAAGAATGCGATGGCAATTACCATAAAACATTAAAGCATCATTAGTTAGAATCTCATAATATACAGCAACAACAACTTTCATCTTGGTTAAAGAAATTACATCCCATAAAACTAAATAGACAGAAACTGAACTAATTCACATATCAAACAAACTCTGCTCTCTTCTGTGAGAGAGAGAGAGAGAGAGAATGATATGACCTTCCACTATTTTGAAGATGTATGAGTATACAAAATATAAGTTGTAGGATTTACTCTGCAGGATGATGGAAAGCAATTACAGTGACCACTGGTGGGAATTATGCAACCCCTTTTGCACTGCAAAAACCTTTCATGCAAATGAACAAGCCGGCTATCCTGTGTATGAGTGGAAACACTACCAAAACTGGTGAAGAGCAGTGACTATATATATCAAAAAGTAATTGAAAAACAAGTCTATCTACTTAAAGGTTCTAACTGAACTTCCATTCTTCCAGACTGTTGCGACTCCTTTTCTGCAAGAGTACCGGTTGGGCTTAAAAGATCAAGAGAGTCATCCTCCTCATGGTTTCCCAGCACAAAGTTGCTTCTTCCAAAAATCCTGTCCCTCCTTCGACGTTTTTCATGGTATTCCAGATACAAGACTATCAATGCACCAATCAAGAACCAAACCATTAAAGCCCAATTAAGTCCGTGAATATTTTCCCCACCATATCTGTCCCCTAAATGCCTCATTCCACTGATAAGTGCTGCAATACCGACGACAATGGCAGATCTGCCCACAATGACATGGAAATACTCCCAAAGAAGCCTTTTTGAGGTAACCTCCCCGTTGGCTGGTTTTTTGGGCCTTAGGCGTGCATTCACTGGCTGTACACAAGCCAAAATAATTGCAGCAATTCCAAACTTAACATGTACTGAGCTGACATAGAAACCCCGCAGCTCAGCCACAGCAAAAAGAAGGGCAAGTAGGACAATCGCCAAACCTGAGTACTGCAAGTACACATGAATCTTGTACCATCCATCACCTTTAACATGCTTCAAGTATCTAGCTGCCAGTATTCCACCAGGAAACAAAATACCCCAAGCAAGAAACATCATAAACCCATGAACAGCCAATACCGGTCTTAAATCCTCTTCCGCCTCTGCAGAACCGTGCATAAGCAGCACCCGAACAGGCCTGCTACTTGTAACAGAATGCATATTCCTCTCAGTTAAACGTCGATCCGTCCATTTAGCACCCATTGCCCAAACAACTTTAAGAGGAGTTGTGCGATCAACAATGTTCTTACACTCCGGCCTTTCATCACGACTACAAGGTGGCTTCAGGGGACGTGTGAATTCCAAAGTTATGATCCCATTTTCTGACCTGCACCTCACATATGTCAAATTCTCACTTGTCGGATGCACAGTCAAAGCATCCTTTCCATCAATCCAATATGTGTTTACCCGCCCTACACCACTATCGTCAACCCAACCCACATAAGCATAGCTATTCACCATTCCACTACCAAATCCTACAGCAAGATAACCACTTTTCTTCTCACCACGAGCTGCAATAGATATCGAATCCTCTGACAACGTCCAAAAGAATGTAACTTGCTGATCATCCAAAACAACACTGTTGTTATACATATCTGATAGACCCCCATCAACCACCTCCACTCTCCAACCCATTTTCTGCTCATACAATGACTGATAGTAAACTTGGTCCGGGGTATTCCTATCAGGTTGCCAAACCAACTCCATTGGACTGGCCTGAACTCCTTCAGCTTGAGGCCCTCCTGAATACACAATCTCACTCTCATTCCTCAATGTGGCATTGCCGCCAATTGGATCAGAAGTTATGTACAGAGCAACATCATGCCCTGCTTGTATCGAAAACTTCACCTGCACCCCTCGTTCGACTCTCAGCACCGGAGCCTCCTTCTTGTTAATGTAAAGAACCTTCAAAGGGTTTGGAGGGTTCGGGTAATGCAATGCCGGACCGGACATCACCACGAGCGGAGCATTCGCGTCCGCGATTATAAGGTCCTGATCTTCCTTATCCTCTGCATCCAATGGTCCTAAACAATCATCCACATTCTCCGAAACATTCAGCACCAAATTCCCATAAGCGACCAGCCTCGGCCCCCCATGATTTTGGGGGAGATAGTAAGGCCTAATTGTGTCAGGTGGCCGTATGGATCCGACCGCCCAAATTACCATCATATTCGCCATCGAATTCACTGGCAAATCGTACTTCTTATCTGCCGGTTCCAACGGCCTTCGATACCTAATAAATGACACGCCGTCGCGCCTGTGCCCGTAGACCAATTGCGTATTGTTCACCTGCCCAACCGGGTCCGAATCATCGTATATCGTATCGGGGCAAACCCCTTGCACCGAACCGTCCTTGTTGGTCATACACTCGCTGTACTCTGTGATGTGAAAGTCGTCCACAAACGGCGTTCCCTCCTCCTTGAACCCCGCCACAGCCACGTCTGCTCCGATCATGAGCTTCGATGTCGAATTCGGGTTCGCCCACCCGAACGCCATGTAGTTCATGATCCCGGTCGCCGCCTCCAACCCGATATCGATCGAACCCGAGTCCGCATTCAACGTCCACCGGATCCTATAGTTCTCCGACAATGTCTTGCAGTTCTCGAACATGGTCGGCTCGGCGTGAACCGGGGGCGACGGTGCCGAATCGGACGATTTGTTCGCTGCGAGCACGATGTAGCCGAAATTCGACGCGGTGGGGCGGTCCCACAAGGCGAGGACTCGGATCTGGTCCCAGGTCACGTTCTGCCTCAAATGCACGACGAAGCTAGCGTTCTTGTAGGTTTCGTTGAGGGCATGGTCGGAGACGACAAACCCGGCGGTGAGGTTAGCGAAATCGGGTGCTATCGCGCCCCACCAATGGACGTCGGAGCCGGGCAGCATGTCGAACTGGGAGACCCGGAAAGAGCAATCGTCGAGTATGGTAAGGACGCCTCGGAGCTGGTGCTGGGCCATTGCGAACTCGTACCGGAGGTCGACGAGCGGGGTAGTTTTGGAGCAATTCCGACCCGGATCCGCATAGCAGAGAAGGAAATAGAAATTGAGGCTGAGAAGAAACCCTAGGAAGACGGGTTTTCGAGGCATGAGGAGATCCGGATCTGGTCGGATCGTGCCCGAGTGTTTGAGTCCGAATTGTAAACCAGGTTTGAAAATCAGAGAGAGAGAGAGAGAGGAGAAAGGGAAGGATAACTGATAAGATTACCTGGTTTGGGTGAACGGAGAGGACGGAGATTGGCGTGGATGAGAGAGCGGCGAAGAAGGTTTGAATGGGGCTTTGAGCTGTTGGCCTTGCCTTCTTTTTCAAAAAATGAAGAATAAAAGAAGTGGGAGGCCACGTTCTGGATTTTGATCGGCGGTGAGACAGTTGTGTTTCGTCCGGGAAGGTGCCTCAAGATGGAGGCACTCGTTTTTAATGTTTTACAGTTTCAGTGCCTTTTCCCTCGTACCAAAGATACAACTGGTCTAACCTCACGACTGCCATCGTGTGACATGTGTAGCCGAGAAATAGAATTATATATATATATATATATATATTATTATTATTGGGAGAAATAGAATTATATTAATATCAAAAGAAGGCTCTTTGTCATTTTCTATGACATTGTTGCGGCGATTGCAAGATGGTATATATTATTGTAATTGTAATATTTAACTTCATAAATTCTATGTCAATAAATTTAAGAAAATTTGCTGAATTAGTCTATGTGATTTGATGTTGTAATAAATAAATACTTGTAGCATGTCTTGCTATCACTTCCAACATAATTTGAAACGTGTTGTGTTTTTAAGAATTTTTGTATATTGACCGTGTTACTTTTTAATCTGAAATAGTAGGTTTGTTTGGCAAAAACATGTACAGAACATAACAGAATAATGGAATGTTAATTTTGAAATTAGTAAAAAGTGATGATGTGATATAAAGTAAAAATAATTTGTATAGAAAAGTCAAAAAAATTTGTATTGTAGTAAATATTTTTATTTGAATAATAATAAAAAATTATTGATGTGATATAAAAAGTAAAAGAAAGTGAAAATGTTTTTGATGTTGATTAATATTTAAAAATAAAAAAGTACATAAATAGTAAAACCCACTACCGTGTACCGTTCATGCTCTTAACAAACAAGGCCAGTCAAATTAATAATTTTTTATTATTATTCAAATAAAAATATTCACTACTATACAAATTTTTTTTACTTTTCTATACAAATTCTTTTTACTTTATATCACATCATCACCTTTTACTAATTTCAAAATTAACATCCCATTACTCTGTTCTGTACATGTCTTTGTCAAACAAGCCCAATGATTTGAAAGGACGATTTCATGCTCAGTTAGTGAGTTCGACATGGCTAGTTAGGAGGACTGAGATTAAGCAACTTGGGCACTTAATTTGCTATGAATCCTAATGCAACTTGGGCACTTAATTTGCTATGAATCCTATTCGGGTATGTTTGAAATTGCAATTTCGTAGTAGGCAATAAATACAATTTTAAACCAAATCGCAGAATATAAATCGTTTAAAAAATGCGTTTTTAAATATTACAATTTAAAAACGCAAAAAATCTGTCTTTTCAAATTTCAGGTAGGATAATGTTTTTTTGAAAACACAAAATTTTAAAAACTAAACTGTAATTTTGCAAATACTAAACTGTGTTTTTAAAAATTACTTTTTCAAATCACAAATTTTAAAATTACAATTTTAAATTGCAAACCTAAACGGACCCTAAATTATCTAAACATAATTTCAAAAAACAAATTTCCTTGATATAATAAAGAACAACATAAACAAAGAAGAAGAAGAAGAAGAAGAAGAAGAAGAGGGCGTGCGTTGGAAGAAGCGATCCGTTATCGAGCTATCTTATTGGGAATAACGAAAGCATCTCTAAATACTCAAAGTTTCATATCAGAAGCAAGTTTTCAAGAAACTGCTCGAGTTTTAGCAAAAGCCGCTCTCCGGGGTCGTATCGATTGGTTGAAAGGTCTGAAAGAGAACGTTGTTCTAGGGGGAATGATACCCGTTGGTACTGGATTCAAAGGATTAGTGCAACGTTCAAGGCAACCTAACAACATTCCTTTGGAAACCAAAAAGAATGATTTATTCGAGGTGGAAATGAGAGATATGTTGTTCCACCACAGAGAATTATTTGATTTTTTCATTTCAAAGAATTTACACGATACACCCAAACAATCATTGCGAGGATTTAATGATTCCTAAGAGCAGATTTGAACTATTTGCGGTCATTTTTTTTTTGATTTGGTAATAGTAATAAAGATAATAACAAATAGAATAGAAAGAAATTAATGGCTTGAATCATGTATCAACGGCTAATATCCGTTAGAGGTAGAAAAGAAGGTTCCATCGGAACAATTATTTATTTCTATTTCAGGGTACCTCCTCTTAAAAAAAAAAAAAGAGAGAAGAAGAAGAAGAAGAAGAAAGAAAGAAAAGCAATTTGGATGCAGCAGATTCATCTCCAAGTCTTCCCCTACTGTTATCAACTTATCAGCCACCCCTCAGAAGCACAGCACGTTTTGCGCTAGCTTCTGGTAGCATCAGGTGGTGAATCTTTAATAACACATGTGGCATTGGAGTGAGCTAGGGAATCAAGGGTGACACACCATTTCTTCAAGCTATTTCTCCATGCCCAAAAAACCAATCACCATCCACTGTGATACCTGCACCAAGGTCTAAGAAAACCAATTCCTTCGACATGATCCAGATAACCTTTCCTTTCAAAAAAGAATTGAAAGGGTTTTGTGGCAATAAAATTATTAGGAGCAAGATTAATTGTGTATGAAAGAGAAGTGAGGAAATCTTGAGCTTCCCAAACAGTTAGAAGGACAGAATCGCCGTGTATCAAACACCGTTTTCATTGTTTAACTGGATTAGTTTGCTATAAAAAAGTAATAAACATCAGTCAAAACAAAAGGACCTCCATCTGCAAGACATAATTAGCACACAAATTACAACATTGTAGCACATCTTTCATTCATCCAAAAAAGAGAAAAAAAATTGTAGCACAGCTACACCGCTGCCTTGAAAGTTTAGAGAAGATACAACACAAATGATGTTGGATGAAAGAACAAGGTGTATTCCCATATACTTGCTACATTTACAGTTTAAATTCTCCATAAAACTGTAGACAATAACAGCCTAATTTGTGTTGATCAAAGAAAATAAAAACATTAACATAAATAGCAACAATAGAATCAAAGGATGATGAGGACATGATAATTGCATACCTTGAGAATAGGGGGAAGAATGAACTGTCCAGTTGATGACAATTTTGTAAAAGCGCATGCACATTCCTGGTATATGTTTTCCTCATCTCATTATCCTCTTCAAAATATGCTGGCCTTCTCCATAAATCCTTCAAATAGGATCAAAAGAACATATGCAACATGTGCACGATAAGGGACGACCTCAAGGATAAGGTAAAGAGTGAACAAGACCCCACTGCCATGCATGACCATTTGCAGAAACAAACTGCATGAACATCTATGGCAACATATATTATCCTGAACTGTCCAGTTGATGACAATTTTGTAAAAGCGCATGCACATTCCTGGTATATGTTTTCCTCATCTCATCATCCTCTTCAAAATATGCTGGCCTTCTCCATAAATCCTTCAAATAGGATCAAAAGAACATATGTAACATGTGCACGATGAGGATGGCCTCAAGGATAAGGTAAAGTGTGAACCAGACCCCACTGCCATTCATGACTATTTGCAGAAACAAACTGCATGAACATCTATGGCAACATATATTATCCCACTCTCCCCTCCCTCCTCTTTGCACAACTCCCAGGCCTTCTCCATCTTTTAGAAAGGATCAAGAAAAGCACTCTCACACATGCAGACGTGCATGCCCGCACACACACACACACACAAGAGAGAGGGGGGGTGGGGGGAAGAGAGAGAGAGAGAGGGAGAACTCAAAGATTATTTATCTTCTACAAGCAGTGTAAATTCCAAAAACAAAACTTCACTACCTTCTGCAATCTAAATGATTGACTATGTCATAGCATGAAAGGAAAAACTTAGGAAGGACTTTTTTTTTTTTAAAGCTTCAAAGATGTAGACGTGAAAAAATAATAAAAAAAAATAACTTGAATAAGAGGGACTACAAAGTCGAGAAATGGTAATTCTCGATGCTAAAATTCATATTAAAACCAAAACAATTTGATTCTTTAGCAAGATATTCTATCAATCATGAGGGAGGGAGTTCATAAGGATGCCATCACAAGGGGAAAGCTCAACTCCTATGGATTTCCCATGAGTTAATATACAAGTTGCAATAAAAAATAAATACTTATGCAACAAGCCAAAGAGTAAGAAAAGATTGAGACAATCAATAGATGACTACGAGGAAAAAGAAACTCAGCAGAAGCAAAGAAACATCGTAAATCTTTATTCAAAGACTAAATGCAACAATGTACACGCAACTCGAGCTACAAAACCAGTCAAGGTTTCAGTTACAAAGCAAGCAAAGAAGATAAGTTACCACTAAACCAACAACTTTTTGCCAGTGTACAAAGAGAACTGAAAGTCTCACACTTAGTAGTCTACAAATATTCATCAACCTTTTTCCCAATTATTTTCTTTCAATTAGTACTCTGTCCATTCTCGACACCGAGACCATAAAGAACACCTGCATACTTCTCCGTAGAGCCGTTGAAGAAGGTATCCCTCAACTTCCTAAACGTACAAGCCGTCAGCAAACTATCAGAACCTGCTTGATGACACACACCAACTCTCTCCACTTCCAACAACTCTGCGAGCTTGTTCAACCCTCCATGAAGGCTATTGCAAAACTTCATCAAATGCTTGATATCATACACAGTCGGGAAATACATATTGATCAAATCAAAGAACCCCGCCTGTGTATCGGGCAAACTCCGCCATGTCAACAGCTTAAGCAAGTACCCGAAATCATACCCACTGTGGAATGTAACCCATTGCACGCCATCATTCAACACAATCCCCGACGACATCAAGAGCTCCCCGAAGCGATTCACATCAATGCCCTCCTCGTTATTCTTCTTGAAATCAATCCCACACTGGCGCAACAACTCAATCGAATCACTTGCGAAAATATCTTCACTTACATTAAACTCGCGGAAATTGAATTGCCAGACGCAGAACTTATCGGTCCCGCAAGTGGGCAGATTCCCATGCCCATCAGAGAATGTGAGACCCAATTGGATCAATTTCAACATATCAACATTGTCTTTCAGGGTTTGATAGTTATAGTCATTAATATTCTTGAAAGTCCCGACGGGGCGAAGAACCACGCCGGGGAACTCGGTGTCCATAGCAATATAGTTATAAGCGTCAACAATTCCACGGATCAAAGCAAATTCTTCTTCCAAATTATCACTCCAAACCTCGCGGATTTGAATCGAATCGCCTTTCGGTAAAATCGACATTTCCAATACTTATATTCAGGCAGCAGAACGAAAAAGAAGAACAAACCCAGATCTGGAAACACAATCCCTAACTGTTTTTTGCAACTATAAATTAAGTTTTCTAAAGACGACAGCGTTTTCCGTTACCAAAATAACAAGCCAGAAACGAGAACAATCTAGAAAGCATCAAGAACCCTCCACGAGAACCTGAACTCAACTGATTTACTGCGAATCAGAGTCCAAAAACGTCCCCGTTTCGGTGGTTCCACTAGATCTGAAACAAAACCAATAAAACAAAGCGTAAATTAAAAGAAAAACTGGCAGTATTGAACTGTAACAACACTAATCGGAACCCTAGACAACAAATGATTGAACGCGAGAGATCTGACCTTGGATTAGTGAAATCGGGGCTTCGAATTAGACGGATCTTGGACCTGGAATCGGCGATTTCCGCTTGGTCGAAGCGGCGTCTCTCGGTCAACGAACCAGAGAGATTGGGGATGAAGGAGAGAGAGAAAGAGAAAGAATAACGTGGGTCTGAGATCTTTACTGGGAGGGGGGTGGGCTTCTTAATAACGAGTGGAAACGACGGGGGCGAAAAGTGGAAAGCGATTTTGCTCCGAACGGCGTCGTTCGCTCTCTGATTAGGATAACCGTTCAGATTCTAATCATTATATCATTTTATCATTTTATAAGCTTAATCATTATATTTAATTAAATGATTTATACCCTGTCACCTATTCATTTCTAATTTTTTTTAAATCTTAAATTTTAATTTATTTAATTTATTTTGTTTAATTGTATATTGAAAATTTTTGTCAGAATTCATTGAGCCGTAAAATGTATCAGCGTCATTTTTTTTTTTTATTCTTTCTTTTTTATACAATTGAACACAAGTATTAACCTTTTTATTTATTAGTAATTTTTTGATAAGTAAAAAATTACTAATAAATTAGTCATTGTGGTTACACCAATTTGTAATAAGCTCATTAAGATTTAAAAAATGACTTGAAACTCCTTGTGGTAAGTATAAAAGACAAATAACTTCACATCCCAAACTTCCGTTTAAAATTTTGACGGAAATTGTCACCGAACCACTCCAAATTCTTGAGGATGGTTCGGCTAACCACTCTGCCCACATTGAGGTGGTCGACCCACCTCTTACAATTTATTTTATTTATATGTTCTTTTTATTTTATTTTTTACAACAGGAGACAAGTGTCGTATTATTTTTGTCCTTAATGTGACATTCTGACAGTTCTCGATCAAAATGTAAGATGGAAGTTCGGGATGGAAAACCCTAATCAATTTTAAAACCCTATAAATTTATAAATTTATTGCAAATCAATATAACCATGTGGATTGGTTTTACATTTTTTTTTCCCTTAAAATAAAGTTGTTCCATTATTTATAATTATGATAAGAACTGTAAGATGCCTGATCACCATCAATTTGGTCAATCTGTGTAATATAATGAATTTAAGATGACAAGTTAGGGTTCCAATCCCTCCTTCTGCCTCACCAAGAGGCCATGAGAATTAAGAAATGCTTCCTTAATTGACCATATCACACATTCACACCCATCAACATTGAAGCACACGAATTTTTCGTCTTTTCTTTCAAGTAGGTCTCTTTCAGAGACTTGGCCATTCCCATAACCTCGAGTAAAGGTGGAAAAGCCATGGAAATGTGTAATCTCACGGTTCAACACGAAATGCCAGTCACTTTCTTTTATTTCTTTCTTTCTCTCTCTCTTTTGTTTTTTATATATATTAATAATCTCATCCGTAAAATACGAATATCACTTTTAAATATTTACATTTGTATCGGTATTCACACCCACATCATATTTTTAATAATCACATATGCGTGGTTATTGCGGTTGTTATCCGCTATCTATATATTAGGTAATGGGTCTATTTTATTCTTTTGGGCCTTTTTGGGTATATTAAGGTTTATTTTAAACGATTTTGAAAATAATTTATGCCGATTTTAATATTTTTGGCTTGTTTAAATTTTTTAAAACCTTAATCTTTTGAAAATATGTTAATTTCACATTAATTAATTTTGCATTTTTAACCTAGTGTTACATAAGAAAGCAACACAGCCAACCAGATCAATATAAACATAATCTATACCTAATGCAAAACGACCGTCATTTTGAGATTAAACATCAAAACAACATCGTTTTAATGAATTTATTAAATAATATATATAATATAAAATATATATTATATATTAAGGGTATGTGAATTGGGTTTATAACTATAACCGCGTATCTTAAAATCGCTAACTGCGACCGCATGTATGGATAGTGATTTTTGCTAGCCGCATGTGCAGATAGCCTATGCGGACGGTTAATATCTATCCGAATGTACAACCCTAGTTTCTAAGATAACTTGTATGCTACGTAGGTTTGCTCGTATCATGCAATTTTTTCCATTAACTAAAAGTTTAAATTTATGAATTTGGATTCAATTATGCTATATTAATCAATGATCACGTCTTTTTAATGTAACAAGTTGTAGACTGACACGTGTGTATTCAAGGTTAATATCTTTAAAATCTCAATTGAAACACATCTTTTAATTTATCTTTGGATGGAGAAAGTGTGATATTAAACCTACATAAAGTACACGCGTCTTTGACCCAAGGGATGGGAAGTCAACGACTCAACTTTGTTGACTGGTCTAATCCCAAAATGGCTGTGGTCCAGTTCGAAGAAATATGTGTTGTTTCCACCAAAGGCAGCGTTTGGCTTGGCAAAATTGTTGGACCTGTTTGGTAAGTTGTGGAAAATGGGATGTTTTATTTGAATAGTAGTAATAAATGATTGATGTGATATAGAATTTGAGAATGTTTTATAGAAAAGTGAAAAAGTTTTGTTTTGTAGTGAATTTTTTTATTTGAATAGTAATAAAAAATTATTGATGTGATGTAAAAAGTGTAAAAAAGTTGGAATGTTTTTTATTTGATTTTTTTGGGAGAAGTGAAATGGAAATTGAAATGGGATGGATTGGTTACCAAACAGCTCCGTTGCTTTTCTTTTAATGAATCTTTACATAGGACCTGTTTGGTAAGTTGTGGAAAATTGGATGTTTTATTTGAATAGTAGTAATAAATGATTGATGTGATATAGAATTTGAGAATGTTTTATAGAAAAGTGAAAAAGTTTTGTTTTGTAGTGAGTTTTTTTATTTGAATAGTAATAAAAAATTATTGATGTGATGTAAAAAGTGTAAAAAAGTTTGAATGTTTTTGATTTGATTTTTTTGGGAGAAGTGAAATGGAAATTGAAATGGGATGGATTGGTTACCAAACAGCTCCATAGTTTTTAAGGGATATTGCATTAATAAAAGAAGAAAAGAGGGTGAACAAAGGCCTTAGTATAAATATTGGATTTGGCTTAATAATAATAAATAATTAAATAATTAAATGGTTTGGCCCAATAGTATTTTAGAACGCAACCAAAAAAAGGACAGCTAAAAAATGATAATTTTTTAGACAATCTAGCGGATGGACTGCCCTTACATGTGAACGGATCAAATTATTAGTTTGACCCAATAATTATATGACAAAGTTTTAGGAGTGAATTGGCTGGCTGAAAAATCTTAATTGTTAGTAATACTAGTTATGAAAATGAATAATGTTATTATTTACATTTGTTTATCACACTTATTTCATTTCGGTTGAGATAACGACTTTGAAGTTATTTTTATTTCTTGTTATTAAGTGATTAAAATGAAAAGTCACTTAAAATATGTCACGTCAATCGATATAAAATGTATATATATACTAGCATTACTCTATGAAAATGTGATCCAATAGACGATGGATTAGGATCGGCTACAATTATTTGTTCGAATTTATAAAAATTTATGCAGGTAATTGTGAAAGACCATTTATGAAATTCAATTGACCAAATAACAATTGGACAATTAAATCTCATAAGTGGTCTCTCACAATTACTTACCCAAAATTTCTTAAAATCAGACAAATAACCATATAAGAATATACCATCATGATCCATAGATGAGACCCCCTCTCTCTCTCTATGTTGGGACAATGGATCTGTTGATTCTCGAATGTGGTCAAGAATGATGGCCATAACTCATTGGTTGCATCTTTATCTCTTGGCATACATTCCCTTTAAAGCAAGGTATGATATATTTTCATATAACCACTAAATGGGTCTAGAAGGATTGAATGATTGTATCGATTGCGATGTGTTTGGACCTGTTAAATCAATGCACTATACATGGATGCACTAATTGGAGTATGGATATTTTTGTGTGTTACATATATTCTTTCCCAAATTCGCAAATCACAACATAGGATCGATGATTGATTTTTTTTTTTTTTTTTTTTTTTTTTTTTTTGAGAGAGAGAGAGATAAATTCAATATTGCAAGTAAGCAAGTCGCAACACATATTTTATATTGAAACTTTAGGTTTTTATGTTGGCGGCGGTAAAACATAATATAAAGAGTAATGTTATTTAGTAAAATGTTATACGATTATCATATAACTAATATGTTGTGGTTGTGAAAATCGGCCATTAATTATATTTTACTTTTGTAAGTGTTGATTCAAAGATTATTTTTAACTGTCATATTATCAATATATACGATAGTTGTATAATAAATTATTAAATATCACTAATCTATCAAATTGCAACTTTTCACCTAATAATAACAATAACAATAATAATAATAATAATAATAATAATAAAATAACTCATGTTTTGTTCATCTTCTTCTTCATTAAGAGTAAATGACCTTTAACCTAAAAATGTCAAAACCTTGAAAATTTGGAATGGTAAAAGCATGAAAGACTATTCTCTTAGCCTTCCAAAAGCTTTGTCCGTCTAATATAGATATCCCCTGATAACTAGCAATCAGGATATCCAATGAAAATCTACCAAGGCCAAGGGAAAATTTTAGGGATTGAGAGGGAGCATGTGCCTGTTAGGGAATATATTCTCTATATAGTTGTGATCGGATATGGTATGCGAATATATAAAATTGTACGATTTGATTATAATTTATTATTATACATTCAATTCTGATTTGATTTGATATTCTTTCATACATTTTTGTATTCTTCGTATATCTCTATAAACATGGATCATTTCTATTGTAAATTCATTAAGATAAATAAGAGTAAAATATAGTCATTTTGGCTTTATCCCGTAGGCCGTAGACGTAGGTGACGATAGGTTATAGACCGAACAACGTAAAATCTCTTGTCTCTATTTTTTTTTTTAATTTCAGTAATTTATTTTTATTTCATTATGTTTTTTTTTCGTGGTATTAGGAAGATGTAAATTGAATCATTTAACCAACATGATTCGAACTCAGGATCTCTACTCTGATACTATATTAAATCATCATTTAAAGGCAAGTTGATAGAAATAGATAAATTTAATCATTTAATCAATATTTTAGCACTCATCTTCATCCCCCCACCTTTCCTTCACCCCTTCTTGGAGGCACCAACCAATTCTTAAATCATGCATTAATCAACAATATATATTAAAACACATGGAAATAATCAAAAGCAATAATCACATTATTCATTAAATATCCGGGCTTAATTTATAAAACAAGTATCATTATTTAAGAACATGTATCAAGTCCTAGTAAGAAGTTATACTTACTTTTCTACGTACACATCTAAATTAGATTCCAACTCTTATTCATGGATTCTAATATTTACTGAATTTTAATTAGTGCCCTCGCACACGACAATATATCAATTTTAAATTATTTTTAAAATGCTAAAATAACGTGTAATTTTTCTTTTTATACTTAGTCAAAAAATAGAGAGCATAATGACATATTTACAAGTTGTAAATATTTCGCGAGCATGACACTATTCACGTGAGTGGCACTCCAATCTTGTTAGACATAATCCAATGTATTATTTTACTACCCAAAATATGTTGCTACATTTTCATTATTTATTTCGGCAGAGTAATGGTATATCTATGAGGTCGTAATGTCAATTGAGCTTAGTATTCATTCGTATTTTTTATATGGGAATTACTACTTCATATATATAAAAATATTCTTAAAATATTATAACGTTACTCGGACATTATAACAGTGTTATTGTGAAATTCTCTACTTTATACGGACATTATAACGATGCTATTACAATTTTTCGGTAATAAATTGAATGTAACATCATTAGTTGTTATATAAATATAATATTATAAAATATTAGTCTAAGCTTTACAGATTAATTTGAACATTATAACGACTTGATTTAAAAAAACAGACATACACAAACGAAAAGGTTGTAATATGAGTAGCGTTTGACAAATTGTGGAAGATACTCGTATAGTTTTAAATTTATTTTCTAGTTGGCGGATTCACCATATTATAATATTCCTAATAATAGGGCGCATAGTTTAGCTAGAGCTGCCATTAAACATGCCATAGATAAGTTTGAATGAAGGAAATTTCAAATTATATATGTGATATTGTTTTATTGAAGTAATTTGCTGTATTTCACTAATTAGTAATAAAAGTGTTTTAAAAAAAAAAAAAAAACTATTCACCGAGTGCCACGTCTGCAGCTCCCTATTTTTCTTTTATTTCTCTCTCTTCCACGGCTTCCTCTCTTTTTTTTTTTTGGGTTAAATACCCCAGAGGTACCTGAGTTTTACGTGTTTTTAAATTTAGTACCTCAGTTTCATTTCGTATCACAGGTAGTACCTGAATTTGGAAGAAAAAAAATCCTAAGTAGTACCTGTCAGATTTCTCGTCCAAATTTCAACTTCTCGCCACGTGTCAGGTTGACACGTGGCACCACATAAAAAAATTAAAAATTACAAAATTTAAAAAATGATTAAAATTTTTTAAAAAAAAAAGAAAAAAAAAGAGGGGTGGCTGAGCCACCCCCCTTGGCCACCATGGGGGTGGCCGAGCCACCCCCTAGGGCCAAAACCCTTCAATTTTTTTTTTTTTTTTTTTTTTCAACTGTGGGGTGGCCGAACCACCCCCTAGGGCCATGGGGGTGGCCGAACCACCCCCGTGGCCCTAGGGGGTGGTTCGGCCACCCCCTAGGGCCAAAACCCTTCAATTTATTTTTTTTTTTTTTTTCAACTGTGGGGTGGCCGAACCACCCCATAGGGGGTGGTTCGGCCACCCCAGACCTGCCAAGGGTGGTGGCTCAGCCACCCCTCTTTTTTAAAAAAAAAAAATTTAATCATTTTTTTAATTTTGTAATTTTTAATTTTTAATTTTTTTTTTATGTGGTGCCACGTGTCAACCGCTGAGGTTGACACGTGGCGAGAAGTTGAAATTTGGACGAGAAATCTGACAGGTACTACCTAGGGTTTTTTTTTTCTTCCAAATTCAGGTACTACCTGTGATACGAAATGAAACTGAGGTACTAAATTTAAAAACACGTAAAACTCAGGTACCTCTGGGGTATTTAACCCTTTTTTTTTTTTTTCTTTTTTTCTTTTTTTTTTTCATTTTTCTTCTCTTCTTTCTTCGTTTCTTCCCTCTCTTCTTTCTAGCTGCCCTTATAAGGGCCAGCCTTCCCTTTTATAAGGGGAGTGTCCCTCAGCTTGTGCGACAAGTGCGCCACACGCTGAGCCACGTGTGCTCCTGCTGTGGCGCAGGTGCCGCCACAGCAGTCCTAACTTTTTTTTTTTTTTTGAAAAATATTATCTTATTTTTATTATATTATATTTATTACATCTATCGTTCCAATTATCTGATCAGACTCCTTCCTGTCTTCCGATCAATACGAGATTTTACGACATAGCCTCCCGAAAGCCTTTTCTTGTCCAATTAATAACTTTTTATTTTTAAAAAAAATAACTAAGACCTTTTAATATAAATAAATATTCATTTTCCATAAATATTCTCATACTTTCTTTAGATTTATTCAAAATTATTACCAAGTACTCAAAGCATTATGCCGATTTAGGGTACTAAAGGTGGAGTTTTTTCTTGTGCAGAAACCTTTGAGGACTTATGGGTGAAAAAACCGATTGTGGAGTGGCATGAAGTTGTTTGGTTTACGGCAGTTATTCCTAAGTATGCTTTTTTCCTTTGGCTAGCTTTTCAAGACTCTATTACTACTAGAGAAAATATGTGTAGCTGGGGATATAATGGTGACAGTCTCTGTATTTTCGGTCGGTTCAAACAGGAAAATTTGACTCATCTCTTTTTTGAGTGTGGTTTTAGTAGGAGAGTTTGGAGATCTATCATGGCTGACTGTAAGGTGGTGGATCCTCCAACTGATTGAGAGTTGATTGTGAGATGGAGTTCTATGCATACGAAGGGAAAAAGGTTGCTCTCTACATCCCGAAAATTGTGTTTTGCTGCTACGGTTTACAACTTGTGGATGCAATGCAATTTTCTGCTTCATGGAAGGACTCCCAAAACTGAGGAAGAGATTCTCTCTAGAATCAGATGGGAAGTTAAAGTGATAATTCTTGCTAAATTCTCTCCTCATTGATGGCCGATCTGGGTTTTGGAGCTCCTCTTGCTAGTTTGGCATGGAGATGTTTCTACAGAGTATGCTTTTATGTTGGGAGGGCCTTTTCGTTTGTTTCTTGTGGGGCTTATTTGGGTGATGGTGGTTTGTTGTTTGTTGTTTTGAAAGTAACAGAGTTTGTTATCCTTCTTAGGGGTTTGTCCCTTGCTAGGATGTTGAATCCGGTGTCTATTGGAGAGTTGTAAAATTTCATGTATGAATTAGAAAGCTTTAATTCATAAAAAAAAAAAAAAAAAAAAAGTACTCAAAACATTATTTTTTTAGTCTTATTTCTATACGTGGGGTGTTATAGTGGCCCCTACAATTGGAATCCCTATGCTTATTTCTGCCCTTCAAATTTGGTAGGAGGCCCATAGATTGAAACCCTATAATAAAGTTGTCCGAATTTTTATAAAACTTGAACAACTTAAGAGATGACACTCAAGGTGTCAAGCTCACTTGCTCGAGAAAGACGTATCCTGATTCAAAAGTCCACTTATAAGAGCGATTCCTCTTGCTCGGGCACCCCTCACAGTCTCCTATAATTTTTTCTATGTGCAAGTTGGACAGGAATTTGCAAGGAAATTCATCAACAAGAAATAATATGTATATAAACAATGTCTGAATGATGAATCAGATTCAGACCCTTTCATCCCCAAACTGTTTTTGCTTCAACTCTTGATCAATGTTGCAACACCCCGGTCATATATTGGGAAGAGATGAATAACTCACATAGAGTGAGTAATTTATAAGAGATAGATAAGTGTTAAGTCTCACATTACCTAGTTACTATGTGAAACTGGGCTTTATAAGCAATTATAGGAAAAACGTCAAATCGACTAGTCCTTTTGGGGTGATAGCGCAGATGTGGCTATCATTTTTTCTTGGGTTGTTACAAAAATGATATCAAAGTCACCTAGTAACGCCAGGTCATGTGATACTGGAGCACTGCATGACGTGGCCCTGACGAGGACATCATGGGTTTAAGGGGGGGAGTTAAAACGCTCCCAAACTGCTAAGGGTTAGGTTCGTCCATGTTCTTACACCAAAACACAAAGATTCACAAGGTCTACTAGATAACCTAACTAATATGCTAAATTAAATAAATTACTAGAAAAATAATTTTAAAACTCAAAGCTCCGGTAAACGTGGAAATGATTATTTCGAAAAGAGTAATTATGTTTGATACAATAAATGAAAATCCAAAGGAAGCTAAATTTATCGTGCAAGTGCACTTATTAAGGTAACATAAACGCAATATCCTAATGCTAGCCTAGATCCCATCCCCGCCGCCTAGGTCTCTCTGCTCATAACCTGAAAACAAAACAAAATAAGGGGTGAACGAGAAATGCTTAGTAAAACAACCCTCAACCATAAAACAGTTGAGTTAACTTCATTTTCTTCAAAACGATTATTAAACACACTTGAAATCTAAATTTTCAGAACACAATTATAAGTTCGGCATTTTGCTTAACACATAAAATTACTGGTTGATAAATAAAACTTCTAATATTTAGGGCCCATGTACACCATTACGCATTGTGTATTTAGGGTTGCACGGTCTTTACTGTGACCATGGCAAGTAACTGTGGCCGCATGCCTGTCTCGTCAGCTAATTAATCAAAGTGCACTTAGCATGACCTGGAGATGAATTCTCGCATTCTCAACGATCTTCAGCGGTTGCTCTTCCATCTCAATAGGGGTGGGCGCGGGCCGGATTTGCATGTTTTCCACAACCCGCCCCGCAGTGAACGGGTTTGAAAATCGAGATCCACAACCTGCATAGTGAATGGTCAACCCGTTGAGCCTCGGGTAGCGTGGGTCAGGACGGGTTCATGCGGGTTCGGATATTCCTTTTTCTTTTTTTCTTTTAGGCCCAAAACTAGAAAAATAATTCACAATCTTGCTAACTTAGTTCAAAATTTGAAAATCCCAATTGAATCAACCTTACTAGCAAACAAGAACAAGAAGAAAGAACCAGAATTACCAACAAACCCAACTGTAAAAGAACTTTTTTATTCTTTTATGTGATTGTAGATTGAATGAGTATGTGTGTGTAAAAATGTAGAGATTGAAGTATTTATGAGAATAGAATAAGAATAGAGATGAAATAGATAGTGCAGAATTGTATTGAATGAAATCAAAGGTATACAATCTAGGCAATTTGTGACCCTAATCGTGACTCTTATAATTTTTTTTAGGGAAAATTTTATGGTACGAGTATAAAGGGACTGCGGGGCGGGGCGGGGCAGGTTTGCGGGTGGAAAAAAATTTAATCCCGTAACCCGTCCCATAAATCACAGGTTGGCATATTTAGGGTCCGCACTTTTTTAGAAATGTTTTAAATCCTTTATTGACGGGGTGGGTTGGTGCGGGGCGGGACGGGTTCGCGGGTACGGGCAGGTTTTGCACACCTCTACATCTCAAGCAACGGTACCGAGCTTAATCTTCTGTGAATCTCTGTCAATATATATGGGGCCAAAATAATAGTTTCCTCCACACATGTGCCTCATTTATAAATTTTTTTTTCCTTCTCATAAACTATTTCTATTCCTTTCACTGTGCTTGGTAACTCTTGAGGCAACGTGTGTGAGGGTTTTTACACTCCTATTTCCATTAATTTCAAGAAAGTAGCGTATTCCCATCTCGGGAATAATATAAGTAATTTTTTATGAGGAATGTTAGGCATCCAAATACTTGTTTTCAGAATTTAGTTCCAAACTGATGTGTCACAATCCCATGAGATCTATCATTTTGGAAAGTGTGTCACAATCTCATAGGATTGTGACACATCAGTTTGGAACCAAATTCTAGAAACAAGTGTTTGGATACCTAGCATTCCTCATTTTTTTTATAATTGGAAAGTCTTTTAGAACTAAGATTTTTCTTAAAATCGCTGATTCCAATAATATTATTTCCACCAATAACTTTCACATCAACACTATTTTAAAACAATCTTTTATGCAACAATATAATTTTAAATACATGACGAAAATAATTATTCACAAATATGCTAGAATAAATGGATAAAATAATAATACATAAAATAATTTTAGAAGGGGTAGAGGATCCCTTACATCTCTGAACACAGTACGTCGTTGGAATATCTCGACAGCTAACTAGTCACCTGATACAAGTTTAAATAAATTAATACCTCGTGCTAGTCACTAGACTACACACTGACACCACTAAGATTCGTCTTGCTAACCTACTGAGAATGGATTCTTTAAGCACACTAATAACTCGAATAACACATAAATCATTAAGTAAGTAATAATACATTTTCTTTTATTGATATTATAAATACAACTCAATAAAGGCAATTGTCATAAGAATTCTTATATGATAAAGTCATATAATTCGATAAATTCATGCATCACCCGACTTTACATCTATTCAAAATGATTTATTAAAAAGGCTCTGATGATTTTTAAGCAATTAACAATGACTTTTAAAACACTTGAATTAGCATCGTCTTTATTTTTCAGTGGGACAGAATTAAAATAACTAAAATCTAATACAGTTATGCCAATGAAAATTTGTTACGGGGTCATTAGGATAGAGGAGTAGAGGGAAAATAATAATAAATAAAAAAACAGAAGTATTTTAAGACTTGTATCGAAAATAAAAGAATAGAAAAGAAAAGCAAACAAATATATATATATGTGGAGACCATGCTGTCAGAAAAGAAGGGAATAAATTAAAAATGATAAAGGCTATACCTCCTCTGTTCTAGTATTTTACTGCTAGGAAAGAAAAAGATAACTAAAAAATAAAAGGGAGAAATTACAAGAGCCACGTCCATAGGAAAGAAAAGAGATGGAAAAGAAGAAGAAGAAGAAATAAGGACTACCCACGTTTGGTGATAATGGTCTAAAAGTCAAAGTTCATGATTGTTCTACAAACATGAATGACAATAGAACCAGAAACTATTAAAGTAGATATGTGAAGGACAACAAAGACAAAATAAACTAAATAAATTAGCAGGGCAGTGTATGGAGGCTACTGTTCTACAGAAAAAGAAAAACTACAGAAGTAAGAGACAAGATGTAGAGACGAGATGGGGTCTAAAAGGGCTGAAAGCTGCGAAAGTGTGAAAGGGTGTGCGGCTAGAAAACAGTGTGGGAAAATTAAGGCTACTGTTAATTTATTTATAAATTGAATATTTATTTGAATAGTAATTAAAAGTGATTGATGTGATATAAAATTTGAGAATGTTTTATAAAAAAATAAAAAAGTTTTGTTTTGTAGTGAGTTATTTTATTTGAATAGTAATAAAAAATTATTGATGTGATGTAAAAAGTGTAAAAAATTTAAAATATTTTTGATTTGATTTTTTTGGGAGGAGTGAAATGAGAATTAAAAATTTTAGAATGGGTTACCAAACAACTCATTTGTTCTTTTCGAAAGGGAGAATGGCTGCTAGGGCTTGACAATTAAGGTTTTTAAAAATATTAATTGAAAAGGTAAAATTTAAATTGATATGAAATTTTATTAAATTTAAAAAAATCAGATGTTAAAAACAAAATAGCAACGGCTATTTAAATAAGGCACAAAATATTATAAATATACAAGGTCAGTTTTTTTTTCTTTTAAATAAAAATATTAAATGCCCAGTCATCCATTCTCTTAAGTAGTAAAAGACTATTTTACCCTCGAAAGGGAGTCGGGGTTATTACAATCTCCCCACCTTATAAGAATTTCGTTCTCAAAATTCGGTAATCGACAAGGACGAGACGAGAACTTTGCGTTGGGAGGAACAAATAAAAATCCTAGGCGATGATGACACGGACGAAAGGAGTACACGTTACTCTAACTTTAGCTTTGAAGAAGGCCCGATATGGGTGCCAGAAGAAGAAGCTGATCCAGAAGAGGACCCCCTCATCTATTATGATCCAGAAGAAGATATATTCTTTTACATACCATCGGATAGAGTGGACGTTGTAGGCGGGCCCAAGTACGGCTCTGATACTATTTGCAATGACTTAAGGAAGAGCGCTAGCCACATCTACGCTCAGGGGTGATTGTGACGTCCCACATCACCTGGGAATGAGGATGTGCTTATATGTATAAATGCACCCTTTATGACACAACGCGTTTTAAAGCCGTGATGGCAATGAACCTATCAGAACTCCGCAGTTAAGCGAGCCGCTGCGAGAGCAATCCCAGGATGGGTGACCTCCTGGAAGTCTGATATGGGGAGCCAAAAGTGGACAGTATTGTGTCATTGGGGGTGGATCGTTACAAATGGTATCAGAGCCATTGCCCAGCCTGAGATGGTGGGAGCGTGCACAAGCCCAATGAAGGACGCCAGCGGGGACGCTGGGTCCAAAGAGGGGGTGAGGGGGTGATTGTGACGTCCCACATCGCCTGGGAATGAGAATGTGCTTATATGTATAAATGCACCCTTTATGACACAACGCGTTTTAAAGCCGAGATGGCAATGAACCTATCAGAACTCCGCAGTTAAGCGAGCCGCTGCGAGAGCAATCCTAGGATGGGTGACCTCCTGGGAAGTCTGATATGGGGAGCCAAAAACGGACAGTATTGTGTTATTGGGGGTGAATATATATATATATATATATATATATATATATATATATATATATATATATATATATATATATATATATATATTTTTGCCCTTATTTTTTTTAAAAAAATATAGTTTTGGCCCCCCCAAATTATTCTTTTTCAATTTGGCCCTCCCCAAAACCTAAAAGCTGGCTCCGTCCCTGTCTGCGCTATCACCCCAAAAGGATTAGTTAAATTGGAGTTTTCCTAGAATCCCTTATAAAGCATAGTTTCACATAATAACTAGGCAATGTAGAACTTAGCACTCATGATTATCTTTATAAACCACTCACTCTATGTGGGCTACTCATCTTTCCAATATGGGACCGGGGTGTTACAAACTCCCCATCTTAAACTCTTGACGCCCTCGTCAGGGCCATGTCATGTAGCGCTTCAGTACCACACTGCATGCCGTTACTAGGTAGGTGGCTCTGATACTATTTGTAACGACCCAAGAAAAAACGCTAGCCACATCTGCTCTATCACCCCAAAAGGAGTAGTTGATTTGAAGCTTTCCCTATAATTACTGATAAAGCCTAGTTTCACCTAGTAACTATGCAATGTGAGACTTATCACACATCCATCTCTTATAAATCACTTACTCTATATGAGCTACTCATCTCTTCCCAATATAGGATCGGGGTGTTACAAAAATGTCCTCAACCAAACACTATCCTAACTATCACCCAAAAATGACTAGTCGATTTGAAGCTTTCCCTATAATTACTTATAAAGTCTAGTTTCACCTAGTAACTATGCAATGTGAGACTTATCACTCATCCATCTCTTATAAATCACTCACTCTATGTGAGCTATTCATTTATTCCCAATATAGGACCGGGGTGTTACAAATGTCCTCAACCAAACACTATCCTAACTAATGTTCTATTTGTTTCGTCGTAAAATATTTTTAACGAAATTATTTTTTTTCTTAAAAATATTTTTCAACGTTTGGGTCTTACAAAAAAATCATTAACAATAATGAGATTATGTGACTGATTGGAAGGATTCTGGCCACTTTCACTGGCTTCCAGCTACTATTGCTGGATTCCGATAATGGATGCCAGATTCTGGTCAATTTTGCTGGGATCTAAGTTAGCTGGATTCCAGCGAAGGTGGCCGGAATATGGCTATTTGTGTCGGATCTTGGCCAAATTGGCCGGAATCTGGCACAGTACAACTGGATTTCGGCCAATTTTAGGAAGAATCTGGTCGCTAAAATCTGGCGATGGTGGCCAGACGTTGCCAGATTTAGGCACCGGCCGAATTCCGGCCTGTTTTGCTGGAATCTCGGTTGCCAAATTACGACGATCGGATACCAAAATTTGTGAATTTTCAGCTGTAGATTCAGGCTACCAACAAACTTTAATGCTCGATAATGACGGATTCCCACAAACGTACTTGCAAAAACGAAGAATTTAAATCCAAAAACTCATTTACATTTTTAAAATCGTAAATCGTTTTCAAAAATTTAAAAGATACTTTTATGGTTAAACTAAAAATAATTTATGTTAACCATTATTTTCGGTTACACTAAACATTAGAAAATATATAAAATATTTTACACCCAAACAAACGGAACATAAAAAAAAATAAAAAAAGAAACAAAGAGAAAATAGAAGAAACTTCGAAACTATTCCACAACCTTCCTTTGCCTCTTCCCCACGCTTTCAAACACCCCCCTCTCTCTCCCCCGCTTCTCCCTCTCTCTCTTTCCCATTCTAAAGATCCTAAGCAAAACCCCAACTTGGTGTCCTTTTGTTCATCTCCAACATGGCAAGCAGAAGAGCTTCAAGGCTCACCAAGTCCCTTTTAGCGGCCTCCATCAACGCCTCTAGGCCCGCGAGGCTCACACACTCCCAGCTTCGTGCTCGCGTAGTTTCTGGTTCCACTTGTAGTTTTCTCGGTAATTCTGTCTCTTCTCTCTCTCGGCCTCTGGCTTTCGGCAGAGTTTCGGATGGCAATGTCGCTTCGGCGAAGTTTCTGGCTGACACTTTCATGCGACGCCAGTTTCACTCTTCCACCCCCTCCTTCTACTCCGCCGCCAGCTCGTCTCAGGTTCGAAGAAGATATTCAAACCCACAAAAAAAATGCCTACTTTACTGCAATACATCGATAAAGAATGTAACTTTTTAATGGTTTTTTTTTTTTTTTTTTTTTAAAAGATATGAAAGGCATATGGGGTTTTTGCTTTTTGTTTGGTTTTAATTTAAAATTTTGGGTATGATATGTATTTGTTTATTGAGATTGGGATGAATTGAGTAAGGAAAAGAGTAATACGCTTGTTGAATTCTGGTAGTTTAGTTCAACCCATTTTGCTTTGAGATTGGCTTAACACTTTAGTTTCTTGTTTTGACATATTGGAGTTCTTGCTTCTTGTCTGGTACAAATTCTAGCATGGTGTGCTACCCATTAAAACTTTTTTTTTTTTTTTTCATTTTCTTATGGATCTTTTGGTTTTGTTCTAAGGTTAATCAGTCAGAGTTCACTGAGATGGCATGGGAGGGAGTTATTGGCGCTGTGGAGGCAGCACGGCTTTTCAAACAACAAGTGGTGGAATCCGAGCATTTGATGAAAGCCCTTCTGGAGCAAAAGGATGGCTTAGCCAGGAGAATATTCACTAAGGCAGGACTTGACAACACGTCAGTTCTGCAGGCTACAGATGACTTTATATCTAAACAACCAAAAGTAGGTAATTTGATGATTGATGTATTTATTTGTGCAGGCTTGGTTCTCATTCATCTTAATTGCAGGTGATAGGTGACACTAGTGGCCCTAAAATTGGCACACATCTCAGTAACCTCTTGGACGTTGCCCGGAAACGTAAGAAAGAAATGGGAGATGATTTTTTGTCAGTAGAGCATCTTGTGTTGGCATTCCTTCCAGACAAGAGGTTTGGGCAGCAGTTATTTAGCAACCTCCAGCTCAGTGAAAAGGACTTGAAGGATGCCGTTCAAGCTGTTCGCGGAAGTCAGAGAGTAACTGATCAAAGTAAGAAGTATACCTCTTACAGATATTTTGCCTCGTATGACAAGAACAATATGCCCGAATTGCATATAGTTGAAAGAATTCTAGGAAGCTGCAAAGGATAGTCTTTGAACTAAATTTATTACTCTATCATGTAAGAATATGAAGTATAAATTTATTACTCTAAATTTACATTGGTATGTTGGGTTGCTCAAGAAGGTCACTCCAGCTTTTCATTTTTTTCTCGTGCGAGACATTTTTCTTTCAATGTGGATATTGAGATCTGTATAGATCGAGATTTTTGTTGCATCTTCTTTTGTAGGAATATGTTGTTACCATAAATGAATACTGACATCCTTGTTTTCCAGTCGCAAGGTAGTTGATGCTTATGTGATAGCAAAGCAGCTAATCTTAATGCTGAAATTCTAATTCTTCTTGAGGAATCTATTAAGCTTCTTAAACTAATAGCAGCAACTGAGGTATTTTAGATGTCAAAGAACATATTGTCGGAGCATTGGGATCATCTTGAAAAACCTTTTCCTCCCTTTTCCAATGTTCCACCTTGAGTTGACCTTATTTGAATTGTAATGCCACATTCTTGGCTGCTTTTGTTACTTCTTGCCTTTATCTCACATCTTTTTCTTGTCTTATGTAGATCCTGAAGGAAAATATGAGGCATTGGAGAAATATGGGAATGACTTGACTGAACTTGCAAGGCGAGGCAAACTTGATCCTGTTATAGGACGAGATGATGAAATCCGGCGTTGTATCCAGATATTATCTAGGAGAACAAAAAATAATCCTGTTATTATTGGTGAACCTGGTGTGGGGAAGACTGCAATTGCTGAAGGGTATGTTTTTGGAAGTATTTTTTCACTTTTGGGAAATTGTGCCTCATCATAGTTCTTGTGCAAGTACATGAAAATTCTGTTTTAGGTGATTTAATTTTAAGTACAATTTTCAGTTGGTTCAGTCTTTCTTATGTCTGGTTGATGCTAAGTACTACAGATTTGTGAACATGAATCTCTGAACTACTTTACAGGGCATTCATTTTTACTTCAATGACTAGTTGGCAGTAGATTGATGTAGTGCTGATCTTAGATGTAGTGGTTTTTGTATCTGTTGCTGTCAGACAGTTCACTTCATTATCGATCCTTCTAGGTTAATTCAATCTATCTGACCAGCATCAGTTAATTAATAGAAATAAAATAAAAAGGTGCACTTTTTTTTTTTTGACCTTTTTTTTTTTTTGTAACTATATGTTCTTGCTGCAAGTTCAAATTATGAGAATGATTCTTGAGTTGACAACATTTCACCTACTAATTATTTTTAGTGAAATGCTTGTGTGATAAATTGTCAGTCAAAAATTTATGGCTCGCAGAGCAAGAACTGGATAGTTAAGGAAATTTACAGACAGCTTATTCCATCAGGACCAAATATACAGGGTATGAGAATTTTAAATTCAATGTCTATATGCGGAGAATGTTATTGATAGACAGTGTCCTCAACTAAGTAAAGCTTATGTCACCTGCTTTCTGCTAATTTTTTATTCCTTCTTCCGTTCCCTTGTAATTTGTGAATGTGCAGCCTGAAATACTGTTATGGAGGAGACATTTGATATGAACAATTTGTTCTATCATGCACATATAAAAGTAAAGCATTGAATATTGTTACAAAACAAGATATTTGGTACAAATGGCATATGGTGCTTTAATAATGATATCTTTAATGAGGCTTTGGTTCAACCCAAATTTTCTTTGATAATATGAACAAGATACTTTGGTGACATTCTTATGTTCTAAAATGATATCTTTATGTCCTATAATGAATTAATACCACTTAGGTTGCGTGTTTGAATTTGGTGTTTCAAGTTCAAGTAGTCACTATTTTCTTCTCATGATGTATACTCCTGCAGCCAGTTTGAAGTGTTGGTTATATTAACCATTTCTCTTAAGAGATATGTTACTATCATCATATCTTATTGATCGAATATATTTTGAAATTTTTTCTTGTGACATTGATTGTGGGGTTATAGGGAACTTTCTTTTTGCACTAATAATCCTAGTATCAATTTTCAGATTAGCTCAACGGATTGTGCGGGGGGATGTACCAGAGCCACTGTTGAATCGGAAGGTAGTAAAGTTCTTTTGTTTTAATCCTCAATTTTTTTATTGTGTGGGTCCTCTCTCTCTCTCTCTCTCTCTCTCTCTCTCTCTCTCGCGTATTTGTGTGTCCGCGGGGGTGGGGTGGGGTGGGGGGAGGGAGGGATTACTTTAACCCAATTCTCGGACAACTCTGTAGTTATATATGTTTTTACTTCACTCTGTTGATAGCTATAATAGCTGCCCAACATTGTCTTTCTTGAGCAGCATTTACTCAACTGGAAAGTTGGTTTTTAGAGTTTGGATTATTTTGTTTTTATTCTTTTAGTCTTCAGTGCTCTTAATAGAATTTAATGAAGCAAATGGATGTTGAATGTTGTACAAGATTCAAATGAAATAACGATTTGCCTATCCATCAGAATGTAAATCTCCCACAGGTTTTCATCCATTTTTGGACCAAAGATTCAACTACAACACTAATCCCTAAATGACTTTTTTTTTAAAAAAAATAGAAAATAAAAAATCTGATCAACAGTATCTTAGATCCAGGAATGGATGGAACAGATTCAATAAGAATGGGCCTATTTTGAATCTTCGTTGCAGTATGTCATGATTGCCATGATGATTGGTTATGATTGTAAGTTGTAGCCTTCAACGGAATATTATTTTGGATTTGCTAGAAATCCAGTTTTTTTAGATTATTGTACAAATCTCGGCAGATGGAACTATTCAGGATCTGTTTTTATATGGATGCAAACTAAGCTCTCTGTATACGTAATTGGCTGTAGCTAAATTTACTGTGAAGTGACTTCATTGTTTACTGTATTGCTTTCCATGATAGTAAAAGTTGAATTTGGATTCTGTGTTTTATCTTTTATTCTACAGTTAATCTCCCTAGATATGGGTTCATTGGTTGCTGGTGCCAAGTTTCGTGGAGACTTTGAGGAAAGATTGAAAGCTGTCTTGAAGGAGGTCACTTCTTCAAATGGGCAGATTATTTTATTCATTGATGAGATCCATACTGTTGTTGGTGCAGGTTTGTGCGCTATATAATTCGCTTTGGGATAGAATCCTGTTGTTTAGAATCTGGCATATGTACCGTCTTTGGTTCCTTTTCTGTAGCATTTAAGCTGCTGCCTAGAGCATGATTTTACTACATGAAAACACTAGTGAAAATCAGTCACATCTGTATTTGTATGCGCACCCATAATCATGTATCTATACATCTTTGTGTGGCGTTATTTTCAAATCTACAATGTAATGCATTGTGCATTCTGACATTCAGGGCGGAACCACAGCAAGCATTGGGGGCGGTATTCCCCCCAAGAATTTCAAAATGCCCCAAAAATTATATGTTTTTATGGGATAACCCCTCTAAAATTAATTTTTTACCACCCTAATTTTTTTTTTTGCCCATCCTCCCTTACCTAAAATTTTAGTTCAGCCCTTGCTTACATTGTATCTATACGATAGCCATGTTGATGATTTATGTGTAGGTGCTACAAGTGGTGCAATGGATGCTGGGAACTTGTTGAAACCGATGCTTGGTCGAGGCGAGCTTCGATGTATCGGAGCAACTACATTGAATGAGTACAGGAAATACATTGAGAAGGATCCTGCACTTGAGCGGAGATTCCAACAAGTGTTCTGTGATCAACCATCAGTTGAAGACACAATATCTATTCTTCGTGGATTGCGAGAGCGCTATGAGCTGCATCATGGTGTTAAAATATCAGATAGCGCTCTCGTTTCAGCAGCAGTTCTAGCAGGTCGATACATTACAGGACGTTTTTTGCCTGATAAAGGTAAAATAGTAACTTTAAGCGTTAAAAATTGATGTCAATGTCAGTTAGCTTAATTTTATTTTTATCATTTTCTTGTCTATGTATTCACATACCAATTAATTGAGGTGTGATGTTATAAATGGATAATAGCCCATGATATATTTACGTTAAAGAGTTCAAAGCTTTAGAGAGAGAGAGAGAGAGAGAGCAAAATCATTGTTCCTCATGGATTTGGAAGCTGATTTTTTTTTTTTTTTTTTTCAACAATTTAGGCCTTTCCATTTTTTTGTGGTACTTTTTCTTATTTTTTTAAGGTTTATTTGAGTTACTCCTTTGATAGATGTTTCAACTGTGTGCTTTATGGGTGGCTTTGTCCAAGCATTGACATTTCTTATGATGAGTAATGTAGGTTTTCTCCCTTGCTTAGCTACAAAAAACTGGAGAGCTGTCAGATGTCTAATGGAGGAGCAAATAGATTTTTTCTTTTTTCTTTTTCACCCTTCGTAGTCCTCTACACTTGGTAGAAGCTTGGTCTCATCCAAAAAGGAAGTTGTTTATTAAAATCATGAAGTTTTCCTTGTCTCATTTTGTCTCTGTAGATTTTCTAATTTAGCTTTTCCCCTTTCAGCCATTGATCTTGTTGATGAAGCTGCTGCAAAGCTGAAAATGGAAATGACTTCTAAGCCTACGGAGTTAGATGAGATAGATAGAGCTGTTCTAAAGTTGGAGATGGAGAAGCTATCTCTGAAAAACGACACTGATAAAGCATCCAAAGAAAGGTTAAGCAAGCTAGAAAATGATTTGACTTTGCTCAAACAAAAACAGAAAGAATTTACTGAGCTGTGGGAACATGAGAAGGCTCTCATGACACGGATAAGATCAATTAAAGAGGAGGTAATTATACATGTGTAGAATTCATTGACATTATAACACCTTCACGTTTTTTCCCTGCTTTCATCTCTTTTTAATATTTGCAGATTGGTAGAGTTAACCTAGAGATGGAAGCTGCTGAGCGTGAGTATGACCTAAATCGTGCAGCTGAACTAAGATATGGAACCCTAATATCCCTTCAACGACAATTAGAAGAGGCAGAGAAGAACCTTGCAGAGTTCCAGAAGTCTGGAAAATCTTTGCTTCGAGAAGAGGTCACTGATCTTGATATTGCTGAGATTGTAAGCAAATGGACTGGTATACCCTTATCAAATCTTCAACAATCCGAGAGAGACAAGTTGGTCTTGCTGGAAGAGGTTCTTCACAAGAGGGTGGTTGGTCAAGATATGGCGGTTAAATCAGTTGCAGATGCTATCCGACGCTCGAGGGCAGGATTATCTGACCCAAATCGACCCATAGCAAGTTTCATGTTCATGGGCCCTACTGGTGTTGGGAAAACAGAGCTTGCAAAGGCCTTGGCTGGTTATCTTTTTAACACAGAAAATGCTCTTGTGAGAATCGATATGAGCGAGTACATGGAAAAACATGCAGTTTCGCGCCTGGTCGGGGCCCCACCTGGCTATGTTGGTTATGAAGAAGGTGGGCAGCTAACTGAAGTGGTTCGTCGAAGACCTTATTCTGTTGTACTCTTTGATGAAATAGAGAAAGCGCATCATGATGTCTTCAACATTTTGTTACAGTTGTTGGATGATGGAAGAATAACTGATTCTCAAGGGAGGACCGTTAGTTTTACGAATTGTGTTGTGATAATGACCTCGAACATCGGCTCCCATTATATACTTGAGACTCTTAGCACACCGGGTGACAAGAAAGCAGTTTATGATTTGATGAAGAAACAAGTTGTTGAGTTGGCTAGACAAACTTTCCGCCCAGAATTCATGAATCGAATTGACGAGTATATTGTGTTCCAGCCTCTGGACTCCAATCAAATAAGTAAAATTGTCGAGATACAGGTGATTAATCTTCTCCATAAAATACTTTATTGTATAAGCATTTCTTATATATTGCTTTAGTGAGGCTTATTCTTATGCTGACGGTCCTTTAATGCCTTCAATAACCTACTGCAGTAGAAAATCCTAATGGTTGGTTATGGTCTTATTGTTAAATGATAGTCGCTGAATTTTATGACCATCTAAGGGAAGCATGAGATCATATGGTTACATTTAGGATGATTGTTCACATGTAACCTCGCCCCTATTGAGTGAGGTATACAAACTTTCATAATTCCCTTGGGTTGCAAAAGGTGAGATCAGATTGAAGCTGAATTAGAGTGCGTTTGGCATTGCGATTTCACAAACCAAAAATGCGATTTTAAACTAAGTCGCAGAAAATGTATTGTTTGGAAGTACGTTTTTAAAAAATTGCAATTTGAAAACGTAGAAAAATCTGTGATTTTGGAGGTTAAACTGCAATTTTACCAAATGCTTAACTACATTTTTAAAAATCGCAATTTTTATATCGCACGTTTCGGAATCGCAAACCCAAATGATCTTTAGTCTATTTTTAACTTTCTTGGGCATATCTAATTTAACCTGGGCCTGTTTGTACATGTATCTGTATATTTATAACTGTTGCCTTTAATACAGCAATCTAAATACATATTCTGTTGTTTTTATTCATTTAATCATTGCTAAATGCAAAATCATTGTTAGCAAAATCCATATTCCTTTGTCATAAAAGCTACATTGTTAACACATGTCATTGCCCTTTGCAGCTGGATCGTTTGAAAGACAGGCTCAAACAGAAGAAAATTGATCTTCATTACACAAAGGAAGCTGTCGAGCTTCTTGGGACGCTGGGTTTTGACCCGAACTTTGGAGCGAGGCCGGTTAAGAGGGTAATACAACAGTTGGTTGAGAATGAAATTGCAATGGGAATCTTGAGGGGAGATTTCAACGAGGACGACTCGATCGTTGTTGATGCCGATGTGTCTACGTCAGCCAAAGACCTTCCTCCTCAGAAGAGATTGCTCATAAAGAAACTGGAGAGCAGCTCTGCAATGGATGCAATGGCTGCCAATGATTGAGTTTGCGTTTTGGAGCCTGTAAATGTTGTGAATAAATGTCCGGGTACGCGTTATGGGGTCGTAAATATGGTGAATAAAAGGTATGTTTTGAGTTTTGCCTTCTAGTATGATGACAAAGGCATCAGAGTTTATGTGCTTTTTAATCAAGTTGTGTAGCTACTGGCCTGGTTTTCTTAGCACATGGAAACGTTGTGTACTTGAACCTTTTTGTTAAACTTTCTGGACAACACAAAGTTTTGCAAACTTTAATTTCTAATGGTATGAAACGTATTATTGGATATGGGAAGACTTTCATATTTGATTTCTACCTGCCCAAAAAATAATCATATTTTATGAGATTGAGGATTTCTGGTGATTTCTTAGTGAGTAATTCCTAAGAGTAATTGTGGTTGCTGATGTTAAATGGAGAGAAGAGAATATTATGTTGGTTTTTTCATACAGATACTCACCATGGTGCAACAACTTGAGTAATTGTACGTGGTTGCTGAAAGTCTTTTTAATTAGGGAAAAATTAAAATTTAGTCCTTAGGGTTTTTACACAATTTCAAGTCTCCATTTTTAACAATTAGGTTCTTAGGTTTTTATCTGGTTTTTATTAGGTCTGAATCTAATTAACTGGGACACATTAGATCCATCAATTGATGCCATGTAGCTTTCATTTGACAAGTTATATGTTAAATATGATTGCCACTTGACACAATTACTTTGATTATAAATACATTCTAAATAAAAATTTAAAAACCAAAAAAAGAGAGGTGGCTGACCGCCCCTAACGAGTGAGAGTGGCTAGGGGTGGCAGCTCCTCTCCTATGAGGTATGTCCTTCATCACTAGTTAGAGGTGGTCGACCGCCTCTCCTTTATCTCTATTTTATTATTATTATTTTATTTTTTTATTTACTGTATATTGGTACTGTAAACTAAATGTGTGTCATGTGATAGGAAAGTTGTCACGCAAAGTATTAGAGCATCTAGCAGCTTTTCTTAAAACTTTTTCTCAATGTAGAGAATTAAACCATTTTTTGCTTCTCTATTTAAATGCACTACACAATAGATTCTCTTATTCTTTTTCTATACTATTTTAATATTTTTTTTAATTAAATGCTAAGAGAGAGGAAAGAGAGAGTTTTTAAATATTTTTTTTTATTTAATAGTTTTTTGCTTCCTTAGATATATGGTACAATTTTTGGTTTCCTTAGTTTAGGGAATAACAAAGAAATTTGATTCAAGTGGTTTTTTAAGAGTTTTTCGTACAATTAAGGAAATGAAAGAAATTTAGAGAAGCTGTTGTTAGTGCTCTTATACGAGTTACATATACGAGTTACATGACATCAATTTATTGATTTGACATAACATACGATTAATTAATTGGTTGATAGGTTGACAAGAGAACTTATTTGAAATTGGGAAAGAATTTAATGACTTATTTGTCAAAATTGAAAACTCACACTAAATTGAAATTGCTAGAAAACCTAAATACTAAATTTGATTTTTTTTTTTTTCCTTTTAATCATTAAAACGTAAAAAAGAATAATTTTAAATACAAATAATTAAAACAATTTTAGAAGAGGGCCACTTAATTAGTCTGGTGATAGTTACATCAAAACACTAAACATTTCACAAAGAAGCCTTACATTCAGCAGAGGCACAAAAATTATGCCCCAACAGTGGCTAATGTGGTCCGACACGACCTTGAAAATGGACCACAAATGGACAATCATGAATCTGTAGAATTTTTGTGTTCGATCTACCCACACCGGTACCACAAACGATGAACAATACTTTAATTCAGTCTATTAAATTAACTGCTTCAAAGTTTAGCGGAAGCTTTTCTTTTTTCGATCCAGTCTATTAAACTAACATATTTTATTATTAGTTGATATATGTGAACGTAAACTGTTACGTCAATTTATAAGCATAAAGGGAAATTATCTTTTTATTTCATGAACTACCGGCCTCTGTTAATATACCCTCACAAACTGACGTTCTCATCACCTAACCGCATCGAACTACCATTTACTTATCATAACTCCTCCGTCGTTAAAGACTATCATTTTGGCAGATCGTGAGACATATTGACGGAGGCCGATGGTTATTAAAAAAAGAAGAAGATAATCACCCTTAAACATAATTAGCAGTCAATTTGTAAATAATTTATAATAAAAGATGCTACAGTTACAGCACTCCAAACCAAATTGGTTTACTAATTCTTCGTTAACATCTGTAATTAGGTAATAGAAAATTGCCCATTAAACGAGGGAAAAGCATTGACAATGCATAAGTAATAAATAAGATTTTTGAATTGATGAAAGAGAAGAGGGCTCAACAGCCATGTTCTCACTGTAAAACTTATATTGAATTCAATTCAACTCTGTAAATCCTTCAGACCCAGTATTCAAAACTGACAAATGAAAGATACCCATATGGAAAAGGGAATCAATTGCATTAGTTATCAATTTGGCTCTCTTCTGTTCAAAATTACACTAAAATTTTCAAATACTACAATATCTTTTACTCTAATTTCTTATAAATTGACGCAAAAGCCTACGTAGATTTCTCACGTCAGTTATAATCAAATTTAATTGCATAGTGATTAACATAGTAAGTACCACGATGACTTACAAACTGACGTGATTTGTCACATCAATTTGTAAGGAACTTACAATAAAACTTGCAGTATCTTTAGCAACACTCGTTACAATTTTATATACTACTTTGAAAGTGTTTTTTTGAAAGTTTGGTTTCATCGAATAATACCTTGCCCGAGGTAATATAACTTTTACTACAAGTTTTTTTTCACAAACTGATACTTATCGTATTTACAAACTAACGTGACATTTATCACGTCAATCACTAAAATGTGGACTGGCTCGTAGCAGTTTACATAACATTTGTTTTTATAAAACGTGGATTGCCACCAGATTTTTTGTTTATTTATTTTATCGATTATGAACTGTTACATCAATTTATAAATAATTTATAAATAACTTTGCAGTAAAAATTGTAATCATCGAAACACGGGTCTCTCGTGCTCCAATCATGATAAAATATATATTTTTATTTTTTGTTGTTGTTGTTGGCAGAATGATAAAATATGTTTGGTTTGAATAAATGGGCAGGAAGGGTCTCCATCTAATATTCATAGGGAGATACTGAATGGTCTCAATTTGCTTGAATAAGAAAACGACCGACACCTCCCAACCAACAGGTTTGTTTATTAGGATTCGGGTATTATGGGATACTCATAATATTGAAGAGGGTAGGGCCAACGTGGGAGACATAATTGTACTGATGGGCTTTGAAAGTGACTCCTTGATTGTAGGGAAACTCACACAAGTCTTGAGTGACACTAGCAGCCCTCCAGCTTTCCATATTTGCATGTCATGCCACTGCAAAGGAAACGTCACTAAGAGATTGAGATTCTTTGAAGTTTTATTTAAAATGAATGGTCTAAATTATGATACTAAATGAAAAAAAAATGATGAAGAGGATAAAATGGTAATTTTCTTGGGTGATTGTTTTTGGTGGTTAGACCATCTCCAAACCAGTTCTCATGGGATGGTTCGGTTACTTTCAAATCGATAATTTACCCTACGTTTGATTGCTTTAAGGCATATATTCTCTTTGAAATTAAGTACGCACGGTTTAATTATAAATTATGGTTTATGTGGTAGTTACGAGGCCATTTAGTGCGATAATGACTTGGGTATGAATTCCATGCTATGCGCATTCGTACTCTCAAATTCATGGGTCAATATCGGAATTGAATGAGCTTGGGCTATGACTAATGTGGATTAAATTAGTAACTTGGTTGGATTGGAAATTCGATCTTTTCTACTACTTATCCATCAAAATTCAAAAAGGAAAATTAACATCGGAACGGGTTAGGTTTGTGATAAGCATTTTTATATAAACCAACTTTGGAACGGGCCATAAGTTTGTTTTGTTGAACCTAACAATATATATAATGCCATGTCATTTAAAATTTTAAATAACATACCAATAAACGACTTGAAATGAAGAGAATCTGATCCCCATAAAAGCAGGTATTTACACGGCCCTACTTAAAATTATTCTAAAAACCCAAAAATATGCATAGAAACAAATCAACCAGAGATGACTGTTCTAAAACTGTTCTAGTAACACTTGTACAAAATGATTATATATATAAATTTTAGGCTAAATATTTAATTCACAAAAAAAAAAAAAACTACAAGGGACCAGAAGCCTAATAAACCTTAAGATTCTTGTCTTCAACCTAATAATAAACCTTCTTGGATAGCTCCAAATGCCTCCTCAAAATGGCAAGCTCTTTGAAGTGGAGCCAGATGTGAGGGACTTGAAATGGTCTGAAGGAACAAAGTCCTGTGGCAAATTTGCCCTCTTCACAATTCTCTTCATGTTGTTCTGCAGACTCTGTTGGACCAATTGCTTCACTGCTATTTTCTCCTCACTCATCATCATCATATCTTCCGCCTCCCCGGCATTTGGGTTTGCAGAAGACGATGATGCACACCCGCCACAAATTGGAGCTGATACCGCCGCACCACCCGAATTCCCGCCGTAATTCTCCGAAACTTGCTTCCCTTTATCCACTCTCAAACACTCCAAGATCCTTGAAGCCCTCTTCTGGGCCAATGTGCTGCCCAAAAGAGTTAATTCTAGCAAGGACGACACGATTCCAGCCTCCACCATTGCCTGCCTATCACCATATGCTTTGTGTGCCATTACCATCAAAACGTACGACGCCTTCTCTTGGCAACCCGGCGAATCATTCCAATTCAACGCGTCGACCAATATCGGGAAGGCATCCGGTGCAACGCTGATCGCCTTTCGACCTTCCGGGGTCGATACCACATTGCTGAGGACTGCTAAAATCCTCTCACTCACTTCCATATCACCCAGTGCTTTCAATAGAAATGGGATCAAATCGGTCTCCAAAATGACTGAAACGTTGGAAGCGAAGATGGAAAGATTGTAGAGCGCACGGAGGGCATCTTGCTTGGCCTGGGGGCTACTACTCTGAAGGGTTTTTGCCAAGAACGGGATTGCACCCGATGATCCGATCACCGGTTTATTCGAATCCAATGCGCTCAGGCCAAGGAAATTGGCCACTATAGCTTCCAAGACTGAAGGGTTTGGATCACCCGGAGATTCAATCAGCTTTAGCATCTTGTGAACACCACCAGCTTTCACAATGGCCGCTTTGTTCCTGCAAAAGGATCCAAAAAAACAAGTGGATAACTGAGAATAAAACGTGATTAATATAGCAATTAACACGAACAAAAGCATGGTGTACTAACATTCGCTAAAAGACAAACTGAAATTAGAAAGGGAAAAAGCCACATTTTTTAAGGATTGAAGAGAAAGAGAGAAGAAATTCAACGACAAAGAAGTGAATATTAAAAAAGAAAATGGAAGTTAATTAACACCGAAAACGACATGTACTTTACATAATTACCTGTAAAGACCGGAATTAAGCACGTTATTAGAGCGAGAAAAAACGACAGTTAGAGAGGTAAAAATAAAATAAATTTAAAGAAAAAACGTAGTTAATACGGAAGAAACAAATCAAACAGAGAAAGTGACAGAACAAAAACAGAATCAGATTCCGATTCAAAACCGAAACCGGAACCGGAACCGGAACCGAAAAACTCACACGTCGTTGCCGATCCCGAGATTGAGCAGCGCGTAGAGCGATGCGATCTGAGAATCGGCGTCCTCCGAGTCGAGCATTCCGACTAGAGGAGGGATCGCTCCGAGCATAGCGAGCGTCACTCTGGCCTCCGAGTCCTCCTTCGCGCGTAGCCTCACGCTCCGCGCGGCTTCCTTTCTCGTCGACAAGTCCTCGGCCTGGAGCCCCCTCGCCACGCGCTTCAGCTCCTCCAGCGCCTCCTCCTTCCTCTTCGTCTCCGCATCGCTCTCGGCCTCCGGCGAGTCCGCCATGCTCAGAAGATCCGAGAGCTTCTCGGACCTCACCGCCTTCCGCTTCTCGGGCGCTTTGGCTGTTGATCTGACGCTTGCGGCGAAAACGTCGTCCTCTTCGCGGTGACGGTTACGGTGGCGGGATCCGCCTCCGCAGCTGACGGCGTCGAAGATTGCGCGGCGGAATGCAGAACCGGAGAATACAGTCCATAGACGGGAGTGGCCCCCGGCGGCGGCGGCAGTAGGGCGGTCGAGGATCAGTGACGCGACGTCGTTTCGCTGACACTTGGCCATTTCCTCCGATGACGTGTCAGGCCAACCACATTGCCAAGAAAACCGGTACAAAAAATCTTCTAGAAAAAGAGAGAGAGTAGAAGAAGAAGAAGAAGAAAAGTGTCTAGGTTTTCTTGGTGTTTTCTTCGAGCGTTTCAGTGATCAGAGACAGAGTGTGTGCCTGCTGACTTTTTGTTTCGTATTTATTTGTTTCAGAGAATGGACGGAGTGACGGTAAAAATTGTTTTTTTTCGACACGTCTGTTTTTATTATAATTTTTTTAATAATTTTGTATTATTATTATTATTATTATTTACTTATATTGTCCCATATGCCACATGACTCCCACATGTAGACTGATGAATATATATATATATATATATATATTTTTTTTTTTTGTAAAAGAGTTATAATAAAAAAAAAAATGTGTTTAGCAATTTTTTTTAGTTTAAATCTTCCAACCATTTTTTCCCTGATTGTCGAATTAATTTTTTTTTTTTCCCCCAAAACAAGATTTTGTGGAGCTTCTATATTGAGAAATACTAAACATATTTAACACTTTTTTTTTCTTCTAAAATTTAGTTTTAATATGATGTGTCACAATCTCATAAGATTTATCATTTTGAAAATGGGGATAACTTCAATCAGGCATCGGCAAAAACCAATAGGTTTTTGCCCTCCAATGAGAGATTCACACATCAGCATCAAACAAAAAAAGTAAATTTTAGTAAAACTTAGTAAAACACTAGATGAAACCATTTTTTCACACTTTTAGTCTTTAAAAAAAACAAAAACAAAAAAATTCCCAACCATCGTCACCATGCTGCCACCACTGCCCCACACTGGGAATCACCGCCATTTCCGCCACTCCTTCACCGGTAAGTTCAACCTCTCTTTCTCCGACAGCATCCTCTAGCTTTAATGTTTTATTTCTTCTATTTGGTAACTGGTTACTTAGAAAAGTGTGGGAAAATAATTTCAAAACTCAAAATTCGCCAAAAAAATTCACAACAGCCGTTGTAAAACCACTGAAAATTTTCAAATCTCGTCGGCCACCTCTAGATCATCTCCAACCGACAAGTTTTGGAACTTAAAAAGGGTCCCAAAAAAGAAAAGAGAAAAGAAGATATTTAGTGTGTTGAGTTTGAGGACATTAGAAGCAAAGGGTCCAAAGAGAGCGGTGGTGGAACGAAAAACAACCAAAATGCCCTAGTCCTCTGGGAGTCAGGGGTTGTCAGCGACAATTTCCAACGACTACTTCCAAAACTCCATGAGAGAGAGACCCACGCCATGAGAGAGAGAGAGAGAGAGAGAGAGATAGGGTTGAACTTACCAGTGGCAGAGAGGTGGAACTGATGGTGGAGGAGCGGCGGAACCAGCGGTGGTTGCGGCGGCGTCTGGGGTGGGCGATGGCTGGGGTCGGCGGTGGCTAGTAGATTTTTTTGTCCTATTTTTTTTTTTTTTCATGCTAAAAGAATGAAAGGAATGGATATGATCTAGTGTTTTGCCAACACTTGTATTTTTTGTTTTAAAGTGATGTGTCAATTTCTTATTGGTGGGCATAATACTCTTATTTTTTGCCTTGACTGGATAGAAGTTGCTCTATTTGGAAAATGTGCCACAATCTCATAGGATTGTGACACATCAAGTTGAAACTAAATTCTAAAAAAAAAATAATGAGATGTTTAACATTTCTCTTCCATAGTTAGTCGTAAACAATTGAATTTCCAGATTTAATGAAATCCACGCTGAATATAAATAATAAAAATAAGGGCTAAATCTGTTTTTGTCCCATGTGATTTAATGATTTTTTATTTTTATTTTTCCTATAATTTATTTAATATCGCATATGGTACTTTGGTTATGACGAAAAACAGAGATGATACTTTCGTCTAAAATTTGACGGAAGTTCACGTTAACATCTCTAAAGTGGTGACACATATCTTCTGCATTAAAAAAAAAAAAAAAAAACTGAAAAAAAAAAATCTTTAAAAATTAAAAAACCATAAATAATAAAACTTAAAAAAAAAAAAAAAAAAATAGAAGGAGCCACCCACTTTGAGCAAAATGTCATTTAAACATATTATATTCAAATGTCACTTAAACAGGCTTTTCTCCTAGTAATTTCTGTTTTGAGACACAAAAATACACTTTTCACAAAAGAGATACGCGGCTAAAGTATTCGAGCAATGATTGTGCATAACAATTGTGCAATAATACTTATTCTTCTTCTTTTTTTTTTTCTTTTTTCTTTTTTTTTTTTTTTTTTTGCTGATGTGGCATTATCAACTCACCTTTAAATTAATTTTAATTGCAAAAAAAAATAAATTATGATAATGAATTTACAATGTTCACATTAGAGGAGAATGATAAGACTTAAGAGAATGACAATAGAATTAAAAGTAAAAAATTTCACACCTTCTTATAAGAATATTTTGACAAATTTTTGAGATGCAGTGACTAACAAGTAACATGTATCTAAATCTCAAGTAATTTGCCGCTAAAATTGTTAGCAATTCGAACAATAAATATGAAATAATTTTTATGAGACTGACCTACCCAAACAAATTAGCGAACTACCCGAAACTTTTTTGGACATTCGAGAGTTCTCTCTAACAATTCAAACAACAAAATTATCAAAAATTTCACATTTACTTAAAAATAAAATTTCTAAATTCTTATCTTTTAAAATATATATATATATATATATATATATATATATATATATATATATATATATATATATATATATATATAGGCTTACAGAAGAAGCCACACCTGAGAAGAGAGAAAAAAGGGGAAAGGGGCTTTGCAAAAGATTGCGTGTCCTTCAATACTTTTTTCTTTTTCTACATAGGGAAGTGTGTGGATTGTACTCTAAAGTGTATAGTACTAACACCGTGATTACCGTCGTTTCCGTTTCTATGCCGTCCAGCTAATTTGTACATCAGAGAAGGTTCTGCTATGCTGCTTCCTGGGTCCCACGTTGTGGGGTCGGCTTCCGTCCGATTGGAGGGTGCATGATAAATAGGGTAGACGAGAGAGTATATGTCATGTGCGTTAAAGCGTGTGCAGAGCACTCTGACTTCAGTGAGTACGGGTGGGTGCCCAGGGAGCCTAGCCTGACATTGACGCAATATAGTAACTTTTTTAATTTTTATCCATCTAATTTTTTCGTTTTAATATTCATTATATTTTTAAAATTAAATTATAAATATTTAAATAATAATTTCATTTAACAATAATTTTTTTACAATTTTGGAACAAATATGACCTATGATAATGGGATGTCTATTTTGGAATATCAAGGGGGTTGGAGTGCAACAGGGTCGCCCTGTTAATTTGTTTGGCTCTTAAAACATGTTTTGCGAGGTGTGATTTCAAACACCATAAAAGGCTTTAGCTTTTCTTATTGGGCAACAATTGATCTTAAGACGAGATGGAAAAATGTTCGATCCAACATATGGTATCAAGGCTAGGGTCATGGGTTCAAGTCACGTTGAGGGAGGGAGACATTATTGGGGTGCAATAGTGCCGCTCTGTTCATGTAAACGGCTATTAAAACATGTATTGTGGGGTGCGATTCTGAACGCCATAAAAGGCTTTGGCTTCTCTCATTGAACACCAATTGATTTTTCAGATGAGATTATCAAAGACCCGATCTAACAAGGAGGAAACAACTTATCACCATCAGAGATTCTGAACGCCATAAAAGGCTTTGGCGTCTCCCATAAGAACTTATCACCATCAAAGATTTTGTGATCACCTTTCACAAATCATCACCTTGTCCCAATAATAATGGTACTAATTGACATGGTATGTCAAAGTTTAACTGCAAGCTATAAGGGAAAAAGAAGTGAAATTACTTGTTATTTACCCTAGAGAGTAGAGACCAGCCTGAATAAGAAATAAAATAACAATGGGTATTGGGGCATGCATGAGACCATAAAAACTTAGGTCATAGCCAAGATTGCATTAATTATGAAGTTCACTTATTATTTTTTTTTTTTTTGCAGAGTTGTTTAATTTGCAGCATTAATTTAACCAGATAAGTTTCAACCACCCAACTAAGCAAATTTAAAGTATTCAATTATCCACTACAAAATGAGGCCCCAGTAGTGCCAGATTATTACTACTATAAAAATGGTTGGATAACTTTAAAAGTATTTTATTATAAACTTCTATGTGATTTTTTTTTTATTGTAAAACCTCCCTTTGATTCTTTGACCATTGAAAGGGTTTGTGAAGCTGAATTAACCTACCATTCCTTGATGTAGCTATATGTCAAAACCTCAATGATAATACTTATTTGGGACCGAGCTTCCGATTAATAGGATTGTCCTTAGATGTCGGGTTCTATTTTGATAGGTGTTTGAGCTGAAAATTAAAATATATTAAGAAACAATTATTATTATTATTATTTTTTGTTAACATTGAATGGAAACTAATTATATCTTTTATACATTAATTTAATCTTCAACCCTAATATATTTTTCACTCATGCTTTGTTCTCCCTATCTTAATATATTTTTCATTCATAATTTGATCATTCCGAGTTCCAATAAAATTTCTAACTCTGTCCATATCTATTCTTGTCAAACGCGAGAGCCCGTTAATTCGAACAGATACTCGAACAAACCGAAGCCTATTGGAGCATGTAGAATCCGAACAAATTGTCACATGAATGAGTTGTCCTATTACAACGCAATACTAAGAGTGTGTAATAATACTAAGAGTAGTAGGCAGTAGGCACGATGGTAGAGTTATCTCCAATAGATCAATGTACCTTTAGTAAGGTATAACTAGGGTTTATAGGTATAAATTTCTTGTAATCTCTCCTTTTCCCCCTTCCCCATCTTGAATTAAAAATAAAAAAAAAGCTGGGAGGCAGAAGTACTGCCTTTTATGTGGGAGCAACTACAGAGAATCATGGCAGCTTTTGTGAATATGTGATGAGCAACGAAGAGCAAGTGACAAAAAAAAAAAGGTTAAGCACTGTACCATAGGAACCCTACCATCTCATATAATATGCACGTCAGGTCGCGTTCGTTGATTATGCACTCTCAATGATGCAGACCGTTCGATTATGTAGGGCATCCCTTTGTAACATGAAGTAGATCAATGCCTTTCAGTAATGTCCAACAAGCAGTGCCTTTTGTTTTTGGATGGGCATCGATCTGGCATTGCATCACAGTAGTCAGCTTCCAAAAACAAATAGGATTTAAACAGCTTCTCACATGAAGCTGTTGATTGGACATTGCAATGAAGAAACTGTTTTATTGCACGAGATCTGATCCAGCTCTAATCTTAGTATGAAGTCTAAAATAAATAATAATAATTTTAAAATAAATAAAATAAAAATAAAAAAAGAAAGAAGAAGAAGAGAGAGATGTGAAGCTTTATTCTTTCCCAAGACGAGGCAGGAGCACAATAGTCAATGCAGGTTAGCACTCTTTTTCTTCTCCACCAGGATTCGACATTGACTCCCTCCAAAGACATGAAGGAAACGCTCTTACTTTCAGAAAAAAGTGGCCACAATTCTCAGTATGAAAAAGCCCCCTCCATAATACATTTTGTTTTTTTATTCAGAATGTGACTCCTTGTTTGCCTCAATATCAGAGCATTCACATTCTTATTTCGGCAATAAAAAAAAAAAAAAAAAAAAAAATTATAATTTTTCAACTATTTAAATTCAATTTTGCTCTCATTTTCATTAGTGTATAAAACTTCAAATTAAATTTAGGGCTATTGAAAAAACTATAAGAGATCTCCTGTAATTTTTTGTTATACCAGCTAAGGCAAGCTTTGTACTTTGTAGGGTGAAAAAGCACCCACATTTGGCTACTTATTTAAGAAATAATTTGCTAAGCTGCTAAAATAAAATATTATTCTATCATTCTCTCTCCTCTTTTTTTTTTTTTTTTTTTTTTGGTTGTTGCTCTATTTTCTCCTCTCTCTCCTCCAAAGCATAATCTCCCTTGCTACACGAATTTTAAAAAATGACCGTTAAAAAAAATTGAAAAATAATATTTAAATACAATAGTAAAAGTAGATAGTTAAAATAAAGAATAAAATGCATGTACGTTAAAAACGTGTAGTTAAAATAAATATAATAACAATAATTTTTTTATAAAAAAAAAAAATGATTTTTTAACTAAAATGGAAAAAAAAATTTGCTAGCCAGATATGAATGTTATAATGCAACCAAATGTTAAGTGAAAGGTGCTACGAGCTTTGGTGAAGACTAAGAGCATCCTCAATGGGCTCTTCACTTCAAAAATTTCACCAAATTTTGGTGAAAGTACTCAAAAAACCCATGCAAACTCTTCAAAATTTCTCTATAATAGTGAAGGTAAGAAACCCTCTCTATATTTAACCCCCAAAATTCTTTCTCTATTTATTTTTTAATCATTTTCTTTCATTTTTCCGCCTCTTCCATCTCTTCCTTGAGCCCCTTTTTCTTTCATTTTCCTTTTCCTCTCCCGACGCTTACCTCCATCTTCAATGGCGTCATTAAGACGAACTACATCTGCAAATAGGGAAGACGTCCCAGGTGGATCGATTTCCAGTGGTCTGGTGGTTTCCGCTGGTCCGACGATTTGTGGGTGACGACAGGTTAGGTGGACATGCGCGTTTCCGGTGGTTCTGTGCAATCTTGGCGTCTCTTCAGCAATTTTTCAACGGTCTGTGGTTGCTATTCGATGTCAACAGTTGTTTATGGGGTTCTGGTGAAGTGGGTTTTTAGGTTTTGTTTAGAGAGATCCCCCAATGAGCGTGGATAACATTTTTTGTACTGGGTTTTAGAATATGTGGATTCAAAGATTGCTGTTCGACTGTGGGAGGATCGATCCCTTTGCACTACGATTGAACAATGTTGAGTGGCAATTAAAGTAGTTGCTCTCAAAACTATTAAAAAGTAACATTTAGTTAAAATAGATAAATTTTTAAAAAGTTTGATGGAGGAAACTTTTGAAAAGTGATAGTTAAATTTTAAAAAAAAAAAGTAAATTTTTTCACTAAAATTTAGTAAAATTTTGAAGAAATTTTGAAGAGGCCAATGAGTGCTCTAAATAGGTTGTTGACTGCCTGTTCCAATTGCTGAACGTTGGGATGGACATGTGGTAGTCCTTTTAGATCACTGCATGATTAAGCCCAGCTAGAAAAGATAACACAAGCAGGCAAAAGCCCACATATCGTTGCAAAGGCACGCAAACATTGCGCAGTTTATAGTTTCTAACCCTCGAGTACACTTCCAATTTTGCAATATATGTGGACCTTTGCTAATAGGACGTGGCCGGCTACAAAGAACCAATATTTAGGGCCCGGGTTACCTTTGCTAATATGACATGACACCACGTTTATAAATTACTGTAACAATTCCCGTGACACTTATTAAATCAGTTACTAAAACATGAACTATCATGTAACAATCTACATAACATTTTCCATGTTTACAAACTAACCTAACATTTCACGTGACATTTATTACATCCGCTATCATATAACAGTCAATGTCGCATTTATCACATGTACAAACTAACATGACAATTCACGTGATACTTACCATGTTAACTACTGAAATGTGAATAATCACGTGGCACTCTATACGTAAATTTGTAAAAAAATTATAGTGAAAAGTTATAAAATCCCAAACATTTTCCTCCACTTTTTAAACTGGAATACAAGATTACTCTATTGGGCCTATCAATAACCCACTCTAGCACTAAAAAAAAAAAAAAAAAAAGATTTGAGGAAAAGAAAGTAACACGCAATACATGAACTGGTTAAAGCAATTATCTTTGGCAGGTATAAAAGCCCGCACAAAAATGCTTAATAGAATAACAATTATTAGATGAACGTTGTAGTATTAAGACGCATATATCTTCTTTCATTTAGTGAACATCTACTGCTATTATAAGAACAGGTACCAGCCGCCAAAAAAATCCAAAACCCATGTACCTGATTTCACAAATTAATAGTGCTTAGCGAAAGAGACTACAGTTCTACTTGCTTTCTGTAATAGGGAGATACACGCCTTCAGCTGCCAACCAAACATTGTCGGCACGTTTTTCTCGTAGACCGCAAACCTGTACAGACACAGAGATTGTTAATAGATAAAATTGAAGATGAGTAAGCATAATTCCAGTAATGTAAGAGGGCACAGGAACCCTGAGCAGTAACTGAAACTGCAAATTGCATTAACTGCTGAAGAAATAAATAGCAATTTCTTGATCTCACCTCCTGCTGCCCTCCAGCAATGCGGGTGTATTTTTTGTCATGACTATGCAGGTAGCCGCCGGTGTCTACATGTTGAAGCCGAATCCTTTGATCTTGCTTCCAAGTCTTTCCACTCCCTTCAATCAGCAGCCTGTGAAAAATGGCACCAGCATGGAGCATCAATCATAAACAAGACAGAGACAGTTAGCATTCTAAAAAATCATTCTAGGTCTCACCTCCAATAATCCCCAGTGTCAGACTCACCCTCTCCCCCAAAGCAGCTCACCTACACTCAGAATTGCAACTTGGATTATAAAATCTGAGTCATAGATTTCAGTTTTGAATGGCACTTTCTCCCCTTGTCAAGTGGTGAAGCCATAGGTTCAAAATCCATCAGATATGTATTGTAACTTACCAACTTATATATACAAGTAAATCTCAGATTCAATAGCTATTCTGAGTCCAACAAAAGTTAGCAGTTTTAGTCAAAAGTCATATCTCTGAATGCATAGAGGATACTTACATTTGATATACTCAAACAATCACTTAAAGAAAATTACATGGTAATAAATCCGCAAACTGAATAGTGATGTGGCAACTATAAATATATAGAAACTCATATCAAGATAGCATATCTTGTCTAAAATAGAAAGGGGGGAAAAACTATATTTTAAGAGGCAATTTCTCTTAGTAGAATTCAACCCAGAAATATCTATCAAGATGATGAAAATGTCAAACAAAAGGGGAATTAAATTAACTCATAGGCACAATCATGAGAAGATTTCTGGAATACATTAAGAAAAAAATTAGTTAGGCAAAAAAAGGCTTCTTCAAATAACAATTAGATCCTTAAAACTGGATTATACTGGACAGATACAAACTTCTAATGCATGGCAGACACATTTCTTTTCCACTCCAGATTTCAATAATCAGATCTAAAACAAATTAACAATCAGAATTCTCTTCAATTTAAAACAATAGGTCTAAAGCCGATAATTAAACCATGAACTGTACCTCAGCAACAACAAAATTAAATTTTAGTTTCCCAACACAAGTACATGTTAAGAAATCCCAATGGTCAACATGCGGAGCAATCCTTACTAGTTTTCAGCAGTTGAATACTATCATGCCTGTGTGAACAAACAAACTACCTTCCACCTCTGTGAACAAACAAACAAACTTTGCACAACCAGCTTAAACAGCTCCGCCTAGAGTCACTAATAGGAACCAACGGCCATTGGAAAAGCTCTTATTATTCATGTATTGGATTAGGCCAATTGTGCACAATATGAAACAAGATTGCACAATCACTTTATTCCCAAACACCCCACACAAAAAAAAAACCTCAAGTCAAAATTACTTGCAAATTCTGCAGTACATGAAAAGTATATGAAAACATACAATAAACGATGAAGGACCTATACTAACCTCTAGGTTGCCTGTTATTGGAGATGCATGCAAATGGCTGTGCAGCCATTTCCTAGTTCTCATATGTTGAAGCTTGATGATTGTCCCACTTTTAATGGCGTCGCCTTGTTTGGAAGATGTTCCTGGCTGTGGTCTAACAATCTGCAAATTAACCATTTTATGTCAAAAGTCAAAACCTTAACCTGGCACAGACAATAGGGATTACTTTTTTTCTTAGCCAAGCATGTCAGAAACCACTTTCCTAACCAGCATGTTTTCACCTATCCTGAAATTTAATCAAAATATACCAATCCAATCAAACTTAATCACATGTATCTATCTACTCTTCTTGCAACAAGGTCAGCCGAAGGACACATCCAATAAATTGTGTTAAAAAAACAAAGACGTGCACAAACACAGCTGGCTTCACTTCTTGAGTGGCAGGCATGAGGAAAATGACTCATGGTGAAGTATTTGTGCATTTTGAACCCATGTATGCATTGCTAGTCCCCAATACTCTTGATCCAAGCTAGAGTGTTGTTTAACTAGTTCTAGGGCCACCAAACCAGCCCCTGCATCGTCTTCATCTTGTTTGGACAAAAACTTCAATAGTTTTTCAATCACAGCACTTAATATAGTAAAAATCCTTTGAATCTTGGTAGTTTAATCAACACAGTTTCTCGTGACAACAATTATATAGAATGTAAAGAGCCAATATAAGGAAGATAACAAGTGTTATAATATTGATTAAATGTTTAAATTCATCATTTTCTAAAAACTTAAACTTTTAAGATATATGGTGAATTGGTGTGGCATCACAGTTGAATTCGAACTCTGACTCTACAATTTATCTCAATTTTAGTTTAATATTTAACATATTGAGTGAGTTTCACTTTGTTGAGGGGGATTTTGAGCCCAAACCTGCGGAAAGTGTACTGATGTCAATTAAATGGTCAAATACACTATTTTCAATCGGCTTAAACTTTAAGATTAAGGGGTGATTTAACAAAAAGATAAAATGGACACACTCACACACACATACATGCACACCATATATATTTATATATTCACAGAGAGTGTGATGATACCCAGTAGCTATTGGCGTCATCAACGTTGGGAAACCCAGTAACTGATTGTTGCCCACTACCAGAACCGTATGGTACATCATGGGAATGCAACCGAAACTTGGTCTTCTCGTGCATCAACTTAAGAACTGTCCCATACGTAATCTGCCCAATAAAAGAAAATTAAGAATCAAATACAAATACTAAGACCCAAAATACAATTAACGTTTGTTTGGTTGCAAGGAACGAATAAAGGAAAACAAAAACTAAATTGCACTTAACTCACAGTCCGAGACCATTTGAATTAGGTTTCCACTTAGTGGGGATTCTTGTTCGAAAGAAACTTTTAGTCTACGACTTGTTAAACAGGATTTTTATTAGTTTTCTTCGCTCGTTTATAACACCAACACAAAATTCGTGTAGTTCAACAAAATCCTCAAGACTTATGTTCCGTTGTTATTGTTTCTTACTTTCCATAAGCACGTTAAATTGTTATCCAATGCATTTTAAACATTTTCTATAATAACATTGCCTATAATCAAAATAAACCACATTAAATTCCAAAATTACAAATTTCCCTTGAAATTCGAACTGAAATTCCTTTCTAATGTTCCATCATTTTTCTCGGCAACCAAACAGTTCCTTCGTTTCCTCTCTTTTTCACATACAATCCAAGGAATCAAACAAAACGATGAAAACACTTCTCAATCGTAAATATTGATATGAAAGTTAACGAACCTCGACGCCTTCAGAGGAAGCAGCGGCGGAGGCGGGGGAAGAGTAGACGTAGTCAGGATCGAGGACGAGGAAGAGGAATAAAGCGAGAGCGAAGAATCCGAGTGCCATGACGAAGAGCAACCCTATGAACCAGTTCTGCTGCCAGAAAGGGAAATCGGACTGCAGCGCCTCTCTAGACTCCCTGTACACGATCCGAGCTGCTCCCGGTGAAGAAGTCCCTGACGGAGTCGAAGACGACGAAGAAGAATGTTTTCTTCGAGACAGGCTCTGCGACCCTGAGGAAGCCACCGTGAGGAACTATCCAGATCGAATCGCGAGCGACCGAGAGAGAAAGAGAGATTGAGGATCGTTAGGGTTTCGATCTCTGATAAGTGGTTTTGGTTCCGAGAGATCTGAATCTGTGACCGCGAGAGAGAGGGGTTGAAGAAGAACCTCTGGGAATTGACTGGGCGTCGGGGAGGACACGTTGAGTGACATGTTCAGGCGAATAGAGACGAGACACGTGGATATTAGATGACGGGGAGGGTTGTTAGTGGACGGAAGTGAGAGTCTTACTCTCCATGACTCTAGGAAGCGGTAAATGTGATGTGAGGGTTGTTAGTAATGAGTAAGAGAAGCCTGACTCTCCATGACTCTAGGAAGCGGTAAATGTGATGTGAGATTGTGAGGAGATTCCTACAATTTCATCCAACAATTTTTATGAAATCATAGATTATCAAATTATAGAATTTAGGTTATTTTTAATACCAAAACGTTTAAAAAATGTCATTTATTAAAAAGTGGCATGTTACCGTATAGATTGAGTATATTTTTTTCAGGTTTTTCTTTTTGTGTTGTAAACAAAAATTGAATAAAAAACTGTCTTATAGTTTTCTGAATAGTAAACGCCTATGTAAAAGTAAAAAATAAGCATTTTGAGAGGAAAATTATTTTCAATTGTCTTGATAATATGCTCCATTTTTCAAGCTTTGTGATGCTTAAAAAGGGTCTAAATTCCGTAATATGATAATCAACAATTTTTTTGAAACTGTAAGAAATCTTAATACAAGTGTGAGACGGAGAATATCCATTTTATGATTTGTTTTTGTTGCATATATGTAGTCTGTTTACGGTTAGGGTAGTAAAGGCACGATTTGAAATTACTTCATCATCTTTTAACTTTTGATTTTCATTGACTCTAAGGATCGATTGATGGGTTCTGAGTCGTACACTTCGAATCGGCAGGATGGGTCTCCTTCCTACGAGGCTGTAGTTCGAGGGGTAGCTACATCTCATGTCAAGCATGCAGGGAAGCAATGTTTGGTTGATGAGCTGCGTGAGTTCGATTTGCTTCCAGAGTCGTGCTCTAGGGTGGTTGATGACAGAAGAAGGGCGGTGAATTGCTTTGACCTGGAGGAGCAACTGCACTGGTGGCCGGTGAAATCCTTTTCACGCGGCTCGTCGTTTGATCCGTTGGATAAGGGATTGATTCTTCGTCCGCTGGGTAAGAAGAAGACCCACGTTTCTCACTCTGCACGAGGCGTGTCTTCTTCTCGTTTGAATTTGAATTTGCATGGGTGGATCCACAAGCTCGTCAGCTTTAATTGGGCTTTGGGCCGGGTTATTTAGAAGCTTTTGGGTCGTACTGCTGGGTTCGGTTTGGGCCCTAAGTGCAAGGGGTTCCGTTTGGGTCGGCTTTTGTTGAATCCCATTATGAGACCCAAACTTAGAGTCCCTTTTCAATCGGTTGCCTATGAGGATGCGAGTTCGGTGTCGACAGCTGATCTTGGACAATCTTCTCAGCTGGAGTTCTCGTCACCTACAACTTATGGGTTGGTTCCGACCTTGTTTTCTTCTGGGAGTGGGTCTAGTAATTTGCAGGTTTCGGGCAGACAGGGACAAAATGGCGCGTCGACGGCCGATATTAGGCAATCTTCTTAGCTGAAACTCTCATTGACGTCAACTTATGGGTTGGTTTCGAGCTTGTCTCTTGTTACGATTCCGGCCCCTCTACCTATTTGCTCCAATCCTACCTCTTTATCTCAAGAGGCCACTAGCAAGTCGTCCCTTCCTTTCTCCTTCCCTCCTTCGTTGGTTACACAGACATTTCAAGCGATTTCCCTTGTTGGATCCCGTTTTTTTGGTGGACACGGTCTTGATGCTACCACCGTGCCTTGCAGCTATGGGTTCGTCCCTCCTCCGCTCACAGGGGCGGCCGAGATGGGTGAGAAAATTCGCTATTCTCTCCTTGTGTTGCAGCCTTCTAAGCCCTTTCCAACATTACTACCAAAAGGCTAAGGATATTATGGAAGGTCAAGTGAAATGGAACGATGGGCTACTTGCAAATTCCATTAAAGCTTTTGAAGAAGTCTAGTGGCTTATGTAATAAGGCTTCGGTTGCAAAGCCTAATTATAAGGAAGATTCTACAACACTCCATTTGAAGTCTTCCGCAGGTACGACGAGCAATGAGAAGAAGGAAGCGAGCAATGGGAAGAAACGCTTCCTTCGGAAAGTATTTCTCAACCTAAGGCCGGCTGTGTTAGCCCCTTCCACCTCCTTCTCCTTGCCCTCTGAGTTGGCCCTGTCTTCGACTTCGGAGGACAAGGAAGTTGATGTTGTGAGGGACAACGACATTACCCAGTCTCAACAGTGGCCTGTTGGGTTCAATCCTTTTGGGGAGGTCGTGGTGTGGGAGAAGGATGAAGAGTTTTGGGACGGGGTGCCTTTGGATTGGAAGATGAATGATGGTCTTGAGGTGGAGTCGTTGGCTATTCTTGATGTTATTACAGAGGATTTTTATCAAGATCAATTGGTATCTCACAAAAAGACCAGAGGCAAGAGAGAGCTTTTGAATTTGAAAAGCTCCGTTAACTATAGAGATATGAGCGCTCCCTCAAGACGTCGAAAAGGAAAGAATTCCATGACGTAGGGTTGTGTCTCTTTGGTGGGTTTTGTGGTCTTAGGTTGTTTGGTTTGTAAGGTTTGTTTGGGCTCCTTTGTTTTTTTGTTTTTTTTGTTTTTGGGCTTTTATTTTGGCTAGCTTCTGTATATACTACTGGTGTACTTAAGGGTGCCTTACACTTTTTAATAAAAAATTTCGTACTTATCCAAAAAAAAAAAATATATTGTTTCAATTTTTGTTAACTCGAAATAGGTTTCTCTATAAATTTTTCATTCAAGTTTTTCGTGACCCATTAATGCCACATCAATCTTCTGTCCAAGTTCGTTAGGGTTCATTTTATTAACAAATAATACATATATTATTGAAGAAAAAAAAAAAACTACCCACTCTAGTAGCATCCCACCGTTGGCCACCCCTAAAGGTAGCTAAGAGTGGCTGGCAGCAGTGTGCAAACCAATAAAATAGGGTATATTTCTCTTCTCATTCAAATCCAAGGAAACCTGACGTTGGATGCAGCTATGCATAGGGGGTGAGACTAATGAGATTGGCAACACGGGGAGGTTGTGGTGAGGAGATAGTGAGGTGGGCAATGGCGAGTGAGCTGTTTGGCGATGTTGACAGCGTGGCATGAGGAGACGGCAATGTGGGATGGCATAGTGGTTGGCTGCGTGTTGGTTCTGTCTCTGGTGATGTCTAGACATGCGGCTAGGGTGGGCTGCTCATGGCAACACTGTAGCGGGTGTCAAGCCGAAGACCCAAGCATGGCTCTTTGAGGCACGGTGCGGTGGCTTGTTGGCTGACGGGTTTTTTTTTTTGTGGAACCATGGCGATGGCTTGGTGCGGTGCTTTTGTGGTCTAAGGTGTGATGGGTTGTTGAGGTTGACAACAGCGCAAGCTGTGAGATAGATACTGCGATGCGGTGTGGTTTTGTTTGGTGAGTTTGGTTGGGATGTGTTTTTTATTTGGGTTTTGGGTGGTGGCTATGTTGATGGGTTGATCTGTGGTGGTGAGGCTTTAATGTGGTGGATTGGATCACGTATGTTGATGGAGTGGTTGTGGTCGTTAGGGTTTGGGTATTTGCAAAATGGTGGGGATGTGGTTTCTTTTGTTCGTTGTTTTCTAATGATAACAAGAGTGAGATTAATTGGTCACGTCGATGTGCTGCAGTGCCATCTCTCCGCTCCTTGACTAGCGGGGCTCTACCAGAGACTTGACACTCAAGGAACATAATATGGTTAGCTTTGTGGTGATGTGCAAAGCTTGGATTTGGTTCGTCACCGTAGCAGCCTAGCTCTAGTACCAAGTTGTTACAGACATAATTTCTCAAACACGTAACAAATAAATTATGATAATTTGAGGAAGTCTGACACCTGCAATACAATTATAAGAGCTGAATAATTAATAATTTTCTCTTCTTTTTTCATAAACTTGATTATGTATTTAAATAGATATTTACAATTCTTAGTATAAATAAAAGACTAGCTATAACAAACCAGTTAGGCAGTTATAATGTTATCTATAACATTTAATCATAATCCTAATGTTATTAATAAAGATAACTTATTATCTATAAGTTACTATAATTTGAAAGTCCTAAAGTTAGCAAGACTTTTCTACAGTAAGATGTAGACCCATAACAATAGTCTTCTACCAAAGGTCCTTCCATAGCCTTGGATGGTCATGGTCCCGGACCTCACTTATGGCTACCTAGAAGTTATTTGTTTATTTTGTTTATTTTTTTTTATATATATATATATATATATATATATATATATATATATATATATATATATATATATTTTGGTATAATTGATATTTAAAAAGAATTGTGTTAATTGTTTTTGAAAAAAATGGTGGAAATGACCCATTTAATAAAATCTTCAACCATAACAATCTTTTTGACAAGGTTAAAAATGCCAAAAACCGTTTATTTATTTATTTATAAAGAGTTGAGGTAAATAATGCGATTTTGATATTTTGTTTCTTAAAGCCAAGAGCACTTAACACAAAGAGATATATTATTTGTATATATTTTGTACACAAATTGTACACATAATGTTTTTTGGCATTTTTTTAAAAAAATAAAAATAAAACACATAGTCAAAAGACATTGTGTATATAACTTGTGTACAAATAATATATCTCTAAAACAAATGTCCAAAAAATAAGAAAAGTAAAAACCATATTACTTTAATTTTCATCCCAACAAACAGGGCACATGGGTTTTTCTTTGGGGGGTCATAAAAAAAATAGTGGGCACAAATGGCCTCCTTTGTACTGTTTATTTTAGTAACATTTTTGTTATTTTGTGTAGTATATGCTTAAGCATGTAAAAGTGATGTTTATTATTTGAATTATCTAAAATTAATGGACTTCTTATATCTATGAGTACCTGTTCTTAGCTTGGCTTTGAATCATACATTGATGGATATTATATATTCAATAGTTATAACATTTGCAAGTTTACTAAGAAGTTTGATTATGAAAAGAACAAATGCTCAGTTTATTAATGTGTTTTGGATGCTATTTTTTGTTTTTTGTTTGAAAAAATTGTTATAATATGATGTAAAAGTAAAAATTGATTTTGTGTTTTTATGAGTGTTTTGTATTTGAGTTGTTTGTTAATATTTTTGTTTTGAGAAAAAAAAAAATACAAATAGTAAAAAAAAAACAAAAAATTTAACAAACTAGGTTTTTTTTTTTTTTTTTTTTTTGTAAAGTAGATCAACCTTATATATAAAATTAGCAATTTAAACGTAGCGTTCTACATGGATAAGACCAGTAATACAGTGAGGGAATTCCTCAAGAATAAACTCGTTCCTCATTAAGAATGAGTGTTTCATTCGCAAGACTGTTGGTAGTCCCATTGGCAATTCACCAGATATGAAAAACCTTTCACTGAATAAGACCATTTAAGACCCCACGAGCCTCCTCAATTACATGCCCATATTCACTCAAATCACAACATTCTTTTCGCACGACCTGCACCACCTGGAGAGCATCTCCTTCTAATTTCACCTATTGATACCCAATTCCCTACAGAACAAAGTGGCTCACCGAGCTGTAATGACTTCAGCAATAATTGGGTCAATAATATAATTTTTCGGAGCTGACAAGGTAGCTAGAACCTCACCCTTATAATCTCGAATAATAACTCCAATACTTACCTTTCGATTGTCTTTGTCCACAACCACATTCTAATTAAACTTTACAAAACCTTCGAATGGGCCTTGCCAAGTCAAGTTCATGAGACGGATGTCTTCTCCAAATTGGGTTCAAATAATTAAACTGACATATAGTTAATAAACTGAATTTTAATTTAGACCAAAAAAAAAAAAAAAAAAAAAACTTTATCCTCAATTAATAAGAGGTGGAAAAGTACTAAAAGAGTAAATGAGCTTGTTTGATAAATCATCCACAAAATTTTCATTTTCATTTTACTTCTCCCAAAAATATCAAATAAAAAACATTCTTACTTTTTTACACTTTTTACATCACATCAATAATTTTTTATTATTATTCAACCAAAAAAACTCACTACAAAACAAAACTTTTTCACTTTTCTATAAAACATTCTCAAATTTTCTATCACATCAATCATTTCTTACTACTATTCAAATAAATATTCCAATTCACAATTACTTACCAAACAAGCCCATATAACCGAGATTCAAGAAGCTTGGAATATCCTTGGCTCAAGAGGGTTTATTCCCTACAAAGATCTCACTGGTCAACTCCCCTCTCCCATCTTTCTCACACACGTGTGTGTATATATATATATACAAACACACACGTAAACATATATTTTTTTTTTCTCAAATTCGGGTTGAAGAATTTTTTCCAACTTGTTGGGCATATGATTCGTACGTGTATTTTAAAAATATATGTAAAAATTATATATTTTGAAGATAAATATTAATTCAATAGATTGAATTAAATTAATAACAAATGTTGCATATTATGTTAATTTTATTAAAAAAATAGATTTTTTAATTAGATTGGAAGAACTTTTTCAAAATCAGTTTGGAATAAAATTTTAGCTATTTTTTATTTATTTTTATTTTTTAAATGACGATTATACTAAAGAGATATGGGATTTTGGAGGGTCCGTGTATCCTATGTTGTTTTTGGCCGTATTCCTTTGCTGTTGGCCTAATTTGTGGGTGTGTTAGCCGAGTAATTCTATCCGGCGAACAAACGTCCATCCAGAATCCATCTTCAGTGAATGAAACTTTTTGGCCATTTTCTTTCTTCCCCAAAAGTTTTTTTTTTCTCTATTCGTAACCATGAACAGTTGATGTCTCTAAAACAAACTAAAAAAAATAAGAATTCCTAAATCTTGCCTAAAATGACATGAAGTTCATAATGGAATTTTGAAATTCACAATAAACATGAGGAGAATATTTAATCCAAAAATTGGTCTAGCAAAAATCCACTGAAAATTATTAAGTGGTGTAATATTTAAGAAATGAGATAATTGTAGAAAGCAAAAAGCAAATCCAATCAAGCTATCAATGAATAACATATTCAATTAGCCAAAAGCAAATCCAATCAAGCTATCTATGAATAACATATTCAATCAGCCAAAAGCAAATCCAATCTAGAAATTGGTATATTTTACTGCTAGGAAAGACTAAACTAGACAGTAGTAGTCTAGATTATACACAAACATATTAATAAATTCTTATGCAAGACATTTATTTCATACCCATATTAAAGGTTGTTTTTCAAGCACGTTTGTTGAAAAGAAAGTTTAAGAAGCAGCCTCCTGCACTATTCTTCAAAGGTTGTCTTGTTCATAGTTGAATGGAGACTAGTGTACTAAATAGTATTATTCATTTATCAAGAGATTAATGCTATTCGGTGCGTGAGATTTATGTACGGGTCTTTATGCGCTAACATGACAATGTAGTCAATAATTTCTTTTTTTTCACAAAATCACTATATTTGGTAGTTCGGGGTGATGTCGACCACCAAATTTGTGATTGGTTAATAAAAGAAAAAATTTAAATCAACAACTTCGAGCGGATTAGACCTCTAATTAATTACTTTGAAAAAATCAACCTCCAAATAACTTAGACAAAGTTGCATTTCCTTTCTATGAATTGGCCCTACGACATCTACAATCTTAAATGGAGAAAAATTACACATATTTTGAAAATGAAATAAATTTAAATTTACCAACACAAAAGAAAATCAAGGGAATAACGACATCAACAAAAATAATATTTGGAATAAATGAAAATTTAATTTGAATAAAAATGGGAAATGTGGAGTTTCCTAGTTGAAAGCGATCACAACCGTCCAATAGCTTGAAAGGTTATGCAACAACCTTTGAAGGTTTGGTGGGGTCATCGACCGACACATTTACAACATATTTTTGACTAAATTTGGGTCAACCCGTTTTGTCAAGCTTAAATCTCATTTCATGTGAGTGGGTTGTATAAGTGTCGTGTATGAATCATTTCTTGAATATAAAATTGCGTGTAATATGAGCTAATGCTGCAGCATATAAGATGCCTATGCACGTGGCACGTGGCACGTGTCCCTCAAATCAAAGACCAAACTCCTATATAATCACCACAAGTTAACTGCCACTCTTGATCAGTCTCCAAGCTCTCCAAGTCCTCCTCAAAAATCTCGGTGAGAAGGAGGAGACCAAGAGCACGAGAAATGGCAGGAAGTGGAGTGTTTGCAGAGATCATAGAGGGTGATGTGTACAGGTATTACTCAGATGGCGAGTGGAAGAAGTCTGCTTCAGGGAAAACTGTTCCTATCATCAACCCCACAACCCGGAAGACACATTTCAAGGTCCAAGGTAATCAATAACCCCCTTCAATCCACACCCACTTCCTATTTCACCTTAAATTCGAGGAAAGTCTTGTCCTTTTTTTTTTTTTTTTGTTTTTTTGGTTGAAAGTTGTATGTGTTCTTATGTAAGTTTCTGCGGAGAATAGATGGTGCAAAGTCAATTTAGTTGCTGTTTTGGAGAATCTTTTTTATATTATCTTGCTTGGAAATGGATGGTTTTCCTATCATGGCTGTTACTGTTTCTGCTAGTGTTAAGTTAGAAAACCCAAAAAAGAAAGCTTTTCTCTCATAGAATTAATGGCATAAAAAATTAATGGCTCTGTTTGTTAACCCTTTTTAGAGGGCGATTTTTTATTTTTTATTTTGTTTGAGTGTTGGTGAAAGTAAAGTTGAGTGTTTTGGGTTTTGGGTTGTTTGTTAAAGTAACTTTTCAAAAGAAAAAAAAAAAAAAAAAAAAAAAGAAAGAGAGAAAATTTTATTAAACAAAGTTTCCAACTTTAGAGCAGAATTGAATAATCTGATTTTTTTTTTTTTTGAAGTTTCATGTACTAATTAATTGCAGATTAATCAAATTTTATAAATTAAAGCTCAGTAGTTATTGAGTCGAATAATTGATCAGACATGTTTTTCTTTAATTAAATCCGAACAGCTTGCAGTCAAGAAGAGGTGAACAAAGCCATAGATGCAGCAAAAACAGCACAAAAATCATGGGCAAAGACCCCTTTGTGGAAAAGAGCAGAATTGCTTCACAAAGCTGCAGCAATATTGAAAGAGCACAAAGCACCCATTGCAGAGTGCCTCGTTAAAGAGATTGCTAAACCAGCCAAGGATGCAGTGACCGAAGTATGTATACTCCCTGTGTATTTGAGTTGCGCCCATCTGTACCTTCTAATAAGACTGAACTTTGAGAAGTTCAAATGCTTATCAAATAATGCCTACTCCATGCATTAGAATTGGGTTTTGAATTGTCTTTGTATGTTTTATGGTCTGTTGAAGGTTGTTAGGTCAGGAGATTTGGTGTCATACTGTGCTGAAGAAGGGGTGAGGATTCTTGGAGAAGGGAAGTTCCTGCTTTCTGATAGTTTTCCTGGCAATGAGAGGACCAAATATTGCCTCACTTCAAAGGTAATTTTATCTAATTTTTCTAAGGTGGTCATGTGCTGTTGGCACCTTGTGGTAATTTGTTCTATTAGTGATTTAGTGGTTTTGCTGATAGAACCACTTCAGTGACCTTTTTTGTCCTGACATGAAATGAGTATTAATTCTGCAAGGCCTTCTGATTCTTACCATAGGGGAATCAAAATACAAAGGTATATCCAGAGAATCATTGACCAACCACTGCATTATATATCTCGGAAACCCCTCAAACAATGTAACATAATCGGAATGTCAATTTCATCTGTTTTTATTACCAAAAAGTGTTAATGAAGTAGTAGGCAAAATTCCATAGAGATCCTTCTGTAAAATAATATTACAAATCAGTTAATAAAATGAAGCATTCAAAGAAGATTCTTTGCCTTATATAACTAGAAAAATCATGGGTAAAGAAGGTGCAAAACTAAAAAGAATACTTTTTTTTGGGGAGAAGGGGGGGTTTAAAAATTAATTTTGTAGGGTCTATCTCATTAAAAAAAATAGAGGTATTTTTAAAATTTCGGGGGGCACTTGCATGTAATTCCGCCCCTGGGTTTAGCAATTAGTGGCAGTGGGTTTATGTCCCAAGGATGGGGCTGCAACTACTGGCCATCTGGAAATGACAGAGTGACGTTTGGCCATAAGCGAATCCAAGTATTTCTTGTGTGGATTTATTTAGTATTTATGTAGTGGCTGTGTGCCAAAATTACTTGGAACTACTGCTACAAGTCACTTTTTATAGACTTCATGCGTGCAGGTGTCTTAATTCATGACTCACGACCATCAAAATCAAGATTTACTTTGAGAAAAATGGTCGATTCTTTGACAAGATAGTACTGTAAAATCTGGTCTCATGATGCCATGAGGAAACATTTTTGGTAGTCAGGCATTCTCTTGATTTTTGACTTCAATAGCCGTTTTATTACTGATGCTAGGGGGAAAACTAGATGTGAATTTAGAATTGGAAGCTGTATCAAATACTAAGCCGAGTATTATAACAGAAATTGAGCATCAAGACAGTAAGATGAGGTAGAGCATTTTTGTTATCATTTATTGTGTATGAGTTCCCCGTGTGTTGTGACATTGATTAAAACTATAAGTAGTCCTAGCATGTTCTCAGACTCTTATTTATCTTGTTTGTACTAGATGAGTGATTTGGACTAACGCCTGTGTGCAGATTCCATTAGGTGTTGTTTTAGCTATCCCACCCTTCAACTATCCTGTCAATTTGGCTGTTTCAAAGATTGCTCCTGCACTTATTGCCGGAAACTCCATTGTGTTGAAGCCTCCAACCCAGGTATGGGATTAACCCTTGATGATCCTAGTATTCCACCTTCCATCACATATAAAGGTTCCGGTGCTGCTCCGCCTTTGATATTCCTATAATATCTCACCCGAATGGACTTTTATGTTTTTTTAACTGGTTTTCTTAGTCCAGTTGTTCTGATGAACTTATGTTATTCCTTGTAGGGTGCTGTAGCTGCATTGCACATGGTGCATTGCTTTCATTTGGCTGGATTCCCCAAAGGCCTTATTAGCTGTGTTACAGGAAAAGGTTCTGAGATTGGTGACTTCCTTACAATGCATCCAGGGGTCAACTGTATAAGGTAATTTTTTAGTCACCTTAAGATCGTTGCCTTCCATCACTTTCACTGGTTCTTATCCTTCCTGATTGTACAACCTTTTCTTTCTCCTTTTCTAATCATACAGCTTCATCATATGGAGATTTACACCTTAAACCAATATAAGCTATTGGGAAATTTACTTGTTTTTATTTTTTGGCCAAGTGGTTTGTGCATCCCTCTATAACCAGATATGATAATAGAAACATTATATTTACATGTCCTGTAAGTAGCAGGTTCTCCTACCTGACAATCATCTACCTCAGCTTCACAGGTGGAGACACAGGAGTAGCGATTTCAAAGAAAGCAGGCATGATTCCTCTTCAGATGGAATTAGGTGGAAAAGATGCATGTATCGTTCTTGAAGATGCTGATTTGGATTTGGTAGCAGCTAATATCATAAAAGGAGGTTTCTCTTACAGGTGAAGGAAAAAATATGGAATTGCTAAACGCACTCACTTTGACAGAATTCTCCATATCATCAAAGAGTCTTAAATTAATATTAGAGTTTCTTTAAGAACGTTTAACTGAAATCTAACAGATTTCATTTTATAATTTGCTTTTTATTCATGAATAAAGAATTTAAGTACCAAACTATTCACAAAATTGAAGAACAAGTCTATAGCAGCTGCATAAAGTTCCTTTTCCCCCCTGTATGAAACTTTTTTCCCCCAATATCCATATTGATCTGTATTTACTGTCCTTAACTAGAAGAAAGAATGATATTGCATCCAAAAAAATTTGTTTTCTAGCACATTGATGCACCCTCATGCTGTCGGCGACTCGGCAAGGGAGCAATGTCTTTCTTCCTGGCTGTTTGTACAAATAATTCCAATTAATTCTGGGCTCCAACTTCTATCTTGGAAAATAACTTATGAATCACAATTTCATCGCTTTGGTCGCTTTGGTTTTACATGGCTCTATCTGCAGTTCAAGCACATGTCCTCATAATTTTGTATTGTTATCTATATCAGTGGTCAAAGATGTACGGCTGTAAAGGTTGTCCTGGTCATGGAATCTGTTGCTGATGCTCTTGTTGAGAAAGTTAAAGCTAAAGTAGCAAAATTAACTGTTGGGCCACCTGAGGATGACTGTGATATTACTCCAGTTGTTACAGAGTCCTCTGCTAACTTTATTGAAGGCTTGGTAATGGATGCAAAGCAGAAAGGAGCAACATTCTGCCAGGAGTACAAAAGAGAGGGAAACCTCATATGGCCGTTATTGTTGGACAATGTTCGACCCGATATGAGGATTGCATGGGAGGAGCCATTCGGTCCAGTCTTACCCATCATCCGCATAAACTCGGTTGAAGAAGGAATCCACCATTGTAATGCTAGCAATTTTGGCCTTCAGGTATGATATTAGTCAACCTTTGTTCATCCACCTAACTTCTCATTCCAACTTGTCCAACTTTTTTTCATAACAAGTCATGTAATTCTTGTAAGTTTTTGACTGTTTGAAACTTTCTAACAGTTTTCATTTCAAAAATCCTCTGCACCATCCAAGTTTTCAGTTCAACTGATTCCAGAATTCCTCATAAGCTGATATACTATTTCAGGGTTGTGTTTTTACGAGAGACATAAACAAAGCAATTTTGATCAGTGATGCAATGGAGACAGGAACTGTTCAGATTAATTCAGCACCGGCTCGTGGGCCAGATCATTTTCCTTTCCAGGTGCATTATCTTTCCATGTTACAGGTTGGATAAAATAATCATTATGAAGAATTATTGTAAAAGTTTCAGAAAGTTGGAAGGAAACCACTTTCCTCTTCAGGTGCAAGACACTATTCACCCACATACATCATCTTGCATTGTTCCAGTCAAAATATTCACCTACTTATTTTTCCTGGCCAAAATAAGTAGCTGTGGTTTGAATAATTCCTTTTGAATCCCTTATGTATCATTCTCTTAATGATTTTTTTAACACGCTGCTTTGTTACAGGGTCTGAAGGACAGTGGAATTGGTTCCCAAGGAATCACTAACAGTATTAACATGATGACAAAGGTTAAGAGCACTGTAATCAACTTGCCCTCACCTTCTTATACCATGGGGTGATATGCCCCTGAGGATAAGCTACATGTACTAGTAGTGTATTTCGGCAAATTATGCAAGTGATATTATGTAAGAAGAGGAAAAAAAACTTATGTGGTGGATCTTCTGAGTAGCCACTGCAATATAAAAACTATCTGCTTCAGTGAATCAATGACTTCCATGAACGTGAGGATCAAGTAATGCTTATTAGAAAATGTACAGTTGGATTTAATACAAATTATAATATCTTATCTTCAGATAACTTGATGTTATCTTGATCCTGTGCTTGAATGGATATCTTTTTATCTTTATCTTCTCCCTTTTTTGAATTCTTTGGATGTTTAATCTTGTCTGCAGAATCTGTTTCAATAGTTAATATGTTTTGGGGGTGTTTTTTGTTTTTATTGAAAAAAATATTTTTAAGTGGAAAAAAATAAAAAACTAAAATTTTAACAAAGTCACCTTTTCTCTTTGCAAATATTTTAAAATTATTGGAAAAGTTCCACTTTTATAAAAGTAGTTTCCCTTACTTTTTTCTGGTTGTGGGCTGTTCAGACAGGCTTCACATAAAATTTTCTTCTTGCTTTTGTTGGGTTTTATTTTTGGTGGTTTGGGGGGATCTGTTGAGTAATTTTGTTTAGGTAAATGTTGGTAAATTCATTTACTTTAGTTGAATTATATTAAAATACTAATTACATCGTAATTAGTTTAAACCGTTAGGATAATTGGTAATTTAATATAGTATGAGAACAAATATTCTGTATATAAAAAGAATGTTTTGAATTCAAATTTTGTTTCATAATTGGCCATTTAACAAAGTATGAACTAAAACTTAAGGTTATGGCAAAACTCAAATCCATTAAGTTTGCTTGTCTTTTACATATTTCTTGGATATTTGCATAAAATGATCCACAAATTTTCTCTCAAATTGGAAGTTGAAAAGTGTAGTCCATGCAAGAAAAGAAAAGATGCTATAGATGATTGGTGATGTACTGCTCTTTGGCCCACTTTCTTTTCCCAACCATTTGAGGAATTTACTTTTACACTATCAAGAAATCAAACCACAAACCTTTTTCATGGAGAAATTTTTTGAATCGATATATATATATATATATATTTTAATTCAGTCTGTTAAATTAATATATGTCTTTAAATTATATAATTTTCACGTATATTTTTTATTTTCAAATGTATTTTTAATAAGGCATGTGATTCTTACATGCATCTTTTAAAATATGCATGATAATTATATATTCTATGAACAAATACCAGTCAAATAGACAGGCAATTTAGTTAAAAAAAAAATTGTTATTTTCTAATATGGTCTTTTTTTTTTTTTTTTTTTTTATGATAAAATTCATTTATAAACCGTTGTGGCAATACATAATTGGTTAAACAATTAAGAGCGTCTGATTGGTCATAATTTTTTTTTTTATTTCTTTTAAAAATTCTGAACTACCACGTCAATACAGATTTAAAATGAATTAATTTATAGTCAAAATTTAATGATGTTACGCTATTTAATAAACGACATGATGACCAGAGGACATGGCACGTGTCACGCGACCAGAGTCCTAATTGCTAATTGACTTTTTTGTCCCAACTAAAGCTGTTTCGTCTTTTTTGGGTAAAAATGTAATTCCCAGCTAAGCCCTCACCTGTCTGTTTTAGAAATTTATTCCTACCATTTGTACAGTCATTCATTGCAGCTGCCGGTTCAGATTCTATCATACTTAAAAAAAAATCCCTAAAATAGACTACTAATGTCATACTCGAAATCTATTTAATTCCATGTATTTTAAGTTTTTTAAATATTAAATATATATTTTCTTTAACAATTTTAAAATGTGTGATTTTAAAAAATAATAATTTAAAAAATGCAACTTTTATAAAAACGGTTAAAACATTTTTGTCAATTGAGTATTTAAAATTGTGCGTTTATTAAAACGTGCCCCATTGCCTACAACACAAAAATGTAGATTTTTTTATATTTTCAAACTATTATTGTTTTCAGACGTATTTCCAAACGAGACAATTTTTTTTATATAATTTTATTTAAAAATGTGCTTTTGGCATACAAAATAGCGGGGTTAAACACACTCTAAGTGACTTGAATCATTTCTAAATAAAATCACAGCCCTTTATAAAGCATTATAAAATTCTATAGTTAAGATCTATTACTTTTTGATGAAACAATATTTATTACCCTTCTCAAATTACTACATAATTTGCAAAGTCCGATGCATAATTACCAAATGGGTTGCAATATTCCTTATTTACTATCAAAAATAACAAAAATATCCTATATAAGATAAAAAAAAAAAACAAAATTTATAAAAATATCTTCTCAAAGTTGATGTGGCTTTTAAATTCACAATTGGAACAAAATTTAATTTTGATCTATACCAAATCTAATAAAGATTTAAGAGCCACATTAATTTGGAAGGATAAAAAGATAATCCCTACCTAGCATTATTAATAGTTAATGAATAATGTTACTCTTCATACAAATTTATTATACTCATTTCATACTACTAATAGCGTATTTTAAATAGTTTTTTGGGTCGGTCATTTAATAAAAACAAAAAAAAAGTCACTTAAAATGCACAAAATCAATTGAAATAAAATAAATGTAATAAATGAGTGAGAATGGTAGTAATTATTTATTTATTAACCACGGGTGAGGATAATAATATTCATTTTCCTGAAAAAAAACAACATATTTTTTCTTCGTATAATATGGTAGTGGATAATATTGTTAAAACAATTGTGAAATTTGACACCACACCTAATCACCACCCATTTATTCAGATACGCAGAAAAAAGAAAAAAAATCCAACGGTCCAGACAACTCCACGTGGGCCCCCACGTCCCGAAAATCAAAAGGCGGATCTCAAACTCGGAATTGAACTCAAATTCAATCCCCAAGAGTCCAGGCTTCGCTGGATCCTCCTTTTTATAGGCGCACCATGGTAAAAAAATCTAGTACCACGCGCCCACACACAAACACAGAGCCCAAAAAAAAGAAAAGAAAAAGAAAAACTTAATTTTGTATAAAATATTTTAGATCAGCAATTTTATTAATTTTTTCGCGAATTTTGTCCGGAAATCCCTAAAAAAAAAAATGGAACCCTAAAGTTTCTCTCATTGAAAATTCCCAATTCTCTGTCTTTGTCTCTGTCTCTTCGATTCGTACGTTCTAGGGTTTTGATGGTGTGAAATCGGAGCGAGAGGTGTGAGATTTGGAAGGATCTAGGGTTACGAAGCGAGCAACAATGGCGACTTCGGATACGGAGCTCGAGGAGCAGCTTCTGCAAGCGGGGAATAGGCTCGTGGACCCTCCGTCGTCCGTGGATGAGCTCCTCCCTCTCCTCGACGTAAATCCCTAATCTTCTTTCCCATTCGTACCAAAACTTTAACATTTCAAATTGTTTGTTGGAGTTTGCACGTGTTCCTGGTTTTTTTATTTTGTGTTTGATGAGATGGGTTCGTGGTATCTTGGGCAATTGAATCTTGTGATGTGGGGGTTTTAGTGGTTTTATTGATCTGTGTTATTAGCCTTTTTGCCTTTTTATTATTGTGTTGCATGCTGTGTTCTTGCTTATTTTCTCGGTTTACAGTTTTATTTTCTGAACTAATCTTATGAGCTTACTTCATGGTGCTGCTTTCATACGTATTTGAAGAACTGGTTGGAATTAGAAGTTGCGCGTGCAGTATAACTAATCTTCCGATGTTACGCTGTTGTATTTTTGTTAGTCTGTTACACTCATTCTTGACAGTACTATGGATGAGAGATTTTAGTGAATCTGTAGCGGTGAAATTTTATTTTATTTCTTTATTGTGGGGCTAGCATCTGTGTAAAGTAGGTCTGCGCGCGCATTTTTGAAGTTATGTATGCAGATATGTGCGCCTTTCTTCATTAGCTGTGGGGCAATTATTTAGATTCTGCAATAAACACAATGCCATATTAGCGTTATGCTCAGGAGATTGTCAGGAATGAGCTATAACTAAGATGGCATGTAGTTGGGGAAACATGAATGACTTAAGATATCAGTATTTATTGACAAGATTTAAATAATTAATTAATTTTTTCTCGAGCAGTACAACTAAGGAAACCAAGTGGATACTGAGAAACTTTTGAGTTCGTTGAATTTTAATTATTGTCGCCGTAACTGTAGAGGAATTGAGGGAGCGAGTGAGGGGAGAGAGATTACGTTTGGAACTCTACGATCTCTGTTTGTTTCACACATAAATTCTGGAAAGAAAATATGGAAAGGAGAGGTACATTTTGGATTATAACTTCTTCAAAAGAGGAGGAATTATGGATAAGCACGTCACTATAATAACTGAAGTTCTTGTTTCTTTCCTTTTCTAACTGCATTTTTTCATCAAAACATGGTTGTAACCATTTCTTCTTTTCTTACTGTCCGTTTGTTTTGCTTTCAGACAACCAATTATTGAGAGGGGTGTTGTCTTATTTCTTTTAATTTCTTTGCTGTTCTTTACACACATATTTTTATGATATGTGTTTAATAGATTTAAAGTCAATTTCAAGAAGTGCCTTTAGTGGGTGTGATAAAATTCTGTCACATATTTTATGTAAACTACTTTTAGAAGATTTCTTTCCTTTTTTGAAAGTAGGGAAGCCCTATTTTTGGTCATGGGGGTGTAGGTGGGGCATAAAAGGAAATCATCAAGGCCTGATGTGTGCATATGCGTGAAGCTCTTGATTCTGGATTTATTCAAAGTGTCCTCAATGATGTTTCCCTGAAGTTTACAATGATCCTACATAAGTTATATTTTCAGAATTTGAAGCATTTACAATTTTTTACAATTTTTTTTTTTTCTTTTTCTTTCAAGCCTGTGATGAGCTAGGTAGATGGTGCATGTTTGATAAGTATCTTAATACTCTTTAAAAAAAATGCTCCATTCTTGTTATGACCAAACTTGGATCATCCATGCAGCGCCTGATGCAAACAGGAAGTTTACTTGATTTCTTTATAGAATATTGCTATTGATTGTCAAAGAAAATTATCAAACTTCACGAAGTTTTGTTGTTAAAAAAAAAAAAAACTACATGAGGGTAGAAAATTTTTACGGAGGAATTTTTGGAAATTTTGAGAAGGTACATGTTACAGGGCATTTATGGAATCCAATAAATTTGGATCTGTAGAGAATACAAGAAGTGTGTATTACTGAACTAATTTTGTTGAGAGAACGCAGATTCTTGACCTGTTAGTAGCATGGAAGCTGCTTGTAAAGATGATCTTACAAATGATAAGCCTCTTGATTTTGTGTTGGTACTGCCATATTTTGCTTGAGCTATATAATGTTTTAGTGAGAGATATAATTTTTAAAAGATTAGTTGTTTCTTCAATTTCAAGTGTAATATGTTTTCTTGCTGTTGCAATACCTTGAAATTGTTCTTTGATTTAGGACAGCTAGAAGCCTTATTTTTCTTGGTGGCTGTCCTCCAAAAAATCCTTCTTTTTCTTCCCTACATCACCAAAAGCCGCGTCATTCCATTTCTTCAAATCTACTTTCAAAGCTTTCAACTTACTTGCCAATATAAAGCTTGGTAATCCTTGAAAGCTATAGGACAGCCACCAAGTTTTCACGTGCACCACAAATCCCTCTGATTTCAGCCACATATTTTCAAACTTGAAATACTCGCTACCTCGACCTGACTCCCCACAATCCAACATCAATGCAAAATGATCTGACAAGATTATTAGAAGTCTCCTCTGTGATACCTGTGCACTAGGGTTGCGCCCCACTGCGTTTATTTAATGATATTGAATTACTTATAAAAAAAAAAAAATTTATTAGAGCTGTCGGTTTTGGTTACTGCTATTCATATTTGTAATTTTGAGTTTGTTTTACATGCACTCTCTTCCATTTTTGGTCTGTTTCATTAATGCTGATGCACCTTCCTTTTGCAAAATTACCAAATGAATTTGCAACTGTTAGGCTGTAAATTTGTTGAGTATCAGGCTAATTGATTGTCCACTGTCACACCTTTTTCCATTCAGCGAATGTTTAAATGGTTATGTTATATTTATCTTAATTTTTGTAATGATGAGAGGTTGAAAATAGCAAAGCTGTTACTTTTTACTCGTTCTCATGGTCGTTGCATTTGAATAATCCTTTTTTTTTTTTTCCCTGGCGATTTTAGCGAGTAGAGAACTGTCTATCAAGAGTGGAACAATCTCCTACCAAATCAATGCAAAGTGCACTTTCTCCATCATTGAAAGCATTGGTTGATGATAAACTTTTTAGACACTCAGACGCTGATGTAAAAGTTGCAGTTGCCTCTTGCATCAGTGAGATAACAAGGATAACTGCACCTGATGCTCCTTATGATGATGACCAAATGAAGGTACTTGGAACTAAATGTTCTAGACATTGGGAGAAAAGTTATATACAAACTGTCTGTCTCTTTGTTCTCTAAAGATTACAGCGTTTTGATGAACTTTCATTTTATGTTATGCAGGAGATCTTTCAGTTGATTGTATCTTCATTTGAAAATCTATCTGACAATTCCAGTCGGTCATATACAAAGAGGACCTCGATTCTTGAAACTGTTGCTAAGGTCAGGTCATGTGTGGTGATGTTGGATCTTGAATGTGATGCACTGATCCTTGAGATGTTCGAGAATTTCCTAAAGGCAATAAGGTATGTAAATTATTTTCCTGTTGAGAGTCCCCCCTTCTTGAGGATATTTTGTTATTGACAGATATCTACTGTAGTATGTCTTTCATTCTGAAGTTTGGTTATCTATTTGATACATTTGATTTGTGAAATGGTACATATACATAAGACCGATTCTTTCTCAAACCAAGACAAACTTTGGTGTCAGTGGTGCTATTGGGAACAGGGTTGGCTGCATTTATACGACCTTATTATAGAGCATTATATTCGTAGATGGATGGTTCCTTAAATGATCGTACTGGATACTAAAATACAATTATACACCTGTGCTTTGTGGTTTGACTGCTGAACTTATGCTTATACCATCTTGAAAGATCTATTCGAATATTTACTTGACATAAATTATATCAATCATGTATTATTGATTTATATCAAGTAAATATGCTTGGAGCCCAAACTGTCATTATATACCCTGGTCTTGTAAATTATATGGCTGAATCCCGTGACAACTATTCTCTTTTACATTTGTTGTTGTTTGTGTTGTTATTTTGCTAGATTAAGTCATTACAACAAAGATACTAATAAGATGATTGTTTGCAAATGCTTACAGTAAAAATGTTTATCAATTTGCTGTTAGGGATTTCAGGGCTTGTTTAGATATTGTATTAAAGTGGAAGTTACCAGTAATATATTACCACTTTTGTTGCTTTGTTAAAGGAACGAAGGGTTGATGGTGTAGATCAGGTAGAGAAGAATAACAGACCTGGCTGAAAACTAATAAATAAGTAAAAGATATGAATATTCAATAAGTATTTGTAGTTAAGGTGTTGTACTCATATTTAACACTTAGAATATAGTGTAATCAATATCAAGTGGTTGAGATTTATGGATTGTTTCCTTACGCATTCATTAATTCATTGTCTTTTAGAATTTGTTGGGGTGGAATATTTGGGGAAACAGAAAATTCATATTGTGGAAGAGGATTTAGGATGACATAATATTGTTGCATGACTTGAAGTGATAAGTTTATGCACCTTTTTTCCTTAGTTTCTGCTACTCCCTGTTTTTCATCCTCCTTTTATCATTTATTTGATATTTTGAGAGCCTTGATTTTATTGATTTTTATTTTTTTTAATTTTTTTTATAGAGAGGTATGCAGTATTCCTTTTACACTGTTCAGCCCTATCCTCTTCCCAGATTATCTAATTTATTGCCTTTTGGTTTCCTAATTCAAATCTATACTGCCATGATCACCAATAAGTTGGAGTTACTGTCCCTCAAAACCTTCTTTTTATTTTATTTGTTTCAATTTGTGATTTATCTCGTATTTCTGATGGTTCCCCTTGTTCAATTATCAGGGACTATCACCCAGAGAATGTCTTTTCGTCTATGGAGACAATTATGGCCCTTGTTATAGAAGAAAGTGAAGATATTTCTCTAGAGTTACTCACTCCCATCTTAGCCAGTGTTAAAAAGGACAATGAGGTTAATTATACAGTGTGGCTGACAATATGCTTCTACCCCCTCAATTTTATTAATTTTCTGACATCCTCCATTTGCAGGAAGTTCTTCCCCTAGCTCGGAAGTTGGCGGAGAGAGTGCTTGAAAGCTGCACTACTAAAGTTAAACCTTATTTGATTCAAGCAGTGAAAACCTTGGGAATATCTTTTGATGATTATAGTAAAGTTGTTGCTTCAATATGCCAAGAGACATCTGGCGCTGTTGAGCAGAATGAAGTCCATGCTGCTGGCAAAGATATGGTATTCTTGCAATTGGTCTCGAGATAGACAAATTTTACATTTGTTGTTTTTTCATAACCGCAAAAGAACTCTTGATTTGGTGCTTCCTCCATAATCATCACTATAGCTGCCCCTATCGGCTCTGACCCATTCGTCATGGCATTTGACTAGCATTTCAACCAAATCTAGTAACTCATCTGGTATCATTGTTGCCATTTTGCCATCTTACTGTTGCTTTGTCCACCAATCACCATCTCTTCTCCTGCTAACTGTGTATTCCTTAATTGCTCAAAAACAAAATTTTATTTGCTTATGAAATATTGCCATATAAATAGTGTCTTGAAACAGTTGTCTCATGTGGGATATTTCTTCCATCTGGCCAAGTTGTCATTGGTTGTTGCTTGCGCTAGTTCACTGGTGTTATAATTTGTGTATGTGACGAGAATATAACTAAGAAATTGCATGTTTATATTCTGCAGGCTGATGAGAGCAAGTCAGTTGGGGCATCTTTGGATGAGTCAGCCCCAGTATGTTGTTCTTCCACTTCTTTTTAGTGTTTTGCTCTACTTTTTTATTTTATTTATGATTTTTTGCTTCTGTGTAAGCTAAGTTTTGAGCCTGTGGTGGTCATTTACATAATTTTTCTAATGATTAGGAGGATAAAGAGAGAGCAACAGCAGTTGTTTCTTCTGAACAAGTTGATCCTGCTATTCAGAGATCTCCCAACTTGGTGATGAGCAATGGTGTTGCAGAGACTGGGGAAGATGACTCTTTGCCACATTCAAATTCCGAAAAGAAGCAAGAGCATGATCATCATACTGATCAGTCCAAAAGTATTAATACATCGAGCAATGTTGAACCTGATAGTTTGGACACTAAGAAGGAAATAAATACAGAACTTAAGCCAGAAGAAACTACTAAGAAAAGAGGAAGAAAATTGAGTTCTTCAGCGAAATCAACTGAACCTTCTGACAGTTCTCTTATTGATGATGAGGTGGAAACTGAAAAGCAGACTGAGCATAAAAGTCACAGTGAGGATGTGCCTAGTTCACCTGTTAAGGACCCATCTGTTGAGGCAGCTGGGTCTACAGAAAATGAAAAAGAAGCTGGTATTAAGCTATCCTCACCTAAGGTTTTGGAGAATGAATCTGGGAATGTTGCTTCTCAATCCCCAAGTGGAAGCGTTCCTGATGAAAACCGTTCCAAAAGGGCTGGTGGACGACAAAAGAAAAAAGGGAGCTTGAATAAGGAGGCTACCCCATCTGCAGATGATGTTTCCAAAAAAGCTTCTGAAGGAACAAGTGATTCAGAAATAAAACCAAATAGACGCTCAGGGAAAAAGGTGCCCGGGGACGTTTCTAATGAGAACAAAAATCCAACTGCAGTAGATGCATCCAAAAAGGAAAGTGCCAGCATAAGTTATTCAGAGGCAAAACCATTGAAGCAGTCAGCTAAGAAGGTAGATGGAAGCAGTAAGATTGGACATGGACCCCTTTCAAAGCAGCTAGAGGACAAGAAAAAGCGTGGACGAGGAAAAGCTATTTCTGAAAAGGATGCAACAAAATCTTCTGCTAAAGATGATGACAAAGTACTTTCTTATTGGCTTTGTAGTGATGAGTTTGCTGTCGTTTCAATGTAATGCTATGTTGAATTCTGTAACTAAGAGAAATGTTGTTATTATGATTTATGTAGAAAATGGTGACTTCACCAAAGTCACTGACAAAATCAACTAAAGATGATCGTAACTTGGAGGAGACCCCAAAGGCAAGTTCCAAGAGGAAGCGTATTCCAGACAAGGAAAAAGTATGTAATCTTGATTCTGCAATGATTTTTTTTTCCCCGTTTCAAAAATAAATTTCAACTTGCGTGTAATATTGTGCTTGGGATTTGAATATGTAGAATGTCCTCCATAGAACAAGTAGATTGCATGCTGGTAACCTTTTTTTGTCAGATTTTGGCTTTCTATTTTTGTAATGAAAATCAGTTGCAGTTCTCTTGATGTAGAATGATCAGTGGATACTTGTAGACTTAAAGTTTGTGTAGGTGTGTTAGTTTTTCCATTGTGATTACTGTTGATGTTGTTGATTGGATCTACTGATACATCCACTTGTTTCACCGGATGTATGAATTCATGCATGCAGAGAATTATTTTTGTTGCTTGTAGGCTTTCATTGTATTATTGTGAAATTTTTTCCTACACGAGTAAACAAATATCTAGAATTTGTGGTCTTCTGTATCCTTTTGTTTTCAGATATTACTTTTTTGGTGCACAAAACTGAGCTGTTTGTTAATACCATGTAGAAGACTAATACTATAAAAGTAGTCGCATAGATGGTTTGTTTTGTCCCTATTAAAATGATTATGTTACGAACTTTGAGCCAACCTTATATGATTCAATAAGTTGTTTTAATAACACTAGGCATTGTGCTCTTTAAATTATTTCAATTTCAAACACACTGCAAGAGTTGTCTTTCATATTTTATATTTGGGATTTCACTTGAAGACCCCTTTATGCTTTTGGGATCAATTTCTTACCGAGTGATTTTCATCGCAGGACTCTGATTATGGTGAGAACTTGGTTGGTTCAAAGATTAAGGTTTGGTGGCCGAAGGATCGGGCGTAAGTACCATTATTATCTTCTCTATGCTTCAAAAGTTTTTGCTTGGGCTGTTTTGTGGGTTTTGGGTTTATTTTGGTTTCTCCCTTCTTTTTTTTTTGTTGGGGGGGGGGGGTTGTCCTTGTGTATATTTCTAGTGTACTTTAGGGGCGCCTTTCACTTTTTATAAAATGTGCTTGTTCGCCTATCGAAAAATAAATTTTTTTTTTCCCTGGAGATCTTCATTAATTGATCTTTTTGAATGCTGATTTTCTGTGAGGTTGTGTATCTTATGTTTTATATTTTCTCCATTTTCTTTCTAAGCCATTCTGGAGAGTTTTGTTAATTGAACTGTTGAGTGCTTGTGTCTCCATGTGTGTTCGTCATCTATAATTTTTTTAGGCCTTGTTTGGTTCGCGGAATAGATTCTTGGAATGGAATGACTTTTTCATAAGAATAGTGGGCTTGTTTGATAAATACATGTACAGAACAGAACATTACAGAATAGTGGGTTGTTAGTTTTGAAATTAGTAAAAAGTGATGATGTGATATAAAATAAAAAGAATTTGTATAAAAAGGTGAAAAAATTTTGTATTGTAGTGAATTTTTTTATTTGAATAGTAATAAAAAATTATTGATGTGATATAAAAAGTGAAAAAAGTGGGAATGTTTTGATGTTGATTGGTGGTGAAAAATATAAAAAAAATGAAAAAAAGAATGCATGAACAGTGTTGTATTGTTTTGTATTCTAACAAACAAGGCCAGTAATTCTTTTGTTTGGTAGGGGTCTATTCCTTGAAATAGTTTGGGATTGCGATTTTAAACCAAATCGCAGAAAATAATCATTTGAGAACTGTGTTTTTAAAAATTGCGATTTGAAAACGCAGAAAATCTGTCTTTTCAAATCGCAGGTAAGATGGTGTTTTTTTTGAAAATGCAGAATTTTAAGGGCTAATTTGCTATTTTAAAGGTTAATCTATGATTTTGCCAAACGGTTAACTGCGTTTTTAAAAATCACTTTTTTCAAATCACACACTTTGAAATCGTTATTTTAAATTGCACTTTTTGAAATTGCAAACTCAAATGAACTCTTATTCTCATTGGAATAACTATTCCATTACGAAGATGAATACTTATTCCTCTAAAAAAATGAGATAAATAGTTATTCCAATGGGAATATACTACATTTTCTAGGAAAAAAAAAAACCTCTTTTCTTTTTTTTTTTTTTTTTTTTTTTTTTTTTTCTTTTTTTTTTTAATTATTATTATTATTTTTTTTCAAAAAAAGAAAAAGAAAACCAAAACCCCAACCCCCCTTTACAGCAATGGGTGGTTGGCCTGCCACCGGTTTTCGAAATTTTTTTTTTTATTGTTTTTATTTTTGTTTTTTGTTTTTTGTTTTTTTTTTTATAATTGGAGTCTTTTTTTTTTATAATTTTTTTTAATAGTAATTTTGATTGGATTCTAATTAAAGTATATGAGTTGTTACCAAACTAAAAATTAGGAATAACCATTCCATTCTACTTTCTTTTATTCCTGGTAATAACTATTCTATTTTCCAATAGAATACTCATTCTGCAAACCATGCGAGGCCTAAGTGGTTTTGATCAAGTGTTTTTGTTATATGTTATTCAATCATTTCATAGACCTCACCCAAAAAAAAAAAAAATCATTTCCTAGACTAGTCATGTCATCATTTTTTTTTTCTTTCAAAAATCTAGGTTCAGCTTCTTTCATGACAACTAATTGCTGTAATTGTCAAATACTTTTTCTTCAATTGTTGTCAACTTTTATCATCTTGAATACAAGTAACTTTTGTCATATTATTTATATATCTTAGATGTCAGACCTGAAAGTTAATGCTACTTAGGTTTCAGTGGTGATGGCTTGTCCCCTGTGGCGTCGTGTGGAATTCTGTGAAAGTTTGGTCTTTATGGGGGTAATTAGGTCCATTTGGAAGGAGGGAGAGACGAGAAATTTAGGAGGCATAGAGGTGACAAATGAAGTTGTAAAGAAGGCAATTCCTTCATTAGCAGCGATTATGATGTGTAGGTACACTGAAGTTTAGAGGATGTTGTATTTTAAATATTAACTAGAAATTGTGAGCCTAAATGAGGAATGAAGTTGAAAAGAAGAATGAGATGAAATTTTGCTTGGTATTAATTGGGAGGTTGAGTAAGTAGTAGATCTATTGGAGGATATGTAGATAAAGAAAGTGGGTTATCTTTATTGGTGTGACTGCTGACCTGGATGAGAGGAAGCTTTCATATCCAATTTTGTAGGTGGGGAAGGGATCCGAGAGACTTTGATTGGGAAATTCATTGTATTTGAGCTATGGAGATGTTGAGCTTGTTTTTTCTTACGCCTATTTTATAATTTTGCAGGTTTTATGAAGGTGTTGTGGAATCTTTTGTTTCTGAAATAAATAAGCACAAGGTCAGAAGCCAATTGTTCTAGCCATATAACTATTATCTCTGTTACTTATATTTTTTTTTTTTCATAAAATTTGCACTGGTGATTATGAAAATTTATACGGATTATTTTATTCACTAATAAAGATGGCCTTTTTTTTCTCTTCCCCTTTGTGCATTGTATTTGATGTTGACTTTCCTTTTTTACTTTGATTGTGGTGTTCTATATAGGTCTTATATACTGATGGTGATGAAGAAATATTATACCTTAAGAAGGAAAGGTGGGAGATCATTGGAGGTGACTCTGGGTTAGATGGGGTGGGTGGCGGCCTGATTTATATTTTTGCTAGCTTATACTTTCTTTCTATGTGTTCTAGATTAATGCTAATATGTTGCGTTAACAGGAACAAGCAACTGATCACCAAAGTCCTGATGCTCCCACTAAAACGTATGTATTGCTTTCTTTGATATCAACTTTTCAATCATGAAATCGTTCCATTATGCTATTCTTTTGAGGTGTTCTAAATTTAATTCCTCAGTGTTATTTTTAATTTCTGTTGAATTACAGAGTCCAAAACCAATTTTAGCAATTTTTAGCTTTGTTGCATTATTTATTTCCCTGCCATGGCGGATGCTGCTGTAACCCTGTTTTGTATGTTGTATCAGCTTTTTGTATTGGTCTAGCATGATAAATTTACTGACAAATTTGTCATTCGGGATATCAAGTTAATATGACCTATTAGTTCCATTTCTGCCTGCTTTGAATTGGTGCCAAATGGTGCTCTGCTGTTGTAGTATAACACTACATGAACTTTAAGTTTTTTATTTATTTATTTTTTTAAATTTTTTTATTTGTATTATTTTAACCTTGCATTTAGTTGTTGTCCTTAATACAAAGTGGCTTATGTGGTGGGCTCCTTCGGCTGTCTCGTTTGTTTATTTGCAAACGTTCTTTCTTGTCTTTGTAACACCTGCTTTGCTTTGTTTTGATCATTACTGCCAGGTCCTCAAAGAAGAAACTGAAAATAATTTCTGGTGAGCCAACAAAGCATGGAAAGATGGATGCTTCACCCAAGAAGTGCGTGCATTTATTAATCAATTTTGGGTGTTGTTCTTTAGTTGGCTTCTAAGAGTTTGGTTTACATTTCAGGAGTGGAGGTGCTTCCTCTAGCAAATCCAAAGGTACATCTTCAAAATCTGATCGTAAGTCTCGTGATGGCAAGCCGAAAGATGACTCCCTCAGGACTCTAAGCAAATCAGAAGATGTCAGTAGCGGCAAATCTAAGGATCATGCGCCTAGAAGTGGCAGTAGTAAATCAGTTGATGCTGCTCCTAAATTGGCTGGGAAATCCAAGAACAATGATCCTGACATACCCAAGACTGGCAAATCCAAGGATGATGATACTGGCACACCGAAAGCTTCCACAAAACCCAAGCAAGATATTGCAAAGACTGGAAAGTCCAAGCAGGACACGCCCAAGAGTGCCCCCATTTCCAAAGGCAAAAACCCAAAAAGTGGTGGCAAGTCTAGTGCTAATAATGGTACTGGCAAGGTGAAATCTGGTGCTTCATCAAAGATAAAAGAGAGCGAGGATACGAGGGAAAACTCAAGTGATTCTGCTAAGGTGCCTGAAAGTACAGCAAAGGGGAAGTCGCCAAGTTCAGCGAAAGGACAGGGAGGAAGTGACTCCAAAAGTGGGAAGAAGCGACGAAGGGGAGCTAAAAGTTGATAAATTTGCCCGCTCGTTGCTCTGAAGCCTGTTTTTTTTTTTTTTTTTTTTTTTTTTTTTTTTTTTTTTTCTTCTTCTCTCCTTTTAATATAATATTCAAATCTTCCTACCGCCATCTTCTGCAGCTTTCTTTGATACTCAGCGCTGCAGTTAACATAAGCTGTCAATTAGGTATTCTTCATCATCTTTTGACATAATTGCCAGGTTGTGACTTTAGCTTGTAATCCACAGGTAGACTAGTTTATAGTGGTTTTGTTAGGGTTTAGTTAGCTTTGCTCTACATTCTTGTTTTAGATTGAATTTCTCGTGTTATTTGGGAGACAGCAGTAGAAGACATTGGTTAGCTTTGTTCAACAAAGTGGCTTTTATAGGCAGTGTAATAGATTCAAAAACTTGGCTGGCAGAAAATTTCTTCTCTTGACCGTCCCAGCATCCTGTTGCTTTCCCACGCTAACCAGGGGTCTTCTTCTTGATACTCCAATAATTTACCGGCCAAATCTTTTTCTTATAAACGACTTTTACATAATTTTCATGCTTAATCATGTAAATGTTCCATCCTTAATATACACTCGTAAAACGTGGATTTGAACCCAAATCTTGTGTTTATCTATTCCAACCCTGATTTGATATTTGCAACTCTCACATAATACTTACATAAACGTCTCATAAATATCGTCTTTTGTTTTAAAAAAAACAATATATTTGTTTAAAAACAATATATCTATTGCGCTGCAATCTGGGCCTTATTTGTTCGGACAGGTTCATAAGTGGGCTTGAGAGGTTTTGAGCCCAATATAATATAATATACTAAAGAAGATCTAGGCCTGTGGACCGATTGAAGCACTTCCATCTTGGTGCACAAGATAGCCATTTATGTTGAGGAAAAAGATAAATTATTATCAGTTGCTGTTTAAGGCTTTTGGGCACGGTTCTGGGGGATTTATATATGGTATGGGCGGCCTTTTACTCTCTTTTACAACCAGTAGTAGATCACAAAAAAAAAAAAAAAAGATTTTTAGAGGTGGAAGAAAATAAAAGAAAAGACACCTGTGAGAGCTTTTGTTAAAAGAATGATGTTAGAGGTGGGACATCTTTTATTATAAATTCCTTACAAATTGATGTAGTAGTTTATGTGTCACTCATGTAAACTGTGACGTAAAATTGTAAAGAGATCTTAATAAAAGTTGTTTAAATGGAACAGTGTTTTCCAATTTATAAATAAGTAAAATATAATTGAAGTCCACATCATTTAAGATTTGGATGTACCCATTTCGAAATACAATCCAAAATTTCAAACCCACTTCATGTTTTTGCTTTCCCACTTTGTTTATCAAGTATATTGTCCTTATCAACTCGATTACACTTTCCCTTTTTCTTTTTTAGGTGTTTATCCACTGCGAGTAGTGCAGTGTTGCATGTACATTCCCAAATTCAGGGTTTGACTTTATTGTGCCAAGGAATTCCGGTAAATAACAAAATTTTACTCTAAATTGAATTGGAAAAAATTAAATCTTTCAACTCAGTCGGTTAAATTAATTAATTATATATAAAATATATATGATTTGCACACGCGTTTTAATTCTCGCATGCATTTTTGAAAATGGTAAGCTTAATCGTTTTCACCTTGATGTGACAGCAGAACAATCATTCATACAAAACACAAAACAAACATCCTTTAAAAAGCATATATTAACAGACAGAAGCTTTGTCGTCTAGTAAAATTCCACAAAGTTAAAGGGCATTCTTTCACGTAAAAGGTTGGATTAACATGGACCGTAACTTTCAAAATGAATACCAATAATTATCTTAACACAGCGATTTCGTTGAAAAAGCAGCATATATATCAATTAATTTGCTTTGTTAATTAGTGAAAACAGTAAAACTTTTTTTTTTTTTTTTTTTTGATAAATTACTCAAAAGCTCAAACTTCTGTGATTATTGCTCCAATCCCCACGCGACATCCGTTTGCCCCCCACTTAGGTAGTTTCACAAAGTTAGTGGATCGATCACCTTTTTTTTTATTATTTTTTTGTTTTATTTTTTTTGTATGTGGGGGTGGTGGTTGAAGAAACTCAGATTCCAAGTCTCTTTTGGGTGGATGCTGCTTCTTTGTTCCTTTCCTTTTGTTATTTTTTTTATACTTAATTGTTTTCCTATACTTTGTATTTGGTCAAATGTTGCTGCAAAAGTTCAACTTCATGTCATGTTTCTCCGTCAAATTTGAAGATATGGTTGGCCAAGCAAAAGTGGCTTTCATTTTGTCCTATATCGACAGGCATATATGGGTGCTGTCTGCTGAGGAAGTTGGAGATACTGTCCTCTTTTCGGCTTTGGAGGTTGGAGATATTGTTCATGCATCTCACTCATGGACATCACTTCTCATCATGCAAAAGTTACTAAAAAGATGCTTCATATATATATATATATATATATATATATATATATATATATATATATAAAACACATGTTACTATGATTTAACATGGTATCTGAGTAGAACGTACCGAGTTCTAATTAAATATTCGACGTGTTAAGCTTCACGTATTTAATAGCTAGACGATGAGCTGCCATATTTATCTCTCTTTTGATATACCATGTTAAATCATAGTAACCTAAGGGTTAAAACTAAGGGCGGAATAGACAATTTTAAAAATCTCTCCATTTTTTTAATATTTTAATGAGATGGACCCTAATATAATTTTTTTCCCCCTAAAAAGTTGTTTAATTCTGACCATGCTTATAAAGTGAGGGTTAAAACCATTTAGAGAAGATTCAAAATAAGACCCACACCAATCTTATGCTTTTACCACTCACGACATTTTCTAGCTTCCAATGATTGAATGAGATCAATTGACAGGGACGAAATGATCAGACCATTAAAGTAAAAAAAAGAAAGAAGAAGAAGCTAGATTTACCAAATGACGCAACCCTATTCCATAGAGTACTTTTAATGTGGCAGATTAGGTGTTTAATTAATTAGGCCATTAAGAAGAGACCGGCTCTGTTTGATAATTTTTTTTAGATGGTAAAAATAGTTTTAACTGTTGTTTTGTTTTTAAAGTTGTTTGTTAATATTTTTATTTTGAGAATGTAAAACAAAATGAAGAAAAAAAAAGTTTTATCAAACAAAGTCTCCGGACTTTATCGGAATCCCAAAATCTAACGAGTAATGCTTGAAATCACATTTTTATCACATAACTATTTCGCAATGCTAACATGATAGTCTCAACTTACCATTTGATTTATTATTATTATTATTATTTACGACGACTTATCAAAGGATTGGTTGGGACTGCAATATTAACATTGTGAGATGGTTATATGATAAAAATGTGATTTCTAGCTCTACTCAAATCTAACCGTATTCATTCGAGTAATGCTATAAGGAGGACCCATGTCCTCATTGAGTCCTCCTAAAATTGATGTGTCTTTAAAATCACTATCGAATTAAAATCCAATAATGATGTATCACACATCTAATGGTGATTTTTCAGAGAAATCAAGGAGGACATAAGTCTTCTTTATAACATTACTCTATTCATTCAGTTACATGCATGTGAAGGTAGACACATGTGATATGACCATGATTTGAGGACTCACACTACAAAAAAACCCCCAATTATTGACGTTTTTTTTTAGACGGTTTTAAAAACCGTCTAGAATTAAATTTTTATAGACGGTTTTTTGAACCGTCTACAATTTGGTTTTTAAAAAGAAGAGAATCAATTTGTAAACGCCTCCTCGAAAATACCAATCATCCATATTCCTTTTTTTTTTTTTTTTTTTTTGAGAAACACTCATCCATATTTCATGTCATCGATCCACACCACAAAATAAAGTTCACGTCTCAACCATCTCTTTCAAATTTATCAACGACTTAAAACACCCCACAATCACACAATTTCTCTTTACTTTATTCATAGACTTGGCCAAAGAATTCCCAAGAGGCAGGGCGTGCAGTTCTCGTTCTTCTTCTCTCTCCAATCGGCGACTGAAGACGGGTTACGGGATTTGGACGAAACGGCAGGATCGGGACGATGGGAATGGAACCGCTGGAGAGAGTGCCGGAGATGGAGTGCCGGATTTGTCAAACCCATGCCGGTGTGCATGGGTTTTCGACTGATTTGGCGAGGTCGTCAGGGTTTCCGGCCAGAACTGGCTCTGGGTCGTTTTGGGTTGGAGCTAACAGGTTGGTAATTGGGGTGGGTTTCGGTGTTTCTAGGTTGTTTTATAATTTCAATGGTTATTTGATTTGGGTTATGGAATTTTGAAATTCATTATCGATTGATTGAGGTACACCATTTGTTTGTTTTGATTGTTTGAAGTACTATATTTTTTGGTTGATTGGTGAAAGGGGGGTGTTTGGCTGTGGTTGTGCGATGAGGGAGGAGATATGGGCTGTGACTTGTCTTTCTTAGTTTCTCTTGAAGTGAAAGAGAAACAGAAGAAGATGTCTATAACCTGAATAGTGACTCATTTTTCTGGACGGTTTGAAACCGTCCAAAATAAATAGTCTAGTCTTTTTTCCAAACGGTTTCAAACCGCCTAGACTTCCAATTTTTTTTGTAGTGTCAATTCCAAAAAGTTTAGTTAAGAACCATGTCTAGGTCAAAGTTCTTAGAATGGTGCAAAAATAAAGTAAATATACAAAAGCCAAAGGAGATTAATCTTAGACACATGAATTTGCGAAAGGGCAGCTGTCGAAAATGGTGGTGGAAAAAATTACTAACGACAACATTCATATAAACCACCATACCACGTCAATTAAATATAGATTTGTTTGAATTGCTAAAATCAGATTAATTGGATTGCAAACAATTATATATATATATTAACTATTCTTCCAGTTAGAATAGTGTTTCTTTCTTTTTTAATAATGTAGGTTGCAAACAACGGCGCTTACATCCAGTACCCCCTAGAAGGAATAAAATTTTATTTTAAATTGAGTTAAATAATTTTTATTTATTTATTTAGTCTATCTATCTTTTTAAATCTGTTCTTATTAGGCATATGCTACATATCACCATTGTATCTCCTTTTTGTCTCTTTAAAATTGATGTGGCTCTTAATTAAAAGCTTCATTAATTTTAAAAGAACAAAAGAGTGACACAAAGGTGATATGTAGCATTTCTTAGCATATATAGCTAGCTTATGTTGCGCATATTAAAATAAAAGCTTAAGCGTGGTGGTTGATGATAATTGTAGGGAGCAAACTCAGTGCTCAGTGCTCACAAACAAAAATATGTCACTTATAAATAAGCATGCACAAAACATAAGCCATCCAGATGAGAAGGTGGGATATACCTCCTAACTCCTCTCTTTTGCTGGAAATGTGAATTCCATTATGGAGAGGTGAGAGGTGGAAATCCCTTTCCCTTGCATTGGGAATGTTATTTTTATTTAAAAAAAGAATGACAAGAATGCCCAAATTGAGCTCTCTCGTGTGTGCTAACTCTCTCCCCCTCCCTTGAGTGGATGAATCTCTACGCATCGATGTGGTTCGATTCCTAGTAATTAAGTTTCCTTCCAAGCCCCAACTAGCTAGGTTTTTCTTTTTTTGCTAATCTCTTGTCAAAATCCATTGTCATGTCTTTTTACGGACTCAAATTCATTGTCTCCAACAAATTATCCAATACGGTATATTACCGCTCCTTCCGATAGTTGTATAAGGTAGAAAATAGTGGAATTGATCTTTAGGCTGGGAATTCTTCGTCGCGGGGTTGACAAGAAGAAATGGCACGGACAACCTTTCTCCTTTTAAATGGTTACACCGAAAATTCTCAGAAGAGTAATTTGTCTTTGGAGGATGCTAACATTCTCAGTAGAGGACTTGCAAGTCCATGGAAGTAGTGTCAAGGAAAAATGTAACTAATTTTCAGTAATTTGCATTAAGCTAGTGAGGTCCAAAGTGGATCATCTGGAGAGTTTATTGTAATAGCCAAAGTTTTTGTTTGTACAGCAAACCGCACGTCTAGAGACCAGCCAACAAAACTTGCTAAGACAAGAAACAAATAAGGGTAACTTGCTGGAGGTATTGATATGATGGACAACACTCGAATGCACAAGTCAGTAGGATATTTGAGAGAATGCAATGGGAAGAGAGTGGAGAGGAAAAATGTGTGTATCTCTTATAATAGGGTCCATCACATTCACTTATAAGATTGTACGTCGTCGTCCTATATAGGGAGTGCTGACCAGCCGAGCTCAGTCCATCCAAAGGATGGATAGATGGACCTTTCTGAGCCCGTGGGGTTAACGGACTTTATTGGGTCACCGGTTTTCACACCAATTTGTTATGAAAAATTAGGATTTTAAATGACAAACAATAAAGACATAATATTTATTTGGTATAGAACTCTATGAAAATATCAATTGTATACAACATTAACAGATAATTTAAAAAATATGTTAGATATTTAAGCTATGAAAATGTTATACACGTGGACAATAGGATTCTTTAATTTGGACTGTCTCCAAATGATACTTTTTCATTGAAGAGTGTCTGGGAGTGTGGAGGGCATTCAATGGGTAGCATCCAATGCTAAAGGGGAAGAGTCTCTTGAGCCTTATTATTAAGTTAATATTTACTGCAGCTATCTAATATTTATAGAGAAAAAAAAATGCTAGAATTTTCAGAAACGATAATATATATTGAAAATGTTTTCTTATATATTTTGTCTGGGGTTAGGTCACGGGATATTAGCTTGGACTTGTGTAAAGTGACCCCTTTACATGAATCAGGTAATATTTTGACTTTGCCAACAGGCTAACCCAAAAAATTATTTGCACTCCAAACAATTCAAAGCTTAAACCTCATGGGATAATGTTGGCATTGGCTTTTAGCATTTTTATCTTTAATAGATCATACAACCATACAAAACAATGGATCAATGGCAATAACTAGTATTACCCAAAAACTCTTTTTTATTTTTTATTTTAATGCAAAGAAATGTTAGAATTTTCAGAAACAAATAATATTGAAAATGTTTTCTCATATATTTTGTTTGGGGTTAGGTCACTGGATAATTATTATTATTATTTTATAATGACGAGAAACTCTTTGACCTTGTATACCCAATTTTATCAGGTAAACCTTAAACTTGTGTACAGTGCCCCCTCTATATGAATCTCTGGCTTTCCCGGCATGCTAGCTCTAAAAAATTGTTTTCACTCCAAAAAATTCGAAACTTAGACCTCACGGGATAATGTTGTCTCTGGCCTTTTATCTTTAATAGATCATACAACGATACAAAACAATGGATCAATGGCATTAACTAGTATTAGCCATAAACTCTTTCTTTTTTTCTTTCTTTCTTTTTTTTTTTTTTTTTTTTTTATTTTTTATTTTTCAATTTTATTTTTATGCAGGGAACACTATGAAGGGGCTGGTCTCCATGAAGAACAATCCAATTGCATAACACTATGAAGGGGCTGGTCTCTATGAAGAACAATCCAATAACAGTGGGTATACCAGACTTGCAAAACCTGTGAAAATCAGAATGATACACAACCCAAAACATATTAAAGCAAATAATATATATATATGGAGAACCAGATGAAAGCAAACATTAAAATGAACACAACACCTGCCCTCAATTCATTCTTCTTTGCATTTACTCACTGATTCCCTGTTTGTGTATCAAATTTGTCCAGCTGATTCTGCAATCCTATTGTCATGAATTTATGCAAATTATTTTTCTATTCATTATCATTAGGAGAAAAAATAAGAGGAAAAAACAACAGAAAAGTGAGTCGGGAAGAAGAATAAGGCAAAATAAGGGGGCCAAATGCAGTCAATCTTTAAACCTTTCAAGCACAGATTTTTAGATGGGGAAAAAAGCAAAATCATTGACGAAAAATCATAAATTAATCCAAACCCTAACTTCCTTCAAAGATAGGTGTTGAGCTGCGTGCTGCGTGCTTGAACTACTTGGCCAGTAGGTCGATCCCAGGCGGGTTCCACAGCACTAGCGGGTAGGTCGCCGGGTGGACGGCAGCTGCGCGTTCGCGCTTGGCATCTGCTCTCCCCCGCCGCCGGCCGCTCGAGCCCGACGCATCGCCTCCATTTTCCACCAGACAATTTTTGAATAAAATGGAATGGAAAATTAAAAATTAGGGTTTTGGGAGGGTCGCAATGTACGGGGCCATTAGAGGGGTAAACTTACACCCTAGATTGCAGCGAGAAACGGAGAAAGATCGAGAGAGATTTGGAGGGAGATTGTACAGACACGAGAGAGAGAGAGAGAGAGATCAATGGGAGACACTGGATTTTGCTGATGGTTTGTGTGTTGGCAATGGGGATCGAACTATGAAGCCTGGATTTGGGGAAATGGAGAGGGAGATGGAGGCGCGCCTACCAAGATAAATCTACACGTATGTGCTCATTTCTCGGCGTGGTATATATTCAATATCAAAAATTAGGATTCTACGTGTATTTCTATTTAAAATTTCATGAAACGATATTAATTTTTATTATCACGCCATATAATAAATACTCGAGAGTATTTGCAATATTCATTTAATCTTATCTACATATTGTTTTACATATCGCTTTATATACAAATATTAACTAGATTTTAGTTGTTATTGTGATATGATTCATATAATAATCGACAAAACTTGTCGTTGAAATCAGTGATTACAAAAGTCTTCGCTAATAGGAAAAAGGTTGTTACTAATTAGCTATAATAATTAGCAATAATTAATATGTCGTCGCTAATAATTTGATCGCTAAACACTAAATTTCTTGTAGTGCCTCAACTTGCAAAATGATCCCACGCAATTAATACAGACTTTATTAGAACCCATCCTTTTAGGGCTTCAAATTTATTGGGTTGGAATCAACATGAGATAGATGGAGTGCCACCTGTTAAACTGCTAACACCATCCTTTTTTTTCTTTTTAAAAAAGAAAAAGAAAAAGAAAAAGGAACATCGATCAGTCTCAATTCCTAAACATAGAGATTGTGCTGTTTTTAAACAATGAATGCTTTTTGCAAAGCATTGGAACAGAAATATTAATTTTAAGAAAATATGTGTTAGTTTTTTTATATGTAGATACTAACTTATTATTTATGAAAATAAAAATAAAAATAAAAATAGATGGTCATCCCCAACGTACGGTTAAAAAGGTGGCTACCCAACATGCATAACACAAACGACACACGAAATCCATCGGAATTCATAGGGGTCACCGTATGAATGAAGAGGGTTAAGTTTAATTTTAATGGGTGACAACTTAGCTAGTTATTTAAGCGAACAAAAAAAAAATGTATGTATTTAACTTATTAATCTTTTAAAAATAAAAAATAAAATTGAAAACAAAAGGAGGCCATGGCTATCTTGGTCGATCTACATGATTTAGATGGTCTTTTATTAACTCATGCCCCACTTACATGCAAATTGCAACCCAACTGACGCTAGTCACATGCATGGGGTTGCTATGCTCCACTTGTCAAGATTCCTAGACAAAGATATCTGAGTGTCTTCCATAGATCGATATGATGGGGATAGGAGAGAACTCGTAAGCAAAGACACCAACATCGAAAAATTAGTGTGCAAATAGTTAAAACACAAACAAAATTACAAATACCTTACTATCCTTCTCCTTGGACTTTTGCGACTTCATTTATTGGCCTTTGAAAAAACTACAGCACATATATTTTAAGAGAACTAGCAACAAATACCTTAAGATTTTTTCTTTTTCTTTTCTTTTTTTAAAATTTAAAAAACCAAACTACTTTTTGCTTCTCTATACAAATACTCTTCACAATAAATTCATTTTATTTTTTCTTATATCATTAAAATAATATTTTAAACTTCTTTTTTTTTTCTTTTTATTCCATAAACATCATCGTCTCTCTTTCTCGTCTTTGTCTCTCAGTGTTTTTGGGTTGAAGATTTCGTGGATTTAGTGTTTGTTCAATCTTCTGATCTTGGTTTGAGTTGGTTTTGGTGGCCGATTGAGGGCTGGAAAGGTAAGTCAAAAAAGAAAAGAAAAGAAAAGAAATGGGTGTCTTCCTAGTTTTATGATTTGGTTGTAGAAGGTGAAGAAATTGTGTATGGGGAGGTTTGGTTGCATAAGCCAAAAGGTGGAGAAGGGGAAGAAATCGCGTATGGGGGAGGTGTGAGAAAGCGTGTATGAGGGCGTGTGAAAGGAGAGAGAATGATTTTTATGATTATAGTAATGTAACAGTGCTACCCAATAGTTTAGAGAACATTTGGGGAAACATGATGCGGGTGTTTTTTTTTTTTTTTTTTTTTAAAGATTTTTCCTATATTTAGGGAAATGAAGTACTACTTAAGAGCACCAGTCGTAGCTCCTTTTAAATTTTTTCTCAATTTAGGGAATTAAACCACACCACATTTGAAGCAGAATTTCAGGATCTTCTCGTATTTAAAAACAACCCATATAGAGTTGTTCTTAGTGTTGATCTTCCTTCCCCTAGCCAACGGTTTAGAAAGGTCAAGCACAATAGGTCAAACCGCTATAGGCATATGTTGCCTTTATTTTATTTTAATATATATATATATATATACACCCCTTCACCATTATCCCAAATTCTAAAAAAATAAACTACAAATTTGCAATCAATTTTCATTGTTTTTTTTTTAAAAAAAAAAATCAAATCCCATATGAGATTTGGAACGGCTGGAAGAGCTCCGTTTTTCTTCATTAGAGAGAATCTCATTAAAGTTGCCTATGCAAAGCCACGGTTCTGGTTGCATTCTAGCTAGAAACCGCAAAAGGGACCACGCCTCTAGGCGTTTGGCAACCTCAGGATTGCTATAGAAACCTGAAAACTTCCATGAACGAGCTGAGCATTAGAACCGAGTTGCACTACAACATTTATATGCCTACGGCTGTAGTTTTGGATGTAGACCATTGTATCTGTCTTCCAAAAGAGCATCAGCCCCCCGCCCCCCCCCCCCCCCCCCCCACTTATTCCTTTACAATCCACCATTAAAATTAAACATGATCATAACCAAGCTTGTTTCTCAAAAAACTATAATTTTTTTGCATAAGTTTTGTCTCCATCAAGAAGACCAACGTGGGCTTCTTTTCTTTCACTAAATTGTGAAGGTCTTTAATTGTCTAGGAGTTCCCAAACCCCCGATAATTCTAGCTTAGAGCGCCCATTAAATTAGGCGGGGCTGTGTCACAGCCTCCACCTTATTGTCCTCATTTATATATTGTGTGAGTTTGACCTCATCTTTATGAATTGATTTTAGAGTAAAAGTTTGTTACTAGTCTCTACGGTACAATATATTGTATATATTCTTTTTGGATAAGAAAGAAAAACGACTAATCAATTAAATGTTGTACCGTACTATATATAATACATAAGCTAGCGTAAATCCCGAGTGTTTGAATTATCCCTCGCATAATAACAGAATAAATCCACAGATTTGAATCTCGAATAATAATGTGGGGGAGGATTTCATCCAAAAACAAAAAAAATAATGTGGGGAGGATGACTATATATTAAAATTATAATGTATTATAATGTTGTAGCCTAGCCTAGCCTACACCGGATGTACCTCCCCCCCCCCCCCCCCCCCCCTCTTTTTTTCTTCCGTTAATAAAATGTTCGATAATTAATTGAGAAGAGGATAACTATATATTAAAATTATAATGTTGTAGCCTAGCCTACACTGGCCGGATGTACCTCCCCCCCCCCCCCCCCCCCATTTCTTTGGTTAATAAAATGTTTGATAAATAATTGAGAAGAGTAATGTTAGAAACTGCATTTTTATCTTATCACTACAAAAATGCATGCATTTTGACGCGTGTCTACAGTACCCGTTACTGTAGACACGCGTCCAATTTGACACGTGTCTTTGGAGACACGTGTCTAATTGTACAGCCGTCACAAATTGACACGTGTATTTAATACACGTGTCCAATTGGACACGTGTATTTAATACGCGTGTCCAATTGGACACGTGTATTAAATACACGTGTCAAACTATTTTTTTTAAATATAATTTTTTTTTAATTAAATAGAATTTCAACAATTAGACACGCGTATTAAATACACGCGTCCAATTTGACACGTGTATTTAATACACGTGTCCAATTGGACACGTGTATTACATACACGTGTCAAACTGTTATTTTTTTCCAAATATAATTTTTTTTTAATTAAATAGAATTTCAACAATTAGACACGCGTATTAAATACACGCGTCCAATTTGACACGTGTATTTAATACACGTGTCCAATTGGACACGTGTATTAAATACAAGTGTCAAACTGTTATTTTTTTTTCCAAATATAATTTTTTTTATTAAATATAATTTCAACAATTAGACACGCGTATTAAATACACGTGTCAAACTGTTATTTTTTTCAAATTTAATTTTTTTTATTAAATAGAATTTTAACAATTGGGAACGCGTATTTAAATACACGTCCCGAATTGGGCACGTGTACTGAGTACACGTGCCCAATTGTTTGGTTTCTCCCGGTTAAAAGTTTATTTTTCCCGCTTATATATGTGTATATATATATATATATATATATAATTTTTAAAATTCAAATAATATAATAATATAATAATAGATTAAATATATATATATATATATGTACATACAGATCGGAACCCATTTGGGTTCCGATCTGAATTCTCTCTCTCTCTCTCTCCCTCTCTCTCTCTCTCTCTCTCTCTCTCTCTCTCTCTCTCCGTCACAGTTTCGCCGGCCAACGTCCGGCCACCGCGCATCAGCCCTTCCCGCCGGTGAGACGCCCTCTCTCCACCTCTCTCTGCTCGGTACAGTGTTCTCGGTCTCTCTCTCTCTACCTCTCTCTCTCTCCCTCTCTCTCTCTCTCTCCCTCTCCGTCACAGCCGCAGCGGCCAGCTTCCGGCCACCGCGCATCCGCCCTTCCCGCCGGTGAGCCGCCCTCTCTCCAGCTCTCTCTGCTCGGTCTCTCTCTCTATCGCTCTCTTCCTCTCTATCTCTTTCTCTCTCTCTTCCTCTCTATCTCTTTCTCTCTCTCTCTCTACCTCTCTCTCTCTCTCTCTCTCTGTGTATCTCTCCCTATCTCTCTCTGCCTCTCTCTCAGTATCTCTATGTCTCTCTCTCTACTCTCTCTCCCTAAATCTCTCTGCCTCCCTCTCTCTCTCTACTCTCTCTCCCTATCTCTCTCTGCCTCCCTCTCTCTCTGGATCTCTACGTCTCTCTCTCTCGAAAATAATAAAATTTGGAAAAAAAAAAAACAAAAATTTATTAACCCAAATAAATTTAAATAAACAATAACAAAATTAAATTGAAAAAAAATTCCAAATTTGGAATTTAAATAAACAATAACAAAATCAATTTGGATTTTTTTTTTTAAAAAAAAAAACGTTTTGACACGTGTATTTAAATACACGTGTCAAACCGTTTTGACACGAATATTACAAATACACGTGTCAAACGGTTTGACATGTGTATTGCAAATACACGTGTCAAACGGTTTGACACGTGTATTTAAATACACGTGTCAAACCGTTTGACACGTGTATTTCTGTACACGTGTCAAAATGTGCAATTAGAGTCTTGCACATCTGACACGCGTAAGACGCGTGTCAAAATACTCGTGGCAAACATTTTGACACGTGTACAGTGCCGTACACGTGTCAAAATGCACGTGGCAATTTGACAATATTTTTGTAGTGACAGTTCCAAAACTTATATATGGATTAGGGGTGAAAATATGAGCGGGTAATAACCGCTCGCATCTGCTATCCGCATAAGCAGATGCGGTTAGCAAAAACCAATATCTGCATATGCGTATAGCGGTTTTTATATATATATATATATATAGTGATCATATAATGCGGATACGGATGCATATATTTAAAAGTAATAGTCACATTTTGCAGATGCTGATGTTGCTAATAACCGCATCCGTATTTTCACCCCTATAATATTAATCAATTATTATAAAAAAAAAAATAAAAAAAATCAAGAGGTTATTGGCACGAAAAATGCTATATGCAACACTCCCATCATACTGGATTGATGTGGCAGTGTCCATCAGTCTTTATTTATTTTTTATTTTTTAACAAGGGTTGATAGGCACTGTTAAATGTTGTTTCTAGTATTAGATTGTAGTATATAACATATTAGCTATTAGCTAAGGTGAGATAGTAGTTGTATAAAAATTTTGTTTTTAGTATTACTCAATGTAAGATTTGAGAATTATATATTTCTGCCATGAATCTTATGGGATTATTGCTTTGATATTTATAACTATTATTCAATCATATAACTTTTACTATAATTATGAATGGTTAGAACACTCACCTCTTATTTCATTATACATCTTCTAACATTTTGTATTTAATGTACTGTGGGAACTCTTCAATGATCTAGCCATTATCATCTTCGCCTATAAATGATAAGATGCTTGTCATTACTGCTTTGAATTGAATCTTTTAACACTCAGGTGAAAAAAGGGAAAAGAAATTGTTTCTTGGTTACCAAAAGAGACACTAAAACCGGAAGACATAATGGGTTGGTTTTCAATAAATTTGTCCCATTTAAGGATTGGTCTTCAATAAAACCAGGTCAGGTGGTCCATGACAACTAGCAACCCTAAAGCTAAGCTATTGAGGTATTTAAAGGGAAAAAGGACAATTACATATATATAGGTATACAACAATATTAGTGGCTTTATGGGCGTGGTCTGTGCTTCCCCTAGCCAGATCCAATCTTTTCAGTCTCAAAATACTAGTTTATTAATTTGCACAGTTGTTGGAGTTGGCTATTTAAAAATTTATAGGCGTGGTCGATCAGTGCATGATTACATTTTAGGGTGAAAATGGTGTCGCCTTATTTAAAAGTTTTATATGATTTGACAAGATATACGTTATTATTATCTAAACAACAAAATGAATATTCTCAATTTCAAAATTTAAGTTAAAAATTGTTAGCCATTGTGTTGCGTGTCAAATTGGGGTCATTTGTTCACATGCTCTTGAACATCATTCCCTTGCAAGCCAGTTTTTAAGGGTGAGTTTTAGCTACTCAAAGTTTGAATCATTTGGTGTCTAGAGCCAAACCTCACGCCATGGTTTGAATTACGGAGGGGGCAACCTACAGGTTGGATTGAAATACTGATAGGTGAGTGGAGCCGCAAAAAGAGAAAGGCTACCATTGGGTCATTGTCTATAGAGTGAGCCGCCGTAGGCATTAGTTGCGAAAGTGTGGTAATATGTTACGATCCTTGTTCACATGCTCTTGGACACCCTTCCCTTACAAGCTGGTTTTTAAGGGTGAGTTCTACCAAATGCTTGTATCATTGAGACATGCATATAAGACTATATATATAGGTTAATCATAATTGGACCCATTTAATTATATGGGTCAAACCCCTCAACCCTAACTTGCGAATTTCGTGTTGTATTCACAATCTAGTAAAAAATATTTACCGGCCTAATTTCACATATCTGGTCGGGTAGATACATCCCTTTCACTTATTTTTTTCATGTAGCTATATACATCCCCCGAGTAAAAAAAATAAAATAAAATAAAAACTATATACATACTAATTAATTAATCTGAGATCTTTTATCCGAGTAATGCTATAAGTCATTCTCTTGTCATTCTTGTGTCCTACAAAAAATGATGTGACTTTTAAAATTATCGTTGAGCTTGTGATTGATCAATATTGAATTTTGATTAAATGACAATTTTAAAAACCATATCATTCTTGGAGGGACGTAAACAAGAATGACTTCTAAAATTTATCATTTTATCCACAATCATTTTTTTATTTTGTTATATGTACCAACGTAACTACACTTTTTATTGTTTGATTTTGATTTATATTTTCGCTGAATTTGTTTGATTTCTACTGTTTCTTATTTGTTTGATTTTTAGATGTTTGTATCCAATATATCAGCATCGATCTTATAATTTTATTTTTTTTAACGAAATTCTTTGATTTCATTACTTTGCCCTTAACATATATTGTCTTAGTTTATATACCATAATCAAGCATACCTTTGGTCTCTGTGTGTGTGTATATATATATATAAGTCTGGGACAAAATCGAAGGTGAAAAAAGTTGAACTAATTAAGCAAACCCTAATTATTAGCTCAGCTTATGTATTCAGCTTATGGGAACACTGATGAGCTCTTCACACGCCTCGTGAATCGTGATCCTATGTTCAATCGCATTTGACTCTGTCCCCAATTAAATTCCCAATTAATTACAATTTACTTTGACCGTGTTTGTTTGGATGTAAAATAGCTTTTGAATAACAATATTTTCAGCTAGAAAATATTAATAAAAAAAATTCACTAATTTTTCATTGTTTTAGTTGGTACAAAAGATATTTTTTCACAATGATTATAAACCATTCCAAAACAAAACCGCTCAAATTTACTTGACAATGTCAAATACCCCGGCCCCTCCCCCACACACAAATAATACAACGAAAAAGAAACCCCACAAAAAACCTATAGACAAGGAGGGGCGCACGACAAAAGGGAAGAGGGAAAGTTGTTGGAATGCTGCAATTCAAAGAATGAGGACAATTGGAGGGAGGAGGTGAGAAAGTGATCGAGCTAGAGAAGGTGGTGTCAACGTAGAGAGGTCGTTGGGTTCCTCTATGGGGGTGCGGGTTACTGTAGGGAGGATTGAGACGGCATAGGAGGGATGACGGATGAGAGCCGGAGGGGTTGACAGCTGGGTTCCTCTATAGGGGGTGGAGGGAGTTGCAGCTTAGGGCGAGGGATGTGGTACTATAAAGGAGGGACAATTTCGAAAAATAGATTACGCCTTTCAAAAGACATAACCTTCTTTTTTTTTTGACCCAATATTATTTTATATTAATGAAATCTTTTACCCACATCAGACACTTAAAAATACAAAAAAAATATATATATTTTACACCAAAATAAATGTAAAGTTAATATACAAACTATTTGACTACTTCATGAGCTCTTATCTCTAATTAGTTGATCACGTTATTGAGATATTCTTTGGCAACTGCAATCTTTCTATCATTGGACTAATACAGAGATATTTAGAAATGCTAATTTAAGAGCACATCAACTAGGCCGGCCGTTATCAATTGTATTTTTGGAAGCATGCATTGATTATTGCATTCTCAATTATTTTCCTATCCATTTTTATATTTGTATTTATAGTAAGATAAACTCTCCTTTTAACTTTTCTCTCTCTCTCTCTCTCTTTTTTTCCTTTATTGCTGAGAAAACAAAATAAAAATAATTAATAATTAAAAAAAAAAATGGTCACGCTATTGACCAAACTGAACTGTAATTTAGTGCCTATCTCAATCAAGATATCTTGAACTTTTTATGTTTTAGGGACACCCTAAGATCCCTACCCTAAGATACCTAAGAGGTAAAGAGCCAAATACTCCATAACCGAAAACGCCCAAATTTACATTTTGTCAGTTTTTGAGACGGCACTAAGGTTTTGTTTGGTTCGTAGGATAAACCCTCAGAATGAAATGACTATTCATATTTCTATGTTTAGTAGAGGTATATTCTTTAGAATAGTTATTCTCATTGGAATACCTATTCCTCTAGAAAATGAAAAGAATAGCTATTCCAATGGAAATAGACTAGATTTTTCTGAAAAAAATAAAAAATAAAAATAAAAATCACTCTTATTTTTTATTTTCTTTCAATTTTTTTTTTTAAACAAAAAATAAAAAAAGGAAACCCCAACCCCCCCCCCCCCCCTTTAACAGTGGCTGGCTGACCACCCTAATGGGTGGTCGGCCAGCCACATATGGCACCAGGGGTGGCCGCGGCTATTTTGTGGGTGGGTGGGTGGTAGGCCATCCTAATATATATATATATAATGCGAGGTTTTTTTTAGTAATTTTGATTGCATTCTAATTAAAGTATATGAGTTGTTACCAAACTAAAGATTATGAATTACTATTCTATTCCACCACTTTTTATTCCTATAAATATCTATTATTTTTCTTAATAGAATAGTCATTTTGCAAATCAAACTAGACTTGAAATAAAAAATAAAGAAAAACAAAATTCTTGTCTAGGTTAAGGGGTAAGTCAGACAAATCATTGAACTGGGATAAACACTACTACTAGGAAATTAAAACTGATTTGACATTTCCTTCGAAAAAATGAGGAGTTCATTTAATTTGGAAAACAAATTAATTAAGAAAAATAATAGTGCCGGATTTTAAATCTTACATTAGATCCTTAATTATTAATTATTGAGTGAGACTGAACTTTATAACTAATTATTTCAAAGTGATAACATAGATGTGGCTATATCTTTTTTTCGTGTTGTTATATAGATGTACAATAAGTCACCTTGTCTCAACCATCTCTCCCCTAAGAAACCATTAAGTTTTCCTTTTAATTAACGTTGTATTACTATTAGAGAGTGGCAATACACTCCTTAATTTACTGCAACCCAAGAGCTATATATATAACAGCAATAACAAAACCTCTTGCAACATGATTTTTACAGTACTTTTGTAGGTGATATAGAATAGTCACAATTGATCTCTCCTGCCCGTCTTTTAAAATAATAATAATAATAATTTTTTAAAAAAAATTAGGAGGAACTCGGTACGCTAGGATAGCTAGCCTTTACAACATCTAAATTCCCTACGATTCCTCTAGCTAGCCCTTTTAGAGGAGAGGGTATAATATTGGAACCATAAAGGCCAGAGCCTTGCATCCTTTATGGGGAAAAGGACTTATCTTTTAACTTTGGACTCAGTCACTACTCTAGCCAAGTCCAAACTATGAGTAAGATCGAGTCAATCTCCTATGCAAAGCTTTACTAAAAGGTTGTATACCTCTGACATATTGTTGCTATTATGGCTTACAATTTGAACAAGGTTGTATATTCAAGGCATATTGGTTTTTATTGGCCTACTTAAGGAGATAAATGTATTTTCTGTTGGTTGGTTGAGGAGAATATTGGCTTCTTTTTGTTTGATGCCCATTTTCAGAAACTATTTGGTGTAATATTTGAAATTAATAGGTGTAAGATTTTTTGGGCTTGTTGGAATTGAGAGGTGTTTATTTATGGTTGCTACTACAATATATGCTATATGGCGCGTGAGAAATGCTAGATTATTTCATTAGAGAAATAGGAATTTTTGGTGTATTGTTTTGAAGATTATGTGTTGGGTTAGATCCAAATTCAATTTCTTTAAGGGTGTCCGTAATTCCTCCGTTAATCCCTTTAAATTTCTAACAGCATGGGCCTTGAGATTTTTCTAATGTATTTAATTGTATCTTTTGGTTTTGCTTGCTTGCTTGCTTGTAGTGCTTATCTATATGTAGGCTCCCTCTGGTTTTTAGGTCATCTTGTTTAATTACGAGAGATTGCTTGTGAATCCTTTTTGTTCTTATTGTGTTTAAATTCAACCAATTCTTATATATATATATATATATATATATATATAAGATTTACTAAAAGAGTCCATATCAATGCCAACTTAATGGAGGTTGTATTAAGAGTGTGTTTGAGATTACGATTTCGTAGACAAAAAGTGTGATTTTAAACTAAATCACAGAAAATGAATCGTTTGAGAATTGCGTTTTAAAAAAATTACGATTTGAAAACGTATAAAACTAATTTTTTAAATTGCAAGCAAGTGAGTATTTTTTTGAAAACACATAATTAAATTTGAAAACACAACCTTTGAGAGAAACTAATGATTTCACCTTTTAATTTTTTTTTTTCCTGAGCATAACTTCTGGAGGGTTATCAAGCCTAGAGTCACTCTCCTTACACATTAAGACCACCCTACTCCATGGACATTTGTCTAACATGTAATACATATGAACAAAACTTCCTTTAAATCAGGTTAGATAAATTTTCTTCAACTCAGTTTATTTGTACAGTAACCGTACGCTAAGCACAAGAAGGGAAGGTTGAAAAGAAGACGGGTGGTTAAAGATGCCCGAAAGAACCGTTTCTAATACTTAAGTAGGTGAAAGTAGGAGACGAAGTAGATTGACAAAGTCTAAGTATGAGAGTTGTGATGCATACATGATGGAAGACCCCACATTCTCTTTATATTGATACAATCATCCCGCCTTTTTTTGGTAGGACTTTTGGGACTTCCCGCCTAAAAATCGGGGGAGGTCATCTAACGTGAAGAGAAGGGGAATTGTTTATGACTACCTTACTATGGTTTAAGTGCACTTTGATATTCTTGGGGTAGACCGCCTCCCATGGTAGGGTAGTGGGCTTTTCGTTAGGATAATTATTCAAATGGCTGAGGGGAAACTTTAAACCCTTTGGTAGTGGCCAGGTGTTTCAAATGTAGTCGGGCTCGAAGGGCCTTAGGGTAAACGGGGCCTTATGACAAAGTAATTATGTGGTTGGGTATATCAGTAGCTCCCCAATTTTCTGTCGGTCAACTTTATTAGAATAAGATAAATAAAATTGGCAAAAACTTGTTGGATAAAGAAATATTTAATGTCGACAGATGGTTCATCTAACATGTATATGGGAAGGGGGGGAGGAATGAATGAATGATAACTAGTTGACGTTATTGACTTATTGGAAGTTAGATAATCTGTTGCTCCGTTCTCTCTCCTCTATCCCCTTCCTTGATTTTTTTCCCTATGCACACCGCCATGGGAGGGAAGTACTGTGCTTCCCTCCCCAACACCCATCTCCGTTTTCATACCTTCTCCTTCTACCCCGACACGCAACCACCCCTCCTTCTCACTTTCTATCACCTATTACTTCACCCATCTAGCTTCTTTATCGTTTTCAAGGCCTATGGAGATAAGGCATAAGCTCCATTTATCCACCTATCTAGCTTCTCTTCCGTTTTTCAAGCCTTTGGAGATAAGGCATAAGCTCCATCTACCCACCTATCTTACCTGCTTTTTCCTTGTTTTTTCGTGTCTTCAGTCTATATACGGGCTGTTCTTGCTCCTTTCCTCCACTGTCCACTGAGTTTTTTTGTAATTTTTGGCAAGGGGTCTCGTTTCAATTTTTCGGATTTAGATCTACATTCCTCCAAAAACAATTACAAGACACGCATCTCACCAACGGGCTCACTGGCGTCTCCGGATTCCACCGACGGTCGTCGTTCAATCCGCCGGCTTCTGCTCCCCTGCGCGTGGCACACACGCTTCAGAGAGCTCTCTGCTCTTTCCGGCGCGTGGGTGCCATGGTTGTTCTCCCCGCTTTCCACCTCGACCGCCTTCGATGTTTCTGGGCTTTGCCGGCAAATCCGGCTGTTGAGAGGCCTCCCCTTGGCGGCGCGTGGACTTCACGCATCGTCACGGACGGCTCCCACTCCTCCTCCATTAACAGGACTTTTGTTGTATTTGCTGTTTTTGTGTTTGATTGTTTGTTTTATTGAGCTTATTTGTTGTATCCATCTCCCCTAGTTTACCCCCTGTTTTGGTGTTTGGGTATTTGTGACTCAATACACTTGTGAAATCACCTTTAATGGTGACCCCGGCTTTGTGACATCAGTGTCTCAAACCAAAGGGCTCGCATCTTCGGAAGCATTGTCCCTGCGTACTTTCGTTCTTAGTTTATATTTTGGGTTGTCCAAGCCCTCCTTTGTTTGTATTTTAAATTTTTTGTTGTAATCGTTTATGAAGTACTTATTAAAATAATAATAATAATAATAATAATAATAATAATAAACAACTAAGTTGACGTTATCATGCATTTTAGGGCAGTACAGTAAATGAGTGGGTCAAGTAGAAACGGCGCCCAGTACTACTCTCCTTTAAGAACGGCGTCCTATTTGCAGAGACATGTACTGCTCCGAGCATATAATGTACTATATATATCAATTACCAGAATCCAAGGTAAAGAGGGGGAAAACAATTGATTCTAAAAAAAGGCAACAAAGTAGAACATCAAATATTTTTTTACACGAAAAAGGAAATCAATAATAAATATTAGGGTACAATTGGTCCCCGCCCAGTACCACTGTACCCGGCCCCAACATAATAAATATTGCACCTAAATTAATTCCAAAGGTGACCCTCCTTTCCAGAGCCTTATTTACCCCTTTTTTTTTTTTTTTTTTGTCACCAAGAAAAAAATAGTAAGAGAGCCGTTGGAATTTGACACTCTCTAGCGGATCGAGATTTCAGAGTGCAGTGAAGTTGTTCATTACACATTATATGGGATCCAAGTATCTTTTTTTTAGGATCGACAATTTTTTACTTCATCTGCGAATCTAATACAAATTCAACATGAAATTAATATGTTAAAGTTTTATATAATTTAGTTCGGATCAACCCAAATTAACCCATTTAATTAATAATCATGTTCATTTCGAATTAACTCGTTTAACACATGGATAACTAGCATAAACCCTAAAAAGGCTAAAATTCATATGAATTCATTTTTATATAAAATGAATAATAGGCATGAATCTATTGGACAAGGAGGCGGTTATCTCACTAAAAAATAGATATAATAATGAAATTTATTAGCAAGATTTGAACTCAACCCAAATCCTTAATTAATCTTTACATGGAGAAACTCTTACATATGAATAATTGATTTGACTAAGTAATATAATGTAGTAATTGGAAAGATTTTTTTTTTAATAATAATAAAAATCTAAATTTATCAAACAAATTTTATGAATTTAAATGTGTTAGAAAATACAATATTAATTAAATGATTAAATTTATTACTTTCTATCAATTTAAAGTTTTGAGATAAATCATGATTTGATATGATATTAAAACAAAAATTTCGAGTTTAAATAATGCCTTTGTAATTCACATTTTATTTTAATAAAATATTTTATGTGTTGGGTTATAGTTAAAATAAAAATTAAATGATATATTAAACTGATCCAAAATAGTATTGAATTGTATTAGTTCTCTCTTTTTTTTTTTTTCAATAAATTATAAATTTTATTAAAAAAAAAAAGGGAAATTAATAAACAGTTGTAAGACAATGGATGAATTACAAGGGAAATTTGACATATAATAAAAACAAAATGGTGTGTGTGTCGTAGGTGTAGGTGTAGATTTCTTTGTAGGTTGCATGAGTTGATGGGTTACGCTAATAATTTACAAGGGAAATTTGACATATAATAAAAATAAATAAATAAATAAAGATTTGACACATATTAATTAGTGTATTTTAAAGAGATAAAAATTTGGTCAACTTTAAGATGATTAAAAATAAAATTTAGGCCAATGTTTCCACGGCTCGCATTTCAATCGATCCCATCCTAACTGCCTTTGGGCAGTTTGAGATGTATGCATGATTAGCTAGTTGACCGAAAGAATATGTAAAAGACGACAATTGTGGCTGTCATTGCGGACAATTTGTCCTCTCATGCTGTACACAATATTATATTTGTATCCTATTTTCTTTATTTTCTTTATTTTTTTTTTTTAAAAAAATTAATTAGCAATTTCACATTAATAAAATGAGATAATATTGCGGTATAAAGTATTTTTTATTTTATTTTATGAAATAACAACAAAATGAATTCGCTTTACAACCTTTTTTCAAAAATACTAGTGTATGATCATGATCAAGGGGTAATATTATTTATGAGATTAATTGTTATATAACTATTATATAATTTAATGATGTGACAACAAAAATTAGTTATTGGATCAACATTAATTTTTTAAAAAAAAAGAAGAAAAAAACTAAGGGTTAATTTGTATTACCACATTATTCAAATTGTATAACAATTGAATATCAATATACTAAATATCATTATTTTTTATAGATTTATTTTGTTGTTTTTTTTCACAGGCCGAGTCTTTCACTAGACGAGTCGTTAGACGGTAACTTAAGACTTAGAGCATTCCTAGTAGCTTCATCAAATTTTACTCACTAAAGTAGCTAAAAATCACTTTTCTCTATTCTAGTGAGCCACTTTTTTAAAATTTTTCCAGCAGCCTCACAATTTTAACTATTCACAAGCTATCACTATTCCATTTAAATAATATTTTTTTTTCAAATTTCTTTATTTAATATTTTTATACAACAGGCTACTATACACCTTTATCTTGAAATTAGATAATTGCTAAGAAATTCACAGAAGTTTTCATTTACTTCTCAACCAAATTCAAGAAAGAAATAAATAAAAGATAAATGAAAGAACCACAAAGCTTATGTCATGGACAAAAAAACCTTCATGTCCATGAAATAATGACATCATCGTATGAGAGAGATGAGAGATGAGAGAAGAAAATGGGAGAAAAAATTGAAAAAAATGTGCTGATCATGTGAGAGAGAAATGAGAAACAAAATTGGTGAGTGAATATTACTCACCAAAACTTTTTGGTTAAAGTTGTGAGGCTGTTAGGAATGGTTTTTTAGTGTTTTCATCAAATTGGCTAACCAAAAAACTATTTTGATGAGGTTACTAAAAATGCTCTTATAGTAAAATAAAACCCTCAAATAATAATAGTATTGGTAGTTTTGATAAAGGGAATATATGGTTAACGAACAAAATTTTCTTGGGAACCAAACAATGGATGGACACATGGCGATGGGTTGGGGGCTATTTTTAATTAATTAATATTTATTTTTCGTTGATGTGGAGCTAAAATGAGTGTGACGTGGAAAATCATGACATGTCAACTATGATGTGGCAAGTTCATCATCAATTTTTTTAATGGATCACTAACGGAGGTATTGAAAAAATTAATTTGCAAAATTCAGGTATTAGAAATGGGATTTAACACTGTAATTAATACTTTAACACTCTCTTTTTACGGCCCGTAAAGATAACACATTACAAATTAATGAATACATAAGCTTAGAATTTGTTGTTTTAATTTTTGTGAGGCAATTAATGAATAATACGATAAATATATGAGAGAGGGTAGGACTAGTCATTTTCATCATCTTTAATTCCAAACTGGTGCTTTGAATTTTGTAGACATATCATAATGTGAACTGTGTGGAAAGGCGACGATGATTGGTTGAAAAATTCATTTCCGTCAGGTAGTCCTGCTTTTTGAGCGTGTATTATACGGTCAAAGAGTCTTAAATGATGCTGTTTATGTAGTGGACTCGTGGGTCTAGTTTAAATTAGATTTGTCGATTTTTTTTTTTTTTTTTTTTTTTTTTAAATTTTTTTTTTATCTCACTTTTATATTATTGAGTTGATGTGGCAATGTCTATCTACCTTTAGATCAGTTTTTATTAAAAAAATAAAAAATTTAAGGATTGATGTGGCAATGCCAGTGGTATGAGTCGATGAGAGTGGGATGTGAGATGAGTATTTATAATTTATTCATAATCTCAATGGGTTTAGTTTTAAATCCAATTATCCTAAATAATATTAAAAACAATACTTTTATCTCGCTGTTGTTCCACATGTTGACGTGGCAGTGTCAATTATTTTTTTTTTCTTTTAAGCAAAGATTAATTTAAGAGCTGATTGATACTGTTATGCCAACAAAATGAAATAATGGTGTGAAAAAAAGTATAATTTATAGCATTATTCTTAGTGAGATTTGGTTAGTATTAATTTGGAGATCTAGGCATGGGGGAAGGAACCATATTTAGTGAGTGAGGAATGGAATACCACAAGTACTGAGGATTAGACCGATAGATGTTCTTTGTAATTCCTATTGGTTAGGTTGGTTAGTTGGATTGCTTATAAAATGGGAGTTCAATGATGGATGTTTTTTTATTGCCATCTAAACCATGTCCATGATTATGGGTCGCAACAAAAACAATAAAGAATAAAATGGACGCATTAACGTTGGTCAATGACAAATTTGATCCATCAAAAATAATGCTTAGAGCACTAGTAATAAATTTTTTATATCGGTTCCCTTATCTATATTTAGAAAAAATTTAATGAAAAACACAAAAAAACCTATCATAACAAATGCTCTAAATATGCGTTAGGGCCTTGGGAATGTACAAGTAATTCCCTAAATATACATGGACACTGTACATTCGCAATGTATTATCTACATATAAAAAAAAAAAAATTTAATTGATATAGGGAACAGAGAAAAAGTAGGAAAGAGAAAAAGAATAAAATGAGAGTAAAAAAAATGAGTAATGCTATATATCATCTCTTTGTCCTCCTTTTATCCTCCCAAAATTGATGTGACTCTTAAAATCACCGTTGAATTTATGATAGATCATTATTGAATTTTGATCAAACGGTGATTTTAAGAGCCACATCAATTTTGGGAGGATAAAATGAGGACAAATGGATGATATGTAGCATTACTCGTAAATAAAAAATATTTAATTGATATAGAGAAATATAAAAGAATCTATTGTGAAATATTTTTTTTATAGGGAAACAAAAAGTAATTTTGTTCCCTAAATATAAGAAAAATAGTTAGGAATCTATTGTTAGTGCTCTTACTATATATGTTTTTGTTAACGATTTCAAAACGGCCAGTATTAAAAAAGAGTAATATTAGAATTTAAAAATTAATTACACTTTTATTTTATTATTTGTGGTTTCTAATATTATTTTTTGAAAAAATAGCAATTTTTAAATGTAGTTAAGCGTTTGACAAAGTTACGATTTGAACTTTAAAAATCTATATTAAACTTTAAAAATCATGCATCTTTAAAAATGTATAGTCCATATCTTTACACGGTTATATTTTTTATTTAAATAAACTATGAAAGGGGAAACCTTTCCTAATTTTATTAAAAAAAAAAAAACACATATTTAGACTTCAATTAAAATGATGGACCAAAAGGAGCTATTTAATAAATAAATGATTAAAAAAATTGATTAGTGTGGAGGGGTCATGATGATTGACACCCAACAAAACGAGAGAAGTGACAACCCAACAACAACTGTTCACAATGGGGTCATAAATAGAAAATAATAATCAATTGTTAATTATAATAATAAAAAAAAAGGAATATTAAAATCTGAAAGCTGTATCCGTTGGGAGGGGGGGTTACGGATTTGGTAGGGTTAGTTAACTCTCACAGCAAGTTCCGGTTTTGACCCTGGTACGGGGATAGCAGTCAGAGGCTGCCACGTCACGGTACGTTAGAGAATGATTAAGTTAATTAATCCGTGCAAGGCTCATAGTGATTGGTGCGGTCGCACATCCGAGTCTGTCTCCCCTGGTGACGCAGTCCCATCAGCCCCAATTTCCGAGCAGACGCCATAAAGGACAAGCGGGCGCCGTGGGGCTGGCCCCATCATCATTTGTGATCTGAGGGCAGGGAATGGTCTGTCACCGGAGTCCAATCAACGACGGTGACTCCAGATGGAGTCACCGACCCATGATTAACAACACGTAGCCTGCGAAATATCTGAGCCAACCAATCCCATCCGTATACGTTGCCCTCTTCTCTCTCTCTCTCTGTCTCCTTTTTTCCTCCTCGAAAAAGCTTCGTGTACTCTTTTGTCTTCCCCAAAAACACCAACGAACCACACACACACACGCACAGATGTACACACGTACCGGAATCATGATGAGAAAAAAAAGCCAATCCAAAGCAAACCACAGTTCATTAGAGAGACTTTAAAGAGTCAAGAGACTCCTCCTTCCAACTTCTATCCATCCATCAAAGCTCTGTCTTTCTCTCTCTCACTTCCTTTCCATTCCTTATTTGGCCCTTTTTTGGTGCAATTTCTTGGGTGCCCGTCGGCACTGTTTGATTTGTTCTGAGAGAAGTCAGGCTCGGGCGGCGTGTTTTCGACACCTGTACGTCATGCATGAGAGAGGAGCAGGGAATACAAGGGAGGCAGTAGTGAAAGAAGAGAGAGAGAGAGGGTTTGTTTGTTTATTTTCTGTTTTTCTTTTTCTTGGGTTTGTGGCTTTTTTCTTGGTGTGGAAAAAACCCTAAATCCTCATTGAAAGTTTCCCAGTTTTTTTGCACCGAAAGAGAATGGGAATATAGGATCATAGATTTTGAGTGACTTTCAATTGCTTTCCTTAAATGGGTCTCACTGCGTTCTCAGATCTGACTCATATCTTTTTTCCTTCTTTGAGTTTGTTCGCTGAATCCTTTCGTTTCCACATCTGGGAATAAAGCCATCTTTATTCCTTTTTTCGCTTCTAATTTCTGTTTGTTGTTTCCCTGGGACATAGAAATTGACAGAAGAGAGTGAGCACACAGAGGTAGATGGTATAAGTCTATGCTATTTCTTTTGCGTGCTCACTTCTCTTTCTGTCAGATTCCGGTGCCGGAGGAGGCCTGCCATTGTTCCAGATCCTCTCTTTATTTTTCTATTATTTTATTATTTTTATTGTTCTCTTTTTAATATTTTCGATCTCCTTGATCTTTCTCGTGGCGTTGTGAGACTTGATCAAATAGAGGGTTGAAAGGGTGTGTGTCAAACAGTGCATCTAGAGTAGTAGTCTATTGTTTGAAATTTTTGACGAATAATTATATGTTACAGTGGTGATTGTGTATTGAAAGCGTGACTTTTGATGGCGTTTTCATGAGAAGGTGTGCCTGATTAATTACTGTGCGGATTAAGCGGCAAATTATCTTGTTTATATATCATGGGACCATTCCCGTTATGTAGGAGTATATAGTATGGTCCTCACCAACCCTCCTTCCTTTCTCCTTTCACCTTCTTCTTTCTATCGCCGTTCCCTTTTTTTTATTCCTGCGCATGCGTTTTTCACTCGATAATTGGTTCTGATTGGATTTTGTTTTCACCTGAATCTACCCAGATTCTGCTTCCTTGTTACCTCCCTTCAGATAGATGTTTTTTTTTTTTTTTTAATGGGTTTGAAACCCTATTCTGGCAAAAGGGTTTTCTAGGTCTAAGAAAACAACTAATTTTCTGAGCATCTTTCATCTTTTGGTTAGGTTATGGTGATGATCAGAATTTAACAGCTATGGCCTTTATTTTGCCTGTGTATTTAGAGTTTGTTTTGCAGGCAGGTAGGCACGAATGCGTCAACTCAGATATCAAAAACTTGTCAACCAGGTTTTGGGCATGCTTCCATTAACTTTATTTGTTGCACTTGTAGCTTCCACTTCTTCCAATAAGTATATAACTACATATAAATATATTAAATATATATTGGAAACCAAGTTTTTTTTTTTAATAGGGAGATGGTTGATGATGAGGTGAAGAGCAGACTGAAATTACAGGCCAGACAGCTCGAGTTGTTTTTCAACAGGTTAATTACATGGAGTCATAGACATAGTTTCGCCATCATTTGGCTTTGGGCTTTTTGTTCTGTCTAAGCTGAAACTAGATAAGTTTGAGCTGACTCTTTCTGGAGCTTTGAAATAATATTGGCATCTATATGCTTGTCTTTATCGTAATCAACAATATTTGGATGTTTGGGGTCATTGGTAGGAGCATCGATCAGGTCAAATAAATTAGTTATCCTATTATTTTATGCCGACTTACAACTAATTATGTTATTATATGTTCTCATGATTCAATTTCAGAGCTTTAGTGTTCCTGCCAAATGCTTTGGGTTGCCAAAATGGAATGTTCGAATGATCCTATGTTTGTCAAGGTAATTTAATCTGCTTCAGAATAATATTTCCTGTTTAAAAGTTGGAATTAGTTGCTGGTACATATTCATGAGTGACATCATATATATACCAAAGTTTTGTATTCTAAATTATTTTTTCTTGCTGTGCCTCGTTTTCAGTGTTAATTCTTTCTCTTAATGTTAAAGTGATCCTGAAATCATGGGCTGTCTGGTGCATAAGAAATTGATTGAAAGAAGAAGCTTCCTTGTCATTACTTGAAGGTTTGTTATTTAAATTAATGTTGCATTTGGGGATTATGTAGAATTTAATTTAGCGCTATGTAGTTAAGCTAACAACTAATCATTTTGAGAGATGTTGATGTCTTATCTAAGCAGCTAGTGAATATACTGAATTGACTATGGTATAATTGGTCAAGAATTTCAGCTGGTTAATGCCCTTTGATTTTGGTTATATATTACTTTAGTGTGGATAATGTGTGGACATAATTGTTTTCGTAATTCATTTTTAATGCTTTTATACTTTTATTAGTTCAGAGGCAACACATTGAAAATCAGTTGTTGTATGAAAAAGGAGGTGGAATAGTAGTTGGTGGATGGTCCTCAAAATGGAAGACTAGTTGGTGGATAAATATTGAATACAGGTTAATGAATGTGTGAATCTTTATATATATATATATACTATTTGGGTACGTGTGGAGATATATTTCAAAGAAACTTCATTCTATAAGAGTATATATTTTCCAATTTATAACATCATGAAGTCATTATATATATGCTCATCTAGATGAGGTTTGTTAGAAATATACTGGTGCTGATGTATATATGTACAATATATGTAAATTTTTAATTATATATGCAGATATCCTATTAAACCAACTAGTAGTGCAATCCAAATTAACATATATTGTAATTATAAATGCATGTAGTATCCTATTAAACCAGCTAGTAGTGAAATCCTAATTTCAATATCTCAAAACAAAGTTTTCTTGGAAGGTGGGAAAACATTTCTCCTTGAGGCTCTAAGCTGCTTGATTTCAATATTGTAAAGACCATGATCAACTGATTTTTCTTCTTTTGCTATATGATTGAGATGCAGAAAAGTTCTTCCTTACAAACCTATGTAATTAATTTCAGTGTTGATCTGCCCATACAAGGGTCTTGTTGTGCTAAGTTTCCACTGATTTTCTACCTCAAAACAAAAACTATACATAACAAAACTTGTAGTAATCTTGAAACAATAAGATAGGAGTTAGAGAATCATGAAATATAAAATGCAAGCCCTAGCGGATAATGAAAAAGTACCTAGCTTATTCATCCAAAAAAGAAGAATTAAGGAAAGTACCTTTTTTTTTTAGAGGGAGGGGGGGCAAGGAAAAACAATCTTGAATGCCTTCAAGAAATTCATTAGACAAGTTGGTGGGCTTTAAGAACTGTGATTGCATATTTGGGCATGTTCAACTACTACTTTCCATGTGTTTTCAGATGAAGAGTTGCTTCCAAATTGCTGGCTTTCAGGATGTTGTGTTTGCTTTAGGGTGGAAATTTGACAAACACAAAATAAAGATGATTATATTTCTTGTGTCATGAACAATTGACAAAACTCACTGGTCGATTAATAATTCCCATGCTTATTGAGTTATGTAAACAAACTTATACTAGATCTGTCAATTTACAGTACTATCTTTTGTATATATGGAAGTTGCCAATATGAATTCTGATTTATTAGTTTCATATGAGTCAACTCTTTAATAAGTAGAAGTTGAATTTGGAGACTTTAGTAATTAAGTCAATTTTATATTCTCAGCCCATTATTTTAGCACCAATTAACATTTTCCTTCGAAAGTGTACTCAATAGTACTTCTCTTTAGCCTCTAACAACCCACCCTCCGGTTGCTCCGTGATATATAAGATAAAGAGATGCAACTGTTAGAATAATTTGACAAGAATAAAAAAGAGATGCAACTGTTAGAACAATAGTACTTCTCTTTAGCAGTGCAACTGTTAGAACAAGAAGGCGAGGCTCCGTGATAACAAGGTGCTTTTATGTATATGCAGCTATAATTTATACATAGGCTTTTTAGAGATTTAGGTTTATATTATCACAAGGTGCTTTTGTGTTTTCTAGATCTTAATTGGAATACAAAATTCAATCGATACAGCAGTGATATCAAAAAAACATCATTTGTGATTGCTGGGATTAGTGAAAATATTCAAGGATTTCTTTGTGAATAGCTCATGTATTTGCGTTATTAGTTTTATGTTTCTACAAAATTCCAGGATATTATTCTTATAGTTCTTTGTTCTTTTAATGCATATATGCCTTGTGCTTGAATGAATTATCCTTTCAATCTTTTTTATTCATGTCAGTCATGGATCTTCAATGTACATGGGTGATGGATTAGCCCCAAGCCTAAGCTATGGAGCTAGCTAGCTTTCCATGCATAGAGGTATATTTGCAAGCTTTATTAAACCCTAATTACATTTTGGTACCTTCTACAGATCTTCATGCCCAGCCTGCAGTATAAAAAGATAACAGAACTTTTATTCTAAAAGCCTAAATATATATATTTTTTTTAATATAAGAAAATACATCTTAATTAAAACAGAGTGATAACATATTTTTCTGTTGTAGAAAATCACAAGGGAAAAGCAAGAGTAATATATGATTAATTAATTCATTATTCGTTCCTAAAAAAAAAAAATTGATTAGTTAAAACAGGGATTCAGGTTTTGGACTCAATATGTTATTCCCAAGCTTGAATGGAGTTGGGGAGTGAAAATTATTTTATTTCTTGAAATGGGGAAGAGGGATTTTGTTTTGAGATGCACCCAATTAAGCTTGAATTTGCTGCCCCTAGTTATAAGACTTCTATATATTAAAGTAACTCTCTCATAGTAGTCGCTTGATTAATAATGAATATAACAAGTTCAGTGCTATTCCTATGCACCATAAAGTACGTTCATGATAATGTAACCATGTATCTATGAGTTCTGTTGATTGGATGGCTGAGTTTGGTGGCATTTCTTTTGTATCCTCTCTCAGATTATGTGATTTATTGAATTACCTGTTGGAGAGATAAACGGTTAAGGAGTTTTTACTTTGAGTACATTAATATTCATACTTGGACACCACTCTAACCCAAAAGCCTAAGCTAATGGGATTGGGTCCAATATTTATGTATATTAACTACTGTTTTTCTTTATACTTTCTCAATGTAGGACTCAACACTCACAAGTGCACTCACAACAATTTCCCCTTCATTTGTTAGTATTTTTCACATTGACCTAACTTCTCATCACTTGCGAGTCTTTTTTTATTTTTAAGAGTGTCACGTGTATAAGAGTTGCCCTAGAGGACCACAGAACGCAACTCCAAACCAAATGCATCCAGACACTTCCCAGGATAATCATTGCTCTAATATCACTTGTTGGGGAGATAAATGGTTCAGGAGCTTTTACCTTGAGTACATTAACATACATATTTGGACATCATTCTAGTCTAAAGGCCTAAGCTAATGGGCTTGGGTCAACTTAAGTATATTAACTGCTTTATTTATTTTTTATTATTATTATTTTTTAATTTTTTAATACTTTTTCAATGTGAGAATCCACACTCACAAGTGCACTCACAACATTACTCTCTGTAATTTTTAGGACAATATCCCTTTTTCACTGCCTATGTGCTTGGATTTTCTCATATTATCAATAAATTACTTATATATAAGAAGGAAACGGAGTACTGTATCTCTTCTATATTAGTTGACTATCTGATTCATTAGCCATATTGGCTGGTTTGCTAGTGACATTTTGTTGTGGTGAGTAGGGTTTACGATTAGAAATGTCTTTGCCTCATGAAAGTGGTCCTACCAAAGTATATATATGGAGTATCCTTGAATTTGCGAACTTAGACCACCTTTAGAGCATCTCCGGCCAAAAGATGCTTGAAATGTCACATAATAGCTAAATATAATTAATATTGACTATTTTTCTCCTCCAACAAATGCTTTAAAATGAATTGTTTTGAAAATTTTGCTACAGTAAACTTTCATATCATATTTGTAAGTAATATGTAAGTTTACTGTAGCATATTGTATGATTTTTGTATTCATTTTTCTCCCTTTTCTCTCTCCCTAATCGCTCTGATTCTTTGCCAATCGTAACAGATATTTGAGCTTGAAAATAGCACTAGAAGCACAAGAATTCAAACCTGCATGATTTCAAAAGAGAAACAAAGGGTGATTAATAGAAAACAAAAGGGGTTGGGACTGTTTTAGATAACCAAAAACAGAAGCAAAAAAAGGGAGAAAAAAAAGGGGGAGAGAGAGAGAGAGAGAGAGAGAATTAAAAAAAACCTAAAAAAATAATATTTAAATAAAGTAGAGGGTTGAATACATATTCTCTGTTGGGGTTTGTAGTGAAAAAGTAGTAACCAAAATAAAAAATAAAAAAGTGTGTTTCGAGAAGTTAAAATAGCAATTGTTACTAGAGATGCTCTAATTGCACATATAAGTATGGGTAAATCAAGAGTTAATAGATTGATGTTAATAATTTTTCTAAGAAATTGTTACTTGTTTCTTTGATATTGAGGTATTTCCTAAGCTTTCCCCTTTCCCCTTACTTTTAGCCTTACAATTAATTTTATATTGATTTTTCCGTGGATCTTTTTTATTTCATTTTTCTTCTTGAGTGGGAAGACTTCATAAATATTTTTCTTGACGGTTTTAATTAGGAACAACAATGTTGAATAGTTCATAATGGGGAATAGATGACTATATATATGTAGATATATGTTTGTATATTAATTTATATGTCTATAACTAGTGATGTGTATTATGAAAATTTAGATTAAGAGAACAGAAAATTCTTTGATATATTTCAGGCCTGTAGCTTAGCATATTGCCATTGTTGTTCATTTATTTCATTGTTTTTTTTTTTTTTTTAAAATTATTATTAAAAACTAATATAACACTGTTGCAAGCAGTGATTTTTTTGAACTACAACTCTAACTGGCACCATGACATGAAGATTAATTAGTTGTGGAGGGCATGTTTGCTAACCAATTAAAAAAATATCTGGTCTTGAACAGAAAAAGCTATTCTTTACATCATGAAAATACGTTTGGCCCTTGTTTTTGAAAAATTCCTTTTGGAGAACATTTGAAAGATGTTCTTGTATTAATCTTGTTTCTAATTAAAGACGAGAAAACATCTGGCATGAACAGTGCACATTAAGTGCATTAATGTAACCAGCATATAAAAGGCACTTTTTGTTGTATATATATCAGTTTAATTTGGTTGATGTTTAATGCTTTCTTATTCATGCAAAAGTTCTCATCTCTTCTCTCTCTCTCTCTCTCTCTCATGGTGCAGAAAGTTGAGAAATCGGCTAGCCTTTGGAGCTTTCTTCTTTGAGGAAGTAAAAGGACCAGTGGGTCATGATATGATAAAAGATGGTAATGATGGGGATCAATTTTTTTTTTTTTTTTTGAATTAAACGAAATATCATTAAAAGCACAAAAGACACAATCCAAGTACGCATGAAGTATACAAGAAAAATACCAAGTTAGAAAGAGAAAACAAGTTGAGAAAATTATGAAAACTAGGCATATAAAAATCTAATGCAGTTGTCCAGAGGTAAAGAGTTTTGAGGAAGAAAGACTTTAGTTTCACTACTGTCCTTTTATGATCTTCAAAAACATTTATCATTTCTCTCTCCAAAGACACTAAAAAAGGCATGTCAGGACCAAATTCCTCACAGCTACACACTGAGAACTACCTCCCAACTCTCTCCAACAAGCAAAAAGGTCAACAACTCTTCTAGGCTAATAGAACACACTCTTCTAAGTTAATAAAACACCCTAGTACTTGAAACCTTTTGCTGTATAATTTCCACTGTGCTCATCTTGATGAGCATGTATTGATATATATAGATTTACAGAATACTAGAATAGCTACAACACTACCTCTCTGCATTTGAATCCATTCTTATCTACCTATCACTGCATGCTGGACCTTATCATTCTATCATAGCATGCGTTTACAAAGTTGTATAGTTCTAGTATAATTCTAGGTTATATCTCTATCACTAGAGTTCCAGATGTGATGATTATCTTTAGTTTCCCTAGACTCACGTATAGGATGTGAGTCTTTAGGGGATAAGTTAGATGTGCTAATACCATCCCACAAGGTCAACAAGGGGAGAACATACATTGAGCTTGAAACACAACCTTTGTAATCGAGTGGAAACAAGAGGTTTGGTCAGAACATCTGCTAGTTGGTCTGAGCTTCGAATGAAGAGTATTTCCAAAGATTTGTCTACAACGCGATCCCTAACAAAGTGGAAGTCGATTTCTACATGCTTTGTTCGTGCATGAAAAACTAGATTGTACCGCCAATGTTGTTACACCATAGTTTAGGTGTAGAAGTGAGAGAGATATCGAGTTCATGAAGAAGAACTTTAATCCACATAAGATCAACAGTGGTGTTGGCAACTGATTTGTATTCGGCCTCTGTAGATGATCACAAGATGGTGGGTTGCTTCCTAGAGCTCCATGAGATCAAGTTTGAGCCAAGAAAGACACAATAGGCTCCTGTGGAGCGGCCATCATCTGGGCAGCCTACCCAATCAACATTTTTGTCGGCTTGTAGGCTGTTACACTATGTTCAATGTAGAAGTAGGCCATGAGAAATTGTGTGCTTGAGGTATCTTAGAATCTTTATTACAGCTTGCTAGTGTAGTTTAGTTGGTCTATGCATGAACTGACAGACACATTTAACATCAAACCCCAAGTCAGGCCTTGTCAATGATAGGTATTGTAGTGAGCCAACAGTACTGCGATATAGAGAAGGATCTTCCATTGGATCACTCGCAAAAGCTGACAGAACTGAGGAGGATGACATACGGGAGGTGATAGGTTTGGCCTCCAACATGTTTGTTTTCTTCAATAGATCCAAAATATACCTTCATTGGGAGAGAAGGAGATCGGAGTTGACTTTGAGAACTTTAACCTCAAGAAAGTAGAGAAGATCACCCAAGTCCTTAATAGCAAAGTCGATACTAAGGAGCTGAAACAGTTCTGTAATTGTAGCAGGTATAGAGCCGGTCATGATGATGTCATCTACATAGATGAGAAGGAACATGGTGACTGATTTGTTGCTGTAAATGAACAATGATAAATCTGTCTTTGATGCCGTGAAGCCAAGTTGAATCAATTTCTCACTTAGTATAGACAACCAGGCATGAGGAGATTGTTTTTAAACCATATAGGGCCTTGTGGAGCTTGCATACATGCTGTGGATAGTTTGGATTGATGAAACCGGGTGGTTACACCATGTGTACTTCTTCGGACAGGAAGCCATGAAGGAAGGCATTTTGAATATCGATTTGTTTGAGAGCCCAACCTATAGAGTAGGCAATAGATAATACAATACGGATGGTTGTAGGTTTAACAACCGGACTATAGGTCTCACCAAAGTCAATTCCAGCTTCTCGGTGAAAGCCTTTGGCAACCAGCCTTGCCTTATGGCATTCAATTGACCCATCAACCTTCCTTTTGAACTTGAAGACCCATTTATAGCATACTATGTTTGTGGCAGCCATTGGAGGAACAAGGGACCAAATCTGGTTTTAAAGAAAGGCATTAAATTCCACTTGCATTGTAGCACTCCATTATGGAATTGTGACTGCATTTGAGAAGCATGTACGCTCTATAAGAGTTGAGTGAGTCTTAGACAATAGTGCTCAAGGTATAAGATACCTGATTGTACCATCTGTGAGCTGCCTCTGCTAGACAATATTATTGAGGGCCTTTGTGCGCATAGGATGAATGCAAGCATGGGATGTTGGAGTGTTCGAATCTGAAATAGTCACACTTGGTTCTGTAGAAGAAGAATGTGACACAGGAGAAGATGCTGGAATTGTATGAGATGATGCAACAAGAAGAGCACGCCAAGTTTCTGTAGGTGTTGAAAGATGTAGATGAGGAATAAAAGGAGTAAGGAGGAAAGGAGGAACTTCAGTGGGTGATGATGCGGCAGCAAAAGGAAACCGATCTTCATGGAATACCACATCCTGTGAGATGTACATGCGGTCAAACTCAATGTGATAGCATTTGTAGCCTTTGTGATTAGGACTATAGCTGAGGAAGATACATTCTTTGGAATAGAGGGAAAAATATGAGAATTGTAGGGATGAAGGTTAATGAAACATGCACACCCAAAGATCTTGAGGAATGTGTTATCAGGTGTGCGGTTAAACAATTTTTGAAAAGGAGACTTATTTTTTAGAAATGGAGTGGGCAACTGATTTATTAGGTAACAAGAGGTGAGTCATGCCTCATCCCAAAAAATTTTGGGAAAGATTACTTTCAGCTAGGAGGGCTAATGTAGTGTCAATGAGATGAAGGTGTTTCTTTTCAGCACATCCATGTTGTTGGTGTGTGTGAGGACATGAGAGACGATAGATGATGCCAATAGATTGAAAATAAGTGTTGAGACTGTGATATTCACCACCCCAATTTGTTTGAACACTTTAAATTTGGAGTTTAAAAAGATAGGCATAACATCAAACTTAGATTGGTTGGAAAATACCCATGTGAAACGACTGAAAGCATAAATAAAAGACACATAATAATGATTACCATTTATAGAAAGAGTTGGGGAACGCCCCCATACATCTGAATAAATCAAATCCAAAGGATTACAAATGCTAGAAGTTGAAACTAGAAATGACAATTGATGTCCTTTGGCATAAGGACAAGGAGTCGATGCCCTGTTGGGGATGACTGGAAGCTGAAACATAAATAGGACACTTTGAACTGTGCAAAGAGCGGGATGACCTAAGCGCTTGTGCCAGTGATCGGGGGAAGTACGTTCACCTTCAAGGGCTTGATTATTGATGGAAGAATTGGATGAAGTTGATAAAGTCCATCCTTAAGTGGGTCGTGATGTAGAGTGATCCCTATTTAACAGTCCTTAATCAAAAAATGAGAAGAATGAAATTAAAAAAATAATGAATTATCAAGAGCAAATTTTTGAACAGAGAGAAGGTTTTTGCTTATTAGAGGAACAAGAAGAAGTTGTTTAAGGAGATGTTGACGATGAGTAAGAACGAGAAGTGCATAACCAATGTGAGTTATAGGCAAACTTGTGTCATTTCCTACATGAATCTGGTCCTGCTCGTAATAATCCTTAGTTGATAGGTTGAGTTGTTTAAGCTCACTAGTGCCATGGTGAGTCGCCTCAGTATCGAGGTACCAATTTTTCTCATTTGGTAGGGCAGGAGAATAGTAGGCCTAGGGATTCTACTAATAGGTCTATGGATGCTGCTGTGAATTCGAGGAATGGGTTGATTTGAGCCTTTGGTAGCACCGAGCAATGGTGTGGTTGATCCTACCACAAAACTAACATATAGGCCGGGAAGTAGGAGCAGCATCATTGTTGAAGTAGGAACCACGTCCACGATTGCTAAAAGATGCGCCTGGACACGAAAATAAGAGTGTCCACCAGATGAGGAGCCTCGGCCACGATAGCCTCTGCCTCTGTGCATGGGAGCTCGAGGAGAATAGTTGGTAGAAGGCTGAGTGAGGTCGAGAGAGGAAAGTTGCTGCTTAATTCGAATCTTATGAGCCATGAGATGCCCATACAGCTCATCCAAAGATAAATGATCCACCTGGGTCGTTACAGAAGTAACAAAAGGATCAAACTCGGAGCCAAGGTCTTTGAGAAGAAAAGAAACACTTTTAAAGTCATTGAAAGGCTGTCCAGCAGCAACCAAAGTGTCGCTCAAGGTCTTGATGGTCTGGAACTACTCAATGATGGAGTTATTTCCCTTCTTGACCGTGGCAAGTTGGAAGTAAATTTGCATGACATGAGCCTGGGCTTGAGATGCAAACATGGTGGCCAATGTGTTCCACAGAGTACTGGCCGTAGCATAGCGGACAACATGAACCGCATACGGCTCAGAGAGGGTGTTGATGAAGACATTGAGGATCATTTGATCCTTTTGACACCACGCAAGGTATTTTGGATTGACCATGGTGGCAGGAGCACCAACAGTAGTGTTGGTATTTGGAAGAATCTGGGGCTGAGATGAGCCATCTAGAAACCCAAAAGCATCTTGCCCTTTGATGTAGGCAATGATCTGCGTCCTCCAGGCCATGAAATTCCCTTTGGATAGCTTGATATGTAGGGAATGATTCATGTTAGGGACGGTAAAAATAACAGAACTATGGTTAGTTGGGTGGGGCGGTGAAGCCATGACAGAAACAGAAGCAATGGAGATATCAGGAGAGGTAGGTTTAGAGGCTATGACAGCAGTAGGAGTGTTAGGTTCAGAGACAGACATATGGATCAAGACGTTGGTCTATAGGCTGTTTTGATACCATAATAGAACATCTTAGTTTCCGAAACCTTTTGCTGTATAATTTACACTGTGCTCATCTTGGTGAGTATGTATTGATATATATAGATTTACAGAATACTAGAATAGCTACAACTCTACCTCTCTACATTCGAATCCATTCTTATCTACCTATCACCGTATGCTGGACCTTATCATTCTATCACAACATGCGTTTACAAAGAGTTATAGTTCTAGTATAACTCTAGGCTCTATCTCTATCACTAGAGTTCCAGACGTGATGATTATCTATAGGCTCCCTAGACTCACGTATAGGATACGAGTCTTTAGGGGATAAGTTAGATGCGTTAATATAGGCATAACTCAAGCTACACATTGAATGTAGCACTCCACAAAGGACTTGCGGTCTCATATTAGAGAAGAAGATGATCTACAGTCTCCTCACTCCTTTTGCACATACAACACCAGTTAACTACAATGACACTTTATTTTCTTAGGTTATCTATAGTTGTGATTTTCCATAGGGCGGATGTCCAAGCAAAAAAGGCCACTCTCAAAGGAATCTTATGCTGCCAAATACTATTCCAAGGAAAGGGGGTGCTCTCATGAGGTACAATGACGTTATAGAAAGATCTTACATCAAACATTCCTCACTTGGAAGGAGCCCAATAGCTTGTCGTCACCTCCCTGTCTCAATCAAAGAGAATACAACAAATAAAAAAACAAAGTAAAGACATCAATTTTCCAGTCATGAACCGCTCTAGTGAAACTTATATTCCATATATTAGAACCACTAGATAACTCCAAGCAATCTATTACTGAAGCATCTTTTGCACAGGCAATACTATACAAAACCGAAAAAGATTCCTCCAATGCTTGATCTCCACATCACAAGTCATGGTAGAATCTAATATTGGAACTATCACCCACTTCAAATTTGGTATGACGAGAAAAATCCCCCCCAATTCCTCCTGATAATTTGCTATCACCCTAACCCATACGACCCATGATCCTCATTAGAACACCACCCCACGAACAACCATACTTAATGGCCACTACAATTATCCGTAAGGACTCTCTCATGCACAGAACACCAAAGCCACTTCTTCAAAAGAGTACGGTTGAATAAAAGTAAATTTCGAACTCCAATCCTCCCTAAAAAATTGGGGAAAAAACCTTGGACCAACTAACAAGCTGAAATTTGAACTCATTCTGTTATCCACTCAACAAGAAATCTCGTTGTAGCTTTTCTATGCGATTGGCAACACCAGTAAGAACTAGGAAGGGGAAAGAGATGTAAAATATGTGGGTGAATTGGAGAGGGTACTTTTTTTTTTATTTTTTTATTCAAGTAATCCTTCCGCCCTTAGACAAATACATCATTTTTCACCCCGCCAAACGGCGCTCAATCTTTTCAATAACACAATCTCATTGACTTGGCCTTAAAAGAAGCTCTCAAAGGAAGGCCAAGATATTTCAAAGGCAAAGAACACACCCCACAACCTAGAATGGTAGCCAAGCCATTAACATTATGGGCATAGCGGGAACCAACTTTGATTTGGCCAAATTAACTGTCTGACCGGATACAACTTCAAAGCATAAGAATAAGGCACACAAACAATGGATGTGATCAGGGTTAGTCCCATAGAAAATCAAAGTGTAATATACAAACAGAAGATGTACGTGAGATATGAAGCACATCGGAGTTCATATACCCCACAGAAAAGCTTGAAAAAAAACAGCCCCTATCAACATTAATTAGTAGAAATCATTTTACTTAGAGCCTTCATAACAATGAAAAAGAGAAAAGAAGATAGAGGATCGCCCTATCTCAAACTATGAGAACTACTTAAGAAACTTGAAGGGGTAGTTCCATTCACCAAAACGAAAAAACGCACCGAAGAAATTCATTGCGTTATCCAATTACACCATTTCTCCCCCAAATTACCTCTCCTTAACTAGTACAAAATAAAACTCCCAGATGACATGATCATAGGTCTTCTTTATAGCTAGTTTGCAAAGTACACCGGGAACACGAAATCTAATCCTATTGTCCAAGCATTCATTAGCAATGAAGACGGAATTTAGAATTTGCCTACCATTGACAAACAAATTTTGGCAATAATGTTCTAAATCTCATTCACAATACTGATAGCTAGGTCTAAAATCTTTAACAACAACCCTACTCTTTTTTGGAATGAGATAATAAAAGTAGCATTAAGGATTTTTTTAAACTTACCTTTAGCATGAAAATCGTGGAAAACCCTTATGACATCATCTTTAATCCTATTCCAACATGTTTGGAAGAAGGCCATAGAAAAATCATCACGGCCTGATGCAAAAAACCTTTGAGGTTGTTTTGGAATTATAGGAAGGTGAGATGTGGAGAGTTTTTTTGGGTAAATGACAAAGAAATATAATTAAATCCACAAAGAAATGCAAAAAATTTAAGAAAACCCCAAGCAATATCATCAACCATGTAGGAAATCCAAAACCACAATAGGCCAAGGACAAAGATGTAACGCCCCCTTCTCATAGGAAGACGATATTAGTCATCACTCTAATCAGAAACATAATATATAAGAATTTCATAAACTGAAAATTAAAGTAAACCAAACATTTCATAACAAATGAAAACTCAATCCATTGTATTACTGTTATTACAACTCATCCCATTAAAACTTAACATTTAAACCCTTAGTCTTAACATAGAATGTGATTAAAACAATTTTAAGACAACAATTGCATTAAAATTTAAAAGAAAGAAAATGCATGATCATATCTACTTACCTCGCTCTTTAGCTTCAAGAATTTAACACACTTCTCTTAGCAACCTAAGCAAACATTTATGGACAAATATTGTCTATTAACGCTACCGTATATTGTTTATTCTTTTCTATTATTCGCTCCTTAGCTATGTTTCGTCTTAGGTCAAGATGTGTTGATGGAGGTATTACTCACCAACTGGGATCGGGAATCGTGGTGTTTGGTTATGGAAGATTTGCAGATGAGCGATGTATGGTGAGTTGATTGGGTTTCGAGGTTTAGCGGTCGTGGATTGTGTCGTTTTTGCAGTGGTTAACAGGTAATGCTAGTGACCATCTTTTTATCATCTTTTTAATGTCTTAAAGTTGATATGACTTTTAAAATCACAAATGGATCAAAATTCATGAATAGTGATCCATTCAAAATCTAATTGTGATTTTTAAAGCCACAATCATATATAGCTAGTGACATTTTAGCTAGTGAATCTTGTCTTAGTAGTTCCTAATACAAAATTAAGGTAGGCCTAGTCCTCAATCCCAATTTAGTGTCCGCATGTAGATTCGCTCGAGGACATGTGGAGTCTGGTAATTAGTGCAGATAAGCTTGCAGGAATTAATGGGGCTTTAGATTATGCAAAGCCAGGAAGTGGGAAGTGGGAAGTGGGAAGTGAAATGGGGGATGTGGACAAAAATTAGGGAATTGTTATATAATTGTTGCAATTGTAGTGCATAGAAAATAGTCCAAAAAAGGTGGCGCACCTTAAATATTTTAATAAAATTAAAGCTTGGCCTTTCAATCATGGCTGGGGTATATATATATGGAGTTGTTGTACTGCTCGATAAAGACATTTGCCCCATACTAGCTAGTTGGTGTACGTGAGTGTGATCATTGTCTCCATAGTGATGTATTAATTAACTCCTTTGTCAATTGTTTGCAGGATGTGGAACATGATGATCATCAGCTTTGTGCTTGGTGGCCTGCGTTGAATATACTCTGCCGATTGCTTATTGTGCATGCACAGTCGAAGAGGATCGATCAAAAGTAGTGTTTCTGTTTCTTTTTTCTTTTTTAAGTGGATAAGTTAGTTTTTATTAATTCTCAAAACAAGCATTAGGGTTCCCTAAGCCCCAAAGCTCAACACAACCTACTCCCTTGTTCAAGGAGATCATATTTGAGCTTGGGGTTTGCCTCAGTGTTCTAGCTTGTAAATCTTTCTGTCTATAAAATTCTTATTTACACAAAAAAGAAAAAAACAACATGAGGGACTCTAGATCCTACAAATTAAAGGGTATGGAATGACCAATTCAGGTGTTCACACCATGAGAGATCGAGAATAGATTTCTACTTTTGTGCATCGGTTTTGTTACCAAATCTTAAAAAATGGGGGGATTCTATATATATTACCAAATCTTAAATGTTATCTTTGTTGCTTATATATTTTCTTAATGAAATATATATATATATATATATATATATATTCTTTAACATATTGTAAAGCATTAAGTGAATGTAAAACTTCATGCACACAACATTTTTAACCAAATGTTATTTCAATGAATAAAGTTTTTTAAATTTGTTTTGATATTTTATGTAGACTCCCTAGCATCACGTACTCTAGGGACAATGCATACATTTTTTCATAATTTTTTTTTTCAAAAAAAAAAAAAACCGAAACAACTCTGTTGTGAAGAGACTCACCCACCATGAATTTTCCAAGAATTGTTAAAGAATTAAAAAGAAAATATGACCTCTTAGTTTTGTTACAGGTTCTCCATCAGGAGTAATGAAGGCTAAAAATAACTCTCTTTGGGGGAATTATTTACTTATTCAACAAACAAAGCCCGTGTTTTGAAAAGTGTTTGATTTTTTATTTTTGAAAATATATGTATATATATATATATATATATATATATATATATATATATATATATATATATATATATATATATATATATATAATGTTTTCATGTACTATGAAAAATGAAATGTGATTTTTTTTTTTTTTTTTTGGTAAGATTCACGTTTAAAAGGTGTTTTGGTTTTTGAATTATTAATAAATAAAGATTTTAAGGAAAAAAAAAGAAAGATATTTCATGGTTATTGCGCTAGCTAACCAGGAAGCATCCTTTTTATAATTTTTAATTCTTAAAAGTCATTTTGTGGTTGCTCTCTTTGGATTCTGAGAATCAAAGAATTGAAAGAAGAAAAATAAAAATAAATTGTTTTATTTTATTAATATATTCAAATAGATTAGTGAAGTGGTGTTTATTTTAGTTTTTCTCAACGAATAAGAAAAAACAAATAATCATAAACAAATGACAGTTTTCCTCCAAAAACTGAATTGAATAAAAATTTTCTAACTAAATTTATTAAATTGATATTTTTCCTTAAAACATGTAATTCTCATATATTGGTTTGGTTTGGATCCAATTTTAGTTGAAATTAGACCCGTTAGGATTAGAACATGTATTCTATATCAAGGGACAAGAGACACGTGTCCTAATTCCAATTAGAGAAATGATCCCTACACTCATTTCTCACAACAGCCCCACAATAAGCTGACGTGGCTGGTAATATTTTATTATTTTTTTACAAAAAGAAAACAAAAAAAATAATAAAATATTACCAGCCACGTCAGCTTGTTGTGGGGCTGTTGTGAGAAATGAGTGTAGGGATCATTTCTCTTCCAATTAAAATTGGGCTCAAGCCCAATCCAACATGTTAGCAATATTCGTGCTTTCTTTAAAAAACTTTCTCACATTCTCTCTCTCTCTCTCTCTCTCTCTCTCTCTCTCTCTCTCTCTCTCTCTCTCTCTTTTCTCATTTTTAGTGATTTTTAAGAACTCTAATAGATAGAGGTGATAATGCGAATGCATATGCGGTTATTAGCAACATCCACATCCACATCCGCATATGCAATAATGACCATTTTCGATTATTATATAAACCTATATGTAAGTTTAAATAATGCGGGTTATTACTATATGCATATTCAAACTTAAATAAATTAAGATTTTACTTATTACACAATTCAAGATTATCAACTATAGAAGGTCATTGTTTCATTAAATAAAACCTAACATAACCTAAAGATCTTAAACTTACTGAATCCAAAGTGACATTTTATTGAAATTATATATATATATATAAAAGGAATGCGGATGCAGTTATTTACAACATTTACGTACCCTAAAACTGCATACGCGATTAGATACGAATAGCAAATGCGGGCGGTTGTTATCCACCCGCATTTTCACCCCCAATTACTTGGCCCAAAGGATTGAAATTGGAGCAATAATGCAAATTTATCACAAATTTGAAAGAGGTGGCAGAGTGAATATATATGATAATAAACCACTTTTACCAAAGCTAATATCCTTAAAAAGATAATATGCTTGCATTGTTTTTTGGCATCTTACTTTGCCACTCGGGTTGGGAATAAGGACTTGCTCTTATTTCAAAGATTAAATCTAATCATTCATGACTATCCTCCTCATTTTGGCACCCATCGGCGTTCGCATTTCCTTTATAATACTAACTACTTCTCCTTTATGTGGGCGCGTGAGAGAGATGGACGTTGAAAGTTATTTATTTCAAATCTTTTCGGATGCATACGTGTAAGAGGTAGTGGTGGAAAACGATGGCCATGACGATGATGTTTGTGGGGCTTGCTGGAAACCAATATCCGGTTATGCTTTCAAACGACGTTGTAGCGACCTCTTCTTTCATTTATCATGCCTCGATGAACCCACCAATTACAAAGCCCTTGTGTTGCACTTCAACAGTTGGCATATTTTAACATATTTCAAAGGCTTATATAATAGCAAAGCAAATGTCTTTTTCTAGAGACAATTTGAAAGAATATGTGAAGCGCTAACCCTTGAGAATGACCTGACCTAACAATCATGGTTGTTTCTCCTAATGTTCAAACTCGTAAGAACGGCTTAACCTTTTGTGCCAATAGAAAATCGTTTTTTTGTTTTTTTTTTTTCATACATATTTGTCCTTATTTTTTTGGGGACATAGCCTTATCTTAAAAGATGTAACTTGTCTAGAAAAATATCAATTGGGTTCGAGTCTGTGTTGCTTAAAGGAAATTTCCAAACTATATAGTTTAAGAATTTTGAAATAAAAGACAAAGACCTATGCCATCTAATGGGTCACCATGACAGGACAACTATAATCAATTTCAACAATAGGACTCGAATAGTAACAAAACAACTTGGTGGGCCAAAAAGCATACAACCATCAAGAACCCCAAACCCCAAATGAATAATATTTTGCAAAAACTCTGCATCAATAAGTTTTTTAAATAAATCATTAAGAAAATAATTGTAATCACAACACAGTTTACATATAATTGTAAGAAAAAATGACAAACTAGGAATATCAATACACAACAATACTCCAAAAGACATATATGGAGAGAAATATTACCTTAATAACTTGTAACAAATATATTTGTACCTTACACATTGACTATGTAAAGATTAGAATATGAAATTTGTCCTGCACATTGAAGAACTAGAAAGCTTTCACACAAATATTTGAAAAAAACCTTGTAATGTTTTATCTACCCGATTAGTAGACAATAAGTCAATCAAAATGGTGGCAGTGGTCGCATTTGCCGAAAAACCTTTGTCAACCATCGTTTTGATATATTTCACTACCCATGATGTCTCATTATGTTGCAAGAAGCCTTGGATGATTGTGTTATATGTGAAATCATTAGGCGAACAACCATTTTCCTCCATTTTCTCAAATAGCTCCATTGCTTCAATTAGTAGTCCCTCTTTGCAAAGCCCTTTGATCATTATATTGTAAGTCCGAACATTAGCTTGCAAACCTTTAGTAGGAAGAGTATTAAAGAGTTCTCTTCCAATCATAAGTTTCTCGGCATTATACATACCATCAATCAAGATGCTGTAAATCACTATATCAAGGTGTAACTTTTTGTCTTCCATCTCATGAAACAATGAGCTTGTTTGGTAACCAATCCAAACAATTTCCATTTCCATTTCACTTCTCCCAAAAAAATCAAATCAAATCAAAAACATTCCAACTTTTTTACACTTTTTACATCACATCAATAATTTTTTCTTACTATTCAAATAAAAATACTCACTACAAAACAAAACTTTTTTACTTTTCTATAAAACATTCTCAAATTCTATATCACATCAATCATTTATTACTACTATTCAAATAAAACATTTCATTTTCCACAACTTACCAAATAGCTTCAATGCCATTGCCTCTTGAAAGTGTAGATTCTTACACAAGCCATCTAACAAAATAGCATAAGTTTGGAGATTGGGATGTTGGCCACAAACTTGCATCTCATGGAGTAGCTCTAATGCATTCTTAAGTTTCCCAACTCGGCAAAACCCACCTATAAGAGAATTGTAAGTGACAACATCAGGGAAAATTTCCTTTATGGACATTTCACGAAAGAGACTAATAGCCTTGTCAATTATTCTTTTTTTACAATATCCATGGATTAATATGTTATAGCTCACAATAGAAGGCGAAAAACCCTTTCGTACCATTGCATTAAATGTTTTGACAGCTTCATCCATATTATTTTGCAAACAGTAACCATCAATCAAAGAATTGTAAGTGATTGTATTAGGCTCTATATATGCCTCTCTGAATCATCACATCATAAACTTCTTTTGCTTCTTCAAACCTCCATTCTTTGCCAAGTGTGTCCGTCACTATGTTGAATGTACGCACATCTGGCATGATTTTCCTTTTAACCATCTCCTTCCATAGTTTAATTGCCTCCTTCCACCTACCGAAATTGCATAGGCCTTGAATTAAAGAATTGTAAGTGAAAACATCCGGTTGAATTCCTTTACTTGTCATTTCAGAGAAAAAAGTTCAAGCCTCAGGTACTGATCTGTCCTTACATAAACTATCAATGATTGTGCTATACAGCACTACATCAAGTTCAAGATTTCCTTCATCCATCTTTCTTGACAACCCAGTAGCTTTACTAGTCTTACCTATTTTACACAAACCATTTATTATCGTTTCGTAGGTAATTGTATTAGGTTTGTAGCCTATCTTCTCAATATTGTTTGCCAACTTCACAGCTTCAGCAATTCTACCCTGGAGACAAAGCCCTTTGACAAGAGTACTAAAAATTATACAGTTCGGTTGAAAACCAAGTCTCAAAGTTCTTGCTAAGATAGAGTAGCCGAAATCCACCCTGCTCAAATGGCAAAAGCAATTAGTCAGAAACCCTTAGAGTACAAGCATCGGGAGCAATTCCTGACATTTCCATTTCTTTAATCAGAGAAATCACGGTTGAGTGATGCTTCATTCTTGCAATTGCACTCAGCAAATGATTAAAATCCACGATGGAAGGCAAGGGGGTTATGCGAAGCATTCTATGAAACAGGGGTAAGGCAACATCAAGATTGCTTAAGCTTCGAGATCTGCATCGATCTCTCACAGATTGCAAGAACTGATTGGGGCTTTCCACAACATCTCTACCACTATTGGTAGTGTTAGCAGAAGTAGCACTAAAACTACGACAATAATCATAAAAATTTCGAGCATTGAAAGAAACCCTTAAATGACAATAATGAGGATCGTTAAGGAAATGATTGAAGAAGAAAGCAAGAGAGAGTGTAGACTTAGCAGTCGTACCCATGTCAGCCGATCTGATGCAGTGGCTCAAGAGAAATAAGCAGAAGAAGAAGCAGATCTGATGCTCAAGAAATGTAAGAGAAACTGTCACAATCTCCCGAACCGTTCCGGTTCCGACGATGGAGAGGCCTTTTTTGGGAGAAGCTGACGGTCTCTCAATGCAATCGGGTAAGAAAGAGAGACGAAACGAATGACTGAACCGACTCAAAGAAAGGAAAGCATCGGATAAGCATGAAACTATTTAACTATCCGCGTAGACAAAAGCAAGGGGGGAATGAAAGAGGGATTACACGACGTCGTTTTGTCAGCATACAACCTTCAAAGTTCAAACGATCGATGCGCAAAGCACACGTGTCACCTCTGAGTATTTCTTTTTTGCACCGTGCAATTACCTTTTTGCCCTTTCTTCAGCTTGACAATTGCAGTAGATGCGCTACAGAGACACACAGAGAGAGAGAGAGAGAGAGAGAGTACAGAGGAGAGACAGAGTACCTGCTCCGGCCTCCGAACAGGTACGCTGAAGCGTGCTCAGCTTGCTTTCTTCTTGGAAAGCGTGCTCAGCTTGCTTGAACCCCTTCTTCTTCAGGTACGCTGCCACGAACTTCTCTATTTGATCTTCCTCCATTGCTCTCCCTCTCTCGCTCTCTCTTGCTCCGAGTGAGCCTCTGATTTTAGGTCTTGCCGTTTCGGGAAATTTGCTCGCGGGATCTTGGGCCTGAGTTTGGACTAAACCCTTGTGCCTATGAAAACATTTTCGGCCTTCATCAAAGCCCAATACCCTTTTTGGGTCTAGAAAGAAGGCCTAAACCCAAAAGGCAAATAATGAAATGGGCCTAAACTTTGAAGAGATGAAATATAGCCCTAGTATATATATCTTTTTTATAGATCATTAAAAACAGAATTAGGCAAAAAAATTAGGATAATTATGCGAAAATAAAACTTCCATCCTAATTTTGAAGACTTTCATCTAGATGAGTGATAGGGAAATAATCAGCTCTGACGCCACGTGGTCCCCATGACAAGTTGGAGGTTCAACCCATAGGTCCGACTGAGCTTGGTCACCTTGGATGTTTGTCACAACCCTATACGAAGAAATCAACCTAGTGCCTGAACACCTCGGATTATGACATGTCTTGATAGATTGATCACCTCGGACATAAAGACTCCACAGGGCGCGAAATATACCAAGATCTCCTAGTCTGGATGGAGCGAACACATCTCGAGTATTTCCACCTCAAAGTGTTGGTTGGGGTATGATACAATCGCCTTGAAGCTATCTTCTCAGGTTTAACAAGTAAGTGTTTGAAGGCTATTAGAACTCAATATCCAAGATTCGAGGGCATAGACTCGAATCTAGGGATTTTTGTTAAGGGTCAATCTTGAGAATCTCGGGATTGACCCTTATCTCGACATTAATGGGATAAGGTACCTATCAATATGGAATTCATCTAAAGAGGCAGAGTACTATCCAACTTCTACTCGATTCAAACTCTAAGAAGAATAGATTGAAACCTACATGATTCAGGACTCAGACTAGAAATCCAACTATGCTACAAGAACTCCAGTAAGTCTTTAACTGTGAGCCTATAAATAAGACTGCTACACCAGATATACACACAGATTCTCTACGCTCTGAGATTTCTAGTTCTCTATTAAAGTCATAAAGTTTGTACTGACTTAGTTATCGGAGTGGGCGTAGTCGGCACCCCCAACTAGTTGTTTGTTATTTTTGTAGATTCCAAGGAAGTCAGAAAAGACGAAGCTTTTGGTGAACCACAAGGCGACATGTCATCATACCAGAAACTGTACCAACAATGAGGTTTGTTAGAAATATACTGGTGCTGATGTATATATGTACAATATATGTAAATTTGTAATTATATGTGTAGATATTCTATTAAACCAACTAGTAGTGAAATCCTAATTTCATTATCTCAAAACAAAGTTTTCTTGGAAGGTGGGAAAACATTTCTCCTTGAAGCTCTAAGCTGCTTAATTTCAATATTTTAAAGACCATGATCAACTAATTTTTCTTCTTTTGCTATATGCATGATTGAGATACAGAAAAGTTCTTCCTTACATAAACTTATGTAATTAATTTCAGTGTTGGTCTGCACATACAAAGGTCTTGCATGTTGTACTAAGTTTCCACTAATTTTCTACCTCAAAACAATAACTTTACATAACAAAACTTGTAGTAATCTTGAAACTATAAGATAGGAGTTAGAGAATCATGAAATATAAAAAGTAAGCCCTAGCGGATAATGAAAGTACCGAGCTTATTCTTCCAAAAAAGATGGAAAGTACCTTAGTCATGCATATTGAGTTATGGGAAAAGATTTTTACACAACAAAATTGTATAACACATGGACAACACAAAACACATGGGTGGAACCCATGTGAGACCTATGTGAGTGGGACTCACCACATGGGTCCCACCCCATGTGTCTAGTGTTGTGCAATTTTATTGTGCACCAATTACAACTCTTGAGTTATATAAACAAACTTCTACTAGATCTGTCAATTTATAGTACTATCTTTTGTATATATGGAAGTTGCCCATATGAATTCTGATTTTTTCTTAGTTTGATATGAGTCAACTCTTTAAGTAGAAGCTGAATTTGGAGACTTTAGTAATTAAGTCAATTTTATATTCTCAGCCCATTATTTTAGCACCAATTAACATTTTCCTTCGAAAGTGTACTCAATGGTTCTTCTCTTTAGCCTCTAACAACCCACTCCCCGGGTCCCCAACCTCCAAAATAAAAAGAAATCTGTTTTTTTTTTTTTTTTTTTTTTTTTTTTTTTTTTTTTTTTTTGTTTCTTCTATAGCAAGCAATGTATTATAAGAAAATTAAAATTATGGAAGAGAAAAGAAAAATCTTTAACATATTTTAAAATTGAACATATCTTTGTATTCTATTCTTTCATTGTTTTCTTTTTTATTTGAACCAGAAGACCCAAAACTATTAGAAATGCCCCAGGAATTAGCAATGCAACTGTTAGAACAAGAAGGCGACGCTCTGTGATAACAAGGTGCTTTTATGTTTATACAGCTATAATTTATACATTGGCTTTTTAGAGATTTAGGTTTATATATCACAAGGTGCTGTTTCTTTGCTCCATGATATAAAAGATAAATTTGAAAGATTGCTTTTTATTTTTGGTTGCTCTTTGCTTTTGTGTTTTCTAGATCTTAATTGGAATACAAAATTCAATCGATACAGCAGTAACATCATTTGTGATTGCTGGGATTAGTGAAAATATTCAAGGATTTCTTTGTGAAAAGCTCATGTTTTTACTTAATTAGTTTTATGTTTCTACAAAATTCCAGGATATTATTCTTATAGTTCTTTGTTCTTTTAATGCATATATGCCTTGTGCTTGAATTAATGAATTATCCTTTCAATCTTTTTAATTCTTGTCAGTCATGGATCTTCAGTGTACATGGGTGATGGATTAGCCCCAAGCCTGAGCTATGGAGCTAGCTTTCCACAGAGGTCTATTTGCAAGCTTTATTAAACCCTAATTACATTTTGGTACCTTCTACAGATCTTCATACCTAGCCAGTATAAAAAAGACAACAGAACTTTTATTCTAAATGCCTAAATATTTTTTTAATATAAGAAAATGCATCTTAATTAAAACAGAGAGATAACATTTTTCTGTTGTAGAAAATCACAAGGGAAAAGCAAGAGTAATATATGATTAATTAATTCATTATTTGTTCCTAAAAAAAATGATTAGTAAAAACAGGGATTCAGGTTTTGGACTCAATATATTCCCAAGCTTGAATAGAGTTGGGGGTGAAAATTATTTTATTTCTTGAAACGGGGAAGAGGGATTTTGTTTTGAGATGCACCCAATTAAGCTTGAATTTTGTTATAAGACTCCCTATTAAAGTGACTCTCTCATGGTAGTTGCTTGATTAATAATGAATATAGTAAGTTCAGTGCTATTCCTATGCACCACCATAAAGTACGTTCATGAAAATGTAACCATTAATCTATGAGTTCTGTTGATTGGATGGCTGAGTTTGGCGATTTCTTTTGTATTCTCTCTCAGATTCTGTGATTTATTGAATTACCTGTTGGAGAGATAAATAGTTAGGGAGTTTTTACCTTGAGTACATTAATATCCATACGTGGACACCACTCTAGCCCAAAAGCTTAAGCTATTGGGTTTAAGTCCATTTATGTATATTAACTACTGTTTTTCTTTATACTTTTTCAATGTGGGACTCAACACTACTCACAAGTGCACTCACAACAATCTCCCCCTCACTTGTTAGTATTTTCCACATTGACCCAACTTCCCCTTACTTGTGAGTTTTTTTATATTTTTAAGAGTGTTACGTGTACAAAAGTTGCCCTAGAGTACCACATAACGCAGCTCCAAACCAAACACGTCCAGACACTCGTCCCAAGAAGCTAACCATTGCTCTAATATCACTTGTTGGGGGAGATAAACGATTAGAGAGCTTTTACCTTGAGTACATTGACATACATACTTAGGACATCACTTTAGCTTAAAAGCCTAAGCTAATGGGTTTGGGCTTATGAAGCGGAGGTCACTAGTTCGAATTCTCCATCCCCCTTTTTGTGTAAACATGTCAAAAAAAAAAAAAAAAATGTACTCACAACATTACTCACTGTAATTTTTAGGAAATATCCCTTTTAATTTTCACTGCCTATGGGCATGGGTTTTCTCATTTTATCAATAAATTACTTGTATATAAACAGGAAAAGGAGTTCTACTATCTCTTCTATATTAGTGACTATTTGATTCATTAGCCAGGATATTGGCTGGTTTGCTAGTGATATTTGGTTGTGGTGAGTAGGGTTTACGATTAGAAATGTCTTTGCTTCATGAAAGTGGTACTACCAAAGTATATATGGAGTATCCATGAATTTGCAAACTTAAACCAACTTAGAGAGCGCATCTCCAACAGATGCTTGAAATGGCACGTAATAGTTAAATATAACTATTATTGACTATTTAAAGAAAGTAGAGGGTTGAATACATACTCTGTTGGGGTTTGTAGTGAAAAAGTAGTAGCAAAAAAAAGTGTGTTTCGACTTTCGAGTAGTTAAAATAGCAATTATTGTTGGAGATGCTCTAATTGCACATATAAGTATGGATAAATCAAGAGTTAATGGATTGATGTTAATTTTTCCAAGAAATTGTTATTCCTCTTTCCCCTTACTTTTAGCCTTGCAATTAATTTTATATTGATTTTTCTGCGGATCTTTTTAATTATTTCATTTTTCTTCTTGGGTGGGGTGGGGGAGTTTAGAAGCAGGCCCTTCTTGAGTGGGAAGACTTCATAAATATTTTTCTTCACAGTTTTAATTAGTTATAACAATGTTGAATAGTTCATAATGGGGAATATCAGCTAGGTTGCATGCATGTTGAATCTTAATTTGTACGTACAATACCTGTCTTCTTGAAGGAACTGATCAAACTCCCTTAATTATGCTGTTTTTCTTTTCCTTAAACCGATGCTGTCGATCTTGCCTTGCAAATTGGGATGTTGTTTTGATGTTAATTAGTTGCATGTTTTTGGTGTCACAAAATATATATAAGATGATGATTGCTGAAGAGAAAGGGTGGGGGAGTCTTGAGTATGAGAAGATGATAGGCAATATTTTTCAGTTGGTCAAAGCCAAAGCCAATAGATGACTATATTTAATGTAGATATATGTTTGTATATTAATTTATGTCTATAACAAGTGATGTGTATTAGAAAAATTTAGATTAAGAGAACAGAAAATTCTTTGATATATTTTGGGTCTGTAGCTTAGCATATTGCCATTGTTGTTCATTTATTTCATTGTTTTCTTTTTTTATTTATTAAAAACTAATATAACACTGTTGCAAACAGTGATTTTTTTTGAACTACAACTCTAACCGGCACCATGACATGAAGATTAATTAGTTGTGGAGGGCCTGTTTGCTAACTGTTACGGGTCTACACCCGGTGAAAAGACAGCTCAATTAGATAATTAGAATTAGGTCTCTTGTTAGATAAGGTAAGAGACGTATTGTCCCCTTTAGGAGAATAATAGATTTATTATCCCTATTAGGAAAATAAGGAGTGTTGCTCATAAAGCAATATCTCTAGTAGGAAAATAAGGGATTTGTCTCCCTTTAAAATTATATTTACTATCTACGTTATTTCTATTCTTACTATGTAATCTTTTATTTAAACATGATAAGTGATCAATAAAAAGGATGGGAAGTTTAATATTCAACTCTAACAGTTGTTTTAGGAGGTTAGACTTCTTGAGGGCATGTTGCTGCTTGTGCTGGCTTCCCCCTCAAGCTGTTAGGCCTTCTTGTTTTTAAGGGGTTGCCTTGCATTTCTATTTGTTTTTCTTCTGATTTCTTGTGTGGAAGATGGTGCATTCGTGTCTCTTGTAGTGTTTTTGGATGAAAGAAATGACAAGTTTTGAGAACCGTGAGAGATCATTAACGAAGCTCGAGTCTTTTTTGTTTTTTGTTTTTTTGTTTTTACTTGGACAGCTGTATTTGTAGCTCCTTGGGAGCTTAACTTTCATAATTATCAAAACCACTCTAATCAGAAACACCCATTTCCATAGGGAGACTATATTACTCATCGCTCTAATCAGAAACATAAGATATAAGAATTTCATAAATTCAAAATTAAAGTTGTAACGACCCAAGGAAAAACACTATCACCCCAAAATGCTTTTCCTTGAGTCGTTACAAATGGTATCAGAGCCACCTAATAACGTCAGGTCATGTAGTACTGGAACACCGCATGACTTGGCCTTGACGAGGACGTCAGGGGTTTAAAGGAGGGAGTTTGTAACACCCTAATCCCATATTGAGAAGAGATGAATAGCTCACATAAAGTGAGTGGTTTATAAAGATACTCATGGGTGTTAAGTTCCACATTGTCGAGTTACTAGGTGAAACTGGGCTTTATAAGGGATTCTAGGAAAGCTCCGAATTGACTAGTCTTTTTAGAGTGATAACGTAGATATGACTAGCGCTTTTCCTTGGATCGTTACAAAAGTAAACCAAACATTTCATAACAAATTAAAATTCAATCCATTGTATTATTGTTATTACAACTTCTCCCATTAAAACTTAACATTCAAACCCTTAGTCTTAACATAGAATGTGATTAAAACAATTTTAAGACAATCATTGCATTAAAATTTAGAAGAAAGAAAATGCATGATCGTATCTACTTACCTCCCTCCTTAGCTTCAAGAATTTAACACACTTCGCTTAGCAACCTAAGCAAACATTTATGGACAAATATTGTCTGTTAACGCTTCCGTATATTGTTTATTCTTTTCTATTATTCGCTCCTTAGCTACATTTCGTCTTAGGCCAAGATGTGTTAAGGGTGGTATTACTTACCCAACTGGGTTTGGGAATCGTGGTGTTAGGTTATGGAAGATTTGCAGATGAGCGATGTATGGCGAGTTGTAACAGATATATTAGTTAATGGGCCGCCTTAGTAGTTTAATGGGCCTTGGGCCTTATTAGTTAGTGGCCTATTAGTTTAGTGGCCTTTATATGGGTCTATATAAACAAGTCTAGTTAAATGTTTTAGGCATGAAAATGGTAATGCAGTCTTAGATTGAAAATGGAGGGGGAGTACCTCGAATTACTTGCGGAGGTTTTAGGCATCCTCGAATTTGCCTAATTTCAATATAATATCATTTTCCAATTTTGTTGTTCTTCATTGTTCTTCCATTTCTTCCTCAGTTCATCCACTACAAAAAAAAAAAAAAAAGAAGCAAATTCTGGACGGTTTTAAACCGTCCAGAAATGCGAAAAAACCGTCTGGAATCAATTCCAGACGGTTTTTTCTAGACGGTTTAAAACCGTCTAGGATATAACGTCGCTAAATAAATTTCTGGACGGTTTGGACAAAACCGTCTAGAATTCCAAACGGTTTTGTCCAAACCGTCCCTAACTAATTATGGACGGTTTGGGACCAAACCGTCCAGAAAATTATGGACGGTTTGGTCCTAAACCGTCCAGATTTTTTTTTTTTTTTTTTTTTTTTTTTTTTTTTTTTTTTTCCGGTTCCCTTTTACATTTTATTAATATAATTGATTATATAATGAAAATTCTCTGGACAGTTCGGTTCCACTGCTTGGGGGTTTCAGCGGGATAGGGCCTAGAAGGGACCGTCGCCATCGTAGCCAGGAGGGACCGTTGCCGTCAGTGACGAACACGCAGAGGTCGAAAGGCCTTGGAGGGGCGTGGGGATGCGGCGGACGGCCGGGAAGAGTGGGCCAGGGAAGTGCGGCATGGACCTTGGGGTACATTCGGCGCATTGAGGCCCTTCACGATCTGCTGCGCCGTGGCTAGGACTCGATCCTCTCCGCCTGTATTGATGCTCTTCGTGGTCGTGGTGGCCATTTCCGGTTTCGGATTCTTGGGGTTTCAGTCTCAGAGACAGAGAAAAATGGTTCGGTATCAGGAAATTAGGGATTAGAAATTTGGGGATAGGAATAGCGATAGCGAGGCCATTTTCTCTTTTCTTTGTTGGGTTTGCGTGAGTGCGTGTGTTTGGGTTTCGGAGGAGCTGAGGTTGACGCTGAAATGAAGAGAAGTGGTGGCCATGGGTGGGAGGGTTTCTGGCCGGTTGTGATGTTTCAGGCTAGATCAATTTTTCTATATACATATGTTTTTTTTGGCTGTAAAGGAAATGGGTGGTTGTGATTTTGGCTGGGAAAAAATTTGGATGGATGTGGTTAAATTTGGGGACATCACACGGATTGATGATATGGCATGAAAAAAAAATTTCCAGACGGTTTTAAAAGAAACCGTCTGGAAATGAAATTTTATGGACGGTTTGGTAAAAACCGTCCATAAAATTCTCTAAGAATAACATTTATAGACGGTTTTGGATGAAACCGTCTATAAATTTCTAGACGGTTTCATCCAAAACCGTCTGGAAATGTTAAATTCCAGACGGTTTAGTTAAAACCGTCTGCAATTTTATGGACGGTTTAATAAAACCGTCCATAATAAATTTTTTACAGACGGTTTTGAAAAAACCGTCTGCAAATTTTTTTTTCTAGACGGTTTTAAAAATCGTCTAGAAAAAAACCGTCCATAAATGCCTTTTTTTTTGTAGTGATCATCAATTCTATTTTCATTTCATTTCCGTTTACAAATCCCATACTTAAACCCTAGAAATCATTAACAAGCATTTTTATCTTGTTAAGTGCTAAGTGCATTTAAAGCGTCTAAGCGACTAAGCGACACGCGTGCGTGCGTGCGACGACCAGTGCTTCGCACTGGGGTGACGCAACTGGCACAACTAGCACATGTATACTCAAAATCTTATTTAGTATAAGAGCTTGATAAATGCTTATAAAGCACAAAAAATACTCATAACTTTTTAATGTGGGACAAAGAATAATAATAAAAAAAGAGAGAAATTTAAATATTCAAATTAGAGATAAACTTGGATTTTCATGAAATAATTTTCAACATTCCAATCTGTTTTGAAGAACTAGTTAAAGTGTTTTTAGCACACATGCATGATGAGCATGCATGAGTAATGCTAGTGACCATCTTTTTATCCTCTTTTTAACCTCTTAAAGTTGATGTGACTTTTAAAATCACAATTTGATCAAAATTCAATAGTGATGATCAATTCAAAATTCAATGATAATTTTAAAAGCCACATCAATTTTGAGAGGTTAAAAAGAGAATAAAATGATGGGCCCTAGCATTACTCTAATGGGCAGTCTTGTTGAAGTTCTCAGGTTGCTTGACATCTTCTTTATGTTAGATATTGTCTCCATATATGGCCTATATGCCACATATACAGTGTTTATTATATTTATTATAAATATAATATACGGTATTACGGTTAGGTAATTTAATTAATTTAGATTACCGTAATGGAATCGTTTAATTGATTTAAAATCAATTAATAATATTGTTTCCTTGATGGGAGGAACAATACGGTACTTACCATATTTGAGGGTCCCTGACCTAGCCTATAAATAAACAGCCTGTGTACACCATCAGTACGGCAATACAGTCATAGGCATAGGTTAGAAGATCCCTCAAAATAATATTTTCTTGTTCTTCATGGATCGTGGAGACGCTTGAGCAAATATGGCTAGAGGTAAGCCTGAATCCTGTTTTATTCGTTTTCCGCTGCGCATGTTAGATTAAATAATATGTTGATTATTTCTATCACTTTAAGCACTGCCATGGGCTGATTAGTTCTCATATTGCTGACTTGCCTATAACCACACACTTGGCTGCAAGGTTTTGGGCTTTCGACTTCTTCTTAAAGGCTTGTCTGCTTATTGCTTTGGCTTTTCAAGTTTGCTGTTTAGGCTTTCCTTCTAGCAGCTGCTATTCAGGCTTCTCAACTTGTTTGAGCAATTGTGGTTATTGTTAAGGCTCTTTGCTGTTGTACGTCTTTTTCTCACTTGTCCTTCTCGCTTGTTGGCCTGCTGCATGTCTTGAAAGTTCAGATCTCTGTTTAGACTTGCCAATTGCAGCTTTTTTCACTTGATTGTCAGAACTTTAGAAATCTTAATTATGAATTTCATATCTTTCAATTGCTACCTCTTTCAACAGTACCTTGGTATTCATCCAAAGACATTTCTTTTTGAATTTCAAATCTCTGTGCCCACACTTGTGCGCGTGCGTGCATGTGTCCGCATGTAGATTCGGTCGAGGACATGTGGAGTCTGGTAATTAGTGCAGATAAGCTTGCAGGAATTAATGGGGCTTTAGATTATGCAAAGCCAGGAAGTGGGAAGTGGGAAGTGGGAAGTGGAAAGTGAAATGGGGGATGTGGACAAAAATTAGGGAATTGTTATATAATTGTTGCAATTGTAGTGCATAGAAAATAGTCCAAAAAAGGTGGCGCACCTTAAATAATTTAATAAAAGCATGGCCTTTCAATCATGGTTGGGGTATATATATATATATATATGGAGTTGTTGTACTGCTCGATAAAGACATTAATTTGCCCCATACTAGCTAGTTGGTGTACGTGAGTGTGATCATTGTCTCCATATTGATGTATTAATTAACTCCTTTGTCAATTGTTTGCAGGATGTGGAACATGATGATCATCGGCTTTGTGCTTGCTGGCCTGCGTTGAATATACTCTGCCGATTGCTTCTTCTTTCTTTCTTTCTTTCTTTTTTTTTTTTTTTTTTGTGAGATTCTCGTTTAAAAGGTGTTTTGGTTTTGAATTATTAATCAATAATAATTTTGGAAATATATATATATATATATAATATTTATCATATACGTTAGGCATGTGAGTTGGGCTCCGTCAGGAATTAACATCGAATCCTAACGGAATGTCCTTAAGTGAGGATTTTTGATAGATGGATACCCCGATTCGAGAGCTTTGCTAGTTTGGTACCCTTCTGTAAAAAACGTGGATAGTTTGATACCCTTCCGTAAAGTTAATCCTAATTTTTAATTCTTAAACGTTGTTTTGTGGTTGCTCTCTTTGGTTTATGAGAATCAAATAATGCTTTGTTTTCTTTTATTAATATCATTCAAATAGACTAGTGAGGTGATGATTATTTTAGTTTCTTCAATGAATAAGAAAAAGTACAAAGAATTAGAAACAAATGACAGTTTTCTTTCAAATTGAATTGAATAAAATTTCTTTAGCTAAATCTATTAAATTGATATTTGTCCTTAAAACATATGATTCTCATGTATTATCGTGCTATCAGCACTAGTACAAACAGCCAACCATAAGAATAAAAGACCCAAAAAGAGATGGACAAACAAACCCCTATAGCATCAAACAAGGTATTGTTTAGCTATTCAATTCAAAACAAACAATTAAACAATATTCAAAATATCATAAAAAAAAAATATTAAAATCTAATCAACCATGCATGTATTAATACAAGAATGCTTGAAACCACGTAAAAATTAACCTCTAGCCTAAGATGCAACATAAAATCATATATGAATTTGGTTTGGATCTAGTTTTAGCTAGTTGAAACTAGACCTGTTGAGATTAGAACATGTGTTCTATATCAGGACACAAGAGACACGAGTTCTAATTCCAATTGGAATTGGGCTCAAGCCCAATCCAATAGGTTGGAAATATTTGTGCTTTCTCTAACAAACAATCTCACATTCTTTTTTTTTTCTTTTCTTTTTTGTATAATCCCATTTTTAGTGATTTTTAAGAACTCTAATGGATAAGGATGAAAATAAGGATGCAGATGCGGTTATTAGTAACATCTATATCCGTATATACGGTTATTACTGTATGCAAGCTTAAATAAATTAAGATTTTACTTGTTATACAATTTATAATTATCAGTGATAGAAAGCTATTGTTTCATAGAATAATCGAGATTTGGATTACTCAAAGAAAAGAAAAAAAAAAAAAAAAAAAGAAAAAAAAAAGAAGTAAATGTAGTAGGATATGACTTTGAAATGATAGTAAAAAAAATGCAGTTATTAACAGCATTTACATACCCTAAAACAGCATACGAGGATAGCGGTTAGATACATATAACGAATGTGGGCAGTTAGCCCGAATTTTCACCCCTAATTACTTGGCACAAAAGATTGCAATTGGGGCAATAATTAATGCAAATCTATCACAAATTTGAAAGAGGTGGCAAAGTGAATATATACCTTAATTAACCACTTTTACCAAAGCTAGCTAATATCCTCAAAAACAAAATATGTTTGAGTTGTTTTTAGGCATCTTACCGCCACTCAGGTTAGGATTAAGGACTTGCTTTTATTCTGAAGATTAGATCTATCATTCATCAGCCATCTTCCTCATTTTGGCATCCGCCGGCGTTCGTATTTCCTTCATAATACTAACCACTTCTCTTTTATGTGGGCGCGTAAGAGATATGGATGTCGAAAGTTATTTATTTCAAATCTTTTCGCAAGCATACGTGTAAGCGGCAATGGTCGAAAACGATGGCCATGACGATGATGTTAGTGGGGCTTGCCGGAAACTGATATCTAGTTCTGCTTTCAAATGGCGTTGTAGCGACCTCTTCTTTCATTTATCATGCCTCGATGAACTTACCAATTACAAAGCCCTTGTGTTGCACTTCAGCAGTGGGCATATTTCAACATATTTCATAGGCTTATAATAGCAAAGCAAATGTCTTTTTCTAGAGACGATTTGAAAGAATATGTGCAGCCCTAACCCTTGAGAATGACCTAACAATCATGGCTGTTTCGCCTTATGTGCAAGCTCATGAGATCGAACGGCTTAACCTTTTGTGCCTATAAAAAATCGTTTTTTATGTTTTTTCATAGATATTTTGTCCTTATTTTTTGGGGACAAAGCCTTGTCATAAAGGATGTAACTCGTCTAGAAAAATATCAACTGGGCTCGAGACTGTGTTGCTTAAAGCTTTCCAAACTATATAGTTTAAGAATTTTGAAATAAAAGACAAAGACCTATGCCATTTAATGAATCACCATGACAGGACAACTATAATGAATTTCAACAGGACTCAAATATTAATAAAACAACTTGGTGGGCCAATAAGCATAAAGCCATCAAGAACCCTAAACCCCAAATGAACAATATTTTGCAATAACTCTGCATAAAGAGCCGGTGTATTCTCGTCACTAGCTTCCTTGCTTTTCTTTTTGACTGGAGGTAGTGGCGGAGGAATTAGGTTTAGCTGAAATGGAACTCCTTTTGCGGCAAACAATTATCGGAGCAGGCGAGTTGTGTTTTGCAAGCAATGCATGAGATCTTTCTAACTCGGGTTTAGGCTGGAACGGTGATGCTGCAGCATTCGGTGCCGGAGAATGTTCTTTTGGGAATGAGTTGCTGCGTTTAGGGATCTCATTCAACAGGAGGTGGCGAAGCTGGTGGGCAGTGATGGACTCAAGGGATGACATGGGAAAGAATAACGCAGCGTTGTTGAAGAGAAGCAGGAGGTCTCGGTAGAATCCGAGGGTGCATGAGGAATAGGTGCCCTTGACGATCCTTCTTTGTACTGTCTCCAAATCCACATGCTGCTTCACCAAGCTTTGGTACTCCTCACTTTCATGCACAGTAGTTGTATATATATAATGTAAGATCTAGAATTACCGTTTTGGAGTATGCGTGAATGGATGAATTTTACTGGATTTGGCTTGTTGAGATTTCATGCGGTTCAAATAAACAACCAAGATTGCAAGACGAATCTTAGCATTTACCGTCCTCAATAAGTTAATTATGATTTCTAACATTAATCTTTAATATCTGGAGGAAGCCAGATCCATTTTACCGGCCATAGACAAACCAATCTTTAATAACAGGATGAGTCAGAGAGACGTTGATGTAATTAAACCTCGAAAATTGTCTTTTTGTAGAAGAAAGAAAGAGAGTTTGTAGAGTTAGCAGTCGTACCCATTTCCGGATGTAGTGGGAAGAAAAACAGAAGCCGATCTGATGCAGTGGCTCAAGAGATCGAAATAAGCAGAAGAAGAAGCAGATCCTGATGCTCAAGAAATGTAACAGAAACTTTCACAATCTCCCGAAACTTTCCGGTTCCGACGATGGAGAGGCATTTTTTGGACTTGGTATTCGATTTCGACCCCTATAAAAGATCTTCTTTCTTCCGACTCCACCCCGCCCCCTCTATTTAGCCCCCAGGAAAGAAAGATTGGGAGAAGCCGACGCTGTCTCAAAGCAACCGGATAAGAAAGAGAGACGAAACTATCATATTAATATTAAGATCAAGGAATGACTGAACAGAATTGGGATGCCTCAAAGAAAGGAAAGCATCAAACTATCTGCATGCGTAGCCAAAAGCAAGGGGCCGGGATTGAAAGAGGGATTACACGACGTCGTTTCCGTTAGCATACAAACCATCGATATACAATGGGGGAGATTTTTTTTTTTGAAAAGGTAATGTCAAAATCACTAAGCGTACGATAAATGCTTTGCCGTACCGAATTAATTAGTTTCATCAAGAGGGAGCAAAGAATTACTTCTAATTTTAAGTTACCAACTAATCTCTATTGAACCTAAAAACATATATCGAGGTTTGCGTGATTAATTAGTTCAAACCATCGATCTTTAATAAAGAGTGTAAGAGATTCTCCCGTTAATCGTTTTTTAATTGGGCCTTAAGGTTCGTCTGCTATAACCTTTTAGTTTTGCTTGCTCTTGTTTGCCCCCTTATAGGCGCTTACTTGTATAAGCTCCCTCTAGCTTTTAGTTTTTGAGGGGTTATTTATGAGTTATAAATTTTTTTTTTTACCAGTTACAAAAAACACTCAAAATGACTCTTACTATAAAACATTCAAACTTATTTTATATTCGCTATCCTTTACTCTTTTATAAAGGAGCGAGATAACAAGACAAAAGAAAGAAAATCTTTACTTTCTGCAAAGATAACTTCTCGTACAAGATAAAATTAGAGGTATGATACACACTTTCACTCCCACACTTCTTGACGTGGCACTTAAAATTAATATTGGATCCAAAATTTAATAGTAATTCATTCAAAATCTAGTAGTGAATTTCAGTACCAAGTGGAAGAATGTGCACTTGGGAATGCGAGAGTGTTTGTATCACTTCTAAAAAGAAAAATGAATTACAGGGCAGAAAGAAAATGAGAATTACGAGGGATAACCCCAAAGAAATTGAGAGCAGCACTCCACTTTGCAACAACATGAGCTCTAGAATTATTGAAGTGATTGGTTGTTTATGGCCATAATGACAATAAAGGAGGTCCCTTCCAAAATAAGAAGAATTTTACCAAAGGAGACAGCCAAATTAGATGCTAGAAGAGCTGCTTTTGCTTAAATTATGGCTTAAATTTGAAAATACGAGTTTCTGTTTTCAGAATGAATAGATGCTTTGAAGGATCAATTATGAATTTCACCCAGGTGCTAATAGGCAGATCCTCATACACATTATTGTTGTTGGGGGAGATTGAGGAGCATATAGGCCAAAACACTGCAAGTCTGCAAATAGCGTTTGTTAAGCATCTTCGAATTCTTCCAATAAAGAAATTTTTTACATTGAGTATTAATTTACAAAAGAAGATTCAGCAACAATTTAAAACAAATCTCCACAAACCAAAATAAATATAACGCTTAGTGGAGAGAGAGCAATCTATACGCTTTTTGAGAGGCCCCCAGCTGCAAATAGAAGATTCCTCTGAGAGAACTGTTCCCAAAACAAGAACATCACAAAACTAGGATTAGAATGAGTGGCAACAGAAATTTTGAGAGAAAAAATGAGCTAATCTGCTTGGAAAATGCTCGGGGTACTATAGCTTGTACTATAATTCCCAACATACGTGATTCTCCATAATTGATGAAATGATGAAAAGTATATGATTGACAAGAAGGATTTGTTTGCATAATCATGTCACCAATTATGGACTGCCATATGAAAACTTGTAATAGAAGCTGTAGTACTCAATCTGCTTTTTGTCAATTTACCCGCAATGCGTAGACGGGAGTGGACTTCGTCGGAAGAGTTTTCAATGATCTTAGTCTGTTGGCATTTCCACCTTTGCTGATGAAAGTCAACATACTTGTCAAACTCTATTCAAAATTAGTTCAAATGATGCAAGAAGAGCAATAACATTTAACAGTCCTCGTCAACAGCCTGTTTTGGATGCACTTACTTTTCTTCTGTCTTGGGCGCCTTTGAACTCGTAGTTACGTCCCATAATTTTACAGTGCAATCAGCAGACCCAGATGCAAGAAGTGAACCTTCACAACTCACAAACAAGAAGGATGGCAAAATTAACTTCTTTTCCTGGGGAAAAAATAATTCGACATATTCTGTAGGTATTCAAGATCAAGGAAAAGATATCAACCAAAAGCAATGAGGTTTGACCCATCAAAGGTGTAACACACCGACCGGTCGAGAGGTCCCACATCATGATTGTGCCATCTTCATCACTAGAGGCCAGATACCGGCCATCAGGTGACATTGCCAAAGACAAAACCATACTCCTGTGACCAATGAAAATTCGAACACACTCACCACTTTGTACATCCCACAATCAGACCGTTTTATCACTAGAGCCAGTGGCAATGTAGTTGCAGTTGACATGCCATTGCACAAAATAAAAATGTTCAACCCATTGAGAAATGATCCCTACACTCATTTCTCACAACAGCCCCACAACAAGCTGACGTGGCTAGTAATATTTTATTATTTTTTTTGTTTTGTTTTCTTTTCTTTTTGAAAAAAAATAATAAAATATTACCAGCCACATCAACTTGTTGTGGGGCTGTTGTGAGAAATGAGTGTATGGATCATTTCTCCAACCCATTAGATATAAACATCTAACAAAGATTGACATTTGGTAGACAATAGTTAGGCAACAGATTGTGTGTGCGCGCGCACGAGAGAGATCTACTCACATCAACATCAGATAAGTGCCCTGCCATTATCCTTAAAGGCAGTATTCTGTCCATAGACCAAATCCTTACTGTTCGATTGTGCGAAAAGCGGGCAAAATAATGTCCTACAGGACTAAACTAAACCAGAAATAGAGAAAAAGATACAATATTAAAGTTGATGAGAAATATTACAAAAATAAAATAAAAAAATTGATGAGAAGAACAATTATGTTAGGTCACCCTAATGAGATTTGGTTTTCTGTTTAAGACAATGCCTCTATGACAAAAAACAGTTAATTATAATAACTGAATCAACCATGAATCTGTGGGGTAGTTCCAGGACAATTTAGTAATTTAATATACATATGAATGATACATTCACTAATATTGAGCATCCCAAATCAGCCTTGCACGGAGAAACCAAATTAACAAACAAACTGCTTGTTTCAGCCATTGCAAGTCATTACAGATTATTAAGAATATTATTTTTCTTTGAATAATGGGAATCATTGAGAAATAAACAGATAGCAACCCCCTACACGCAAAACACCAAAAAAAAAAAAAAACATAAACTAATTATAAATCAAAGAATCCAGAAATCCCACAATCATTGACTCTGAAATGAACAAAGAAATTTAATGTTGTGCATATGTAAATCCCCTTAAAGAATCTAAGCACTAGTCTTCGTCAAGTTGTCAAAAGTGTCAGAGAGGAAGGAAAAATAGCGCGCAGAAACAGAACATAAAATTAAAAAAAAATCCAATAGACTTAAGGGGGAATTATATGCTTGACATAAATGTTTGAGCATGAAACCTTGGTTGCTAGTTCAGTTTATTAATGAGAAGAAATATAACTTGTATCATAACTAGTCCGGGGATTACTTCAAACAATCACATAAATACATAATATTAAAATCAAATAGTCATTGGTGCTAACTAAGTTGGTAAAGCCTCTTTTCATCAAACAAGAGACCTGAGATTGAGTCTCGTCTACACCAAGAGACTGGCAGTTTAAGGAATGGAGAGGTCTACCTCCACCTTGTGCAGCCCATATTGACCATATTCAAATAGGGCTATTAGGATAGCGACAGCCATCTACTTCGCACATGTGGTTCTAAACTCATACATCTAACCAACTGCAATACAAATTGGACTCACTGGTGAACTGCTAGCATCCAGGTAACCTTTGTCAGAAGAAATGGAAAATATACGAAAATAAGGTTTACATTATCAATTTACCTGAACATCCCATACTGGGTAATTGTGGCCCTTGTAGCAGACAAGATTTGCATTTAGGTTTGTGCTCCATAACCGAACTGCAGCAAGTGAAGTAATTTTTTACAGTTACACAGTAGTTTCAGCAAAGACTACAGTATTATGATTCAAAAAAAAAAAGTTATTACTAAACAACAGAGCGAGAAAGAGAGAGAAAGTTTGAAGCAATTATATGATAGTCTAGGAGAACATACTTGTTGAGTCTGCTGAAGAGGAAAGTAAAAAATCCCCCAGTGGACTAAAAGTGGCAGAATACACTGGCCCTGAATGACCTTGAAACAATGTATATCTTTTTCCACCTCTTTTCCCTAAAACACGTTCACGAGAAGTGGTACTGTTTTCACCCTGCAAAACAGCTGACACCAACACCATTTAAATATTCCTCTTCAAAGAATATCTAGGCAGTAAACAAAAGTACAGTAACACAGACAATCATCTCCAAAGAGATCTGCTGCCCATTAAACAACATATGACACTAAGACAGCCAACAAAAGTCGTATAAAGGTAACCAAGAAAGTATAACATTTTACTCTGCCTGCCCCAAAATGATTGTCTTCTTTTTCAAACTCACAAAAAAAACAAGAGCCCATGAAGTGGAAGTTTGATAAAGACTTTGACAGTCACAAATAACACTGTATTATTACCTTCCGCAAACAGAACTCTGGTTGGGTCTTGAGGCTTTTCTAGATGTAACTTTGACAGTCGCAAATAAGATGCCACTAAAGCGTCCTTAAAACACGCCAAAATGAAAAAGTCTGGAAAAGCTGTCTTGAGGCCTAATCCCCACACCACACATCATACCAAAATTTAATTCTAGAGCCATCACTGACATTAAATCTAGTATGATTAGAAAACTCCCCCCCAACTCCTATTATTCTTCCATAGGCCCACCCCATACGCCCCATAAACCCACCCCATAAACTCTCTCATGAACATTACGCCTAAGCTACTTCCCCAAAAGAGCTCAGTTGAATGAAAGTAAATTATGGATCTCCAACCCTCCTTCGGAGGAGATTGGATAACACACCTTAAACCAGCTAATCAAATGGAATTTGAACTCATCACCAATATCACCCAATAAAAAGTCCCACTGCAACTTCACTATGCGGTCGGCAACACCAACATTGAGGGGAAAATGAGACATAAAGTAGGCAGATTAGATAAAATACTTTTGATCAAGGTCACCCTCCCAACCCTTTGACAAATACATCCTCTTCCATCCAGCCAAACGGTACTTAATCTTCTAAACAATGCCATCCCATACAGATTTGACATTAAACGAAGCTCCCAGCGGAAGGCCTAGATATTTCATAGGAAGAGAGGAGACCCTACAACCCAAAATGCTAGCCAGACCTTCCACATTGCTAACATTGCCAACGAGGACCAACTCTAATTTAGCCATATTAATCCTCAAACCTGAAGCTGCTTCAAAGCATAGGTACAAACAACGCAAATTGCGAAGATCTTGATTTCCCCCGCAAAAAATCAAAGCATCGTCTGCAAACAAAAGGCGAGAAATGTTAGAGGGCACCAACATTCTTGGATCCCGCCGAAAAGCCTAATAATAGACCCCCGTTTACCATAGGAGAAATCATTCTACTTAACATCTTCAACAATCCTGAATTTACCAGTTCTATGAAAAGCAACAAATAACAATATTTTTGAAGCTTTATTAAAATAGTACTACTGTGCTAGTTAGTGGAAGATGATCCTCCATGAAGTTAACCTAATACCCATATTCCATCAACAGAGGAATTGTTATGACTTGTAGCTTTCTCATACACAAAGAAATGTGAAATTCTTTTATGTGGCATTTTGTTCAGGAAATCTAACATTCCTTCTGTTACCCACATTCCTAGGCACATTCTTGGGAATCTGGATTCAAAGGAATGTGACTATTCCTACGTTTGGGAATGATTAGGAATCTAATAGGATCCCATGTTTGGTTTACTCCTAGGCTTCTTGTAGGAATTATTTATTCTTCCCAAAATATCCTTAAGTACGTTTTGTCCATATTATCCTTACAATTTGCATGTTTTACTGCCAACAAAAAGAAACACGTCTAAATCATGAATTTAGTCTTATTACTGACAATATAAAGAGAGGAATGGAACCTACCGACAACAAGTACTTATGTATGGTAGAGCCCATCGAATGCTCAGATTTGAGATAGAGATTCATCCGCTCAAGGGAGAGGGAGAGAGCTCCAATTTGGGAGAGTTTCGTCGGCTCAAGGGAGAGGTAGAGAGTTTCTAGAAGGGAAACCACATTCCCATCAAAAGGGAGTTGATAGGGAATCCACATTCCCTTGGGTATCTAGATTCCCTCCACTTAAGTGCAACCAAACGAGGTAATCTTTTTGGATTCCTAGGAGTCCTAAAAGTTACCCCCATCTAAACACCCCATTAATTCTTTATGTAAAACTGTTTCTTAGCTAATCTAAGGTAGCTTCTTCTTCCACAAAATTTAACCTGGATCATAAAATAGAAATCTCAATTTCACTTAAAATCGAGAAAATTATTTGAGATTTACCCATTGTAAGTACGAAACTTATGGAGATTTAAAAAATAAGGAACACTCCTATTGTTTGTCAACAGAAGGTGATTGTCTTTCATCTCTTAATCTAATATATCTATGAAATATCTTAGTACTAAATTATTTAGTTTTTTTTTTTCAACATTCTTACTATATATATATATAAAAAGAATTACAATAGTCTACAAATCTCTTTGCCACCTGGTGAACTAATAGCTTCTAAGAATAATATACAGAAGAAAGAAAATCATGTAAAGCAGCCATTTGTGGAATTTTGTTGGTGCATTATTCTAATACATGATGGACAGAGACACATGTTGAACAAATAGGAAAAAACTAAGAAACAAGTTTATTATGCCTTGAATTGACTGTACCATTAGAGATGTATTAATGTCATCTGCGAAGAGGCAAAATAGGCAAAATGGGCAAAATGAAGCACACATGAATGTAAACGGTTTGATTTTTTGGGTACATATCCTTATCTTAAAAGGATGTAACTTGTTTATAGCAATTATCTAAAAATGATGTTCGAGTCTGTGTTGCTTGAAGGAAATTTTTTTTTTTTTTATAAGTAAGAAAAGTTTTATTAAAAAAAGTGTAAAGCGCCCTTAAAGCATCTCAGAGGATTTGCAAAAACAAATAGCTTAAGAATTTTGAAATAATAGACAAAGACCTAGCCCATTTAAAGAGATGGAAATGCTATTTTTTATCACTAAATAAAAATAAGATTTGATTTGTTGCCAGTATTATTATAATTTCAGAATAAATGTGCAACCGAATTAGGTCAATAATTAATTCCTACAAAACAATAGATTTCTTGATTACTAAGATGTGATGTCACTATTGTACTATATTACAATTTAAATTGAACGATCTCTGAGCCAGTAGACGAAGAAGCATGTAAATAATTATCACCAACTTCCTCACGTTGAAAAGCTAACCAAATGATACTACTGCAAATTAGTTTCCTACTCCAATGTCCATCCGACCCCAAAAAGAATAAACATAAGGTGTTCACTACATCATATCATAAAAGTGACACATTTGTTCGATCATAATATTTAATTCATTATTCTATAATATTGATAAATTATTTTAGTTGATGAAACACTTAAAAGTTTAACTTGGTGGGCCAATAGGCATACAACCATCAAGAACCCAAAACTCCAAACAACCAATATTCTGCAATAACTCTACATCAACAAAATGTTTAAATACATCATTAATCAAACAATTCTAGTTACAACACATGTTTACAGATAATTAAGAAAAGATAACAAAATGGGATTAGCAATACACAACAATAGTCCAAAAGACATGAAGGAAAATATTACCTTAATGACTTGCAGCAAATATGTTTGTACCTTACAGATTGGCACTGTAAAGGTTAGAATATGAAATTTTGTCCTGCATGTTGAAGAACTTAAAAGCTTTCACACAGATTTTTGAAAAAATTCTTGTAATGTTTTATCTGCCTGATTAGTAGACAACAAGTTGATCAATATGGTCGCAGTGGTCGCATTTGCCGAGAAACCTTTGTCAACCATGATCTTAATATATTTCACTACACATGATGTATCATTGTGTTGAAAGAAGCCTTGGATGATTGTGTTATATGTGAAATGGTCAGGCGAACAACCAATTTCCTCCATTTTCTCAAATAGCTCCCTCGCTTCATTTAGCAGTCCCTCTTTGCAAAGTCCTTTGATCATTATATTGTAAGTCCAAACATCAGCTTGCAAATCTTTGGTATGAAGAGTATTAAAGAGTTCTCTTGCAGTCGTTAGTTTCCCAGCATTACACATACCATCAATTAAGATATTGTAAACAACAATATTAATGTCTACCTTTTTGGCTTCCATCTCTTGAAACAATTCCATTGCCTCAAAAAATTGTAGGTTCTTACACATGCCATCTAACAAAATAGCACAAGTCTTGAGATTTGGAGGTTGCCCACAAACTTGCATCTCATGGAGTAGCTCTAATGCAATTTTAAGTCTCCCAACTCGGCAAAACCCACCTATAAGAGTATTATAAGTGACAACATTGGGAAAAATTTCCTTTGTGGACATTTCACTAAAGAGACTCATCGCCTCGTCAATTCTTCTCTTTTTACAATATCCATGGATCAATATGTTATAGCTAACAATAGAAGGCGAACAACCCTTCTCAACCATCGTATTAAATGCTTTTACAGCTTCATCCATTCTATTTTGCAAACAATAACTGTCAATCAAAGAATTGTAAGTGATTGTGTCGGGCTCTATCCCTCTCTGAATCATCACATCAAAAACTTCGTTTACCTCTTTCAACATCCCTTCTTTGCCAAATGTGTCCACCAATATGCTGAATGTATTTACATCTGGCATGATTTTCCTTTCAACCATCTCCTTCCATAGTTTAGTTACCTCATTCCACCGGCCGAAATTGCATAGGCCCTGAATTAAAGAATTGTAAGTGCAAACGTCAGGCTGAATTCCTTTCTTTGTCATTTCGGAGAAAAAATTCAAAGCCTCAGTTACTAATCTGTCTTTACATAAACTATCAATTATTATGTTATACTGAACTACATCAAGTTCAAGATTTCCTTCTTCCATCTTCCGAAGCAACCCAATAGCCATCCTAGTCTCACCTATTTTACACAAACCGTTCATTAATGTTCCATAAGTAATTGTATTAGGGTTATAGCCTATCTTCTCCATTTTGTTTGCCAACTTCACAGCTTCAGCAATTCTACCCCGAAGACAGAGCCCCTTGACAAGAGTAGTGAGAATTACAGAGTCTGGTTGAAAACCAAGTTTCAAAATTCTTGCTAAAATAGAGAAGCCGAAATCCACCCGGCTCAAATGGCAGAAGCAATTAGTCAGAACCCCTAGAGAAAAAGCATCGGGAGTAACTCCTGACAGTTCCATTTCTTTAATGAGAGAAATCACAGTTGAGTGATGCTTCATTCTTGCAATTGCACCCAGCAATTGATTAAAATCCACGAGGGAAGGCAAAGGGTGCATGTGAAGCATTCTATGAAACAGGGGTAAGGCATCATCAAGATTCCTTAAGCTTCGAGATCGGCATCGATCTCTCACAGATTGCAAGAACTGATTGGGGCTTTCCACAATATCTTTACCACTATTGGTAGTGTTAGCAGAAGTAGCACTAAAACCACGACAATAACGAGGATCCAAACGCAAACGATTGAAGAAGAAAGCAAGAGAGTTTGTAGACTTAGCAGCCGTACCCATTTCCGTATGAAGTTGAAGAAACGCGGAAGAAGCAGATCAAATGCAGTGGCTCCGCTCAAGAGGAATAAGCAGAAGAAGCAGATCTGAGATGTAGAAAGTAGAAAGGAGAGAAACTTTCGCGATCTGAGTACACCAGAGTACACGACGTCGTTTCTGTTGTCACGGTACCCTGTTGTCAAAATGTCTCTTTGGAGTTTGGATGATCTTTCCAACAATACAAAGCACACGTGTCACCTCTCATGAGTGATTTTGGTTTGCGCCGTGCAATTACCTTTTTGCCCTTTCTTCAGTTTGACAATTGCAGTAGATGCGCTGCACAGAGAGGAGAGCGAAAGACAGAGAGAGAGAGAGAGAGAGTACAGAGAAGATCCAACTATTGATTTTCAGATTGATATTAACCAGGTCTAACAATAATAATAAAAATTTGGGATAATTAGTGATTTAACATAATATTATAGCCGAGATATTGAGTTCGAACCATGACTCAATAGTTTGCCCCATATTTCAGTCAAAATAGTTTTTGTATTGTCTGGTCTCGCACGTGAAGGGAGCGATACAATATTAATTTAAATCAATTCAAATTACAAAAAATATATGTACTCAACTCTAACTACATTCAGAAGCTGCTAAAGCACATCTCTTTGCTCAAAGTCTTATATATCGTTTGGAAATGCGCTTTTTAAAAAATTGTGATTTGAAAACGTAAAATCGTTTTAAAAATGTATAATTTTAAAAGCTAAAAAATTACGATTTTACTTAACGCTTAACTGTGTTTTAAAAATTCACGTTTTCAAATCGCTATTTTTTAATCCTACGTTTTGAAATCACAAACCTAAATAGACTATTAGTCAATGCCATTTTCCCCGGCCAAAAACTTATGAAACCTTCCGTTAACTTCGATCATACTGCATCCAGCAGTCTTAGCAATGCTCGAGCCATTCATCTTGTCTCTCCATCTCTTTGCTTCCTCCCATTTACCACATGATGCATACAAGTTAGCAAACATCATAAACTCCCCATCACTAAACTGACAAGCCCTGCCAAAATAGAGCTTCATTACTTTCTCCCCCGTGTCAAGGTCTCGATGAGTGACACAGGCACTAAGCAAAGCACCCAAGATAGACTCCCCCGGTTCATATGGCATGGCTTGGATGAGCTGAAATGCACGGTCAAGAAGCTTGGCTCTGCTGAGCAGATCAACCATGCAGCCATAGTGCTCTATCTTGGGAGTGATCCCAAAGTCCTTTTCGATGCAATCAAATAATCGGCATCCGTCTTCCACCAATCCTGCATGGCTGCAAGCACTAAGTAGGCCAATGAAGGTAATGTCATCAGGCCTTATGCAGCTCTCTCTCATCTTGTCAAATAGTTTGAGAGCAGCATAGCCATAGCCATGGAGAGCGAGTCCAGAGATTATGGCATTCCAGCAGTAAATATCCTTAACTTGGGATTTAAAGAATACCTGTAAGGCGTTCAGTATGCTTCCACACTTGGCATACATGACTATCAATGCTGTTGTGACATGAAGGCTTGCGTACTCAAGGCAGTGATCTTTAGCATAAATGTGTATTTTAGTGCCTCTTTCAAGAGAACCCAGATAAGCACAGCCAGATAAAACAGCAACCATCGTTACAAAATCAGGCTTTACATTTCCAGCCTGCATTTCATCAAAAAGATCAACAGCCTCAGCGTAAAGTTGATTGCGTATGTAGCCTCTCACCATTGTGTTCCATGTTATAACATTTTTTGCTGGCATCCCCTTGAATAATCTATGTGCTTCAACCATATCTCCAGCATTGGTATACGCCAGTATCATAGAGTTCCACGAGACAGCATCTTTCACAGGAATCTTATCAAAGATAATTCTAGCAGATGCTGTTCTTCCCATACTTGCATACCCAGAGACCATGATATTGAAAGATGTGAGGTCCTTTAAAGGCATGGAATCAAAAAGCTCCACTGCAGTACCCATCTGGCCACTAGACACATATGCATCTAACATGGAATTCCAAGCAACCACATCTTTCACAGGCATATTATCAAACACTTTACAAGCATCACCAACGAATCCTAGAGAGGAATACATGTTAAGCAAGGCAGTTTGGACAAAAACATGGTTACAGAAGCCAGTTTTTATTGTCTGTCCGTGGAGTGGGAACCCAATGCAAGACCCAGAAAGGTCTCCTGCCGCTTTAAGTAGAATGGGAAATGTATAGTTATCAGCTCTGCAACCAAGTTCCTGCATGTTTGTATAAGTTAGAATTGCTTTCCTTGCATTGCCCTTGAGCACTTGTTCCTTAATATTCTTATTCCAACTTAGTGGGGAATCAGGCACCGTCGACAGGCTGAACTTGCAGGCCAAGAAAGCCATTTCATTGCATATCTTAGTGGGGAATCAGGCACCTCAACGAAGCAATCGACGACAAGGCTTGACCGCTTGACCCTACAATTGCATATCTGTTTGCCTCTCCAAGCTTCTTAGCCTTCCCCATCGTCTTGTCCCTCGCCTCCTTTTATGACGTGCCTTCAACACATACCCAATAACACCTGGCTTCTCTTCTTGTTGCTGAGACTCCTCTTATCATGGGGTTGATTGATTGTGGTTTGTTGTGTGGCTTGCGTGATTGATCTTTTGGTATGGAGAGAGACGAGAGGAAGATTAAGGTTTGTCGTTTGACAAGGAAGAAGGATGAGCTAATTTTCTGGTGCGGAGAGAGATGAGAGGAAGATTGTGCGGTGGTAAAGAAAATAAATAAATAAATAGATAATGAATTAAATAATCTGTTGCAATTTATAGTGAAAAGTTAATGGTCAAAATAAAAAAATAATAATAATTTGAATTTTGAATAGCTAAAGTAGCCGTTAGAGATGCTCTAATTTTTTCCATTACTTCAAGAGAATAACTTCAAATCGGCTGTGGCAGAAAGTAAGCATTGTTTGCCCACCAATAAAAAATTGACACATAAGCTTGGAGCAAGAAAATTACGTACAAACAAAACACCCAATTTTTTTTCTCTCTTTGCTGTGAAATGAAGATCGAGGGAGAGAGATGAGAAATGAGAGATGGAAACCCAGCCCCAACCACCGACCACCGACCCCCGACCCAGACCCAGCCCCAACCACCGACCCGGCGTACCCATGGAAGCCGCGCCACCACGGGGCCGACCCGAGATGAAGAGATCGAGGGAGAGAGATGAGAGACCCAGCCCCAACCACCGACCCCCGACCCAGACCCAGACCCAGACCCAGACAATCAAACCGGCGTAGCCCATGGAAGCCGCGCCACCACGTGGCCGACCCGAGTTCGACCCCGACCCCGACCACATCACCGTTCGACCTCGACCACGTAACCAATGGACCAAATTTTTGACCACCAGAGGGGTGAGAGGGGAGAACGGCCGGCGAAAGGAAGAGATTCCGGGAGAGGAGGAGGCTTAGTTCGGATCTGTGGCTGGATCTCTGTCGACGGTGTCGGGAGGTCGTGGGGAAGAGGATCTGGAGGCTCGCCGGTGGTTGCCGGATCTCTGTGACCGGATCGCTGTGGCTGGAGGATCGAGGACCGGTTGTCCGGTGACGGGAAAGAGGCAGTCGGGGAAGAGGACGTTGGGCGGACGTGCAGTGGGTTTTTTTTATTGTTTTGGAATGGTGAGAGGAATTGTCTACTTCACCAGAATATCAAATTTTTTGTAATTTTTTGCTTTTAGCTGATGTGTCAAGTTATTATTGGTGGGCATAAATCCCATCTTTTCTGCCACTACCGTATAGAAGGGGCACTCTAACTTCAATCCATCCATATATTGATTATGGAGGCAAGACATCCTAAAAAACAATTGTATTCAAACGTTGTGTTCAAACTTTTACTTCTTTTTTCTTTTCTTTTCTTTTTTTTTTCCTAAGCTACAAACTTGTACTTCACCTCTCTCTTCTCCATTGATTGATGGTCAATCACACCGTCAATAAATGTTCCATTGATCGCACCCATCTTGCAGGACCCATTCTATGTGTCAATTTGAGTCTAATTCCAATTAAATTTGAGATAATGTAAAATAAGAGACATAAGAAACACGTGTCTCAATTTTAATAGGTTCAATTCCATCTAAGTTGAGTTTCATCAAAAAAGAAAAATTAGGGATAAAAAGAAGAGAATTTGAACTGTTAAAATTGAGATATGTAATTCTTAATATGGTCGATCCCAAAGATCATTGTTCAAAGGATATACTATAATGTTGTGTTGGATAGAGGAGTCTAAATTGGATTTTAATTAAAATTAGCATTTGAAAATTTTTCATGGTGATTTCTTTTGCTTGTCTTAACAGAAGCAAGAGGGGTTAGTTTAAAACTCTACTAAATTATGTAAAAAAAAAAAAAAAAACTATTAAATCAAGACTTTAAAGTTTTGAATATCATAAGAGATATGTTGTCACATCATTTTAAAATTTTAAATAATATGACATTATATACACCATTAAATATAGATAATAACTTTTATAAGAATCTAACATAAACTATGTTCTTTATGCCTTCCATACCAGTAGGCCACAATATTAGCTTAGAACACCAAGATAATCTAAGACGAAAACTCTCGAAGACATTTACCATCAACCAAAAGCACAATAAATCTAAAACACATATCAAGAAAAGACCACCCACAACCTCTGTTCTTAATTTTTTTGTAAGGATTGGTCGAACCACCACCAAGGGCCTTGGCGACCACACCCATTTAGCCAATTAGGGGAGGCCGGCCATAGGGGTGGCTCGAACCACCCCAATTTTTTTTTTTTTTTTGTTAAACGCATTTGATCCCCATGTGATTTAATGACTTTATTTTTGCCCAACTCAATTTTTAAGGGCAGGCCTTTTGTGGGTAACGGAACCACTCCCAAACCAACTATATAGGGGTGAGCAAACCATCCCCTTAGTCATTGAGAGTGGTTCGGCCAACACCAAAAAGCCAATCCTTGGCCACTCCTCTTGCAGATTTAAAAAATAAAATCATGTTATGAAGAACCTAACATAATCTCATGTAGTGACGATTTTATTGAAGATTTACATGTTGCTTGAAATGATTTGATCTCATGTTATGATACTATATGTTAGAAATTTACGTGTTCATAGTGTAAAGATTAAATCTAATGATTTATGAGCTTGCTTATGTGGTGAGTAATACAAAATTTATTGTAGTCAATGACTATGGATGCATACAGTAAGATGGATGGTTGTCGTATACTAGCAGGTGGTGTTTCTAAATGTTGTGAGTATTATTAGTGTATATTACCTCCAAGAGAGAAGCAAATAACTAAAAATGGTGCCCTTTTTCGGGGTCAACAATTAGGGAATATTTGGCTCATTTTGGTGTACTATTTGCTTACAAATTTACTGAACATCGCACATCTTCATTTATATTCATTTGCATTTCATCTAAATGCCATGCACCTGTACATTTTTGTCAATTCTAATGTTGGCTATATCATAGAGAAACAACAATAGCCAAATGCTAAGTTATTTCCGGAAGAACTGCTTCTGTGGATTCCCTCGAGGAAACTCTGGCAGCAAAGAAAAGCTAATTCTTGCAGCAGGATTTCACAATACAGCACTTGTTTCCCTACAAAAATAAATGGATTGTCTGGTCCTCAATATGTCTCTCAGCTGAACCAGCTCTTAAACTCGACCATGTTGTGTACAACGTTTCTGCATTAAATCACAAATGAGATGAGTTCATCATCCAATAAGCATGTTTGAACAAGCTAGAGAACAAAATAGGCCGATACTTTCCTATCTAATCCATAGAATCCAGGATTTCAGTCCATATGTTTGTGGTAGAGATCCAACTGATTTACTCTACTAATATAAAAAGAGTAATTAAAGATCCATTTCAAATCTAGTAGCGGCTTTAAAAGCCACCTAATGGTGTGTGAAAAAGTGGGAGTGTGTAGCATTACTCATTTAAAAAATGGATTCTAGTTTCCCGTCCATATGCTAGACAACCAATCAAAAAAGGGAAAAGTGGAAAACAAAGAAAGGAGACTTCCAATTGTCCAATGAAATTGAGTAGCATCCCACTAACAGATTTTACACATGGTCTGTTTGGGCCACTTTGGAGTGAATATCATTTTATAAGAAATAATCTATGAGCAACAAAAACATTGACATTTTAAAGCTCAATAGTCATGAATTCTATCCACAAATTTCTGATCAAGTAAGTCAACACAAATAGACAACACACTGGACTTGGCAGAACAAACAACCTTTTGCTACATGTTCCAGCCATTTCTGTTGAAGACAATGTTAGATGCTGGTCACCAGAAAGTTAGGTCATTGCACAGATGTTGACAGGAAAATTTTACAAAGAGATATTAGAGCATATTACATAGCCAGTGGTTAAGTTAAAAAGAGGAGAGGGCATTACCTTCTACGTCATATGGGGGTGGAAAGAATTGTAAAAATAGTGGAATAGCAAAATATAACAAAACAGGGATAGCAATATACAACAATAGTCCAAAAGACATGGAAAGAAATATCACCTTAATGACTTGTAGCAAATAGGTATTTATTCCTTACAAATTGACTCTGTAAAGGTTAGAATATGAAATTTGTCTTGCACATTGAAGAACTAAAAAGCTTTCACACAGATATTTGAAAAACACCTTGTAAGGTTTTATCTGCCTGATTAGTAGACAACAAGTCGATCAAAATGGTTGCAGTGGTTGCATTTGCCGAGAAACCATTTTCAACCATCGTCTGGAGATATTTCACTGCCCATGACATCTCATTATGTTGCAAGAAGCCTTGAATGATTGTGTTATATGTGAAATGGTCAGGCGAACAACCATTTTCCTCCATTTTCTCAAATAGCTCCCTTGCTTCATTTAGTAGTCCCTCTTTGCAAAATCCTTTGATCATTATAGTGTAAGTCCGAACATTAGGTTGCAAGCCTTTCGTAGGAAGAGTATTAAACAGTTCTCTTGCGGTCGTTAGTTTCCCAGCATTACACATACCATCAATCAAGATGTTGTAACTCACAATATGAAGGTCTAACTTTTTGTCTTCCATCTCATGAAATAACGTCGTTGCCTCTTGAAAGTGTAGATTCTTACACAAGCCATCTAACAAAATCGCATAAGTTTGGCAATCAGGATGTTGGCCACAACCTTGCATCTCATAGAGTAGCTCTAATGCAATTTTAAGTCTCCCAACTCGACAAAAGCCACCTATAAGAGTATTGTACGTGACAACATTGGGAAAAATTCTCTATGTGGACATTTCACGAAAGAGATTCATCGCCTCGTCAATTCTTCTCTTTTTACAATATCCATGAATCAATATGTTATAACTAACAATAGAAGGCGAACCATCATATTAAATGTTTTGACAGCGTCATCCATTCTACCTTGCAAACAATAACCGTCAATCAAAGAAATGTAAGTGATTGTATCAGGCTCTATGCCTCTCTGAATCATCATAGCAAAAACTTCTTTTGTCCCTTTCAACATCCCCTCTTTGCCAAATGTGTCCACCAATATGTTGAATGTATGCACATTTGGCATAATTTTCCTTTCCACCATTTCATTAAATAGTTTAGTTGCCTCCTTCCACCGGCTGAAATTGTATAGGCCCTGAATTAAAGAACTGTAAGTGAAAACATTTGGCTGAATTCCTTTACTTGTCATTTCAAAGAATAAAGTCAAAGCCTCGGTTACTAATCTATTCTTACATAAACTATCAATGATTATGCTATAATTCACTACATCAAGTTCAAGATTTCCTTCTTCCATCTTCCGAAGCAACCCAATAGCTACCCTGGTCTCACCTATTTTACACAAACCGTTCATTAATGTTCCATAAGTAATTGTATTAGGGTTATAGCCTATATTCTCCATTTTGTTTGCCAACTTCACAGCTTCAATAATTCTACCCCGAAGACAGAGCCCTTGACAAGAGTAGTAAGAATTATAGAGTTCGGTTGAAAACCAAGTTTCAAAATTCTTGCTAATATAGAGAAGCCGAAATCTACCCGGCTCAAATGGCAGAAGCAATTAGTCAGAACCCCTAGAGTAAAAGCATCCCCCGACAGATCCATTTCTTTAATGAGAGAAATCACAGTTGAGTGATGCTTCATTCTTGCAATTGCACCCAGCAATTGATTAAAATCCACGAGGGAAGGCAAAGGGTGCATGTGAAGCATTCTATGAAACAGGGGTAAGGCGTCATCAAGATTCCTAAAGCTTCGAGATCTGCATCGATCTCTCACAGATTACAAGAACTGATTGGGGCTTTCCAAAATATCTCTACCACTATTGGTAGTGTTAGCAGAAGTAGCACTAAAACTACGACAATAATAATAATAATAATAATAATAACAATTTAGAGCATGGAAAGAAACCCTTGCATGAGAATAACGAGGATCCATAAGCAAATGATTGAAGAAGAAAGCAAGGGAGTTTGTAGACTTAATAGTCGTGCCCATTTCCTTATGTAGTTGAAGAAAAGCGGAAGAAGCAGATCTAATGCAGTGGCTCCGCTCAAGAGAAATAAGCTGAAGAAGTTGATCTGAGATGAAGAAAGTAGAAAGAAGAGAAACTTTCGCGATCTGAGTACACCAGAGTACACGACGTCGTTTCTGTTGTCACGATAACGGGTTGTCAAAATGTCTCATGTCATGATATCGTGATTTTTTCTTTTGCATCGTGAAATTACCTTTTTGCCCTTTATTCTGTTCCAGAGCAACTGCGGCTGCTCCGCTCTAGTGTGCAACAACTCCTTCTCTATCTGAGGCTTCTTCTTCGTAAGCCCCATCACCACACTGATTCTTCCTCTCTCTCCGATTTTAGATTTCTCGATAATTCAAATGCTCTCTACAATTTTAAATGAATTTTAAATATTTAAATTACCATTAATCCTTAGTAAGGAGCGTTAGGGATTCTCCCGTTAATCGTATTTTAATTGAGCCTTAAAGTTCGTCTGATGTAAAATTTTATTTTTGTTTGCCCTTGTTTGCCTCCTTATAAGCGCTTGCTTGTGTAAGCACCTTTTAGGTTTTCTTGTTTTTTAGGGGTTACTTGTAAATCTTTTTTTATACCAGTTACAGAAAACACTAAAAATGACTCTTACTATAAAATATTCAAACTTATTTTACATTCGCTATCATTTATTCTTTTATAGAGGGGCGAGAACAAGACAAAAAAAAAGAGTGTAACACCCCGGTCTCATATTGGGAAGAGATAAATAACTCACATAAAGTAAGTGATTTATAAGAGATAAATAAGTGTTAAATCTCACATTGCCTAGTTACTAGGTGAAACTAGGCTTTATAAGTGATTATAAGGAAAGCTTCAAATCGACTTGTCATTTTGGAGTGATAGCGTAAATATGGCTAGCGCTTTTTCCTGGGTCGTTACAAATGGTATCAGAGCCACCTAGTAACACTAGGCTATGTGGTATTAAAACGCTGCATAATGTGGCCCTAACAAGGACGTCAGGGGTTTAAGGAGAGAAGTTTATAACATTCCGGTCCCATATTGGGAGAAGATAAATAACTCACATAAAGTGAATGGTTTATAAGAGATAGATGAGTGTAAAGTCTAGCCACATCTGTTCTATCACCCCAAAAGGACTATTACTTTTTGCAAAAATAACTTCTTGTACAATATAGATTATTACTTTACATATGATTAAGTAAAGTCTCGACTATTTGTTGGTAGCTGACAGATTCTCTTATGCTTTTGTTGGAAGATTACAAGATGTCAAATTTCTATGGTAGATCCTCTTCTACTTTTTTCAAGTGATCGATGAAGCCTCTCCCATACTTTTTCTTCATCCTTCCTTCACGAAGGATTATGACATCTCGGTTTAGGACCAAGATTGGCAATACAGAGTTACGAGGCAGATAAAAAAATAAATAAATAAAATAAAATTACAAGGGATAACCCCAAAGAAATTGAGCGCAGCAGTCTACTTTGCAACAGCATGAGCTCTAGAATTAGCATGCATTCCCACTTTGTGAGCTTCCTATAAGACTATAACTGCTAGGAAAAGAGCTGAAATGATATCCCTGATAACTGGAGCAATATGCCAATCATTAAAGTGTTTGGTTATTGATGGCCATAATGACAATCAAGGAAATCCCTTCCAAAATAAGAAGAGTTTTACCAAAGGAGACGGCCAAAATTAGATGCTAAAAGAGCTGCTTTTACTTAAATTTGAAAATACGTGTCTTTTTTTAGAATGGATAGATGCCTTGAAGGATCAATTATGAATTTCACCCAGGTCCTACTAGGGAGATCCTCGCACATTATTGTTGTTGGGGGAGAATGAGGAGCATCTAGGCCAAAACACTGCAAATAGCGTTTGTTAAGCATCTTCGAATTCTTCCACTAATGAAAATTTTTACATTGAGTATTAATTTACAAAAGAAGATTCAGCAACAATTTAAAACAAAATTTCCATAAACCAAATCTGAACAAGGTAAAGTCCTGAGGGCTAAGATCAAAATAAACATAATGCTTAGCGGACAGAGAGCACTCTATACGCTTTTTGAGAGGGCCCCAGCTGCAAATAGAAGATTCCTCCGAGAAAACTGTTCCCAAAACAAGAACATCACAAAACTAGGATTAGAATGAGTGGCAAAGTAAATTTAGCGAGAAAAAATGAGCTCATTTGCTTGGAAAATGCTCGGGTACTATAGCTTTTACTATAATCCCCAACATATATGATTGTCCATAATTGGTGAAATGATGAAAAAGTATATGATTGACAAGATGGATTCTTTTGCATAATCATGTCACCAATTATGGACTGCCATATGAAAACTTGTAATAAAAGCTGTAGTACTCAATCTGCTTTTTGTCAATTTACCCGCAATGCGTAGACGGGGGTGGACTTGGTCGGAAGAGTTTTCAATGATCTTAGTCTGTTGGTATTTCCACCTTTGCTGATGAAAGTCAACATACTTGTCAAACTCTATTCAAAATTAGTTCTAATGAAGCAAGAAGAGCAATAACATTTAACAGTCCTCGTCAACAGTCTGTTTTGGATGCACTTACTTTTCTTCTGTCTTTGGCGCCTTTGAACTCGTAGTTACATCCCATAATTTTACAGTGCAATCAGCAGACCCAGATGCAAGTAGTGAACCTTCACAACTGACAAACAAGAAGGATGGCAAAATTAACTTATTTTCCTGGGGAAAAAATAATTCGACAAATTCTGTAGGTATTCAAGACCAAGGAAAAGATATCAACCTAAAAGCAAGGGTCCATACACACGAGGTGTGACCCATCAAAGGTGTAACACACCGACCGGTTGAGAGGTCCCACATCATGATTGTGCCATCTTCATCACCAGAGGCCAGATACCGGCCATCAGGCGACATTGCCAAAGACAAAACCATACTCCTGTGACCAATGAAAATTCGGACACACTCCCCACTTTGTACATCCCACAATCGGACCGTTTTATCACTAGAGCCAGTGGCAATGTAGTTGCAGTTGACATGCCATTGCACACACTGAAATAAAAATGTTCAACCCATTAGATATAAACATCTGACAGAGATTGACATTTTGTAGACAATGGTTCGGCAACAGATTGTATGCGTGCGCGCGCACGAGAGAGAGAAAGAGAGATCTACTCACATCAACATCAGATAAGTGCCCTGCCATTATCCTTAAAGGCAGTATTCTGTCCATGGACCAAATCCTTGCTGTTCGATCGTGTGAAGAGCTGGCAAAATAATGTCCTACAGGACTGAACTGAACCAAGAAATAGAGAAAAAGATACAATATTAAAGTTGATGAGAAGAACAATCATGTTGGGTCATCCCCAATGAGATTTGTTTTTCTGTTTAAGACAATGCCTCTATGACAAAAAACAGTTAATTATAATAACTGAATCAACCATGAATCTGTGGGGTAGTTCCAGGACAATTTAGTAATTTAATATACATATGAATCATACATTCACTAATATTGAGCATCCCAAATCAGCCTTACACGGAGAAACCAAATTAACAAACAAACTGCTTGTTTTCAGCCCTTGCAAGTCATTACAGATTATTAAGAATATTATTTTTCTTTGAATAATGAGAATCATTAAGAAATAAACAGATAACAACCCCCTACACACATAACACCAAAAAAAAAAAACAATAAACTAATTATAAATCATAGAATCCAGGAACACTTGACTCTGAAATGAACAAAGAAATTTAATGTTGTCCATATGTAAATCCCCTTAAAGAATCTAAGCACTAGTCTTCGTCAAGTTGTCAAAAGTGTCAGAGAAAGGAAAAATAGCACACAGAAACAGAACATAAAATAAAAAAATTCTAATAGACTTAAGGGGGGAATTATATGCTTGACATAAATGTTTGAGCATGAAACCTTGGTTGCTAGTTCAGTTTATTAATGAGAAGAAATGTAACTTTGTATCATAACTAGTCCGGGGATTACTTCAAACAATCACATAAACATAATATTAAAATCAAATAGTCATTGGTGCTAACTAAGTTGGTAAAGTCTCTTTTCGTCAAACAAGAGACCTGGGATCGAGTCCTATCTACACCAAGAGACTGGCAGTTTAAGGAATGGAGAGGTCTACCTCCCCCTTGTGCAGCCCATATTGACCATATACAAATAGGGCTATTAGGATAGCAACAGCCATCTACTTCGCACGTGGTTCTAAACTCATACATCTAACCAACTGCAATACAAATTGAGACTCACTGAACTGCTAGCATCCATGTGAAAGAGATTGAGATTTAGGTAGCCTTTGTCAGAAGAAATGGAAAATATATGAAAATAAGGTTTACATTATCAATTTACCTGAACATCCCATACTGGGTAATTGTGGCCCTTGTAGCAGACAAGATTTGCATTTAGTTTTGTGCTCCATAACCGAACTGCAGCAAGTGATGTAATTTTTTATAGTTACATAGTAGTTTCAGCAAAGACTATACTATTATGATTCAAAAGTAAAAAGTTATTACTAAACAACAGAGAGAGAGAGAGTTTGAAGCAGTCATATGATAGTCTAGGAGAACATACTTGTTGAGTCTGCTGAAGAGGAAAGTAAAAAATCCCCCAGTGGACTAAAAGTGGCAGAATACACCGGCCCTGAATGACCTTGAAACAATGTATATCTTTTTCCACCTCTTGACCCTAAAACATGTTCATTTGAAGTGGTACCGTTTTCACCCTGCAAAACAGCTGACACCAACACCATTTAAGTATTCCTCTTCAAAGAATATCTAGGCAGTAAACAAAAGTACAGTAACACAGACGATCATCTCCAAAGCGATCTACTGCCCATTAAAGAACATATGACACTAAGACCGCCAACAAAAGTCGTATAAACGTAACCAAGAAAGAATAACATTTTACTCTGACTGCCCCAAAATGATTGTCTTCCTTGAAAAAGGCACAAGTATTTTAATTAAGAAGTAATGAATGTATTGTGGGTCCTCATATCTTAGTCTAAAATATTCCAGAGTTTGACTTCTTCTCCTCTATGTTCATTGCCTCTCTCCTTCAATTTTGATAAACTCACTTTAGAACTCCCACCCCTCCTGCCGGGAAAAAAAGGTTAAACTCACAAAAAAACAAGAGCCCATGAGTGGAAGTTTGATAAAGACTTTGACAGTCACAAATAACACTGTATTACCTTTCACAAACAGAATGCTGGTTGGGTCTTGAGGCTTTTCTAGTTGTAACTTTCCAGTTTAGTTAGCCCTTTTAAGGGTGTGCTGCTGCGTGTGCTGGCTTTCCCTCAAGCTGTTAGGCCTTCTTGTTTTAAAGGGGTTGCCTTGCATTTCTGTTTGTTTTTCTTCTGGTTTCTTGTGTGGAAGATGGTGCATTCTTGTCTCTTGTAGTGTTTTTGGATGGAAAGAAATGACAGAAGTTTTGAGAACCGTAAGAAATCGTCAATGGAGCTTGAGTCTTTTTTGTTTTTTTTTTTAACTCTTTTTACTTGGACAGCTGTATAGCCTGTATTTGTAGCTCCTTGGGAGCTTAACTTTCATAATTTCTTGTTCTTTTCTCTCCTCCAACATACGTGTTTTCTTCTGTATAATCCATGTATACTTGAGTTGCGTTTATTGCTTTTAATGATAATTCGATTACTTATCAAAAAAAAAAAAAATCAAAGGCGATACTTTTTTATTTATTTAAGTAAACACAAAATATTTAAAGGCGCAATTCAAGTACACATGAAATATACAAGAAAAACACCTAGCGAGTAGAAGAAAAAAGATCAAGAAAAACATGAAAGTTAGAAATATTTAAGTCAATGGCGGTTGTCCAATAATATTTAATTCTGCCACCATCTGTTCACAGTTTTCAAAGCTCCGATCAGTTCTCTCCATCCAAATACACCACATAAGGCAAGACGGAACCATCTTCCATATAACAACATTCTGAATCCTACCCAAATGTCCTTTCTAGCAAGCAAAAAGATCTACCACTCGACGAGGCACAACCCACGCCAACCCTACAAGGCTGAAGATGGTATTCTACCGGGTATTAGCAATCTCATAATGCAGTAAAAGGTGGTCCACTGATTCTCCACTCTTCTTATACATACAACGCCAATCAACCACAATAACATGCCGCTTTCTAAGATTATCCATAGTTAAAATCTTCCCCAAAGCAGTCGACCAAGTAAAGAAAGCCACTTTAAGAAGAGCCTTATTATGGCAAATACTCTAAGAAAAAAGAGTACTATCGTGGGGATCAAGGACATTGTAGTATGATTTAAGATCAAGCAGCCCTCTCTTAGAAAGACACAACAAAGCTTTTCTTTCCACCCTATTTCAATTTGAAGGAGTACAACAAATTGAAGAACAAGGTAAAGAGATCCACCTCCCAGTCGTCAGTCGCTCTGAAAAAGTTAAATATTCCATTAATGAGAGACACCAGAAAACTCCAAATAATATGCCACTAAAGCGTCCTTAAAACACGCCAAATTGAATAAGTCTGGAAAAGCAGTCTTGAGGGCCTGATCCCCACACCACACATCATACCAAAATTTAATTCTGGAGCCATCACCGACCTTATATCTAGTATGCTAGAAAACTCCCCCCCAACTCCTATTATTCTTCCATAGCCCCACCCCATACGCCCCATAAACCCACCCAACACGCTGCCATATTTAGAATCCACAACCACCTTCCATAAGTCTCCTCTCTCCTGAACATTACGCCTAAGTTACTTCCCCAAAAAAGATCAGTTGAACGAAAGTAAATTATGGATCTCCAACCCTCCTTTGGAGATCGGAGAACACACCTTAAACCAGCTAATTAAATGGAATTTGAACTCATCACCAATATCACCCGATAAAAAGTCCCGTTGCAACTTCTCTATGCAGTCAGCAACACCAACCGGGAGGGGAAAATGAGACGTAAAGTAGGCAGATTAGATAAAATACTTTTGATCAAGGTCACCCTCCCAACCCTTTGACAAATACATCCTCTTCCATCCAGCCAAACGGTACTTAATCTTCTAAATAATGCCATCCCATACAGATTTGACCTTAAACAAAGCTCCCAGCGGAAGGCCTAGATATTTCATAGGACGAAAGGAGACCCTACAACCCAAAATGCTAGCCAGACCTTCCACATTGCTAACATTGCCAACGAGGACCAACTCTAATTTAGCCATATTAATCCTCAAACTTGAAGCTGCTACAAAGCATAGGAACAAACAACGCAAATTGCGAAGATCTTGATTTCCCCCGCAAAAAATCAAAGCATCGTCCGCAAATAAAAGGCGAGAAATGTTAGAGGGCACCAACATTCTTGGATCCCGCCGAAAAGCCTAATAATAGACCCCCGTTTACCAAAGGAGAAATCATTCTACTTAACATCTTCAATAATCCTAAATTTACCAATTCTATGAAAAGCAACAAATAACAATATTTTTTAAGCTGTATTAAAATAGTACTATTGGACTAGTTAGCTGAAGATGATCCTCCATGAAGTTAACCTAATACCGACATTCCATCAACACAGGAATTGTTATGACTTGCAGCTTTCTCATACACAAAGAAATGTGAAATTCTTTTACGTGGCATTTGGTTCACGAAATCTAACAGTCCTTCTGTTACCCACATTCCTAGGCACATTCTTGGGAATCTGGATTCAAAGGAATGTGACTATTCCTACGTTTGGGAATGATTAGGAATCTAATAGGATCCCATGTTTGGTTTACTCCTAAGCATCTTGTAGGAATTATTATTCTTCCCAAAATATCCTTAAATACGTTTTGTCCATATTATCCATACAATTTGCATGTTTTACTACCAACAAAAAGAAACACGTCTAAATCGTGAATTTAGTCTTATTACTCACAATATAAAGAGAGAAATGGAACCTACCGACAAGTACTTATGTATGGTAGAGCCCATCAAATGCTTAGATTTGAGATAGAGATTCGTCTGCTCAAGGGAGAGGGAGAGAGCTCAAATTTGGGAGAGTTTCGCCAGCTCAAGGGAGAGGGAGAGAGTTTCTAGAAGGGAAACCACATTCCCATCAAAAGGGAGTTGATAGGGAATCCACATTCCCTTGGGTATCTAGATTCCTTCCACTTAAGTGCAACCAAACGAGGTAATCTTTTAGGATTCCTGGGAATCCTAAAACTTACCCCCATCTAAACACCCCATTAATTATTTATGTAAAACAGTTTCTTAGCTAATCTAAGGTAGCTTCTTCTTCCACAATTTCTGGGTATATCAACTATAAACCAGGTATAAATTATATGTGCCAACAATTATGATTTGATCACATTAACAATAAATTATAAGTGTTAATACGTACATAAACTCATATGATAGCAAGTTGCAACTTGAAGAAAAATAAATAATAATAGAAAATCTCATTCAATTAAAAAAAAAAAAAAAATTATTGCAGACTTACGGCCAACAGGTTCTTGCCCAAGCTTTGCCATGTCCCAAATCTATGGAGGCACAGTTCAAAAATTAGAAAATGTTAAAACACAAAGAATATTGGTTATGATATCTGATCAGATACAACCTTCAACGATGAGTCTGAAAATCCACCAGCAACCAAAGATCCATCATGGGATATTGATGAACAGTTTAAACTGGGACAATTTATCAAAAAGATAAGTATTTAAGCAAAAATGTTACTAAAGAAACAATATTAATATTAGGCCAACAAAGTTATGGACATTACCCATTATGTGTGTTGATGAATGTATAAAAGCTGACAGATGGCAGTGATACACTACTCAACTGAACCCGGTTTCTTAGGTCTTCAAGAATAGACTTTTCTACATCTGTGTGACTGAAGCAATCAATAAAAGTTAAATCAATGGCCTGTGGCAGAACCTTGACATCAACAGCGTCATAGATTTCTTGTGCTGATACCCCAAATTTATCCACAAAGTCTTATTTGGCAAAACATACCATAAGAAATCATTAACATTGCAATGAACTGCAACACAACTTTATTCTAGGGCATATTGTCAAATAAAACACAAATGCAATGAGTACCATTGGTCAACGTAAGGACTCAACCAAGGCACACATCCGATTGGCTTGCAAAATCTTAAGATATCCTAAATGCTTAATTTACAAGGAAATCTTGTATTCAAGAGATGATTAGGAGTCAAAACTTTAACCAACAAGGCAAAGTCCCATCTAGCTGCAAGAGTACAATATATATTAACATGAGACTTTCAAAACAAATCATGTGAAGCACGTATTAAAAAATGAAAAGAAAAATAAAACTATTTCCAATTGAAAAATGACCCAGAACGTTGCAATAAGTAATACCTCATGACTATCCACTAATTAAGTTCCAGTTAACTGGAATAGAAGTAAAAAAGTCACAATTTAGCGAGAAAGAGAACTTATAGTTTGTTGTTAGGGGTGTAAGTGCAGAAAGGGTGGGGGTTAGAGATAAGGTGCTGATGGTTTCTGCTTTGTCGCTATACATTTATAAAACTTAGTAAAACAAAACCTTGTCAATATCATAAACCATTTCAAACTCAAGCCAAACTTTGAATTTTTGATGCAATGCACTATAAATTGATATTATATTAATAAACCATTACCTACACTGAACAGTGAAAAGTCATATTATATTGCTCATTTTATTGAACTTGTCTGAATTTTAAGTTTTCCTGGCAGCAGTTTAAACGATATGATAACTCTACTCTAGGTCACCCCACTCCATGTAAAGCATAGTTTCTGCTAATAACTGTAACCTTTGTTTAATGAGGAAAAAAAAAGAAAATAGAGGATTCCAGAAAATACATTACTGGCAAAGTAAGCTCTGGTTTGACTCGTGGTGCCATAGGTACAGTGTTAGCCTCAGGACGCCCAGTTTTCCCTGTTGCACTTACACCCTTGTCCTTCTTTAACTTTTTAATTGACATGCCTTGCTTTGCTCCTTCACCTGATCTTTTCTGAACAAGAAACAGGTAACACAAAAGTCAAGCGAAAGAATCCGAAACTTTGAACTATCAATCACTATAGAAATGACATACACGACAAAAAATCACAAATAAATTATTTCAATCAATTATAAATCTGTAGATATGGGAGAATTTTTTTTTTTTGATAAGTAGATATGGGAGAAAGTTACAGGTATCTGAAGTACATTTTACCTTATTTTCATCTAATTCTCCCTCTTTGGTTTCTCCTTCAGCCTTTTCAGAATCGGAGAGCAAACCTCCACCCTTTTCCAAGCGTTCTTCTAAAGAATCTTCAAGCAGCTATCAAAAATATAAGAGTAAAGCTCAAAATTAAATAACCAACCAAGAAAAAGAAATTACACTTACACAGATAACTACCATTGAGAGCAGGGACAGGTATAGAGCTTTTTTTTTTATAAGTAAATTTAGTCTTATTGAAAGCGTCAAGCGCTCCTAAGTACACCAGAAGTATACAAAAGGAAACACCTAACTAAGAAGAGAAAAACGAACAAGAAAATTGACAAAACTAAGCGACAATGGGAACAAAAAAGCTACCATCTAAAGATACAAAGTACGAAAAAAACGAAGCTAAAATATCCTCCATAGAACTCTCCAAATCCTCGAAACACCTAAGATTTATTTCCTTCCGAACACACCAAAAAATGCAGATTGGCACCATCTTCCAAATCGCAGCAATCATAGGCCTTCCAAAATTTCACAAACAGGTAAACAAGTCGATAACTCTTCTAGGCATAACCCAAGACATACCAAATCGAGTGAAAAGGGTATTTCACAGAGAGGAAGCCGCATTGCAGTGAAGAAGAAGGTAGTCCACTAATTCCCCATTTCTCTTGCACAAGCAACATCTGTCCACTATGATAATATACCTCTTCCTGAGATTATCCACAGTAAGGATCTTGCATTGCACCGCCGACCACGCAAAAAAAATCACCCTCGAAGGAGCCTAAGTCTGCCACACACTCTTCCAAGGGAAGCGTCTACCTTCAAAGCAAGCCAAAGAGCTAAAGAAGTACTTGACCTTGAACAAGCCTTTCTTGGAAGAAACTCACCAAAGCCTATCTGCACGATCTCTACTCACAATGGTCGAGTGCAACACCTGAAAGAAGGAAGCAAAGACATTCACTTCCCAATCATGCGCCTCTCTAATAAAGCTCACGTTCTACTGAGTAGAACCGCCCAAAATCTCCATATTATCCGCAACTGAGGCATCATTCGCATGAGCAATACCAAAGAGAACAGAAAATGCTTCCTTCAGAACTATATCCCTGCACCACCCTTATTAAGAGTACCCTCGCCAATTTACCTACGTATTATTTGTCATTATTCCCTCTCCCGGGGAGTATTGCTGCTCGAATTGAGAAGTTACAACGGGATTTTCTATGGGGTGGGATTGGTGAAGAGTTCTTTTTTTAATAAATAGGGATTGGTGAAGAGTTCAAATATCACTTGGTGAGTTGGTCTAAGGTTTGTACCCTACTTACAGAAGGAGGGTTGGGTATCAGGAACTTGGTGATGTTTAACAGCGCTCTGTTAGGTAAATGGTTGTGGTGGTTTGGGATTGAGAGAGATGTTTGGTGGAGAGTTGCAATGGACTCCAAGTTTGGCAGTTTGTGGAGCGGGTGGTGTTCCCTTGAGCCTGTAGGTGCCTTTGGAGTGGAGTTGTAGAAGAACATCAGGAAAGGGTGAGAGACTTTCTCTGGTTCTGCTATATTTGAGGTGGGGGATGGGGTCATAGCAATAAAACTCGTTCACAACTAAATTAAGGCTGACTAATTAAAAATTACCAAAATTTGTGGAGAAAATAAATCATATACAAACCAACCTTTCAACAATGCTTAACGAAAGTGGACTTAGAGCCAGTTTGAGAGGTTTATAATTTTAATATGAGAAGCTGCAGCTGTTTTGAGGAGCAACCAAGGGCTACTTCTCAAAATCTACCTAAAAAGCCTAAACTGCTTCACAAAATTTGCAAAAAAAATGACACACCGTTGAGATGCCAAACGAGATGCAAGTAGCTTCTACTATTTTTTTTTATAAGTAAGAAAAGTTTTATTAAAAAAAGCGTAAGACGCCCCTAAGTACACAGTGAGTATTTTTTTGATAAGAAAGTACACATGGAGTATACACAGGAACAACCAAAGGCAATCCACAAAAAGCACCTCAACGAAACCCTAAAGCCCAAAAGGAACACCCAAGAATAGCCCACAAAAGAACCCAACAAAACCCACAAGGAGTTAAGCCCTAAAACCCGAAAACCCTAAAACCTCCAGTAGCTTCTACTGTTAAAAGCTGAAGCACCGTTGATATCAAAGGAGTTGGGGAGGAGTTTATGGGAGATGGCTCTAAGGTTAGATTCTAGCATGATGAGGTGTGGGGATCAGGCCCTTAAGGATGTTTTCTCGAATCTATATAGTATTACGTGTATTAAGGATGATTCTGTGGTAGATTACTTGGAGTTATCTAGTTATTCCCATTAGTAGAATGTAAGCTTTATCAAAGTGGCTCATAATTGGGATGAATGTCTTTGCTTTGTTTTTTAATTTATTGTACTCCTTTAAAAAAATTGTGGGCCACTTCCAAGATAAGGGTGTTTGGCGTTAGATCTTTCTATAACATCCTTGTACCTCATGACAGCACTCTCTTCCTTGGAAGAGTATTTGGCGGAATAAGGTCCCCATTGAGGTAAATTTTGTATGCAAGTATATTATATTGTAACATCTGAAAAGTTTTAGGCAGTTGTAAAAATATTAGCAAAATGTCCATCATTAGTATTGTATTCAATGTTTGCATTGGCTATGAAAACCACACATTTAATAGCACGAAATCTATCAAAATCAATGACATTTAGTTAAATAATTTAAAACACAAAGAGCAATACAGAGAGAATAAGGGGCAGTTATTTGGCATTTCAAACAAAGATGCAAGCCCAGTATATTCGCAGCCGATTTGCAAATAAAAATCATGACCACTATATACAATTACAAGACTACTATCCTTTTGAATTACAAAAATACGTTATCCCTCTCAATAAATAACATAAAAGGAACTCAGAATCTTTACTGACCCCCCAATGTATTTCCTTCTGATTTATCCGGGTGGCCTCATCGTGGCTGCTTCCAGTAAGTGTTACGACTTCAGTGTCATCAGAAATTGAGATGGGCTGCCCTGGAGAAACTGCAAAACTAGTAATATATGAATATCATAATAACTCAAACATATAAATTCTTATATACATGCAACCAAAAGGCTAACAGATGTACCTTGAAAGTTAATATGCTCATTTATAACCCCAAGCATTGTGGTCAATTTTGTCTTGTGTAGATACTGCAGCAGTAGCTCATAGGAGTACTGGCACAATAGTTAACAATAAGTTTTTCAGTGGTCCAATAATATATTCTGAACCTATCTAAAGGGTAACAACCAAGAAACTATTATAGGAAATTCCATCTCTATAGCTATCAATGTAACAAGGCCACCAATAACTCATAGCAATAAAAAGAAAATCATATGTTAGCTAAAAATAGAATTCCATCGCAAAGAACTGAAGTTTTCTTAGTGCAATAGGACATCATAAACCTAAGCTATCAAAGATCAAATTGATACATAGAATTAATGTTGATTATACAGGAAAAGATGGCTTCCAGGGACCTTAAGATAGACAAGTACTATGATTTGCGTGATCTATAATTGGATAAACATTAACATGAATCACTTTGGATACTAACAAGTTAATCAAGAAGAACAAGAAGTTACCTGACATATCTTTATTTTCACTTTGCTCTGCCTAAGAGAATGAGCAAATTCCATCTCCTGAACAGAAACTTGATGATTAAATTATTATGATTTCTAATTTAGCCATATAAAGAATGGGGAACATTAAATGAAGGTTCTAAAGTAGTAATTACCTCCAGATGAGAGGGAGAAAGAACTCCTTCCAACTTTTGAAGGTCTCGCGAGTGCATCATTTCATGGTCTTCACGGAAGCTATTGAAAAAGGTTCGCGCTGGAGATATCAACCATAATTATGTGAACATGTACACATTACAGTTGTTGAACTAATTCTCACTTTGGTAAGTTTGCAGTACAAAAAGCACAAGACATGAAGAAAAAAGATCAACTGTAATCATGTAAAAAGAACCAGGTAACAGTTGCACTAATGGACCACTTCAGTTAGTTTCTGACATAGACTACAAAACATACCTTCTTGAACATGCCCTTTTTCCACCAGATCCATGAAACAATGAATAAATACAGGATAAAGCACACGAAGCAACTCGTGCTGCAGAGGTTGAAAAGGTGATTTAGTCGAATCATAAACACCGGGATTATGAAACTAAAATCAATTTAAAAACCAGCTACCTTGTACAAATCTAGTGAAGTATAAGTCCATGACCTAAACTTGCTATATCCATCATGGTATCGTGCAGGACCATTCTCCAATCTGAAAAATAAGAACTTTCATGATGCAACAAAAGCACCTTTGTGACAATAAAAAGTGCACGAATAACCAGAGAAAAAAAAATTAATATAAAGATTGCATTTTTCAATCCTTTTAATAATACTCTTATGTCAGCATTTTTCACCATACTAGATACACTAACATGACTGCTGCAAAAGTATAGCCGCCCACTCCACTTTCAGAATTTATTACATTTTCAGTGTCGACCACTACAGTGCTACACAACCATGTCATTCTCATCAATGCCACTAAGTATCGGTTCAGTGGTAAGCCGGGGAGGCCCAAACAACTTGATTTTCCTTTACTTAAAAAACAACATGAAAGCATCTTGTCTTCTATTGTTCAGAAGAATTCAAAGTTCACTGCAGTGATTTCTTACATGTTCTATATCTCCCACTTCTACAATATTTAAGTCTTATGAAAGTCCCCTCCTGCAAAAACTACGAAGAGGATAATTCTCGGGAGGTTAAAGGCGTGTGCTCTAGTTCCAGAGAAAGAAGGGGGCTTTTGAACTTAGATTGCTCCATAAACTATGATTCTACATGCGCGTCCTCAAGGCGTGGAAAATGCAAGGCTCACGTTTTTTATTGTGAGTGCCTCGGGTTGAGGGCTTTTGGTGTTTTGTGGGTTCGAGTTTGAGGGTTTGAGTGCTTGCTGTTTTGTGGATTTTTGGCTGGGTAGTGTGGGTTGTTTGGGTTTTCCTCACTCTAGTTAAGGTTCCTGTTGTATATTGCGTGTGTACTTTGGGCGCCTTACGCTTTTTATAAAATTTCCTTTAGCTATCAAAGAAAAAAAAAAAAAAAAGTCACAAACATGACTATGCAACAAAGTTTAGAGTATCACTCCAACACCAATACATATAGCCCATCCCATATCAATGTAGTGATGGTCCAAAACAAGGCCAACCCCAAACTATCAAGAAATGATTGCTCCAAAGAATGTATTATATGGGTCGCTCAGTGAACAAGAGACCAAATTTAGTCTTCAGATACCCAACTATAGCAAATATTATACCCTAATTAACATAAAATTACCAGCCAAGTGAAAATCCAGAACACTTGTCGTGTTCTTATAACTTGTAAACCGTGGCACAAGCTAAAGAATTTCAACTTGGGGATCTGAAAACTTTAGAAATACTCTTTGAGATATATAATAAGTGGTATAAGCAAGTCCACAAGTGAATCATAAGTAATAGCAAATTGTCAAAAACAATGCCATATGATTCACATGAATACAGTGCATATTCCCAATTCACTCTACGTATTAACTCTAGCTTAGCGTGAACGACATAAAACATATAAATACGTATGGCACATTCAACAGTCAAACCCCTTACAATTATTTGGCACGTCAAATATATTTTTTAGAACATTTGGCACCTAATATACGCATAAAATGTGAACCTTTATCCCAATTTAAACCATTCCATAGGTTAAGCATGTCTTCGAGCGAAATTCATAAATTCGACCAAAAAAAAATGTTATTTTTTGGCTCGTTTATGCAGCATTATCATTCACCGCACCAATATAAGTAAAGCTATAGACATTTACTTCACTAATCCAAGCAAAATTTGGAAATTACTTATCCTCGTGCTTTATACATTTGCTTGAAAAAAAAAAGGATTATATATATATATATATATATATATATATATATATATATATATATATATATATATATATATATAGAGAGAGAGAGAGAGAGAGAGAGAGAGAGAGAGAGAGAGAGAGAGAGAGTACTCGGAGAAGGCGAGGAGGTGCTTGGCGAGGTCAGGGTCAGAGAGGGAATTGGTGGTGGAGGACGATGAATTGTTCTTGCTCGATTGCTGTTGTCGTTCTTCTTGGAAAGCGTGCTCAGCTTGCTTGAACCCCTTCTTCTTCAGGTACGCTGCCACGAACTTCTCTATTTGATCTTCCTCCATTGCTCTCCCTCTCTCTCGCTCCGACTCCGAGTGCGCCTCTGATTTAGGTCTTGCCGTTTCGGGAAATTTGCTCGCAGGATCTTGGGCCTGAGTTTGGACTAAACCCTTGTGCCTATGAAAACATTTTCGGCATTCATCAAAGCCCAATACCCTTTTGGGGTCTAGAAAGAAGGCCTAAACCCAAAAGGCAAATAATGAAATGTTTGAAGAGATAGATCATCAAAAAGAAGAATTAGGCTAAAAATTAGGATAATTATGGGAAAATAAAACTTCCATCAAAGAGAGGCAGGCAAATGAAAGGCTTTCATAAAAATTCTTGCAAACACACTCTGACTGTATTTTGACGGTGAAAAAAATAATAAAGATTTTTGTTAGGGTTATTACAGCTTTTAATATGTCTTTTTACAAACTGATATGGTAGTGTCCATAATTGATTAAATAACATTATGCTCCGTTTGTTTCAACGTAAAATGATTTCGGCATTTTCCGATGTTTAGTACGGGTAAAAATAATAGTTAACCGAAAAATAATTTTTGTTTTACCAAAAATACATAGTAAATTTCGAAAAAATGATTTACGTTTTTTAAAAACGTAAATCATTTTAAACGACGTAGTCGACCTTCACGCTCAAACAGTCAACCATCACCGAAATCTGGCAACCATCACCAGATTTCGACAAGCCATATTTTGGCACTAGTCGGAATCCGACCAGTGCCGGAATTTGAAAATTTCTGTTAAAATCAGACGACATTCGACCATTGTAGCCGGATTCCGGCGATACTGTGCCAGATTCCGGCCAAATAGTCGGATCCGGCAAGATCGAGATCCAGCCAGAACTAGTAGGGATCTAGGCGTTCCAGCTGAATCCGGCCAGATGGTCGGGATTCGGCACAAATGGCAATATTCCAACCACTTTAAAAATAATTTTTTAAAATACTCCCAATTTGTAAAATATATGATTATTGTTAATCAATGTGTATATCTTAGTTAAACATAATTTTTTAGTTTTTTTTTTATATTATTTTACATAAATACTTTTATGTTGTGAATAAAAATTGATTTTTATAAGTTAATATGATTGGATGAAAATATAAAAAATATTTATGATTTTCCATACGCGCCAAAGACCGAAAAATGCTTTCGGCCGAAAACATTTTCCAGAAAAATGACTTCCCATAAAATATTTTATGACAGAAACCATTTTATGCCGAAACAAACAGAGCTTAAGTAGAAAAATTGACTTGTCAATTGAATTAATTAAAAGCTGACTTATCAGCTATACACTCTTAATCATTTTACTGATTATAAATTGCCCGTCATATCAATTTGTATGAGAATTGTAGTAAAAGATGTAGCATCCCATGAAATTTGTTTAGGGTACTACACATTTTTTCTACAATCCGTTTACAAACTCACATGACAGTATTTTAATGGTAAAAAAAATTTAATTGTTTAGTGGATGACACGATAAGTGCAACATACACTACCACGTCAGTTTGTAGATGACTTATACTAAAAGTTATAGTGCCCCTAGCAACATTCTAAAAATAAATAAAATTAAGCTACAAAACTTGATAAATAAATTTAATTGTTGAGCTGCTGATGAGATATGCAATTAAAACTATCACGTCAATTTATAACCCATAACATCACTCTAGAACTCTTTTTTTTTTTTTTTTTTGAAAAGAAGAAATCACTCTAGAACTCATCATAAATAATACATATCTCATTATTAATATTATTATATGAATGATGGTAGAAATTACATTTTTATCCTACAAGTATATCACAATGTTGATTTGGCAATCTAAAGTTTGATTATGCCTACCATATCAATTTTATTGAATAATTATTTATAAAATAAAAATGTAATTTCTAACATTTTTCTTATCTTTATCATAATACATATCTCATTACCGTATCAATAGATCAAATTATTAGGTGGCACCAAGCCGCTAACCGTAAATAAACAATAATAATATTGTTTTCACCAATGAATTTTTATCAAACACTTTACAAAACATCTCGAATCCTTAAAAAAAAAAATAATAATAATAATAATTCCTTCGAGATTAAACACTCAATTTTAAACACAATCGGAAAAGGTGATTAATTTAGAAGTGTGTTTGAAAAAAATAAATGTGAGTTTGAAATAATAGAAAAATCTACGTTTTTCAGTGCAATTTGCAAATGAAAAAATAAAAATAAAAATAAAAAAAATCCTACTTTCAATAACGCAAGTGAAACCGCACGTTTTCAAACCGTTAAACCAAACTACAACCAATTTAATAATCGATATCCAATTATTGTAACCATAATTAATAAACATAAACCGACTTCTCAGTACAATATACAATCAAAATAATATTGCAGTCTAATTTTATATTCATCTATCAAACTTATTAAAAAAGAGTTCATCCACATAAACAAACACATACCAATAATTAAAAAAAAAAAAAAGGGGTAATTACCTTTTCCCCCCATGAACTACCGGCCAATGTCATTTTGCCCCCACGAACTACCACTTCGACCAAAAGAGAGCATCAAACTACCATTTTTATACACGTTGCCCCCTTCCGTCAGGAATTCCGTTAATTTTGGATGGAATATGCCATTTTTTACCGTTAATTTTGACTTAAAGACCAAAATACCCTCTACAGTAATTAATAAAAAAATATTAAAATTAATATATTTAAAAAAAAAAAAAAAAAAAAAAAAAAAAAAAAAAACCAACAACCTGAAGGAAAAGGGGTGGCCGCACGGCCTCCCCAGAACCTGGGGGGGCCGCGCGGCCACCCTAGGTCATTTCTAGGGTGGCCACAGCTTTCGGGGTGGCTCGCGGCCCACCCCGACCTAAGGGGTGGCCGCACAGCCTCCCCAGAACCTGGGGGGCCCGCGCGGCCACCCTAGGTCATTTCTAGGGTGGCCGCAAGCCACCCCAGAGGTGGCCGGAGCCACCTCTGGGGGTGGATCGCAGGCCACCCGGCCACCTCAGGGGTGGCGGCAGCCACCCCTTTCATTCAGTCTTTCTTTTTTTTTCTTTTTCTTTTTTAAATGAGGGTATTTCAGTCATTTTTAAAATTGAGTTAGGGCATTTATGTCTTTGCATGAATTAGACTGACAGAAGGGGGCAAAGTGTGTAAAAATAGTAGTTTGATGCTCTCTTTTGGTCGAAGTGGTAGTTCGTGGGGGCAAAATGACATTGGCCGGTAGTTCATGGGGGGAAAAGGTAATTACCCAAAAAAAAAATCACATTCCAACATATAACAGGATTAAACTTTCTCACTAAGCATCAACAATTATTATTAAGAATAGGAAGTAGATGGAGTTGAAATCTGATTTAAATTTATACAGGTTATGCGGGTTAAACATGTTGACTCGCTTATTATCTGTGCTTAATCAAGTCAACTCGGTTTGAATCCAATCACACTAAACCTTAATCTATTAATTTCATATCGAATTCATAAAAGTGGTATAAAAAATGGTGAGCCCGACCTAAATACTCCCGAGAACTATCAAACTCAAAAGAAGCGCGTATTAATTGACTTTTGGATCGTGCATGCTTTCGCGCGGTTGCAAAGTGGGCGTGGCATTCAAATTTCAAGCTTTTGAGCTGCCAAAATGGCTTTATGTATATTTAAAACAACTTCAACACAAATTAGTGTGTATTTGGAGCAGTGATAGGCAGGGCAAACCAACCGGCCCCTGCCCAGCACTTTCCATTTAAATGAATTTTTTTTAATCAAAAACAGCTTCTGATGTGACATCAGAAGCTGTTTTTGATTAAAAAAAATATTTTTTTATTAAATCAGTCTGCTGGGGGACGGTAAATCATTTCCCGTGTATTTGTCTCTATTTCCCGATGCAGCAAAAGGCTGAATAATGAACAAAATCCGCCGCTTTTATATATATATATATATATGCACCAAATTAAGTACTGTTGCTTATGCATCAAATTATCAATGATCATGATGTAAATATCAAATAATTGAAGCAGCGGAGTCAGTGGACCTTTTCAAAGTCATGCTTGCTCATAATGGGTAATTTGTCAACCAAGCGTTGCTGTCAACAACATGCATCATATGGGTTGGATTCATATAGTCTTCGTTTCATTAGTGGGTTTTTTTTTTTTTTTTTTTCAATGATGATGACTTGACAATAACATGGATTGGAATTGGAGAGTACTACGATCAGACTTCGGAGTATTTCAGGTAGATTTTTGCTAGGGTTGAGCAAATTAAATAAAAAAATAAAAAATTCTGAATTTCAATCTTGTTTTCGATCTGTGCATGTTGGGTTTGCGAGTCACATATTGAAAGGATTTTAATATTTCCAAAAAAAAAATTTGAAGTTGGGATTGAAATATGGGTAGGATACGTTTTCAATTCGAACACAACCAGACTTTTAAATATACTTAAAGCGACGTCGTTGGTGATATTTTAGGAAAAGTCAACATATTTTCTTCAAACTACCACCCAATTAATAATATATCTCTCAAACTTTTAATTAAGACAATTTCATCTCCAAATTACCAAAAAGGCAAGCAAAAAAGATAAAAATAACCTTACAATTCTTTTAATAGGACAAAAATACCAAATAAATTCAAAAAAAGAAAAAAATTATTAAGAAAAATGAAAAAAAAATTATTAAAAAAAAAGAGAAATTTCTTAATTTCTTAATTTTTAATTTAAAAAAAAAACTTTTTTTAATTTTATTTTAATTTTAAATTTGGCTACCCCCTCGTTTTTATGTATTTAATTTTTAATTTTTTAAAATTTTTTTATAGTTTTACTTTTTTTTTTTTTGAATTTTAGTATTTTCTGTTATTTTATTACGGGTATTTCGTCATTCGGGGAACATTTACAATTTTTGGTAGTTTGGGGGGACATTATTACCTGGGTGGTAGTTTGAGAAGAGTATGTGGACTTTACCCTTTTATTTTCCTAACCTACTCATTTAGGTATAACTCACTGTTGAAAACTAGCTTGTAAACTGTAAAGAGAGTGAGCCAAAAAATTTATATATACATGAATAAGTTTACACTTAAGCTATATGAGACACTTAAGATCATAACAACGCTTATTTGTATTTTCTCCATATACCAATAAGCTGGGCCGGCTCATAGGCTAGGCAAATTATAGGCAATCGTCTAAAGTCCTCAATTAAATAAGGCTCCAAATATTAATAATATAATTAAATTTCCTTTTATAAAAAAATAAAATTTAAAGCCCTAATTATGACAAAAAAATTAGTAAATGCTCCTTCCTTAATTAAGGCTCCAATTATAGTAAAAAAGAATATTATGACAAAAAAAAAATAGTCAATGCTCTTTAATCAAGACCTCAATTACTGTAAAAAATAAATACAAATAATTGAATTTCAATATATTAAGGAGGAAAAGAAAGAAAAATAGAATGTTATATTAATTGTACCTCTAAAACAGTTATTAAACTCATAATTTTACATGAACTTAAAACTAAGACTAAGCTATCATTTAAAATAATTTTTAGAATGAAGTAAATTAAATTCTATATAAAAAGAATAATATGTAGTTCAACACAAAATATGACATGTTGAAATTAAATGTAGCCTAACAAAAATAAATTTTGCAAGCCGTTCGGAAAAAATTAAATATTTGAATATAAAAAAAGCTCCACTCAAATTTGCTGCCTTAGGCCTTAAAATCTATTAAGCCGGCCCTGCAAACAAGTCTTGTAAATTGACATATTTGATGCCAAAAATAAAATGACATCTTTGAGATCCATCCTAGGTCAAAGATACACACTATCCTAATATACTTGGTATGAGAAATCCTAGAACTCTTTCTAGTGTTCTTTTGATGTCTTTCTATACTGACATGACATCTTGTATATATTTTTTAATAAAAATAAAAAAAAGAAATCAAGTTGTAGTTTTTCTTTATTAAAAACGAATTGACATGTCAGTATAAAAATACCCTAACAAAATAGTATAAAAAGGAAAGTTGTAGTTTTTCTATTCATATTTTCCGTACTGGAATTTATCAAAGATCCACCGCTCAAAAAAGCATATATATATATATATATTCGTTATAGTTATACTAAACGACATGCCGGCGAAAAAGAATAAAGATGCATAATTTATAAAGAAATCTAAATACAAACGCATATTATATGATAAAGTATGAGTTGCATAAAAAGCAATCATAGCACGACGGCGCGGATCTTTCAACCAAGGGAGAAGATGGAATTTTTTATTAGGGTTAAATACATATTTGCTCCATGTGCCTTACGACCTTTATTTTTTGCCCATTCAGTTTCATTTTTTATCAAATTTGGTATCTGTGGTATATGAAAAGACCGAAATAGTACCTCCGTATGATTTTCCGTCCAAAACTAACGTCCACCTACGTCATTGGGTACCTAAAAATTTGAAACCCAGAACCCAATTCTTTACACATCGTTTCCAACAACATCCAAATAACAACATAACAGAAAATGTCGTGGGTAGACATTAGTTTTGGACGGGAAATCAGACGGAGGTACCATTTCCATCTTTTCATATTCCACAGGTACCAAAATTGATAAAAAGTGAAATGAGGAGGCAAAAAATAAAGGTCGTAAAGCATATGGGGCAAATATGTATTTAACCCTTTTTATTATTTGATTGTCCAAATTTTACAGAAATTTAGCATTTTAGATGAATCTTGCAGTAGGAGAAATTAAAGTCTTTTTCTCCTAAGCTATTGGAATTTTTGTAACATTTAATGAATAAATATAAAAAAGCTCTGTAAACTATCAATCATTTTCAATAAAAACCTTATAAAGCGACATGTGTGACTGTTTGATGTATAAAAAAATGCAACTTTTCTATCACTCTTCCTAAAATATTCTTATTTTTTTAAAAAAATTAATATAAAAAATAAATAAAACATTTTCAATTTCATTTGTAATATTTTTTTTTTATTTTGATTTTAGTTTTTTAAATTAAATTTTTAAGAAAATAGGAGTATTTTAAAAAGAAGGCCGGGTTTAGTGATATGTTTGATAATGCATGCACCAACGCGGCTAATGGGACCGACCCGAATAAATGAAGTTGATCGAAGTCTCCAGAACCACCGTATCAAGACATTTATTTGTTTATTAACACTAATGAAGATTTTAGTTGAATAAAAGTGGGCCATGGATTGAATGGTCCATAATGATATTTATTGGACAAGTTTATTTGTCTGATTTCTCTTTTAAACTAATTAATCTATCAAAATAAATAATGGTAACAAAACGTAATAAATAAATAAAATTAGAAAAACTTCATTTAACATTTCTGAACTTTCATTATATTTACAATTATCTCCTAAACTTCAAAAACTCTTTATTTAATGTATCTATCTTTCAATATTTTTTTTTTTAATTTCATTCATTCGTTAAGATTTTCTGTTAAATAACTTAAATTCTAACGGAGGAGTGTGAAAATTCTTATAATTTTTTTTTAAAAAGAGAGAGAGAGAGAGAGAGAGAATTGAAAGGATTAAACGAAATTTACAAAAATGCCCATGAACGAATCTTTGATTTTTATTTTTTTTAAAAAAAAATAAATATTTTGAAAATTTTTACAAGATATAAAGGAAAATCTTAACAGAATTTGATGAATAAACAAAGTAGAGAATTTTTTAAGTTTATGAAGATAATTGTAAAAATGACAACAACTCAGTAGAGTTAGTATAATTTTCCCTACAAAATTTGTCTTCTTTGATGTTTACCTCGCTGCTTTGGGGTGGCCGCTCCCCCCATCATGGGTACAAGGTGGTATAAAAATACATAAATAAATAAATAAATATATGTAAATTGATGCGACAAAAATGATTAGATAATTTGGGACTAAATAAGTGAAATGAAAAATTCAAAAGATGTAAAGAGTTAGAAGTGGGATTGAAAAAATGAGAGAATAAAAGAAAAATGAAGCGTTCATGGAGTATATATTTATATTTATCCTAATTATAGATATGTTATAATAATTTGCCAAGGTGAGAACAAGAAGCACAAAAGAAAACTAAAGAAGTGCATCAAAGCAAGATGCCAATTGGCAGTCAATTCAAATCGACTTTGAACTTGTTGCATTTTGACAACTCAAATATTTTGTCACCAATTTTCCAAAGTAATTTTTAGTCAATTTAACAAGAAATACCACATAAGACAACCATTTAATTATTATCTCAATTTTAATATAATTCGCAACTTGTAATTAACGACAAGAGAAAGTCAAATTTCATCTTCTCACGTCTCATTCATTTTTTTTTTTTTTCCCTTAAAGATGGGTGATGTGGGAAAATCTTGACCATTTATTTTAAATAAATAGAATTGTACGTCTTTGTAATTTTTAGAAAAAAGTACAAATATCTCCATCAAACTATTATTCAATTATCAATAAGATAATAATGTCCTCATAAATTCGGGGAAAAAAAATAACTTTTTAAAAAATAAGGGAAAAACTCAAAAAAATTAAAATTAAAAAAGAAAAAGAAAGATTTTTTTTGTTTGTTTTTTCAAAAAAAAAACAAACGAAAAAATAACTGATTTTTTTTTTTTAAAAAAAAAAGCTTAAAAAACAAACAAAAAAGAAAAGAAAAGAAAACACGTTTTTATTTTTAATTATTATTTTTTTGGTATCACTTTTTTTATTATTATTTTAGATTTTTTGAAATTATTTTTTAGTTTTTTTTTTAAAATAATTTTATGAAGGGTATTTTTGTCATTACGAGAAATATTTACATTTTTCGATAGTTTAGAAGAGGAGATTGATATAATTAGTAGTTTGAAATGGACATTAACAATAATTTTATAGTTTGCGAGAATTATATGTACTTTTTCCTAATTCTTAATAGTTGCATGAAATTGTTTTCTCCTTTTTTTTTTTTTATGTTTTATAAAAAAAATTATATATATATATATAACACTCGAACGGTCGAACCCCTCGACCTTGCAGGTGTGTCTCTTCTTCATAGTCATATGCGACGACTTTTCTTTTAGAGTATCTTTCGCAACAAAAGATAATGACGTGGCCAGGCAGCAAAAACAACCAGCGAACAACCGAGATGATGGTGACAAATATTTTGTTTGTTTATGGAATTATTTGTTTAGTCTATCGCTATATCTTTTTGTATTTTTGTTCTGTTCCTTAATACTTTTTTAAAATATGTTTTTCTTTTTTTTTGTTTATATCACAAAAATAAAGATTTGATTATATTATTATTATTTTTTTTTTTACGAATAATATTACATACCATATTATTATCCTGCTATTATCTTATTATATTGATATAATACTATCAATTTATCCTTAAATCAACCATTGTTCTTATATTTCCACACCAATTTCAACTAGAGCCTCGTCAATTAAGAATCTATACAAATATGAATTTATTTTGTTCGGCTTTAATATTTTTGTTTTATATTTGTACATTATGCACAGCTTTTTATTTAATGTAAATTAAATATCAGAATTTCAAAATTCGGAAAAAAAAAAACAAAGATTACATTTTGTTGTAGTTTCAAGTAAAAAAATGGAAAGTAATCACATAATAAGTAATGAAATAATAAACAAAAAATGATTCTTTCTTCTTTTTCTTTTTCTTTTTTCTCTCTCTTTTTCTTTCTTTACGTACATTGTGCACATCTTTTGTCATTGCTTTTCAAAACATGGTATTCATTTATGGGAAATGCTTGATGTCTAATTCCTATTTTATTATTGTATACGTAAATCAATAATGTAAAAAATATTAGAGAGAATGTAATGGAATTTTAATTTTTTAACAATATTATTAATCCACGTAAATAAGATTGGAATAAGAGAGAGTGGGACACCAAATATTTTTCTTCGTTTATTTTTTCTTAAAAAAGGTGATTAAGACTTTACCGTATTATTAAAGTATTTGTGGTCCATGCTTGCAAATGTGCATATATCCTAATCACTTTCCACAAAACACAAGCACAATCCTTTTCGGATTCGACCAAAGTTCAGTCTCAATTACAATTAAAATCATTGCAATTAAACGACATATTTTTGTGTGTTGTTATAAGACACGTGTTTTAACGGGACACTTGTTCTGATCTAGATGCCCATTTAGGATTAGGAAACAAATAGATAGAGAACAATGAAGCAATCAATTAATCAATAGAAACTAGAGAGATTTTACTAAGAAAGAAAGCCAGTTAGGGAAATAAAAGTAATCAATATCTTAATTACTCAATATTAGCCATCAGTTAGACAGTTACTCTCATGTAGGGCCAAATCACTATAAAACCGTGTTTTCGTTAGGTAGAGTACCACTAATTGCGAGCATTTATTTCTCTTCATTTGGCTAAAAAGATTTGTATGGGACTCAATAATTTAGAGAAAAATTTGGTGCGTTATTATATTATTTACTCCCCAAAATGTAAAATAAATAAATAACATTATTTATCATCTCAATAAATAAAAAAAATATTTGAATGTAATTATGTAAATAATTAAAATAAATAGTGAAGTGATAGCTAAAACAATGATAATAATTATTATTTTTTTTTTAAAAAAAAGGTGATAATAATAAAAAAGAAACAGAGCAGCGCCGGAAAACAGGGGAAGCAGCCGTCGGGTTGAAGATGAAAAGCTTTAATTAAATTAAATTAAATTAAATCATCATAGAGGCTCCTTCGTAACCCCCAAGCACGTGTCCTGTTCTCAGTCGTTCTCACCCGTTTAAAATTTTGAAACTGTTTTCATACATCTTCCTGTGTGCCCCGAGGAAAAAACTAGGTGCTCCCTCTGCCTCCGCAACTCTAAATCTCCAAAATCTTCCAAATCTCCCACATATAAACGACTTTCTCAGTAACCCTCTGGATGGAATCCTTTGAGATTTGCATCTCTTCTGTACTTTCTTGGATTCCTTTACGGTATATTCGTCCAATATTATTGTAAACAAAACCCAAAATTTGTTTTGTTTCCAAATTAACCGAAGCTGAAGCTGAGAAATTTAAGAAATTCCAATACCAGTATCTATCTTTTTTGATTTGGGTGGCTCTCTGAATAATCTATGGAGGAGGAGAGGAATATATTGTTTGGGAAATATGAGATGGGAAGGCTGTTGGGGAAAGGGACTTTCGCCAAGGTCTACTACGGCAAGGAAATGGCATCCGGCGAGAGCGTGGCGATCAAGGTGATAAACAAGGATCAGGTGGTGAAGAATGAGGGGATGATGGAGCAGATAAAGCGGGAGATCTCGGTGATGCGGCTGGTCCGCCACCCCAACGTGGTGGAGCTCAAGGAAGTCATGGCCACCAAGACCAAGATCTTCTTCATCATGGAGTACGTCCGAGGCGGCGAGCTCTTCGCCAAGGTCGCCAGGGGGAGGCTTAAAGAAGACTACGCCCGCAAATACTTCCAGCAGCTGATCAGCGCGGTGGACTTCTGCCACAGCCGAGGCGTCTCGCACCGAGACCTCAAGCCCGAGAACCTGTTGCTCGACGAGAACGGGAACCTCAAAGTATCGGACTTTGGCCTCTCCGCTTTGCCGGAGCAGCTCCGCAACGACGGACTTCTCCACACGCAGTGTGGCACCCCGGCGTATGTCGCCCCGGAGGTTTTGAAGAGGAAGGGCTACGACGGGTCCAAGGCAGATATTTGGTCCTGTGGGGTGATCTTATACGTTCTTCTCGCTGGGTTTCTTCCGTTTCAAGATGAGAATTTGATGAACATGTACACCAAGATCTTCAAAGGCCATTTCGAGCTGCCCCCGTGGTTCTCTTGCGAGTCCCGGCGCTTGGTCTCCAAGCTCCTTGTCACCGACCCAGGTAATCAATTATCTCAAAATCAATTACAGAGACGAAACATAGTTTAAACTCAGTATTTTTATCATGTTAATCTAAATTTTCTCTAAATTTTAGCTAAACAATTACTTTTCTTATTTTATCTATCACTTCTAACCAACTTTATATACCAAAATTTCTAAATATTTTTTTATTTTATCTAAATATTAAAAATTTGTGAGCCAAATTTAGAATGAAATTATGACGAGAACAAAAATAATAAGATTATAAAGAGTTGTTAAAGTTGACTTTTTTGATTTGGTGAGAAAATTGAAATAAAGAGCTCATTAAGAATGCTCTTAAATACTGTTTTTTATATTTTGACATAACATTAAATTATTATTTATTATAAAAAATTTAAACCGTAAAAAAAAAAAAATAATAATAATTTAATTTATATTCTAACAGGTAGTCGGATCACGATTCCGGCGATAATGCGCACACCTTGGTTCCGCAAAGGGTTCGCCAGGCCTGTCCGAACGGCTGCAATGGTCAAAGAAACAATGCAAGTAGAGCTGTCGTTGACTGGTGATGATGATCAGTCTCCGAAAACGCCCAAGTTCTTCAACGCATTCGAGTTCATATCCTCCATGTCGTCCGGGTTCGACTTGTCGAGCCTGTTTGAGAAGAAGCGGAAGGTGGGGTCCATGTTCACGTCCAAGTGTAGGGTGGCGGAAATATTGGCGAAGATCGAGGCGGTGGCGAAGGGGCTGAGCTTGCGGGTGGCGAAGGTGAAGGACTTCAAGGTGAGGATGGAGGCCCAAACGGAGGGCCGCAGTGGGAGGCTCGCTATCACAGCGGAGATCTTCGAGGTCGCCCCTGAGGTTGCCATTGTGGAGTTCTCCAAGTCCTCCGGGGACACTTTGGAGTACACAAAGTTCTTTGAAGAGGATGTCAGGCCTGCTTTGAAAGACATCGTGTGGACATGGCAAGGCGACAGTATGTGTAACGGTAAGGATGATAGCGGTGGAGAATGTGATTGTTATGGTCTGCAATCATGATTAATCCCCTGTTTTTCATGTTTGTTCCATAGCCACAGAGACACAAACGAAGACAAGATCTTTTAACATGCATTAGCTCTTTTTCCTTTTCAATGTTTTGGAAAAAATTTTGTATAATTTGTATATAGGGTTGTGATTGCCAAATTAAGTGATGGAGTGAAAAGGATGACAAGGTTTTATACAAATTACGTTCATGTTCTCCTTGAGAATGTTGTTTGGTTTGGGAGATATGAAAGAAGCGATCCAAATGGACGGAAATCTTATTATACGTGAGTTTCATCCCACTTGTTCGGACAAGTATTTTGGTAGTTCGAATAGGTGTACGAGAGTTCTTTGTTCGAGAAAATTGGGTTTGGGTGCTCTCTTGCATACAGTACGGACAGTTTATTATATTCTTTTGGAAAGCGGACCCAAAGATATGGAATCCAAACTCAACCCCTACACATTTTTTTTTGAAGAAAAACCAGTGGAAAAGAATCTGTGATATTCAGCATTTTCCCTATCAATTTTCAACTAATAGCGGAAATCAATGCTGCGCTGTACATTATGCTTTGTAAGCGTGGGAGCTAGTGATTCATTAGATGAACCATTTTATTATTGATATTTTTTATTTCATAAATTTAATTGTGTATATAATATTATATATTTGGTGAATATGCATATTGTCATCTCATTTAAAAATCTTACATGACATAACATTATGAACATGGTTAAATTGAACAAAATAAAATTTTAACCAAATAATTCATTTCTATTTCACTTGAAGGGTCGGTTTGAATTTGCGATTTAAAAAGTGATTTAAAAATATCGATTTTAAAAACGCAGTTAAGCATTTGGCAAATTACAGTTTAACTTTTAAAATTATGCGTTTTCAAAACAAATAAACTTGTCTGCGATTTGAAAAAATAAATATTTTACGTTTTAAATCACAAATTTTTTAAAAATATAATTTCAAAACAATTATTTTTTACAATTTAATTTAAAATCAAACTTTTTATCTTCCAAATCAAACGTAACCGATATGGTGATTGACTACCTCAATTACAGCCTATTGGAACAACCAATTGAAAAACTATTGGGACCCATTTGACCCAAGTGGTGCCGGGCATCTGTCTGGACAAATAGGTCCATCGAAGCCCTATCGGGCAGGCTGCACCGAATTCCTCTGACCGAAGTGCAACCCAATCCATCCGTTAGAGGACAGGTCATGTAATCCAATTAGACGTGGGCCAACCTAGTTTCCCCCAAAGTAAATAAGAGATATTGGAACAGTCATCATCATGAAATTATTTCGGTTGGTACATCATCCAACTACAAATAACTTTACACGTGTCGGTCGGAATTTTCCGAGTTCTGCCAAACCTTGTGTGTGTCAAAATTCTTGTTTGGTTTCCCGGAAAAAGTTTTCTCCTGTAATCAAGCCAATTAAACAAGATTAGGAGCCTGGCTTATGCAACAAAAGCAGGATCCCACATGATTTTGTTTGCAATTGATCGCTCGAATTACAATTAATTAAGTTTTTATAAAATTTATCTGTCTGAGCAAGTGAGAGTATGTCCAACAGATCCTTCTCATGGTTTATAATAAGCTTAATAGCCATTCAATTTATTCTTCCCTCAAATGCTTCAAAATTGAATATCTCCATCCATTTTGCTACGGTAAACTTTTATATATAAAAATGTTAAAACTTAAAAGTATTCATTAACCTTGTCACCACCATTTGAATTAAATATTTAACGTATTAGACCTCACCTATTAAAATGTAATTTAAACCCACACATGACAGAGAATGTTAAAGTATTCATTGTTAGAAATAAGTCCATGGAACTACAGAAATTAATGAAAGCAAAATAAAAAATTGTACAAAAAATCACTGAACTCTTAGATAATAAGACGAATATTAATCTGTCTCTTAAACAAATATTGTTTCCCACTTATACAATAAGTTTTGCAAAAGGGAATGCAACAATTTTATCCTAGGGATACAATACTGCCCGAATGCAATGTGTAAATCGCAAATTATGAACATTATTCTAAATAATAAATTATGTAACAACAGATAATAAGAAGAAGAGAAGGAAAAAGATCACTAAAATATGTAGAAAAAAATATATTTTTATAAATTACATAGCAGTTTATTACAGTTTCTAATTATTGAAAAATAGTTTGACTGTCGAAAAAGCAATTAGAAAATGTAATTTCTGACGGTTGAAAAAATAGTTAAATATTCAAAAATATGACTGTTAAAATAACAGTTGTACATATCAAAAAAATAATAAGCTTATGCGTGCAATGCGATGTGCGTACTGGATGACACAACTAGCATGTGTGTACTCAAATCCAATATAGTATAAGAGCAAGATAAATGCTTATAAAATATACAAAAAAAAACTCATAGCTTTTCAATGCAGGATAAAAAAATAATTGAAAAAATAACGGAAAAGTTGAAATATTTAAATTTGAGAAAAACTTAAATTTTCATGATATAATTTTCAACCATCATTAAATAATTAAATTAGCTTAAATAATTAGAATAAGTTGTGATTTAACCGAAAGTCTACTGTAATACATTTTAGTTTTTCTTTTCTTTTTTTCTTTTCTCTCTCGTATTTACTTCTCTCTTTCCCAACTTTTACAATAAAAAGAATATATTAAAAAATAATGTTTAAAAAAACAGCAGAAAGTGAAATAAATAATCGGTTGAAATTTGCATTAAAAAACTAATAATTAAAATAAAAAATAACGACGACAAAAAAGATGTTCCAAAGTCTTGTAACTCCAAGAACAGATGAACACAATCTAGACAG